>NC_141685.1:1003696252-1004896252 GCF_964263255.1 Lissotriton vulgaris | reverse complement strand
GGTGAATGTTGCCAGTGCCTACCATCCCCCACCACGCTCCAGCTGAAGCCAATTAGCAATAATTGACGAGCACTAGAAAACACATAAAAGCAGCACACATTGAAGGAACAGGTTTGTCCACAGAGAGTTTGTGTCTACAGTACTCACAGTGCCACAGAAAATGGAAATGAGGAGAAAAAGGAAATTTACAGCAGAGGAGACCACCATGCTTGTGGAGTTCATAGTCGGGCATCACAAGCGCCTATATGGACTCCCACCCTACTGCACCAGTGGGGCACAGAAGGCAGAGCTATGGCAGTAGATAGCCACTGCTGTCTCAGCCTTGGGGGAGGAGAGGCGCACAGTACAGGACATTAAAAAAAAGTGGCAGGACGAAAGGCAGAGGGTGAAGGAGAAATACTCCAGGATTGAACGAAGCAGGATCCTCCCTGCTGCATGCCCTGGACCCCGCATCCGGCTCACCCCACTGGAGGAGGATATCCTCACAACAATATACCCCAACTTGATCCATGGGCTGCCTGTCAGTGACGTCCGCTACATGGTACCAGGTAAGTGGAATGAAAAGAAAAAGTGCATGAAAAGATAGTCTGTGTTAGACTGTCATTGGTAGTAAGGAACTTGTCCAAAGTGTATAAAAAAATATAGTCAGTCAGAGACTCATGTGTCACCCTCTGTATGTAGCACCACACGTCCCAGAATCCTTTGCATTATAAATGGCTAATCCCTCCCCCCCTTTTGAAAACATGGGCACAGTACTGCAGCCGTACATACACAACCCTGCAAATTCAATAACTGTTCATATTGACTGAAAATGTGCAATGCTATATAGAAATGCTAAATAAAGTAAAAAATATAAAGTAGCTATTGACAATTATTAGCAGGGAAGCGCCAGTACCAATGTGACATGCAATTAAACCCATGCGCAAACACGGATGCGTTGTGTTCAGATGGTGGTGAACTGTGGCGCAGGGATAGACAGATGTGTGTTGAATCTGATGGTGTGTAGGGGGGGCTTTGCTGGAGTCATGTCGCAAGAGCAATGCAACTCCAATAATGTCCATGCAATGCCCATACCTAACGTGCTGCGCCACTCCTTGCGTCTGCTTCAAGCAGGCGTAAGGTTGCGTCGCAGCGGCCTCTGAAAAGTGACTCAGTGAAACCTTGTAGATTTCACTGAATCACTTGTACGCTGCATATCCCAAAGGAATGCCCACCCTGGCTACATCGAAGCTGACGCAGGTTCAATGTTGCGCAAGGCGTCACAATGGAACGCTTCACCATAGAAGCGTCACGTGGCGAATAATTCTAAATGTGTTGTCTGTTGTACACCACCGTTGTGTCACAGATGTGATGCAACAGCAGTGTAAATCTTATTCAAGGGGCTTGTAAACCTGCCACAAATTCTCCAAGAAATACATCACCCTGTGCCAGCCTAAATCACAAAGCAGAAGGTGAGAGCATCATCAGATGTAAATATGTCATACACATATTCTGTTGTCCATTTTCCACTCTGCCACGCCATTACATCCCCAACACACCACTGCTCCTACCTGCCCCATCTGCGGCAGTACTTCACAACACTGTTAGCACGCAGAAGATATGGGCAAATCCCCGAAAAGTTCCACAAGCACATTACCCATTTGTTTACTTTTCTCTATTCTCACCCATTGACACATCCAGCCAGAACACAGACAACTGCAGTAGCAGAGGTCACCGCATCTAATGGGAGGAATCACCAATGTACAGAGGAAGGCATGACAACCACACTAACTGGTAAGTCAAACTGGCCAGGAGATGGTCAAAATGCATACATTGTCAGGAGACGACAGAGGAACAAATAGTGCCCAGCTATGTAAGTCAACCAGTGATGCAAAATTTGCTTCATTACAATTGAAGTTGTCAATGGACATTCACCTTTACCATATGACATTTGTCAAAAGCGAAAGACAAAATATAAAATGTCTTGGCTCATCATACCTTTGTAATTGTGGTACACAACATGTATTTCACGAACAGACCCAGACCGAGGAAACCAATCCAGTAATCGAGGCCCACAACTAGTCAAAAGGGTGTATCCACTATATTGTAATAGTGTCTGTAGACCTAATCAAGAAAATCTATTTGCACAGATATGGAAATGAAAAACAAACAGTGAGATACCAGTCTCTGTAGTATTGACAATGCATACACTGTACAACTTCAAATCTTTCCAACATACATTAAATTGCACAGTCCACACAGCTGGTCATGTACTGCATACATTGGATGGATAATTATCTGGGCATCAACGAAACACGATAGTGGACCTTACCTCTGAATTCGTAGGCATGTCATTGTGCCCATTCTAAGTGATATGTGGGTTATATTTATGACACACTACTGCAACGGTGGCGCCCACAACTGCTTGTGCTCGTCCTCTGTGCCAGAAATTGAATGCATCACGTGTGGCAGCAGGAATGTAAAGTTGCAAAACACACTTATCATTGTAGGTACAATGCGGTCCTCCTAGAATCAAAGATGCACACTGACTTCTGCTACTAGGTTGGACTTGACATCTGTCCAGGGACCACACACTGCTCCGGTGCTGGGCCAAGGTAAGTCAACCTGGCTGAATGCTCATTAATTGTGCTTTTCATCTCCACCGTATGTGTTGTACAACACTGTTGTCCTGCATCACAATATGCTCACATAGGGCATTTGAACACATGGCCGATCAGACCCTGGTGGCAAATGAGAGGCTGACACAAAATGTATGCCAAGTGTGTGCAGAATGGACATACAATAGAACAATGTGTCATATGAACTGACCAAAACACAACAGGCTTGCAATTCAATAATAGGATGAATCCCTAGCAAACTGTACATGGTTAAATCAAAATTAAATTGGTATGGCTGAGGCACACACTGGTGCCAGTTGTGTATCTTTCAGATGGTGTAGGGACTGCTAAGGTGACTCTTCATGCAGTTACACCTACAAAATGAATTGACTGAAGAGCAACACGATAATCCAGTGCAGGCGGGAAGCCTCAAAGCTTCTCACCTCATCTGCAATGTGTGATCATAACCAAATGTTGTTATCTGCTTGCCTCTCTTCTATCGTATTCACATGTATAGGTGAGTGTTTGACATATGCGGTTTGGATATCTGCTGCACAAGACACCATCCGTTGTCATGTAAGTAGTACCATGATGTTGGAAATGGAGTATGGGAACAGAGAACACTCAAAGGATGGACATTAGTAATCTGTGTACTCTCATTCAAAAATGAGCTGTGTGACCTAATGGGTAGGGAAGCATAAAATGGGCAACATCATATCCCTGACAACTCATCTCACACATGAACTCCCTTCTGACTTGTTAACAGACAACATTACACCCATGATAAAAGTTAGTCTCAATGGTAAAGGTGAAATCAGTGTGATGCTGATGAGTCAGGGTCATTTATCCCCTTCCTTGAAATATCAGTAACCTTCTCATACAAGTTTGTCAGTTGATGTGTCATCTTATTGATGTCAGTGCTGCATGGATGTAACAGCTGTCAAATGCTGCTTGTGAGCAGTTGCCCACATGTAAAGTCAATGAGGTAAACATGCTGCACATCGTCCTTGATTATCCGCAAATGGTTAATGAGAATAACATTTTGGCTCATAGCTACAATCTGTTGTACTAAAATATGGACATGTATTTCTCATCACAGGTGCTGACAGGATGAGACCACTGCAGCGGACAACATCCCGGGGGATGCATGACCTCCTGGCTGTAGCTGTGAAACCCTGTCCTTCAGGTAAATCGGGCATGAGGTGTGTCACCAGCTTAGATTACTAAGCCATGACAGAGATCGAGATCCCCTTCTGCATGGAATCAACAGTTGTTGTTTACAAAGTGAAATACAAACCAGGAGTGTCACATATGCCTGTCTGTCAATTGGTGATGCAGATCATTGAGAATGTAGTTTCTACCCTCTCCAGCTATGTCTACAACAACTATGAGGAGACAGGTGCAGCAAGATACACCAGGGGGAACGCGAAGGGACAGAGAGTTGTGGCTGGAGCTGGTGAGTTTGCTAGTATTATGTACATCTCTGTGTAACACCTCAGTGCTATGGTGTGAGCGGTCATTTGTGGTGGTACCCTAACCAGATCACATGATCCTCATCTGCTGATGCAAAGTACCGTTAAAACAACCCTGGAGTTGCAGCACATGTAATACCTGGTCAATCACTAATACGGTTACAACCTCTGTGTTTCAGATGATGCTGAGGGAGAGGCTGACAGACCGACAACCAGTGCTGGCCGATGGGGAATCAGAGGGGAGAATCCCTTGAACCTCCAGGCAGTAATGTTGGCAGCAACTCATGCCCAAGAGGAGGCTCAAGATCATGAGGACGTTGACTTTGAGGAGGATGATGAGCACATAAACATTGACTCCGGGGATGACGATACTGACGTCATGGCATCTCATCCTCTGCCAAGCAATGCTCGTCTGCCTCCTCTCAAACAAACTCGGCATAAATCAAACCAGCCACGGCTCACACACATCCAATCACATACATCACTCCCTCACAGCCCTCACATTCAGGACCGACATGGTGGTTCCCCTACCCGCTCTTCCATGGGCAGTGTATCCCTGCCATCCTCTCCATCATCTGTGGGAAGTACCAGCCCTGTTGAGGTACAGGTATCCCCTGGGCACCCTTCTACTGCCCACAGTCTTCCACCTGCCACCCCCCTTGTTGTTCAACCTGCTCATCTCATCCCTGGCAGACACCTGCAGAGGGGGCCTGCACATGGCGATGGTGGTCAGTGGGAGCAGGACTTCTACCAACACCAGCAGGCAGATGTGAGGCAGGACATTCGTGCCATAGGGGCTACCCTGTCAGTCATGTCAGGGTCCCTGCAGGACATGGTCCAATTCCTTCAGGGGGTGGACAAGGTGTGCCAAGCTTTGGATAGGATGGATAGCACTTGGCAGGAAATGTCTAGGAATATGACTGACCTGATATCCATCCAAGGGGAAGAGAGTGCAAGACGCCATGCCTTGGCCATGAAGATGATGGAGGGCATGGTGAGAGTGATCCAAAGTCTACCTTCACGGCCAACGCAGGGAGGGAAACAATCATATCGGCCTGCAGGACAGCACATCCACACACCTGTAACACCAACTGGACAGCACCACAGCCAAGGTACACAAACACACCAACACCCAGATCAGGCACCCCCACCACCTGCACAAACACCACCAACCTCTGGACAGTCACTCCCACCACCCCCACCACCTGCACAAACACCACCAACCTCTGGACAGTCACTCCCACCACCCCCACCACCTGCACAAACACCACCAACCTCTGGACAGTCACTCCCACCACCCCCACCACCTCCACAAACGCCACCAACCTCTGGACAGTCACTCCCACCACCCCCACCACCAGCACAAACACCACCAACCTCTGGGCAGTCACTTCCACCACCTGCACAACCAGCCCGTGTCCAGGTACAGACACCAAATGTGCAGACACCATCTGCACCTGCACCTCTTGATCACCCTGTACAACACCGACATACACGAAGGCGGCAAGCTCAACCTCACCGCTCACCGCGTTCATCACCCCCACTATTGCGGAAATGCAAACACGATCGTCAGTGACATTCACATGGGCAATTTGTCTTGGGGTCCTTAGGTGTATCGTGAAAATAAAGATCTACAAAAGTAATATCCTGTTGTGTATCATGTCCTGTCTAACGATGTAGGCATGTGTGTGTGTGTGTGAGACAGTTACAAGTGTAACACATCATAGCAACACGTTATTATGTGCATAGCATATGACTCACTAAATATGTGTCCATCTTTGGAAACAGACATTCAAAATGAAGTCAAACAAGTTAAACGAAGCAGAATTACTCAAAGATATTTATGTAGGAACAAAAACTGACCGTCCGTTTGGAAGGGAGAAAGGAAAACCAATGATGATCTTAATGCAGAAGGAGAAGGGAACTTGGATTGGGGTGGGGCAAAACAAATATAATACGTCAGGGAGTGTCAGGGAAACCAGTCTATTTACAAGGGGAAAAAGAAATCTTCGTCCAGAACAATGTCTCAGTCCAAAGGTCAAGTGTCTTTCTGGTCTTCCTCCAGGACCACAATGTCTAGATCCTCAGGGTCTGACACATCCACATGGCTGGCTTGTGCAGGAACAGGCACCACATGGGGACGTGACACACGAGGAGTACAGGGGGAAACTGTGTGGGGCAACGGACAGGGGGACACATTGACGGTGGTATGGTAAGGGAATTGGGAGACAAAAGACGACATGGCTGTGCTCATGGACTGCATGTGGGTGCCGAGGTTGTTCATTGATCGGACAAGGTCCGCTCGCATAGAGCGTATCTCCAGACACACTTGTAGCAACATGCGAGCGGACCTGTCAGGTTGACCCTCGACCATCCAACTCAAGTCCCCTGGCACAGCCACAGGAGGAACAACACCGGGAGGGGTCGGGGGGGACAGAAGGGATGTGGTGCCTCTGGTCCGGAGCTGATTTGTTTGGCTTGGCGGCTACGAGGAGGGGGACAGGTTTCAGGGGATCGAGCTGGAGCCCCCAATGGCATGGGGGACTCTAGAGGTGGGAGGGGCAGGTGGCAGGCCCAGATTGAATGTTGGCCTGCCCCGGGGACACCTCTTCATGACCCACTGGTGAAGAGTGTGTGGGTGGTGAGAAGCTCTCCACCACATCATGGTCCGAGATGTCCAGTCCTCCACCCCCCTACAATGTCCACAGCCTCCACCCGGGACGTAGTACCAGAGTCTTGTTCTTCCTCATCCCGGGTGGGTGCAACCCCCTGGCCTGCAGATGTAGAGGGCCCCTCCTTCTCCTCTTCCTCGCTGGTGGAAAGAGGGTGTAGCCGCCGGCAAACTGATGTCCTCCTGCTCCGGACTTATTCCTGCGTATCTTCTGTCTCACCAGCCGTGCCTGCAGAACTGTAAGCAAAATCCTGATGTGGTGGTTGTTTCATGCAGGACGATACACATACATAGATGAGCCAAGGTCAGATTTTGTTCTCCTCTGATCACACTCTACAGTTGTCAGGGGCTGATTTAAAACTTCTGGTGCATCTCTGCTAATCAGCAGAAGTATGCCAGAAGAGTTGCGACGCATCTGCCCACCCGTGCGCCACCCCTGATGCACCGCATTTACAATGCGGCACACCGTGGTGCTTGGGTGGGCAGATGCCTGATGCATCCCCGGTGGAATAGCGGCGCTTTGCTGGAGTGGCGTGGCAAGTGCGACCCCACTCCAGCAAGGCTCGGGGGTGCACGATCGCTGACATGCTACGTCAATCCTTACACCTGCTTCAAGCAGGCGCAGAGTTTTGACGCAGCATGGCCCTAAAAGTGACTGAGTGAAATCTTGTAGATTTCACTAAGCCACTTTTAGGAGGCGTTCCTGCATCGGATGTGTCACGTTGTAATTACCCAGCAGCATGGCGCTTTGTTTGCTCCGCCGCTGCGTCACAAAAGTGAACCAATGAAGGCGTAAAAGAGGCGCAAGTGCCTTGTAAATCTGCCCCTCAGTCTTTATGGACTTAATGGGGGTTGGGAGCACACTGCCTCACAGTCCCAGCACTGTTTGCCCCTTTGCATCCTGGTAAATGCAGTACACAGTTCAAACTTACTTCAAAATCATCTGTGGTTGCTGGAAATGCTACCAAGTTCCTCTCAGGTCACAGTACCACTCACAGGCACACAGCAACCCCAGATGATTTTTCTTTGCTCTCTAAAACAGCTGTTCTCTACTGATGAAGCACTCAATACAGAAACACGTGTCTAGAGATATACAGCAATGTCTGCACCAACTTTGGTGAATGACTCCAGATAATTTAGAAGTAAGTTTGAACTGTGTACTGCATTTACCAGGATACAAAGGGGCAAACTGTGCTGGGACTGTGAGGCAGTGTGCTCCCACCCCCCATTCTGTTTATGAACTTACATTACATGTATGTTCACTGCCATATACTGAATTGAGTTTGACATGGACATCTCATGTGTATTATTGTGGCTTACGCAAATGTATTGGCCAAACCTCAACCTTGGCATCCTTGTGATCTGTGTGTCCTGTCACTGCTACATGTGCATGCTCAATAACCAGTCCACCAAATGAGAACATGAAGAGTCCAGATTTAATAGATTCTTGTCATTGATATGGATTTGCAGCTATTTAACGTCTGGACAGGTGTCAACTGCTTTGGAGCATTGTATGGGACAAGCCGAATGTGGGTCATACATCCACATAGGGTCTGGACTACTCATCTAGCTACATTGTGAGTCTAGCCTTTTGCCGTCCCCACACATCATCGGACAATCCAGTGCCACATATTGGCTTTGTTGAATTAAAAGGTAGTGCCGTACACCGGCGAACAGTGGTGGATGGTTGTGAGAGCTACCTGTACATGTAAAACGTCATACAGGCCACTGAGGGTGAGACGTCTGTCAGTGGACACACCTTGCAAATTTAGAAACACTTAAGAGTGATGCAAGGATCTCAAAGTATGTCTTGACTCCATGGCACATGATGATCTGTCTCAATTGAAACCCAACTCTACAGGTGCAATGCGAATCACAACATCCAATACCCTATGGCCTGCCATGTGCACACTGGACAGTCTCTGTACCATAGCTCATCGAATGCACACAACAGTTATGATTTACTTGGTTTAATGGTAGTGGTGCTGGCAAAGCAGAATTTAATATGAATGCATGAGTGTGGCTCATTTACCCAGTTGTCATGGAGTAACTACAACTCCCAAAATGCACTCTGCCCTGTACAGTCTATCTGCCACAGTGTGCTTCTTTAATCTTGGTGACTGCTGCTTGGACACATAATTGGTGAATGTAGGCATGGGACACACAATGGTACAGCACTGTTTCACTCACATCATACTCCCAGACACGTATTGCATATGATGCACTTACTAGATCTCTGCTGCTCATGCTCCTCCAGCTGAGCATGGAGAGTCGGCCAAGCTGCTCGCAGGACCCTCCTGTACAGTGGGGAGAGGCGAGGACGATGCACATGGTGCTGGGAAGACAGGCCAGCCAGCTCCGCAGCCTTGTGACGGGCCCAGCGCTTTAGGTCCTCCCAGCACTTGTGGCACGCCCTAGCACTCCTGGTGGATAGTCCCACTGTACTGCAAGGCTCGGCCATGTTAGCCCATAGCCTGGCCCAGGTTGCAGTGCTCAGCTGGTGCTCAGGGACCCCATACAGCTGAGGAAATTTCTCCAGCACCCCCTCCACCAAGATATCCAATTCCCTTTCTGAGAAAGGGGGTGCTCTCTCCTAATACTCCTCAGCCATTATGGGGCAAATACATTTGATGAGAGCAGCAGGATGCCTGAGGATCTGATCAGTGATAGAGGATGACTCAGAATGAACACAATATGGCTGCCAACTACTTCCTGTGATGTATTTCCTGTCTCCCACTTCCTGTATAACATAGTCTGTATGAAATGATGTGTTCCAGGTTATTTTCGGAATTTGCGGCCCGAAAACGTAGTTTCCGGATCCGGATCGTCGTTTACGTCACACCTGTTGAGGTCACAGGCTTAAGTAGGCAACCTTTTGTGAATTGGTGACCCATCCTTATGTGGTCCAGGTATGTCTCTCAGAACAAGTATTGTTTGTTATCAGCGTGAATAGTTGGTTTTAGGGATGTCCACTACACTGATCGCTGAAATGGGCACATGACCTGAGGCACACTCCACCTTTTGACTACTGTCGGCGGCTGTAATTTGCATGCAGTTAGTGTGGCTTGCAAAGTCGTCTCAGGGCGGGATTTATTGACACTGTCGTGTCTATCCAAGTTTCATAATTGACAACAGACAGCAAACCACATTTTGTCCATGACACTACAGGTTGCTCATGTGAAAAATGTGGCAACGAGCTGATCACGGACTTGCACGCCCTGCCGTCGGTCATGTGCAATGGCCCGGTTTCCCAGATTCAGAGCGAGCCGAGGTTCCAGAGGCATGTGTAAGCCATGCGTTACAGCAATGTTGTGCAAAACACAACAGGCTAATATAATCTTGCACACGACTTCTGGGGAGTACTGCAGCACTCCCCCTGTACGGTGGAGACATCTGAATCGCGACTTCAACAGCCCAAAAGTGCGCTCTATGATGGCTCGAGTCCGTATGTGTGCCCTATTGTACCTACACTGAGGTACAGTGTTAGCACGCCTGTAAGGGGTGAGGAGATGTGGGGAGAGTGCATAGCCAGCGTCGCCTCAGGAGGGAAGAAAGGGCAGTTGTTAACATTTCTCTTTTTGACTTGCACATGCAGTGTCTGTTGGGCCATGATTCTCATTGTACAATGGTTAATATTGGGGGGCATTCAGACATTTCAATGGCACATATCACTCATTTTTTAGTGCTTGGTACTTACCCAGTAGCCACATGTTGCCAAATTCTCTTGCAGCCATACGCCGGGAAAGAGGTGACATGCGGAATATGAAGCTATCATGCGTACTGCCTGGGAACACTGCATGCACGTCGACGAACCTCCCACTGGCATCACAGAAGACAGCTTGCACATTGATGGAATACCATCTGTGTCTGTTGCAGAAGATGTGTGCAATGTGGCGGGGTGGCTGAAGGGCCACATGGGTGCAGTCAATTGAACCCAGCACACGTGGTAATTGTGCAAAGAAATAAAAATGTCTTGGTGCTGTTTGTCTCATGGCCAGTGTATGTGGCATTTGTATGTAGTTGGGGGCTCTAGCAGTGATGCATCTCAGTACCTGATGCAGGCACCGTGACTGGCTCGCCTAGGAAATGCCCACAAGGATACAGGTGACCCTTTGGAATGACCCAGTGGCAAAGAAGTGTAGGGCAGACAGTATGGTGAGATATGCTGGTATTGCATGTGAGCAGCAGGTCACAGAATCAAGTTCCTGCTCCCACTCACAGACCATATCCAAGATGACTTCTGGTGGGAAACGGTGCCTGGCCCTTACATTTTGGCTGGTCATTCCAAATAGGTTGATCCTCTGCCTGAAAATTCTCTCTGCTCTCCTCCTTCTCCTCAAGTAGTTTTGCCCCATGGCAAGGGGCAGTGCAACGAACACATTCAGTGACATCCTGAAAAGGTTTGTTTGTGTCTGCTCTGCATTTATCCATGTTGGTGGGCTGGGATTGGCTGCAGTGTGTCAGCTGATCAATGGTGGGAGATGGTGGGCACTTGAACAGGTGTTTACCCTTGGCTAACATGACCAACTGCCAAAATTCGAATCTTCCGACCCGGAATCGGAATTTCCGGCCCTGAATCGTAAATTACGGCACTATTCCAGAAATTGCGTGCCGGAATCATAAAATCCGCCAAAGAGCCATAAATTCCGCCCCTGCGGCGGAAATTACGGCCCAGCGGTGGACGTAAAGTTAGTAGTCGTAAGTTTATTCTGTGAATACCGAAAGTAGTAAGTTCATTCTGTGAGATTCTTAGATACACCCATCTGCACGAGTAGGACGCCGGGACGATTAGCGGGATTTACGACCAGAGACACTACTCTGGACCAGAGCGCCCATTGAGGCAGCGGTTCCTGACCAAGCTTACCACTGATTCTTTGTATGAACACACATGGTCACCATTGGATAGACTACCGGCAGCTACCCTTCCAGTTTCTACTTACAATTAACCACGTCACTATCCATCTGGCCTTTCCAACCAACCAATCTGCCAATACCCTGACAGGGTTGGAATTATCACCAGTCGTCTGGGATTACCCACCTTATCCATTGCGGATTTAGCCCTGAGGATTTGGAGTGTACCCCACTCCAATGAAACACGTGTCGGCTGGCGCAATAAATACAAGTGCCAATACAGACTGCCCTTCTTCATTGCTTCGACCAATACCAAAAAAATACTAATTGTTGATATTGAGATTGTGTGTGCACAGGTTTTGTTCTTTCAAAATTGTAAGTGTATGCTTTGCTGTACATTGTCAAGGGGTTTGTTAGGGTCACCCCTTTCCTAGTAGCACCATATCAACCACACAAGTACGACAAACCCACCCAAGTATATAGTGGAGCGCAAATCTATCCCTTAAACTAAGTGCCCTGTCCATGGTTTAAAGTATCTAGTACGTTCATTCTGTGAGTCCCGAAAGTAGTAAGTTCATTCTGTGAATGCCAAAAGTAGTAAGTGCATTCTGTGAATACCAAAATAGTAGTAAGTTTAGGATTTAGTCTTAAATTCATTCTGTGAATCGGGCCCAGAGTGTGTGAATGAGTTTTACCTTAAATAATCTCTATTAGGGCTTCGTGGAAGGGGGAGCCATTGTACCTCTCGGAGTAAAACCCTGTTCAGGAAAGACAATTAGGTACCAATACTCATTCTGATATCTCAGTGAGTGGCAAACGCAAGAAACCCACGCCATATTTTATTTATTTATTTAACGAGTTTTATATAGCGCGAACTTGACCCTTGGGTATCAGAGCGCTTCACATTTACATGAGGTAGGTTGGAGATACATCTTGTATAGCAGAACGTTTTACAGTGATATGAGGTAGGTTAGGTATGTAGCTATACAGTAATTGAATAAATAAATATAAAACATTGACAGGATTTAGGATACAGCTTGATGTCAAATCTAGCATGAATATATATATATATATATATAATATATCTATTCACAATACTTCACACGAAGGAAAAACAAGGCGCCCAGACAGTAATTTCCACAGCTACTTGATTTTAATCAAAAGGCCATTCCACAGGATTCAAAGCGAGCGATCTAAGCGTTTTGATGTTGCAAAACCCTTGGTCACGAACGATCGTGACCAAGGTGTTTGTAACATCAAAACGCGTATATATATATATATATATATATATATAATTCCTATAGATGTCTATCTTCGATGATACCAATAAAGTAATTGGAACTTCTTACTGTACAAGGTGTATTGGGACTTTCAATACACATAGTTCCGAATGTCTTTTTCGTGGATTCTACATCCATGAGTCCCGAGTAGTCTAGTTATCGTAAATTGTTATCCCCAGTGTAACTGGTGAGTTTTATCTTTACTTACATTATTGAACTATTTTCAAAACATCTATTTCACGCTGTTAGTGATGAACTGTCTTACCTAAGGAAGGAATTTACTCATTAGGAAGATCTTCGCTTCCCTCTTGAAAGTTGCTGTGTTTGGAATTTTTCTAATGTCTGGAGGGAGTGAGTTCCAGATTCTGGGGGCTGCTTCAGAGAACGCTCTATCATATGTTTTCTTCTTCCTGAAGATGGGTGGTCTCAGCAACAGCTCCTTGGCACTCCTGGCAGGTCTGCTTCCCCTTGATAGCTCAATTTTCTGGGCCAAATACCTTGGAGTATTGTAGTGGAGCGCTTTGTGGGTAATACATGCCATTTTAAGTTGAAATCTGGCTCTGTAAGGTAACCAGTTTAACGCTTTCAGGTGTGGGAAGATATGGTCGAATTTCCTTGATCCGGTGATGAGTTTTGCGGCAGCGTTGAGACATGTTTAGTGGAGCATGGAAATTTTTGATAGACCTGCTAAGGTTGTGCACCCATATTTAATCCTTGAGATAACTAAGGATTGGACTGCCAATTTGAGGTCCGCCGTAGAAATGAAAGGTTTCACTTTTATAATGTAGTTCAAGTGAAATCTGGCACTTTTTGCCATTGATTTGATGTGGGCTTTCATGTATAGGTATTTATCCAGCGTGATTACTAGCGATTTTGCTGAATCCACTAGAGTAGAGGAGTAGTTTAGTGCTGTGATCAGTTTGGTCCATTCCTTCACTTCTGTGTGGTTCTTTGGTGGTGAGATTAGAAGGAATTCAGTTTTTGTGCATTTAGCTTCAGATGGTTCCTAGTTAACCAATGTAATGATACTTTTAAGGCCTCGTTCATTAACTTGATGTCTTCCAAAGACCAGATCTTGATGTAAATCTGCGTGTCGTCCACGTACATGTGGTAGGATATGTTAGCATCTCGGAGAATTTCTGTGAGGGGTTCGACATACAGGTTGAAAAGTGATGGAGATAGTGTAGATCCTTGAGGGACTCCAATTGAATTTGGACATGTTGGGGATAGCATCTGGTTGATCTGGAATCTTTGTGTTATATTCTGAAGGAAGTATTCAAACCATTTCAGCACATTTCCTGACAATCCCATCCTGTCATGAAGACTGGCTAGTAATTTTTCATGATTTACAGTGTCAAATGCTGACAACAGATCAAGAAGGATTAGTAGACATGATCTATTTTGATCTATGGCTCATAGCGCATCATCCACAATATGTAGGATCGCTGTTTCCGTGTTATGGCCTGTCCTGAATCTCAACTGGCAGTCGCCCAGCAGCTTGAAATTGGTGACGTGATGGCTCAGTTGATTATTCACACATTTCCTAATTAATTTGGCAAGTACTGGGATATTAGTTACTGGCGGAAGTTATTAGGTTCTGCCGGGTCTGCTGTAGGTTTTTTGATGATGGGGACGACTTGACCTGTTTTTAGGCATTCTGGAAGGATCCCTTGAGAAAGAGAGGCATTTATTATTTTTGTCCATATTGGATGACGATATAGCTGATTTTTTAAAAACATTTAGGGGCAGATTTGTGAGTTCTGGCGCATCTCTGCAAATCAGCAGGGATGCGCCAGAACTGATGCGTCACGCAATTCCCTCCTTGCGGCACCACAGATGCGCCATATTTACAATGCGGCGCACCATGGTGCAAGGAAGGGCAGATGCGTGACGCATCTTGTGGTGTTTGGGCGGCGCATTGCTGGAATAGCGTCACAAGTGCGACGCAACTCCTGCAATGTACAGAGGCCAACCATACATAACGTGGTGCATCACTCCTTACGCCTGCTTCAAGCAGGCGTATGGATTTGACGCAGCAGCCTTGTAAAACTGACTCAGTGAAATCTTGTAGATTTCACTGCGTCAGTTTTACGGGGCTTTCCTACGAGGGAACGCCCACCCTGCAACGGAACGCCCACATGAAACCTGACGCAGGTTTCATGTGGCGCAGGGCTTTACAATGTGACGTTGTAAATAGGTCGCAGGGATGCGCCACATTTCCGCGCCGTTGCGTCACGCAACGGCGGCGTAAACGTGGCGCAAGTCCGTCATAAATCTGCCCCTTAGAGGGGAGTGGGTCATTATAGTGTTTATTAGGTTTGATATCCGAGATCATTCTGGCGATGGTATTCTGGTCATAAAGCTTGAAGGTATCCCATTGTGCCTTGTTTTTTGTCCCTTCATTTTTGACTGTCTTGGTGGCATTGTTCAGAGTGGGTGGTTGGTTAAGAAGGTTGTCGGCTGCTCTCCTGAGCTCTTTTTCAAGCGTGTTGGCCTTGTCTGTGAAGAATGTTGAGAATTCTTCACAACTCAGTTGAGTTTTAGTAGTTTCTTGTGCAGATTTGGCCAACCTATTGGATTGCTGCTTTAGGATCTCGAACAGTTTTCATGGTCTGTTCTTGGCGTTATCCAGTTCCGATCTAATAAATTCCTTTTTAGAATTGAGGATCTTTTTGTTGTACCCGTTTCTGATTTTTCTGAGGGATTTCAGCTCAGGGGATGATGGGTGCTGTCTCCATTTTCTTTCAGCAAATCTTAGTTTCCTCCTATCTTCATTCAGTGACTCACTAAACCTTAGAGATTATTTATTTATTTATTTAAAATATTTATATAGCGCGACTGTCACCTGGCAGGTATCCTGGCGCTGATAGCTACTCCTGTGGTTTATTGACGAAGGGGAGCTGAAAAGGCCGGTTATTTGTTTTATCGGGACAGGGGAAAGAGCCAAGTTTTGATACGTTTCCTGAATGGGAGGAGGTGAGGGATATGGCGAATTTCGGCAGGTAGACTGTTCCAAAGCTTGGCTGCAGCTACTCTGAACGATCTTCCTCCCATCCTGGCCTTCTTACATCTAGGTACTCTCGCGAGGCAGGCAGTAGTGGACCTAAGTGTTCTGGTGGGGGTATACCAGGAGAATAGACGTTGGAGAGGTCTGGGTCCTGTTCCATGCAGTGCCTTGAAGACCAAACAAAGTGCCTTGAAGGCAATGCGTTGCCTCAAAGGTAGCCAGTGTAACTCGGCCAGTGCGGCAGTGGCCGAGGATCTCCTGGTCCATCCCAGAGCCAGTTTGGCTGCTGCTGACTGGACTCGTTGGAGTCTGTCCAGTAGTGTCGCCGGAGATTCAAGCAGCAGGGCGTTGCAGTAGTCAAGGCGACTAAGAATAGTACACCTGACTACTAGTGCTCTGGCGGAGGATGGAAGCAGAGGCAAGACTTTGCGCAGTGAGCGCATAAGGCCGGTGCAGGTTGCGACTGTTCTTGAGACCTGAGTCTCCATGCTCAATTGATGGTTGAGCATGACGCCCAGGTTGCGGACGGTGGTGACTGGTGGGGGGTTGTTGGAGTTCTCCGGGGGCCAGAACTCAGCGGGCAGAGGGCGGGGTATGCGACTCGCAGGGCAGTACATATATAGATGGATCTATATATGGTATTGAGTGGCCTACTCAACTTCCAAATTCCTAGAAAGCCTTGTCGTTATCAGTTTCCCAAACCACTATAATCAAACCAAATGCCCAAGTTAATGAGTAGGTTCGAAAGGCAAGTGATTGTATAGCAGCAATGTAGGAGTATAGACAACTGTGATATAGTATTTATATTTATATTAACCAAGAAACCAAAAATTGAACAGCCAACCTGAGTTTCCAAAACGTTAGCACCGAGACACCCACAGGTATTTGTGCGCTCTACATATTGCTTAAATAAATAAATAAATATGCACAGGAGAAATAGTGATACCTTTGTCATGAGCTGTTACCTAGTGAGTAAACTAGATAGAGACCCCCCTGAATGGTGAGAGAACAGACACAGAGTTTGCTATTTAATCTGCCCATTTCTCACGTCTGTAGCGTGGCGATATAATGCTTCAGCATGCTACCCTGCCTACTCAGCCCTGTCACAAACCATGTGTTCTTTAAAGATGCATGTGGCACTTCACATGACTTCCTGAACAGTAGTTTTTTCAGATGAATTTCGGAAATATTAATTAGAATGTACAAAAGAAAACGTCTAACACAGCATGTCATTGTGGTAGGACATAGACCGTTTTTAAAGAAAAAAAAACTGTATCAAGGGAGAATGATACCCAAATTATAATGTGGTGTATGTCTTTTGTGTGAACTATTATAAATATGAAAGGGTCATTTGTTGTACAAAATGTGTAAGTAACGTAATTAAGTTAAACAATGGTTTTGAATAGGGTAGATATATAGTACATGTATGACATATGCATCGTTCATATATATGAACGATACATATGTCATACATGCACTATATTTGAGTCATATATCTGAATGATATATATGTCATACATTCACTAAATTTTTACCCTATTGAAAAACCATAATTTACCATTATTATGTGGCTTCTAAATTTTTTACACCACGCGGCCCCCAACCACAATTACAACTGTGGGTGTCCCGAGTCCACATCGGATACCCAAAACAATTTAACAAAAATAAGAAAAAGTAAATATTAAGTTGCCTGAGCCGATCATTTATTATTCACTGCTCCGGAAAAGCACCCCTCCTTAATGCCCTAGGGCTTTTTATTTTATAAAGAAACTCTTGCTGGTGGTGCTTGTAGAAGGGGCAGGGATTCCACCGAACACTTTTTTTTAATGTTGTAGGGACTGCAAGAAGTGCAGCAAACCCCCAGCCGCATTAAAAAAACATCAAGTCTCCTGGGTCATTAAATCCATGACTCCTGGAAAACTTACCATATTTCTCTAAAGCATTACTAGCTCGATTTCAATGGGCTTTCGCTGATCTGCAACACCTCCTTGTGGTGTTTTTATGACTGCATTCTGTAGGCTAAAAATGTTAAGAGAAATACTCAGACTTGTATATTTTTATAATTAAACTTTATTAATTTTTTTTACAACAATCACTTTTATTAAATATTGCATTGTGTGAATTAGTAAAATAAACATTTGATTACAGTTACTCGTAGGTTTTGGACAAAGATCATATATCTGATTTAGTTATGTTGATATGCTCACCCCTTGATAAAGTCAATAAGCCAACATTATATATTTTGATGTTGAGACTCTTTGACAAAGTCAGTAAGTCTGCCTGACTGCTCCCAACCGTACACTGTGAAGCCAGGCCCTGTGAACAACCACACACCGAAGGCCATGCACAATGGAAGCAGTTGGGTGCCCAACTGCAGGCTGCACGCAGTCAATGGCCATGTGCACTAGGGGGGTATGGCGCTCAGGGGAAGATTAGGCACCGGGCCTGGTCACAACCCCACGCTGCACATGCAGAAGGGCATCTTACTGTATGTTTAAAAAAACTAGAAAATAAATGAAAAAAACAAAGGTTAAAGTGAAGTTATAGTTAGGAATAGTAATGATATGTTATTTACATTTTTTTAAAAACATAGAAATTAACTGAAAAAATGAAGATTAAAGGGGTGTTATAATAAGGTGTCAATGTCGGTTACAGCATAATATTTTAAACACAAAAAAACACTGAAATTCCCCTGCTATAATTATCTCAAGTAACTCGTGCCATAAAGTAATAATAAATTGCCTCCCTGTTTTGTGATTAATTATGTCATTTCAGATGTTGCAGTGATGTTATCAATGAGATCATAGAACATGTCATGAGTGATGTAATCTGTGAGGTCCTAAGCAGAGCATGGTGAAGGTGAGAGTGTTCTCTTTATATCTAGGACCCTAATTTGATATTCCCGATTTATGCCCTTATGAGGTTATAATCAATAATATCCTGATAAAGGCATAAGAATCAGATCCATATTCAGTAATAGCCCATGCAGTCCAAAGCACAGCACGGCTACTCCCATCGACTCCTAGAAAGCACAACGCGTTCTTTAAACAAACCAAGCCTCCAGCAGCTCGGGAAATTCCCCCCCTGCTTTTGTTTTGATTTGAACAAGAACTCCTGGAGTCCAGGAAGAACTGTTAGTTCTTGGTGACGTCTTATGTCCAACCTTACGTCAAACCCGGCACCTTTCAGATATAAAATACCAACAGTTGCCTTAAGCAAACACACAGTGGTTTGGAGCAGAGAGGCCATCTACTTGCCTGAGAGCCCAGCTGATGCGAGAGCCCACGGAAGCCGCCCCTCCCGTTTGACGCACTGAGAGAGACGCTGTCTTTTTCTCCAGCCGAGAAAATCCAGCTCCGGTGTTTCCAGCCTACCCTTGCGGGTTGCTGGGATATCGAGTCCTGGGGAAAGAGATACCAGACCTCCCACATTCTATTACCAAGGTACGGAGCTGACTAAACCCTTAAGAGGATTCTTGATGCAGATTCTTGGCAAAATAATCTTAACCAACTTAACTTAAACTGCTACTTACTCATCCCTTCCCAAGTATTAGGCTTAGGTCAGGTACACAGGGGTAGGCTTAATTAGAAGCACCTGTTGAGTACGTTAGTCAATGCATTTATGTATGTGTATATTTTATCCATTTTAAAGTAACATATGGCTAAGAAACCATATCAATGCTTTTACAGTATTATTTCCTAATACTACTTTTACTGTACTCACTTTACTTTTCTTTAAGTATTGCAATTGTGGCAATTCATTTCTCTGGCATGAGAAGGAAGACTGCTCAATAAATAACACCTTTTATTGAAAACGCCCGTCTCTCTATTTCTCTGCATTCTGGTGAAACTAAGTATGCACTGCTGACTGAGTGAAATAGCTGTCTATTGTTTTCACACGACTCTAGAGATACACTCTTATTCTGAGGGAGCAAAGTTGTCATGTTTATGCGGTTGTCGGAAACTCAATCCCTTCTTGTCTGAGCCAGGGGGGCTTGTCCCTCCCTATTCATTCAAGAAAGTTTCCAGTGACCTCTGAGCTAGCTGGCGCAAACCTAAATTAAGTTTAACATAGTCAGTAGAAACCTAGATGACCTCAGTCCTACGTCTACACTGCTGTTTTTGTTATTCCAATGCGCAGAGCCTATTGGGAAAATAGGAACTACACTACATGGCGCCCAATGTTTGGTAAGGCGATAATCTAACGCAAGACACTAGAGTAACTCAGTCGTGCTTTTTCACACAGACCCCTTTTTCCCGTAAAAACTCCAATAGACGTCTGGAGTAGGTGAAAGGTTAATATCCGCCGGAACTTAGTAGGATGAGAATCCTATGTATTAGTTTTTGGTTTGATCAACGTTGAAGGATACAGTGTTCCAAAATATTGTGCACCTAATCTTTGTTTCCTTGAAAGTAAATCTGCAACAAAAAGCTTTCTGTCAGTAAGAATGGTGGAAAGTGACGATGAAACAGAGAGAGCTAGAATAGTAGCGCAACTCATGGAGGATGACACAGCCATCCAAGAAAATGACCCGAGTGTTATACTCATTCCGGTCAACGTAAGGAGAACTATAACTCTTAAACTTATAAAAAAATGGACTGACATCACGTGGTGGTACAGTCATATTCATGGTAGAGGCCCATGAATATTGGCAGACAGAGGTATTCTATTCATGGATACACTTTCCAGCAGCAAATGCTACAACAAAAGAATTCCACTATTACAAAATAGAGGAATCTCCGGATATATACACTCCTTTCGAGGACGTGGAAATCCCACTAAATTACCAAGAGCACCTGCTCTGGTTTAATGGCACCCTAAAACATAATGATCACATCACCAGGCTCGGTCCACTAGGTAGACCAGAAGAAATGGGGCCGGTCCTATGCAAATATGCAACACACCCAGACTACGAAATAATGTCAAGCGAACAACTCCTAGTTAAACTAAAAGAATTAACAAAGGCATATAGAGAATTAGTTCAATTGGCAAGGGATGATATAAAGAACCTCCAAAAATTGAAAGAAACAGATATAGCAGCCCAACCATTGGAACTTGCCAGAATCATAGAAAAATCCTATGAAGAGCTAGGAAGAGATAGTTTGGGTGGGAAACTGGTAAAACCCCAACTAACTGAAAATCCTGAAAAAACATTTATTAAAAATAATTTAAAAACTCCAGAAAAGAGTTGGGATGGTAATAAACAATCCACTCCCAGGGAAAAGCATTTCCAGTCCTGAGGAAGGTCTCCTCAGAGTAGAGAGAGATCTCCAGGCCGAGAAGACAAGTCTCCCCAAATGGAGCCCTCTGAAAAAAGATATAACCTTAGAGATAGGGATAAAATAAGAAAACCAGACAGATATCAAGCTGTTGATACACGTCCCTCTCGATCCTTCTCACTCAATCTTTCTCGATCTTCTTCACAGAAATCGGAAAGAAGAGGACGATCGGAACACAGAGAAGCGCACGTCAAGTCCAAAGACAAGGACCCTGCTCATCAAAGTAAAAAGTTACAATTTCCCAGAAAGAAGGTAGCAAGCATTAAGATTAAACATGCCGAGGATACTGAGGACACAGCTGAAAAATGGAGAGTGGGCCCAGACAATGCTAGACAGCGGAGCAGAAGAGACCATAGCTCACAAGATCCTGATGAATCTTCTGGAGACAGTGGACACGAATGAGTACATTCAGGTGGAAACTGCAGACGCACGAGTTAGTGTGCCCCATAAGCTATATGAAATAACATTACGTATAGAGGGAGATAAAACTGGGAAAATAAAAGGTCTCTTTTGGGAAAAACTTTCAAAAGGCTATGACATTCTGTTAGCTGAGAAAGACTGGCCACCAGAGTTTGTCAGGGAGTTAGCCCTCATGGCGAAGAAATGATTATGCCTGCCTTCTCGAATCATATCCCGATTCATATACACATTGGCAAGAAAATGGGCTGTGGCCCAAGCTCCTGCTTTATACAAAAATCATGTAGGGTGGGATGAGGATTCACCTCACCACAAAATCCAGTTAAAAAATCAGCCCACTGCACAAAGGCAGTACCCAGTTAAACAAGAAGCTAAAAAGCAAGTCAGGGAGATCTTAGATCAACTTGAATATCAAGTGGTGATCGAAACATGCACCTCTCAAATGAACAACGCTTTGTTTCATGTCTCAAAGCCAGACGATTCATATCATCTAGTTTTGGACTACAGACACCTTAACTCCTGTTGTAAAACATTTGCAGTACAAAACTCACACAGTGCTGCAGTAATGAATAACATTGTACGCAAAAAATATAAAATGACATTAGACATCTCTAATGGATTCTTTTGTCAAAACATTGCACCTGAAAGCAGGTACTTGACCGCTTTCTCAATAATGGGGTCACAAAAACACTTCTGTCGACTCCCACAGGGATTCAAGAATAGCCCAGGATTATTCTCAGCAAGGGTAACAGAGTTACTACAAATATACGACGATGAGGCATTATCTTATGTCGATGATATCTATCTCACAGATGATGACCTGGAGACTCACTTGAAAAGAGTGAACACCATAATACTTGGGTTCGCTTCAGAGGGTTACAAATTCAACTTTAAAAAGTCACGAATTGCCCATCTTACTGTCCTATTTTTAGGATATGAGTTATCAAGTGAAGGCAAAAGCCTGGCAGACAATTTCTTAGAGAAATGTGCTGGGCTCCAAGCACCAAAAACGCTGAAGAATTTACAATCAATATTAGGTTTCCCTAATTTCGGAAGAACATACATTCTAAATTATGCCAAGAGGGTTAAACCTCTCTATGAATTAATAAGACCTGATTTCAAACCAATAAATTGGACTCAGAAACACACAGAGATTTTGAGATCACTACAAATAGACATGTTAACTAAAACAAAATTGCAAACACGTGAAAACACACGCAATCTTGTAATCCGAGTCATCCCAGGAAGATGCAGATTCACATACCTGACCTCTAATGAGGGAGAAACGGTACCTATAGCTTACAAATCACATTTGTACACTAAAAGTGAAATAAAATCCAGTTCTACAGAAAAAATTCTGTTAGCGGTTCAAACTGCTGTAGCAAAAGGAAGAGCCCAAGCCCAAGGCAGAAGGATCACTGTTTTTACAGCAGAATCAGCCCTTGAGGCATTAACGTGTACACACAGTTTAAATGCTGTGGCTTTAGATCCAGAATGGATACAATGGGAAAATTCTCTTGCTGCAGAAGACGTGAAATATTATTGTGACCCAAAACTGAAGAAACTAGATGATCTTGAGTACGAACAGGAATATCCTCTGCCAATCGAAATTCTGCCTCTAGAAAAGTACACTTGTGTAATCTACATGGACAGATTTGCACAACACTACAATGTGGTGGAAAAATTGTACAAAGCAGCGTGCGCGATTGTTAAAGGTCGCTGGCGCTCTGGTAAATTCAGACCAATGATTACCAAAACTGAATCAATCAGAAACTGTTCAGCTGAACGAGCTGAAATAAGATCTTTAAAGATGGCGCTTGAAAATGCTGATCGTGAATTCCCGACACTAATAGTGTGCGATTCGTTTTTCTGCGTCAAATCATACAACAGTGACATGCAGACATGGAGTAAAAACGGTTACAACGATGACACAGGTGCCACAATAAAGCATAAATCGCTTTGGGAACAAGTAGTTCTTTTAAAGAAAGAACTACAGAGGACTCATGTGATACACACACTGAGTCATCAACGTGATGGCGTTCACGTTGCAGGGAATTCATTGGCTAATACAGCCACAGTGGAAGCGGTTCAACCGGCTTCCGTAGCCACTGAAAAGCGGTCAGAAAAACACATAGATGGGGAAACCATGCTGGCAGGTAAAAGCCTCATTAAAAGGCGATTATGCAGCATTACCTCCCAACTATCCACTCAGTAATACATACATTATTGATGCAAACTCCGTTCAGTTTGCTCGAATCCCTGGAGTGGGGGATAGGGTAATTCCAAACACGAACCAGAGAGTTTTCTTGATTGAAAGTGCACATATGGGACTGGGTCTGAGGCACCAACAGATCTTGAAATCTTTAATAGAATTACAATCAGAGTACTGGTGGCCTGGACTGAGCGTGCAAATTTACAAACTTGCAATGGCTTGTCCAGACTGCAACAGAGATTGCAGCTGTGACCAGGATACTGCCCGGACATCTTTGTTAGAAAGCTTCAGGCATTCTATGATACAGAAATCCAACCAGAGAAATGCGTCCCAATAAATTATTAAGACAAATTAACTTGATTATGTAGACCAGCAGCATTCGGCTGACGCCAGAACTGTTATAAAAGATTTGCGAGTCTATATCGGCACATACGCAATTGGCATGCTACATTCTGATCAGGGTCCTGCGTTAAGCTCTCAAGCTTACAAAGAGGACATGAACAGCATGGGCATCGGATTGCGGTACTCTTCTCCCTTCCATCCTGAGGGAAATGCGGTTGTGGAAAGAAAAAACCGGGACATAAAGCAATCTATAACGGCGAGGGTATTAGGTTCGGGTGATGGGTGGGTCAAACATTTAACAAGTGTCCAACCTAGTCTTAATAATCTGCCAAGAAATTCTCTAAAAGGTCTCACTAGAATGCTTATTCAGGATCTTGATAGTCATACTTCAGTGGTAGAAGAAAAATCCTTTGATATCAATGATCGTTTGGCTGTTTTACAGGATTTAAATAAAACAAGAAAGAACCTGAGTAACATAAAGTTGAAACTACAGCCGACAGCCACTGAAGAGAAACCACCTGTCCCAGCAAGACCTGTCTGGATTCCAAAGATTGGGGATCTGGTCAGAGAAAAGATCGCGGTGAAGAAAGAATGTAGGCCTTCTTACAGAAAGCAGTACCTGTCTTAGCTATCAGCGGAACAAGATCAGTTGTACTACCGCCCCTTGCTGGTAAAAGGGAGAACAGAGTTGTATCCATCGACCTGGTAAAACCAATAATAAGTTGTAGGCCCAGTGGACTCCCAAGAAATAGCAGAATACCGAAATTTGCTACGATCCAAGAGACTCATGCTGATAGACTAATCAAATTTGATAAAGCTGCAGTGAATAAAAAAGGACTATGCAATAATGCCATGGAACTAGTGCCTCTTGAAACCCAAATAACGACAGTTCGTCAAGAAACACCAATCTACAATGATGTAGCCTCTGACTATTCTAATGAAAGAAAGAAAAATGCAAAAGCAAATGAAAATCCGGGAAAACTCCCAACAATTGACAGAACTGCATCTGGCTTCTTCATCAACTTTGACGATTTCTCAGAAGATCCAAGCGAGCATGAAGAAACGCCTCCACCAAAAACTTTCAAAGACAAAGTAATTGAACTTTTTCACCAACTAAAAGAAACATATCTGATTTCACCATGGATTGAAGTTTGGATTGTGTTAGGTGTACTTACTCTCCTGCTTTGGCTCATCATGGTTCTCTGTTTGGGGAAATTCATTGATGGCAAATATAGTACAATGGACACAGAAAGTCAGAACATTAACTTGGTCCTAAAGCCTCACACATCCTCTCACATCGAGAAAAGAGAACTGACATCAGCTTGAAGTATCCACACCAGTTCAAGGTTTCATTAAGTGACTTTGTGACACCAAGTACTTTCTCTGATGATTGGGACTTTGAAAACATTAATAATATGATGTCAGATTTAGTAATGTCAGCCAAGTTTACAGAACATGATTACTTACAGGGTTCATCGAATTATGAAGAGTTATACTGTTACAACCATTATGGTAATCACTATTTGCATAGAACTGCTGAGCCTAGAAATGTTTTATTTTATAACCAGTGGGAACACTGTCCAACTCCACCAAGAGGCAGTTCGAAAACATTTTATGAGAAATTCCAATACTTCTCAGGGTTTAACAAAAGTGATCCAGAAAATTTTTATTTCAAAATGTTAAGTAGGACTGGAATGAAAACAATGTTGACAAATACTAAACTGATTTATTCTAAAGAATTTTATGACAAAATGTCTACATTAGGTTTCGAATTTTGGAAAAACACCATTGAAACAAAAACGATCTAGGATTCCAAAGATTGACAAGTACAAGGCCTAGAAGCACTATTTAGGGCCTGCATGATCCCAGAACAAATAATATTCTTGAATGACACAATTCAACAAACTACTTGTCTTGGCCTAGCTAAGATAAAAGATTGAAATAAACCGTCTATTCCGAAACCCATAACTGATAGTGACAACACTACAGATGTGGAGATAGAGTTTTCCCATATTTTACACCTAAACAGAACACATCCTGATTGGAAAAAGTGGTTGATCTGGCCAACAGACACGAATAACTGTCAAGATAGATTCCTGAACAAAACACAGGGGTTCAAAATGACCAGACCAGACCCTAGAAACTCCCAGAGACAACATCCAGGGATAGTTACAACATACAGTGTAGGGAAACTATGCCTTGAGTGGCTAGAGAAATCCACACTGGCTGAAATTAAGCAACACTTGACTTTACTTAAAGACGGTGCTGACTTGCGTGATTTCATAATGGGACACGCAAACAGCGTCAAAAACGTTTCATAGCGGCTGGTATATACGCTGCGTACAACGAAGCATGGAAAGTAATGCAAATTGAGACAGCAGAAAAAATACGAGAAATTGATCGTATAAATTTGGAAAAATCACTTTCTGTTGTGGACAATGGGTTAATGACTCTGTCCTCCAGAATATATTCACTGGACAGCATTGTATCATCTGCTTTTGATATAATAGAGCAGGACTTACTAATGTTACAACATGGTCAGTCTCAAATACGTTCTATTGTACAGCTTGGTTGGACGTTGCAAAATCTGCGTTCAGGCTACATACCATATGGTTTAATCAACACAACGTCATTATTCGGTATCTTTAACCTTACTGATAAACAAATCAGTTTGGCACAAAAAGAAGCAGATTATACGATTCTGAGCATTGAAAAACTTGAGAGATTACCATTGACAATGTCAGAGAGACCTGTCATTGAATGGATAATACATGGAACGATTACAATTCCGATAACAACTTTCCAGTTCAAATACTGTCAAGAGTATATACCTGTAGGCCAGTATGAAAGGTTGGGTAAAGAATACATCAAATCAACCTGGGATTTACCTTATACACACAGATGTTATAGTGAAGGGAACAAGGAGGTATTTCTTAGTGGTAAAAATTGTAAAAAATCACTAAGCGGTACACTTCTGTGTCAAGGTATTAATTTGCATGGAGCCTGTGAAGGATCTTTAAATAACCTTTGATGTCACCTGCATGGCACGCCTGCAAAACGGATAGAGCCATTTTTTAGACCACTTTCTAACGGTAGTTACATTTTTAATAAGTGACCACAGCTGTTGTGGCATGCTGCCAGGAAAAGCTTATCTGACAACTGTAACTTCCAGGGCCATTTGCTGTATGCAAGTATTGTATCCACACAGCAATCCAGATATGGGGGCTGGGTTATGGCCTCGGTTGACTATCTCTTCTATTTGAATTGATACTTTAAGCAGAATGAAGTCTATTCTTTTACAGACAACTGTGCCGTTAACGTCATCAAAAGAAACGTATGATCTGCAAGTGGCAAGGACATCAGCAGAGATACATTCTCTTTTATCGACAAATTGCCCCGTGCATTTCGAAGAAATACTAAGCCAAATCTTAAACATGTCTGATACCAGTGGCATCGCACATGTATTTAGGTCAATTTTTTCGGGACTGTTAGCACCCTTTGAAACAGTTCTGGGCATCTTCCCGAATTTTGTCCATTCTGTCTTTGGCGGCCTACCCTTAATCTTGGGACTTGTGGCAGGAATTTTATTTTTGCTTCTTCTGCACCGATATGGCAAGCCAATCCACAGACAAGACTCTAGCAACGATGGAAGAAACAATCCTAGCAATACGATACTGAGACCATATCACTATGGTCCTCGGATTGGCCCGGCTAAGAGATCTGAGTACAACTTGGTTTTCTTCATTCAGACCGATTTGGCAAGATTGCATCATACCTGTGCTTCAATGTCTGCTATGCGGAGAAGAATGCGTGTTGGACGTCTGTCTTAGACTACAATCATCAGTACCGATGGATATCAATACTTTGCTAGGTCCTGCAACGACTCATGCATCGTGTTGTCCCCAGCGGCTACCGATTCTGATGACGGCATTCGTTGAGACTTCCCCACTACGAATGGAAAGGGGCGACCACTCGGTCCCCCCGAACGTATGGTAGGGGGCCCGGATCCCCCCGGGAAACCATTTTGGGCGGGGGGCGTGTCACGGCTGGTATGCCCGAAGCGGCGTAGCCGGGGCGCGCCTTTTCCCACCCAAGAGGGGTTGTCCTAGACACCTACACCGTTGGCCACGCCCCGTAGGCATACCGGAGGAGGGTACACGCCCTCCCGAAGAGGAATAAAGAGAGCAGAAATCCGAAGAAGCATCCTCTTGTTCCTGTGCTTGGAAGCTGCACCCACTCGTTGCACGTGAGCCCTCGACGGAACAAGGAGCAATTTTGAGGACTTCGAGCCTTAGGGTCCAGGACCGTGTTGAGCAACAGGGATCGAATATCCGTTAAAACAATGCCTGGCAAGAAGGCGGGAAAGAAGTCTGGGACTGATCAGATGCTTCGCATGCTGATAAAAGATATGGCGAGTATGAAGAAACAGATGGCGGCAATGAACAATACGGGTAAACCGAAGAAGGTTATAGGCCCGGCATTGCCGGGAGTTGTCCCCGCGGGGAGGGGTAAAAGGGTCAGGAATAGGACGGCAGGGGAGGAGGTCCCGGTTCCCGAGTTACCCCCGGCAAGCCCGGTCATCCCAGTCGAGGCCCCGGTACCGATCCCAGACGCGGGTCAACCGATTCCGGTTGTTGTTACGCCCGCCAGCGAGGAGGACATGCCTCCCGAATTAACCGCCCAGTTAGCCGCATGGCTTGGCAGAAAGACAGGGGGTGCTACGGCACCGGGAAACACGGCCGAAGAGGCCAAGTTACTAATGCAGCAGTTGCGGCAGTCGCGAGATGCCGCAAAGGCGAATCTCCCTCTTGTCCCCCCACAGGTGACCTCGGAAGGACCGGCAGCTGGTGTCGAAAAAACAGCGGGAACAGCAATGGAGCCGGGTAAGCAAGCATTGCCAATGGCAAGGGAGGGGTCTTTGCCCTCAAGACGGAAGAAGGTGGTCCAGCATATACCGTTGGTCACGAAAGAATTGATATGGGCTGATAAGTACGTGAATATGTTTTCCCTGCTAACTGACCATCGCGAGATGGAGTATGTTAAGACACAGAAGCATTTGTGGCACCCGAGTGTATGGCGAGCAAAAATAGCGGGATTCAGGGTTGATGAGACAATCTCAAATTGGGCCAAGGCCTTTGCGATGTTTTCAGCAATTATTGGGGAACGTAAGCCCGAGGTTTTGCCCGAATTGTCCTGCTATCAGGCACGAATAATGGATTTTTATGAAACGTATGAGGGTGATGAATGGATGGGTTACGATATGAAGTTTCGTAAGGCCAAGGAGTACGATTCATCTCTGACGTGGGATTGTCTCGACTCGATCTCTTGGCAGAAGCAGCTCCTGCCGGGCGCGACGAAGTCGTCCTCGCTTGGCGGGAATGGGTCGGGGCCTTCCCGCCATCAGCCTGCGGCGCCCGTTCGAAGTCAATGTTGTGAAGTCAATGAAGTCAATGTTATGCACTCACGCTTCTTGTCTTCTGTTTGGTTTACAGTTTCGCGAGCATACTATGCGGGGCGGACTGTGCAGTCGACCCGGCACCTGGGGACCAGCGGTCAGAGATCACCCGCTGAGGAAAGAGTGGTGTGGGTCGTGGGCCACTCATACGTGAGGCGGGCCGGGGACGTATTTAAAGCAGGTGACGTGACTCACGCAGCTGGGGAATACGGGTACAGGGTGACCTTCCACGGAAGGGGCGGGCTCTGTATTGACCAGTTTCAATGTTTTGTCGAGGAACTGTTAGGGCGGCAGAGGTCACCGCCGTCTGTAATCATAGTACACATGGGGGCAATGATTTGGTGACACTCGGTCGGCGAGTACTACTCGAGCGAGTGCTATCTACTGTTAGCTGGCTGGCGAGAAGGATCCCGGGGTGCACGATGGCATGGTCCCACATGATTCCCAGGAGGGTGTGGCGGGGGGGCCTCTCTGTGGCAGCACTGAACCATTCAGTGAAAAAGGTCAATAACAAACTTGGTAGGTTGTTTCGCTCGGCGCAGTTGCATTGTATTCCGCATGGATGTATTCGGGGGGATCACATGTATCTCGATGATGGGGTCCATTTGTCCCAGGAGGAGACTTCATAGCATGGTTAAGGGGTTTGTAAAAGCATGACCTTTAGTAGGAGTTTGTGGGGGGGCCGGATAGCCGGTCAACTATCCGGCCTGTGGCGGTAAGGTCATGATCGGTGAGCAGTAATTTCAAGGTCCCTAGAGGGGGGGCGCCACCCACTATGGTGGGAGCGCCCGGGGGGAGGCGGCCATTGGCCCCTCACACGGGGAGGCGGCACCCACTAAGTATGGGTCGCCTAAGGGAAGGCGGTCATAGGCCCCTTCCAGGGGAGGAGGCGGCTGGATGCCCCTCCTACGAATTTCCCGGGGCCCGGATATCCGCGACGGCGGATGTGATAGACAGTGTGGGGTGGGAGGGGGGTCCACGCTACCTTCTTACAGACACCTCACACGTCCTCGGACGACCGTTAAGATGGCGTTGAGTTAAAATAGGGGGCCCCCGCAAAGACAAGGGAAATTGGAGTTGGCACAGAGGTACAGTCCTCTGTGCGTCCGCCCTCACACCGTGAGGGGGAGAGTTCTGGTAGTAGGGATCTGACACCGGTTGCGACCTTGCCGTTGGCCCGTAATGCTAGGATGTACAATTTTAATTTAGAAAGTATGCATTTGCAGGATGTTAGACTCGGCTAGGAAAACCTTTGTACTAGAGATTTGTTAAGGTTAGCCAAAGAACGTGTCTTCATCGAAATGTAATAAATGAAAATTGTACATGATATGAAACTGTTATTTTAATGTTTAATTTTGTTTCATATTTTAATAAATACGGCCGGGAGGGTAACTCCCTCCCGCCTTCCAAAAGTTCAGAACTGCGTCCGTCATCCCATCCTTGGGGATTGTGTTGGGAGGGGGTGACAGGCATCCCGGCCATATGGAAAGGGGCGACCACTCGGTCCCCCCGAACGTATGGTAGGGGGCCTGGATCCCCCCGGGAAACCATTTTGGGCGGGGGGCGTGTCACGGCTGGTATGCCCGAAGCGGCGTAGCCGGGGCGCGCCTTTTCCCGCCCAAGAGGGGTTGTCCTAGACACCTACACCGTTGGCCACGCCCCGTAGGCGTACCGGAGGAGGGTACATGCCCTCCCGAAGAGGAATAAAGAGAGCAGAAATCCGAAGAAGCATCCTCTTGTTCCTGTGCTTGGAAGCTGCACCCACTCGTTGCACGTGAGCCCTCGACGGAACAAGGAGCAATTTTGACCCACCCACCAGCCCCTTAGGGCAACGTTAGTACTGCAATAAAGTGATTTGCTTTGATAACATCTTTTTTCTCTTGGTTTAGTGGTTTATAAAATGTCAATGTTGGTACTGCAATAAAGTGATTTGCTTGGTAACATCTTCCCCTTGGTTTAGCGGATGATAACGGTCTAGTTTAATGATGTGATGAATGTATAGTAATATAGATAAATATTGCAATGTACAGTTAATTTTCTTCTTAATTCGTAAACAAACGTCGTATTTATTTTTTGGTCGGGCGGTAAGGTCATGATCGGTGAGCAGTAATTTCAAGGTCCCTAGAGGGGGGGGCGCCACCCACTATGGTGGGAGCGCCCGGGGGGAAGCGGCCATTGGCCCCTCACACGGGGAGGCGGCACCCACTAAGTATGGGTCGCCTAAGAGAACTCCCTCCCGCCTTCCAAAAGTTCAGAACTGCGTCCGTCATCCCATCCTTGGGGATTGTGTTGGGAGGGGGTGACAGGCATCCCGGCCATATAGGTGGAGGTGAAGTGCGAGAGGAAAGCAGCACCAAACAGGTACAGACTTCTGTGAGCATTGCTGATCCAACCATCGATGATAGCAATCACGCAGAGAACTGCACAGTTGCAGTATTTTCGAACTTGGTCGAACTATCACCTGATGTGGTAGACCAATTTTTTGCGGGTCTGTCTGAAATAATGTTCTCTCCAATCACCAAGAATAACTCTTAATAAAAACAATGAGCACACAGCGTTCCCTGAACTCTGAATTTGGCCTTCATTTTTTTTTTAAACAAAGCTACAGAAAATATTTGGAACTCATATTCCCCTGAAAGCGAAATTATTTTTGCCCATTTTTCGAAATATTTACCTTTTTTTGGCACATGGTACTCTGCTTAAAGTAGAACTATTCTTAGAGAACAGAGCTTCTATTTTTAGGATACTAGACACAATATTTTACCTCAGCCTCTAGCACATATACAGCAATTTGTATAAATATGTGATGAAATGGTCTCAACCTTCTTTTCTGTATTTAGAGCCATTTCATGTGTAACTTTCGCAATTCATTCAGCTGATATATATATATGCATTTATCTGAATGATGACACTGCTTGAAAAGCGTACAGTACTATCACTAAATTTTGTGTAGTTACCTTATACCATTTCAAATGCGAAATATGTATTTTGGGGTGGGTCGGAAAAAACACATGCATCGTTGAATGTTTACTATTGCTTAGTTTTTAGTAATGATGGACATCAATCCGTGGAGTGGGTGTTGTGTTTATATCTAGGACCCTAATTCGATATTCCCGATTTATGCCCTCATGAGGTTATAATCAATAATATCCTGATAAAGGCAAAGGAATCAGATCCATATACAGTAATAGCCCATGCAGTCCAAAGCACAGCACGGCTACTCCCATCGACTCCTAGAAAGCACAACGCGTTCTTTAAACAAACCAAGCCTCCAGCAGCCCGGGAAATTCCCCCCTGCTTTTGTTTTGATTTGAACAAGAACTCCTGGAGTCCAGCAAGAACTGTTAGTTCTTGGTGACGTCTTATGTCCAACCTTACGTCAAACCCGGCACCTTTCAGGTATAAAATACCAACAGTTGCCTTAAGCAAACACACGGTGGTTTGGAGCAGAGCGGCCATCTACTTGCCCGAGAGCCCAGCTGATGCGAGAGCCCACGGAAGCCGCCCCTCCCGTTTGACGCACTGAGAGAGACGCTGTCTTTTTCTCCAGCTGAGAAAATCCAGCTCCAGGGTTTCCAGCCTACCCTTGCAGGTTGCTGGGATATCGAGTCCTGAGGAAAGAGATACCAGACCTCCCACATTCTATTACCAAGGTACAGAGTTGACTAAACCCTTAAGAGAATTCTTGATGCAGATTCTTGACAAAATAATCTCAACCAACTTAACTTCAACTGCTACTTACTCATCCCTTCCCAAGTATTAGGCTTAGGTCAGGTACACCGGGGTAGGCTTAGTTAGAAGCACCAGTTGAGTACGTTAGTCAATGTATTTATGTATGTATATATTTTATTAATTTTAAAGTAACATATGGCTAAGAAACCATATCAATGCTTTTACAGTATTATTTCCTAATACTACTTGTACTGTACGCACTTTACTTTACTTTAAGTATTGCAATTGTGGCAATTCATTTCTCTTGCATGAGAAAGAAGACTGCTCAATAAATAACACCTTTTATTGAAAACGCCCGTCTCTCAATTCAATTCAAAGAAGTCTTTATTCGATTATTACATCATAAAAGACATGCATCACAAAGTACACATGGTATTTAAAAGAATATAAAACAGTATAAAGAACATCTAAGACCATATTAAATCACTATACAAGCTTCTTTTGAATGATTTATAAAAGTTACAATAAATCCTACATTAGATAACCATAGTGTCACAGTCCAATAAATATTGCACATAGACAAAATGAGCCTGGAGTTAAAGGTTGGGACCTAGGTCAAGTTGATAAACCTTGCTCTTAAGATCTAAGCCCATCCTAAATATTTAGCTACTCCAGTTACAATCAAAGGAGACAGATTAGTCTTTAATATTCTACTAGCAATTACAGCCAAGCGTGTTCCCAGGCTTCTGCAAACGGGGCTTAACCATTTTGCTCTAGGGACAGCATACAGAGGGCAGACAAACAGAAAATGATTTATGCTTTCACCCTGACCTGGGCACCTAGGACAGTTCCCAGTCCCACAAGTGCCCCACTTTTTAGTGAACTCCCTTAAAGGCAAGGAACCGCATCTATATTGATGAAATAGTTTACGGTCCAGGGGCTTGGTTATAGCATCCCAGTATTTTTCAAGACAGGGAGCATCCTTAATAACAACGAATACACCTGTGAGATTACTAGCACTCAATCCCGAATGTCTGTTTTGAACAACCCAATCCCAGTAATGTGACTTCAGGTCCTTTTTCGAAGGGAAGGTTGCAGATGCGGGATTTGACCACAGTTCTCCATACCCCAGAGCACACAAGGTGGTTCTTAAGTCCTTAAACCAACCAACGTTAAATGAGCCTGGTAGATCTTTAACCTCCATACAAGCTCTTGCGTATAACTGGAGTTCCGGCGTTGTCCAGAGGCGTCGCCAGAATGCTAATGGATGAAACCTGGCAAGGTCCTCCACAGGCTGACATCCAAGATCATACAATAGCGGGATCCATGGTGTTGACTGTGGGAGACCCGTTGCCACCCTAAGAAATTTATTTTGTGCAGCCTTCAAGGGATCCAAAATGCTAAAGCCCCAGAGCTCCGCCCCATACAAGACAGAGGGTAGCACTTTCGATCCATAAATCTTAATTAAGGGTGAAATGGGCCGGGTAAAGGAACTTTTGTGTTCTTTAATCAAGGCTCCTCCAATCTGCGTGTGCTTTAAAGCCAAGAGATCAACCTGTTGGGACCAACTAAGGGACTCACTGAACGTTACTCCCAGGTAGGTAAACAACTTAGTCTGTTCCAAGGATGTACCCCCCATGGTAACCCTTGCTGAAATCAGGGTGCGTCCTCTTAGTACCATAAATTTTGTCTTTGACACATTCACGTCAAGCTCATGCTCACTGCAGAATAGTTCAAACCTCATTAGGGCCTGTTGAAGACCCTGTCTGGTCTTGGAGATTAGAAGAGTATCATCAGCGAACATGAGCAAGGGGATTTTCATTCCAGCTAGAGACGGGGCGTCGGTAGGGTGGTTGGCAAAATATTTAGTGACCCCATTAATATATAAAGAGAAAAGGGTAGGGGCTAGTACACACCCTTGCCTTACACCTTTAGCAACTGGAAATCTATCTGCTACCTCTCCTGGTTTGCCCCAGCGTACTTGGGCATAGGTTTGAGCATGTAAATTCACCAGGAGGCGTACAAGGGGGGCTGGCATACCCAGCTCTACTAGACAGTTCCACAACCTTGCCCTTGGGACAAGGTCAAATGCAGACCTTAAGTCCACAAAGGCTGCATAGAGGGTACCTTTACCCAAAAGGACCGTCTTCCAATAGAGAAGAATGAACCGAAAAGCCTGGTCCAAGGTACTCACATGGGACCTAAAGCCGGCCTGGAGTGGGTTAAGATGTTAAACTCACAAATCCAGTCCTGAATCCTGCCAAGAACAAGGCGGGCTGAGATTTTTTGCACCGCATCAATAAGGCTGATCGGCCGGTAGTTGGAGGGAACCGACCGATCACCTTTCTTGTAAATTGGCAGGATTTCAGCCCCAGCCCAGGACTCGGGAACCTTAGCACCAGAGGCAAAGGCATTTACCAGTTGGACTAGATATGGAACCCAGAGATCCTGATCATGCTGGAATAAGTCAGCTGGTATGCAATCGGGACCAGGTACCTTGCCCCTTGGTATAGATTGCAGGACATGTTTGACTTCACAACTCGTGAACTCAAGTGAATCAATCGGCACAGGATAATAAATATCATCCTGTGCACTACTATTGCTCCTGAATTGTTCCTCAAAGTAGCGTACCCACTGATGTTGACCAACCGAAGCAGGGGTTGGACGGTCTTCCTGGGATAAACCCAATTTTAATAAATGCCAGAACTGTCGCATATTCCGAAAGCTACATGCTTCGGTTAATGATAACCACCGTTCCTCATCCCAGTTGGCCTTGGCTATACGCTTGGCATTATTATATGCCTTCCTACAAGACCTAATTAGGCTATGGTTCTTAAGCTTTAATGCTTCGAACAAGTCCCCATGGGTCCGACGACACTCCTCATTGAACCAGTTTGCAATTTTTGGTTTCCCCCTACTACCCCGCTTCGAGATAGACTTTACAAACAGTTTTTTCAATGCTGAAAAAAGACTGGTGTGGATATTAGAAATAGTTGCATTAATAACCTCCTGTGTATCACATTTAGAAATTTCTTCCAGTGATTTTGCAACCAAAAATCTAATCTCTTTGCGTGCGTCAACATCAACAGAGATTTTTGGCCATCGTACCCTTCTCATATCGTTAGTGAGTACGACTTCTTCCTGAACAATATTGGGCATACAATTTACAGGCCCAGAAAAACTAAAATCCCTTAGTTCCACCACCAACGGATCATGATCACTTTCCGGGCGAGACATAACCTCCATGTCCACAACAGCAGCCCACAACTTAACATCCACTAAAATATAGTCAATTCGACTACTGAATCTGCCATTGCTGAAGGTATGTCTACCCGTCCTGTCTGAGCGCACGCTACCATTTAGAGCTCGCAAACCCTGGTCCAGGCACAGCCCTTTGATAAATGTGGCAGATTGTGTCCATTTTCCAATCGGGGCTAGCTCAAGCTGGGGAATCCCCCAGACCAGATCTTCAGCCTCAGTGAGTAAGCCATCATCTAAACTCAGGGGTTCAAAACAAGTGTTTAGATCCCCCATAACAACCTTGTGTCCAGCTACGGATGCACCTAATAGGAAATCATCCAAAAGGAGGAGGGTTGGAGAGACCCTGCCTCCCTGGATGCCCCTGGCATAGATATTAAACAAAAGGATATTAAGACCATTGGTAGATTTTATACTAACCATTAATATGTCGGGGCTATCGACTGAGACCTCCTCCACTCTTACACCCTCATACTGACGAACCCAGATGGTTAAGCCACCCATGGCTCGACCTCTGTGTCCTTTAATTGCTGGTTTGCTAAAGTTTAAATAACCAACAAAGAACATCGGTGAAAGTGCCCAAGTTTCTTGAAAGGACCATACATCACCTTGCTGTATAAAATTTACCCAATCCGGAATACACATACGGGACTTAAGGCCGGCTATGTTCCAACTACCAAGCTTAGTACCACATGAGACCACCTGAACTCTAATATTGGCCTTGGGGAGAGAATAAACTCCATCATGTGATAGAGGGGCTAGAATATCATCAAAAGACCTCCTATAACTTGGTACATCCTGTATGGGAACATCATCACTCCTTACATCAGTACTATCAAATTCAGCCACGCCATAAACTACCAACTCTGATTCGTAAAAGTGCCCTCCTTTAAGACCATTCACCTTGTCAACATTCTCTGTATTTAAAACAGCACGTAACACCGAATCTGTTTCCAAATTCGTGCCCCCAGTCCCACCCAGGAAATCAGAGCTCCCATTTTCGCTATGCGATAACTGTTCTTTTGGAGCTTCGGCATAACATAGTACATTGGCTGGGGTAGCAACGATACCTGTACAATCTAAGTTAGCCTCTAGAACCAAAGGTGGGAAAGCTGGTCAATCATTATAATACAACCCCGAGTAAGGTTCGTACAGACTACGCAGCGGGATGTTCCAGTACTCGTTGGGTTGGGTGTAGTTAACTGGATTGTTTGGTATAGGGAAGAGACTAGGGGGCGTTGGGAAGGGGGAAAGGGAAAATTTGGATTAATCTGGGGACCTGAATAAAAAGAATTGTAGTTAGCCCAATTCAGTGAGTGAGTGTTTCTATTTGAACTGGGATGGGCATGAGGTCTAAGCAAAGCCTCAGGATTAGTGGGTGAACCTGGAAGGCGGGGATTAAAGTTGGCCCAATTCAATAAGTGAGTGTCTCTATTAGAACTGGGATGGGCATGGGGTCTAAGCAGAGCCTCCGGGTAAAAGTAGCTGAAATTTCGTGTAGAAATACCTCCCTCCTTGTTTCCTGGGTACCAATCACTAATGTGTGAGTCAACTCTGTGATCCTTAAAGTTAATAATCACAATGTCACCCTCTATATCTTTTGGACGAAGACCCACCCACTTGCATCTTCTTACTGAGATAATGCCACCATTTAAATGAGCAGGGAGGGGTCTATTAGTTCTCAACCAAAAGATGACTTTGTTTTTCAGGTTTACATTGTTTTCCAAATTCCCATTTGTGATCAGGGGGACACCAGTCAAAACAATCACAAAATTTGGAAGGTCTACTGTATTCCTATGATTACGTGTTCATCTATGGGTAGTAGTTTTGGGTTTATCTGTCCCATGAGAAGCAGTTGGCTTGTTTTTCAATGGGATGGGTTTATTTGGAGCCAACATGGGCTTCTCTTTGACAGGCTTAAAAGGTAGCGACTGTTTGGTTAGCGTTTGGAGAACATTAGTATTATTATTAGAAGTGGTGTTTCTATTATTTTTATGAGGATTACTTGTAGCAACAATGTTAGCGCTAGGCTGACATTGTGGGAAAGACTGTACCTTGGGATTCATTGGATGGGAAGTTGTGATTGCATCGGCTGATGCCAATAAACGATCCATTTTATCCCCCAGGATCCTAACTCTCTCCAAAAGAGGGAGCATATATGATTTTAAGAGTTTTTCGAATATTTAGATAAACTCTTTATTAAACATGGGTAGACTATCTTCAGGAAGGGGTGGTAAGTGGAGGGTACCTAAGGGAGCCTCCTTCGCTGGGGGAACTGTTAAGTTGATAATGGGATTTGCTATACAGGGAGAAGAGACCAGATGATTAGTGCCTTTCCTTTTAACACCACCCTTTTTCCTTTTTTTCCTTGGCGGGGAACGGGCAGCCCTTCGAATCTTCATAGACTTGGTTCCAGTATCACACTTGGAGTGTGTCGAGATATTCTCGAATGGGACTACACTATCTATTGAGCGATTGGTGAGGGTTGAGTGAAGTTTAGGGGCTATAATAGGGGCAACAGGGGTGCTGAGATCGATAAGGCTATTAGAAGCAATGGGGGGGCTATTTATATTGCCCTCACTGTTGATAACAGAATGAGTTGAGGAAGTGTTGGGGACCCGAAAAATACTAGGAATTTGATCAGTACTAAATATATCGGCTTCTCTGACCAGCCTACCAGTACTGCCCATTTCTTGTGTATTGTTTAGATCTAATTGGGGAGACAAGGTTTTTTTTTAAAGTTGTTCTATTGAGCGACGACGCTCAGCACGTTTCTCCGCTAGTAGGAGTTCTTTATCAATTTCCTTGTTTGCCTTCTCGAAGTATTTGTCGATAGGCCCAAGGAACGAAACTCCAACACAAGATGGTAGTGAGCTAGACATGACAAAAACTGGCCGTAGTAAATAGTGTACCTCAAGGCTGGTTTAACCATTGACACAACACAGCAGTGGACAGAGAATAGAGTGGATGGAGAATAGAGTGGATGTTAGGGACCGGGCCCAGCCCAGCCTCCTTCAGCCCCTGACGGCCACAGACGGCCCCGCCCTTGTCCCGGACTTCTCCCGGCGCTCTCCCACGCGCTCTCGCGCTGCGGGAATGGTGCTTTCCCTTAGTAGGAGGTGATGGGCGGGGGGGCGTGGCGATCCGGGAGAGCAGCCCAGGTGTTGCTGATTGGGCTCGCAGGGACTCCTGGACAGTGGAGTCCCTGCTTTTCTGCTCGCAGCCCCGATCAAGTACGCTCGCTGATGGTGAGAGCAGCCCCTCCTCTAGGAAAGTTCGCACAATGTCAGGTGCGCTGCGGGACCCGCGCAGCAGGTCCGGCGAGATGCTGCCACAGATTAGGGTCAATAGCACCGCAAAGCCCGTCCACACACAGGGAGTCTTTCCGTGTCAAATAGTGTCCCAAAAAACGGCTCCAGACGTCCGCGTTTACCTCCGTAGGCGGGGGGGCATGGCGATCCGGGAGAGCAGCCCAGGTGTTGCTGATTGGGCTCGCAGGGACTTCTGGACAGTGGAGTCCCTGCTTTCCTGCTCGCAGCCCCGATCAAGTACGCTCGCTGATGGTGAGAGCAGCCCCTCCTATAGGAAAACTCGCACAATGTCAGGTGCGCTGCGGGACCCGCGCAGCGGGTCCGGCGAGTTGCTGCCACAGATTAGGGTCAATAGCACCGCAAAGCCCATCCACACACAGGGAGTCTTTCCGTGTCAAACAGTGTCGCCCGTCTCTCTATTTCTCTGCATTCTGGTGAAACTAAGTATGCACTGCTGACTGAGTGAAATAGCTGTCTATTGTTTTCACACGACTCTAGAGATACACTCTTATTCTGAGGGAGCAAAGTTGTCATGTTTATGCGGTTGTCGGAAACTGAATCCCTTCTTGTCTGAGCCAGGGGAGCTTGTCGCTCCCTATTCATTCAAGAAAGTTTCCAGCGACCTCTGAGCTAGCTGGCGCAAACCTAAATTAAGTTTAACATAGTCAGTAGAGACCTAGATGACCTCAGTCCTACGTCTACACTGCTGTTTATGTTATTCCAACAACAGTTTGGTGGACATGGTACTCTGCCACCTTTGTGATGGCCAAACTCTAAATCAGGTCCATAGACTTTGATAAAGCCTTGGAGAAGGGTTATAAATGTGTTTAAAAGCCTCACAGAATCCTGGTGTAAGTGTCTGTGTTATCATTGTATAAATGCCTGTGTTATTGTTTTACAAATGGCTTTGCAACTCTGATTGTCATACTGTAGATGCCTTTACTTTCCTGATATAAATATTTTTGTTATTGTGAAATAAATGCCAGTGTTATCCTTATAAATATTTTGTTTCTTCTTTTTTCAATGCCCAGTTCATCATGGTATTAATGCTTGCAATAAATTCCTATGACTGTCCTTGTTATCCTATGTCATCCTCTTATAGTGCCTGGTATGAATGACTGATATTCCATAGAAACTGCCTAAGGTATCCGGTATAATTTTCTTTCATATCATGCTATACATTTTAAAGTACCTTGGTACAAAATCCAACACAATCTTGATAATGAGTCCTATTATCTTGGTATGAATGACTTTGTCCTTGAGGAATATGTCATCCTGATATAAATACCTCTGTGTTATCATGGTTAAAAATGCTTTGATTACCCTGGAAGGAATGTCTGAGTGTACTTGGTCATAATGTGTGGATTATTGAGGTATAAATAATTGATAAAGGTATAAAGGCATAACGGTATTGATGCTTTTGTTGTATTTGTCATTTATTAAACATGTGATTGCCCTAAGGCGACCTGGCGTAAGATTTAGAGAGATACAGATTGCAGTGATTACTGAATGAATAACCATGTTTTTGTAGCAACCGCGGCATCTTGCTTTCTCGTCGCCAGAGATCTGCGGCATCTCCCTGGTAGTATGAGGTGCCTCAAGAAGCCCGCAGTTGCAGGCTGGGAGATGCACTCACCCGGGCTGCCTTTGCCTGTGCCCTCAGTCTACCTTTGAAAGGTGGTCTGTAGCTAATACAGTTCCAATTTTATTTTTATTTAATTTTTTCATCATGGCTGTCTCTTTCTCGGTTTCTTCTTTTTTCTTCTCAATCCTTTATGGTTCCAGTACTGTGATGTTTGATGGCATTTTCTTTTCCTGTTCGTTTGCTTTATAAGAGATTCAGTCTGTTTGGCGGGCTTGTCACAACAAAGCAATGTTCCTTCGCTTGATTCTTCGGACTCCCCACCTGCTGATCCAGTTTCTTTGCTCCAGAAGAATTCCACAGTGGGATTCCTGATTCTCTTTAATCCTTTGAATTCTTCAATAAGCAAGGTGAGTTTTTTACGCCTTAGGCTTTTTTCTCCTGAGAAGGTGGCAGCTTCTTGAGGGCACTTGCCTACCACATATTCCTGTGTATGGTGACATCATGGCTTCAAGCAGCGGATGGTCAGATGAGGGTTGCTGGTAGGTGTTCTGCCAGAACAAGGTGTCTTGTGTAATAAGTGTTAAGCGTTTTTCAGTACTTCAACAAATTAGCTTCCCTTCTTAAACCCAAAGGGAGGGAGTTCCAATTTGTAGCTAGGCGATAAGTATAAAATCTATCTCCTTGTCTGATTTTCCTTTTCTTTGAAATCTGTAGTAGGTACACTAATGAAGATCTAAGTGCTCTTCCATGGGAGTACCCAAAAAGTTTTTGTTTTAACAAATTGTGGCCCCTGATTCGTAGCACTTTAAATCCAGGACAAGAACTTTTGAAAGTGACTCATTCATCTTTTGAAGGCCATGTTCCAACAATATGAGCTTGCCGAGGACGTCCCAGCAAGAGTCGGGCAGCACAGCTTTGCCCTAAATGAATTCAGGGCTGGCTTTAACCTTGGTGCCGCCCCGTGCAACAATCCTTTTTGGGGCCCCAATGACCTCCTTCTCCACAGATTCATTCCCTGCCACTCTCCAAGAATGTGCCTCATTTCTCGAGAGCCCCTGCCTCACATTTATTAATTTTCTTCTACAGCGCTACTCATACCAATGTAGGATGTCAAAGCACTTTCTATCACACACACATTATACAGATACAATGAATCATACAAGTGAGCAAATCAATGTATAGGAGATGTTACATAAGTATTTCAAGAATGGTTGGTCTGGAGAAGCACACATTTAGGATTTAAAATGAGCACAGTGGTTGGGGTTGGATTTATTGATAAGAATTCACTTCTACCCAAACAAACCCTTTTTAGCTACCTTAGGATAACGAAAGACTGGGTAAAAACAGAAGGTTTTATAACTATGCTTTGTAGTTAGTATGCAGCTCTTTGATGCCAGTTCATAACTCACTGTGATATATATGGATGATTGTAAATTATGAACTGCAAGCAACAAAAAGATCTCTGTGACAAAAGTGATAACCCGGTGAGATATCTACATAAAATACAATTCTATTATCTGCATGAACAGTGGTGTAGCAAGGGGGGGGGGGGGGCGGTCTGCCCCGGGAGGCATGAGTTTTGGGGCGGTGGCCTCCTCCTTTCATACCTGCTATCTAGGGGGCGGCAATTTCCCTCCCCCCGCTTTAAATTGCAGCCGCCGTGGGGCGCCAACCGGTGTGGAATCTCACCTGTACCCCGTGTTTCAATGCAGCCACCGCGGGGCGTCAAACGCAGGGACCGCCATGGGCGGCCATAGGTCTAGCTGCTCCACTGTGCATGTTACACTTGCTTTGCAGCAGGCACATTAACCCTCTGCACTACTTGATGAACCTAAACTGTGACAAAGCTCCGATCCCTCCAGTAGGTATATTCACAAGAGTTATTTTACATTTGTGTTATTGCCTGAACATTGCTGGACATGCCAGGAACTCTGCAACAGGTGCTTTTAACCCCATAAAATATTTGAAAATGCAGCCCCGAGCTTGACGCCTGATGTGGTGACAATGCCCTATAACTGCAACCGGCTGCAGCCGCTGCAATGCATATAACAGTAATCCCAGTGCATAGTCCAGATGAGAGCCTATTATTACTGCTTGAATAACGGGCTCAATAGTGCCTCTAGGAATAATGTATTTACCCTTCTAAACCTGCCTGTTCTATCTTGGTGTAAACACACACCTTTTCTTTATTTCATGCGATAACAAAGGTATTTCTGGCAGCATAACACACATAAGACAGGCACACACACCACAACAACACATAGGGCTAAATGTAGGTAAATAGGATTTACCGAATCTAAAATACCGAATTTTACCGATTCGGTATTTTAGATTCGGTAAATCCTATGTAGGTAATAATTCGGTAATAAATACTAAATCGGTAAGATTCGGTATTTACCGAATCGGTTTTTACCGATTCGGTATTTGTCATTCATTCCTATGGGCCTGGAGGCCCATAGGAATGAATGTCAATTTCCGAATTGGTAATTACCGATTCGGTAAAATTGTGAAGAAGTCAAGGGTGGCAGGGTGTCACTTTGACACCCTGTTGCACCCCTGATTAGTGCTGGTGGGCACATATGGCATACATACATGCCCTAAGGGCATGTATGTCTGTCACATGGCACAGGTGTAAATGCACATTTATGCATTTACATAGGAATTCCTTATTGACCACCAACTAATAGTTGGTGGTAAATAACGAATTCTTAAAGCCTAGAAACACTGTTTACAGTGCTCCCTACATATTATTTACCGATTCGGTAAATACCGAATCGGTAAATGATGATTCGGTAAATACCGAATCAGTAAATACCGATTTGTTATTTACTGAATCGGTAAAATAGCCTCCTCCTACATAGGAAAAGGCTTTTACCGGTTGGTAACGTCCGATTTCGGCCGTTACGGACCGGTAAAAGCCTACCTACATCTAGCCCATATTTTATACCAGGAAAACAAAGGTGTTTATATCAGGATAATTCAAACTTTTTACCCTGTGTTTAGGCAGGCATCTGCAAAGATTATGTGACTGCACTTGAAGTTGCTTTTTTGGCTTTTGGCCTCAAGGACTTCCTTGATGGCCAGCACCGAGGGAGGTACTTACGCCATATTCGTCTGATGGGCTTAAAGAAAACTGAATTACACAAAAGAAGATAATGAACAAGTGGGTAACTGCGAGACTACAAGCACTTTACTGTCAAGCGAGCAATTCAAAGCAAAGAGGCCACAGCTGCCTAGCCTGCCTGGATGCCCATGCTTGAAAAACGAGAAGCAAGCCAGTTGTTTCTGTGCAGACACATTACCGACTCTGCAAATGTAGCAGAGGTATAATTTATTTCTGGACAACACAGTGATCCTGTATAAGAGTAACAAGCTTTAATTCTAGGATCACAAAGGCTTTCCTATCAGAGAGAAGCAAAATCTTGTTCTTCCCTTCTATAATTCCCTTTACTATTCTGATATAAAGGCCTTTGTAAGCCTGATATCGTCTCATCAGAATAAAATCTTTATTCAGTTTTGCATTCTTAAAACCAAAAAAGAAAAGCATTCAAGATTCAATTGCAAACTGCATAGCTTAAAAATATTTAGAACAGTTTTTTAAAAAGGACAGGAAAATTGCAAGCATATACTGGAATAGCCGTTGGGTAAAATTGTATCATGAGCAGCGCAAGAACAAAAAATGTAAGAATTGTCTGATAATCATTGCACCTACAACAAGCATTTGCAATGCAATATGTCTCGCATTATAAAAGTTTGAGTTGTTGGCATTGCTAATAATAATGCAACACCAGCAACTCAGAGATTCAGGAATGTGAGACCTATTGCATTGCAATTTATTTTTTGAAACATTTTTTTATAGCACGAACTTGAGTGAAAGGTGCCTGGTGGAAGCGTGCATTGACGGCTGGTGGTGTGTATGCCTGGTGGATGATGTGTCCACCTGTAGGCGAGCATTGGAGTCGTGGCCTTTATTTGATGTGCCTCCTCTCTTACAACTGAAGGCAATAATCTACTCCTGCAGTGAGAGGCGGCACTAGTTGTGTCCTCTTGATGATGCCAAGCTTAATTGCTGCATTCTGTGGGTGGGAGGCCAGGACGAGAGGTGGACCATCAGGAGTTTTGATTTTCCGGTGATGTGTTCCTCTACTGAAAAGTCAAGGTTATGGTAGCTGTAACCGCTTGGTGGCATTTTGCCTTCCTGCCTGCAAGGACTGCAGTCTAGTGTCCTCTCACAGTGGAAGGATTGGTTTTCTCACCTGAAGCTACCAGTGAATAAGATCTATCTTGCAGTGTCGCTGTAACTAGGGTCTAGATAACCTTGAAAGAGTTTAAACAGACAATAAGCTACACCAGTGGCTCCCAAACCTTTTTCGACCTCAACCCTAATTTTAGAACGGCAAGCATTTGCGACGCACTAACTTTACTGGACATGAAGCAGTGCGATTTCATAATAATAACAGCAATTGTTTGTAAACCTCACGCCCTTGACCACACCCTTCAATAATGAACTGTGTCCAGGATATTGATCGGCCCAGAAAAGTTTCAGATCCTGACCTGCATTGGAGTGTGGAGCTGTAACACTTTTCAGAGTGGAGTGCTGGCCTGTGGCTTCCGTTTACTAAAATCACAAGGTTTGTGAAAAATCTTGGTGTTGATACCAGTGATTTTCGAAAATTTGAGAAACCCCCCTCTACGGTAGAGTATGAGGTATGGCCTTATATCCTTTCTGTGTTAAAACAAGGTCCAGTGGTGCATTTTGGACTCCATATATATATTTAGCAGTTTTATATATCACGAACCAGGCCAAGGACATTGGAGTGCATTACATGAGCACCAGATTACATTATACAAGTGTTTTGTGATTTGAAAGGCTGACTATCAAACAGCTTCTTTGGAAAACTGCTGAGAATTACTTAAACAGGAAGATGATGTGACAGAGGTAACTTTATCATTTTGACACTTTTACTGGGGTAGGTGAGTGTATGAAAAGAGAAGGCTACATCAAGGCAACGGTTTTCTAGTACACATGTAATTAAAACGGGGTTCCTTTGCAAGTTAACCTTTACAAGTATTTCTAAATATTCCGGTATTCTTCTAAGCATTGGCATTTAATTGTGAAGTTTGATGGCACCAAATATGTGAGTTGAATCAAAACAAATCAATCCACAATAAGGTGTCTGTTTAAAATATGGCAGGCGGTCCGTCAATCCTCTTATGCAGGTGAGATCTTGCTTTGTTCATCCCGTTGCCAAACCGCCCACCAAATCCCACTTTTATTTGCCAAAGACCTTGAAGCAAAAAAAATGAATGCTGGGCAAGCTGCTCTGCAGGGTTTGTTCTATTTAAATAGGCATCCCTAAAAAATGTCTTTGATGTGTTGGGAGTGTTCTCCTGGCACTTTGGGCATATTTTCTTTTTTTCCCTCTAAGGCTACCATGCCTTGAATGGCCGAGTCAGACACAGGGCCTTGACTTTCAAATATAAAATTGTGTTGGCGTTTTTTGGTGGTAGCCCACATAAAAAGGGCTCAATCTTCAAAATGTGCACTTGAGTGAGTGATTTTCTGACACCCCACAACTCTACAGAGCTGCTGCTTCAGTGCGCAATTTTACCATGGATGTTAGGAAGCTGCTGAGTGCCTACAGCCTTCACAACGAGAAAACAAAGCTGCATATTTAAAATGCAGTATCACAGTCCTCCTTGGGTATTTCGCGTGGTGTGTAGCGTTTTCTTCCAGAGGAGCGAGCAGGAATTGTAATGAGGAACCCCATGGACCAGGAATAAAGAAATAGGCCTAGGGTAAGCACTACTCCAAAGCCTCCGTCCCACACCTAAGAACATTTAATCAGTCCTTCATAGATCTGCAGCACTGGTTTCTCCTCCTGTCAACAGTATCTTCTCTGTAAGGGCTCTGGACCTGCCCTCCTTCCCACTGCTGGTGGTCTCCTGACCTGGGGCATTTCAGTCCTAAAGCAGCACTTCACAGCAAATCGCTCAGTGACAGCATTCCACTGACACCCAGGGGCACAGCCTCCTCTTGAGGCTTAGAACCCTGTGTTGCATTAGTCACAAGTGTGTTTCAAATATATACATTAATGTTCTGTCTTTGCTTGACAGTTACTTCAGTCCGTGCTTTTTTAAACGCCATCGCTCAATGTTGTTGCCCACCATTGGAGCCATGCCAGCTAACAGCTTAGCATTCTGTTACTCGTACCTTTGATTTTTGCATTGTAAATATTGGATTGAATATTCCAGCTTGCAAAGAACTGTTGGCTATTCAAATATGCTGATTTTTTGGGTAGACTCCAAATAAAAAAACAGATGTTCGAAAATGTAAAAAAGTGTTTTGATATAATTTTACATGACAATATTTAGAGTAATATATTTTTCAGAGGTTTACAAAATATTTTGTTGCATGACTTACATTTTCTGAACTGGCTCGGGTTTTGGCTTTTAGAACCAAGCCAGACATCTGATTCGACTCCGGTTCGGCTCTTTCGATGAATTTTCCTGCTTGCCCTCCTCCATAGCACACTTATTTCGCCGATGTTGCCAGGCAAAAACAAGCATTGGCAAAGCTGATACATCTGGCCGCTTTTGTTATACACAATTGCAAACATGGAAAGCACTTTAAAAGCATGCAGTGTTTCACATTGAGATGTTCACATTACAAATCTCTCACATACAAAACATTCTGAAACAGACCAGCTTGCACAGTGCTGTTACAAGCATACACAGAAGTATGCAAGTGGAAAGTCATATTAAGCTGGGTGGGCTCTTGATGATGAGTGAGGCTACCATGAGTAATTCCTTCATTCCGGTCAATGAGCTGTACAATAAATGTATCATAGGGAAATAAGTAAAAAGGTAGCAAAGGCAAGGGAGAAGTGAGAGACTACAGAGAAGTACACAAACAATAATAAGAGAAATAAGTAAATTAAAAATGCGACACAGAAAGAAACAGAAAACTGGTTAAAAAAAAAACATGAGGAGCACAGAAAAGGAAACTATGATAAGAAAGCCAGGATACTAAGGAATAAACACAATATGCTGATTTAAAAATTGCAAGAGAAAGGCCACAATACAGAAAAGGGATGGCCGTGCGGCTCACTGAGAGCATCAAAGGGGCGCAGCGAAAGTGATCGCGGAAAAGGGATGGCCGTGTGGCTCACTGAGAACATCAAAGGGGCACTGTTCGCGGGCAAAAGTGAAAGTGATCGCAGGCGCTTAATGAGCATGACGAGGTTTGCCATACGGCGCCTCTGCTCCTAAGCGCGCGCCCGCGCACATGCACTGAAGCTCTAGGCTGGCCATGGTAGCATGTTTTGAGCCCTCCCTAATAGTCTCGCCAGACCAGCGCATGTGCTGGGTCAGGCGAGACCTAAAAAACTAGCAACAGCTGTACAGACAAACGGATCCGATAACGTCTGACGATAAATTAAGGACGGTCTGGCTTGTCTAAAACCTAATTGTTTGAGTAATTGTGTAGGTTAGCCTGGTATCCTTAATTCAGGGCCACTGGACTTATGCGGTAGGGGACACCCCAAATTATGTGGCAGAGGACCACCAAATTATGTGGCAAGAAAGGGCAAATTATGCGGCTTAATGGGCCACGTTTTTTAATAGTATTAAGTCATTATTTTATCATTTTTACAACTGATAACACCGTCTTGGCACAGATTTCTCCTAATTAGTGTAAATTTAACAACTAAATATAAAAATAAGCAAATGAAAGATGACCAGTTAATCTTTACAAAGGGCCGTCCATTGTGTGGGAACACATTGCTGTGTTCTTAGTAACTTTTGATCCGTTTGAACTAGAAACTATTTTTTTAAATCTTCAGATTATGCAGCAGATGATGGATTATGTGGCAAATGCAGAAATCCATAATTATGTGAAAAAAGCCACAGCCTCAGAATTACATAATTCCAGAGGCCCTGCATTTGTTCCAAGCAGATATAAATGCCAGCATTTCCAAGCATGAATTAGGAATGTAATACTCCCCCAAGCAAACTTTGCCTGCTTGTCAAAGTTTCCCAGTTCACCTTTTCCTACGGTTGTGCAAATACTTTCTTTGCATGGTGAGATATTTTTCCCACATAGTGAGATCATTTTCACTCTAAGCACAGCCGACCCTGGAAAATTTATGCAGACTTTTTCTCTACACGTTTAACTTTTTCCTGTGTTTTTCTATGTACAGTAGCAAAAGGAAATTGAATTTTTCTCAGTAAATTTATCTTTTGTGGAGATTTTTTATGCACTAAAACATTGTGAAGGAGACGCAAACTAATGGCCCTATTTAGACTTTATAGGAGAGAGGGGATGGCCTCCCTCTGCCAATGTAGCCAGTGGTGAGGTGGGATAGTTTTTTTTTTCACAACTGATTTTATTGATTGATTAGGCAAAGCATAAATACAGTTCTCCACAGTCAGGAGGGTACTGTCAAATAGCAAGACACGTTTCAATATTCTTACAAACCCAATCAATTGAAAGGAACACCCCTCCCCCCCCCCACTACCCCAGCTACCCAACATCCCAACTACCCACCCCTTATCCCACCCTAACCCGATGCACGTGATCACAATAAGCCTCAGCATTTGAATATATTACAACAGCCGTCAAGTGCCTCCCTAGGCCTGGAGGTCCTCCATCGTGGGTAACCCATCATCTGGGGCTGCTGGAGGCTCTAGAGTCAGACCCCTGTAATCCGCCCACCGTTTCCAAATCTTATAATGTTTCCGGGGGCATCCTCTGGCCTCAAACACAGGTCGCTCCAACCCCATGAAATAGTCAAGGCCTGCCTTCCAGGCACCCAGTGGAGGAGCCCGCTCACCCTTCCATGCCCTTGCCAGGTCCCGCTTAGCTACCACCAGACCCAACAGCATAAGATGACGCTTGTAGATGTTCCCACCCACATTCTCTAAAACATGTAGAAGTCCCAGCCGGGGAGTGCGGGGGAGATCCCATCCCAGTACCTCCGACAAACAGCTCCAAACCCCATTCCAGAACCGGGTCAGACCCACACAAGACCACACCATATGCAACAGCGTACCTCTCTCAGTCCCACAGCGCAGGCACTCCGGGGACGCAATCAGGCCCGCCTTCCACAATCTCTCCCGGGTATAGTACGCCCTGTGCAGATATTTAAACTGGATTAAGCGGAGTCGCACTGCGATAGCAGCCCCACGTGGGACTCCAAAGCCTTCCTCCAGTCGTCCTCGTCCAAGGGGCCAACATCCTTTTCCCAGGTTTCTTTCAACGGGAGTAAAGAAGAGGAGCAATGAGTGACTAGCGTTTGATAGATTCGGGACACCTTCTTGTCCCCAAGGTCCCCCATGAAAATGTTTGCTTCTACCGGACTAAACTCCGGCAGCTGTTCCAAGCCAATCAAACTAGGTGCAAGCGCGTGGCGAAATTGTAGATACTTGAAGAATTGGGTCTTGGGCATATGGAATTCTGTGCTAAGTTCCTGGAAGGACTTGAGAGTGACCCCGGTCAGAATGTGTCCGAGTGAAGAGATTCCAATTGAATCCCAGCCACCAAACCCTGTCAGCGAGGACAGAGTGGGGAGCCGTCCGTTCTTCCACAGTGGGGTCTCCGCTGTCAGTCTACCCCACCAGCCCATGCGACGCAGTACTTGACGCCAAATCATGAAGACCACCTGAGTGGCACGTGGCAGCCCCCTCCGTTGCCTGGCCGAGTACAGTAGAGTGTGCAGCGTGGTGTCTCCCATCAACGAGCGCTCGAGGGCGTATGCATGGTCTCCTCTATCTCCATACCACCATTCATTAAGAACCAAGAGGTGGGAGGCCAGATAATAGGACAAGAGATCCGATGTGGCCAGGCCCCCACAATACGTGGACAGGAAACATGTCCGTAACGCCACCCTGGCGGCGCCTCCAGCCCACAGGAAGCGGCCCAACACTGAGTTGACCCGATGAAACCACTGGGGCTCGATCCGATGTGGGTGGTTCTGCAATTGGTATAACAAGCGCGGGAGTGTGACCATTTTGAAGATCGCAGACCTACCAAAGATGGTTAGGGGCATCCGGGACCACGTCTTGACGTCTGCCTGGACCTTCTCCCACACCGGCAATACATTGCGCTCCCATGCTATGTCAGCGGACTCGGACAGGAAGACTCCCAGATATTTCAGGCCCCCAACCGCCACCTGCAAGGCCGATGCCCAGGGGTACACACTTGCCCCCCGCCCAGCACCCAAAGGGTTGACTTACGCGGGTTGATAAAAAGCCCCGACACCTCACCAAATACGCGCATAATCTCCAAGATGCGGGGGCCTGACCGGTTAAGGTCTGTAAGGAAGAAGAGGACATCATCCGCATAGAGTGCGATTCTGTAGGAGAGTCCCTCACCCCACACGAAGCCGCGAAGCTGCACGTCGATGCGCACCCAAGAGGCTAGAGGCTCCATGGCCAGCGCAAAGAGGTAAGGGGACAGTGGGCACCCCTGCCGGGTCCCCCGGCCAACCAAGAATTTCTCTGAGATCGCCCCGGACACCCGCACGGACGCAGTTATATCTGATATAGGAGATAAACACCGGGCCCAGGTTGAGGCGAGGCAGGAGTGCAAACAGGTATGTCCAACTGACCGAGTCAAATGCCCTGTCTATGTCCGCTAATAATAAGGCCGCCCGCTCCCCAGAGGCCCCCATGGCGTCAATAGCCGTCTGCGCCGTCTGATGTTGTGTCGTGTCGCCCTATGCGGCATGAAACCGCCTGGTCTGGGTGGACCAGGTCAGCCACATACAGGAGGAGACTGTTTGCCAACGCCTTAGCCAGCAATTTAGCCTCGATGTTAAGCAGGGATATGGGACGATATGATTCATGTCGGTCCGGGGGTCTACCCGGCTTCTGAAAAACTACAACCTCGGCGTGACGCCAGTCAGCCGGCAAGCAACCTCGTTCCCGTGCCGTCTCCAGCGCCGTCCTATAATGGGACCCCAATTGGAGATGGAATTTTTTTATAAAATTCGCAAGGAAAGCTACTCGGACCGGGTGCCTTCCCTGTGTTGAGCTGCCCTAATGCATCTCCCAGCTCCTCCGCCGTGAGGGGAAGGTCCAGGGTTTTCCTCACCTCATCTGAAACTGCCCTGGGGGGCAGGTCTGCAATGAATTTGTCAATCGCATCGTCCGGAAGATAGTCCCGTTGAGCATATTGTTCCGCGTAATAATGGGCAAAGCTCGCCGCCAGAGCAGCTGGATCTGTTATAGCAACTCCTCCCCCATCTGTGAGACCCGGCAATGTAACTGGTTGCATGGTGTGTTGACATAATCTATGGAGCATAGTACAGGACTTATCTCCCCACTGATATATCCTGCTCCGCGTGGCCAGCCATGCTTGTCGGGCCTCGTCCATTAAAACAGATGCGTAGGACTGTTGCGCCTGCAGGAGCAGCCGCACCGCCACCTCGTCTCCCCTTCTCTGGCACCGCTGTTCTAGCAGCTCTACCTGCGCCGCGGCCGCAACAATGGCCTCTCGGCGTCGACGTTGGGCAGCCGTGCACCACGCTATGTCTACGCCCCTCAGTGTAGGCTTCATGGCCTCCCAGACCGCCACTGCGTCTAGATTTTCCTGCCAGTAGTGGGCGATCGCACCTCGCATGTGCTGAACATAGTCTGCCTGTTGAAGGTGCCACGAGGACATCCTCCATCAGAACGGTTGACGTTTTCTATGCAACTCAATCCTTACTGCAACAGGGGAATGATCGGACAGTCCTCTAGGCAGAATTCCGGCCTCCCTCACCCTATCGAGGAACGCCCCTGGCATAAAAACATAATCCAGTCGTGAAAAGGAGCCATGCACGGCAGAAACATAGGTATACTCTCGCACTGTGGCATGCATGTGTCTCCAAACATCCACCCAGCCCAACCCTTCCACCATCGCACTCAGTCTGGTAGGGGTAGCAGCCGCCGTCGTCCCCTTTAGCCTCCTACGGTCCATGCACACATCCATAACATCGTTCCAGTCGCCTCCCAACACAGCCAGGGATCCTGGGATGTCCGCCCACACTTCAAAGAGCCTCTCTGCCAAGGACCACTGTAACGGGGGAGGAGCATACACACTCCCAAACACCACCGGTTCAGCACCAACCATGCCCTTGATAAAAACGTACCGGCCCTGTGGGTCAATCCAATGTCGCTCGTGAATGTAGGCCAGCCTGCGGTGAACCAGAATAGCAACTCCCCTCGAACCCCTGGAGAACCCGGCATGATATACCTGTTGGTAACCAAATCTCTGCAGGCTAAGCACCTTTGTCCCCATCATGTGTGTTTCTTGCAGCAACAACACATCTGCAGCTTCTCGTTTACCCCACCGCAAGATCGCCCCCTCTTAATTTTGTCTAACATCCCCCTGACATTCCAGCTCAGTACTCGCATGGACTCTCTAGGGAGTTCCGGAATTGGTGCATCAACCATAGTCAAAGTGTAAAGAACTCTGAGGACCCCAGCACCTGGCCCAGGCACACAACACAAGGAATCGTAAGGCATTAGGAATCACGTGCAAACCCCTCTGACCACCCCGGACCCCCCCCCCCCTACATCCCCCCAACACCGTCTCCCCAATGTCCCAATTCCTGGCTCCCGCCCCCCACCCCTATACCTCACGGAACTCTGAAGTATCTGTCGCGGTTTGGGGAACCTCGGGCCCAAAACGGAGCGCCCAAGGCCAACCATGCCAATGGATCCCAACTAGTCACTCTAACTAAAAACTCCCCCCCTCAGGGCCAACCCCCACCCGTGGGGGAACTAGGCAGCCCCATAAAACAGCACCCCGAACCCCACACCACCACTTCCCTCCGCATCAGCACGTAAGGAAATGGCAACTCAGTGTCGTTATCACAAGCCTAGGAAGGCCCAGCTATAGTCCGTGACGTGTGTCAACACCATGTGCTCAATGTTCAGCTGTCCAGGTAGTCACATACCGTCCTCGAGTGATCCCCTTGGCGGGCCAGCGGAACTAGCAGATAATCGTACTCCCAAAGTTTCAATTTTCTTTCCCAGACTGATCGGTGTCAAGATGTGTCTCATCAGGTTGGCCACTGCGAGAGAAGGATCGCTTCCGTGACCGGGATTTCCTGTGTCGCTTACTCCTGGGAGCGGGGTCGCTCCTCTCCTGCGACGATCCACGCAACGGGCCGGAGCCCAAGCCCGGCTGGGCATTCGGCCGGACCCTGACTGTCTCATCTGTCCATCTGAAAACCTCCTCCGGGGTATCAAAGAAGTGGGTCTTCGACTGAAAGATTACTCGGAGGCGGGCCGGATAAAGCAGGGAGTACTGTATCTTCAGGCCACGCAGCTTAGCCTTCGCTGCTATGAAGGAGTGACGTTGCTGTTGCACCAGTTTAGTATAGTCAGGGAAAATCATGATTTTATGATTTTCAAACATGAGTGTCTCCTTGGCTCTTGCTTCCCGCAGGATGATGTCCCTGTCGTGGAAGTTCAATATTCTGGCGATGACCGGTCGAGGTCGTTCTCCAGCGGGCGGCTTCTGCGTCAGAGCCCTGTGAACGCGCTCCACCCCAAGCATCGTGACAGGGCGTCCGGGGGGAGCCAGCTCTCCAGCCATTGTGTCAAAAAGCGGTCCATGTGTCCCTTCTCACAATCCTCCGGAAAGCCCATAAAGCGTAGGTTGTTTCTGCGCGCCCGCCCCTCTGCATCCTCCACCCGGAGCGCAAGGCCCTTTTGGATTCTCTCCATCGCAGCCACCTTCTGTTTCAGTGTCCCCACATCGCCTTCCACTCTAGTGATCCTAGTTTCTGCCTCCGTGATGCGGGCCACTGCGTTGCGAAGATCCTGTCGCAGCAAGGTGACATCAGCCCCCACCGCTCCTATTTTAGCGTCCAGCATGTCCCTAGATTGGGTGATCGTGGCCATCAGTGCAGCATTATCGGGTCCTGCGCACTGGCCACCCCTGGAGGCACCAGGCCCCCCACTAGGCCCGGTAAATTTGTCAATGGGCCCCTGTTTGGCAGACCCGCTCCCTCCTCCACCTCTGGTCATGGTTGGGTCGCCTAGGGGGGCAGCCTCCCACCAGCAGCCGGCAGGGCTCCTCACAACGAGCAGCTGTACAACCAGGATCCAGCAGGGCTACGTCTCCACGATGGTGCTTCTGCCCCAGGGTATACAGGACCGCCACGTGGCCTTCCACCAATACCCGGAGCGCCCCAGGCTGCAACTCAGCTCTGAGTGCGCATCAAGAGAAGTGGCATGGGTCCCACTCGGCTATACCACTCTGTTTGCGCGGTTTCTGTCGCCAACCAGTCCCTTCCCAAGCGTTCGTCTCAGGTTCCAGGGGTCTCCTACCCCTCCAGCCAATGCTCCCAGGCGTCCGGGTCAGCTCCAGGCCCCACTACTCTCGGCCGGGAATCAAGGTAATCTGGGTCCCGGGCACCAGGCCTCTGCAGTCCGGGTCAAGTCCCTGGCCGGATGTGGTCAGCCGAGTCCAGGCTCCCTGACAAGGGGGTTCCCGACACACCACAGCTTGAGTCCCGCGCCTGCCCCTGAATCTTATGTCCACACACTCTGGGGCTGGAGGTACTCACAGATTACGCCACCACACCTCAGCCGCCGTCCCGCAGCTCATCCAGGACCCAGGTGCCACGCCAGCAGGACCCACAGTCGGCCACAGGTCAGGGAGCGCAGTCAGTGCATCAGCGTTGCCCCCAAGGCTGCAGACAGGGTCGCCCAAGTCGCTGTCCGGGCCGGCCCCGGGCCCCACCACTCGCGTCTGGGGAGCGCGAAAATCCAGGCCCCGGTCTCCAGGCCGCCGCACAGGCCACCGCTGTCTCTCGGCGCCCCCACCACTCGCACAGCCAACTAGAGAGCGGGGGGGGGGGGGGGGAGTGTAGTGAAGCACCTGACCTCCGCTCCGGCGCCGAGCCGACCGATCCGGGCGGCACCGATAGCCAATGTCGAGGGTCAGCACCAGGGACGCTCGTCTCGGCTCCACCAAAATTGAGGCCCCGGCCGGGGCTATGCCTCGAAGTGCTTCAGCCGCTTTCTCCGCCCCGGGCGGCACAGGAACTCCGTTCGACACACCGGAGGGCACCTCACACCTTCCGCCACCAAGTCGAAGCCAGTGCACTGCTGCGTTGGTCCGGGAGCCAGGATAAATATCGCGGATAAATGTCGGGCCGGTGGGAGCTCTAACAAGCTGCGTCCACCATCTTCGCCCGCTAGGCCACGCCGGAGGTGGGATAGTTTTAACCAGTTGCGGTCCATGCAGGTAACAGAGGTGGGGCAGAGGGGCCGAATGGGGGTCGATTTCGAGGGACGATGCAGAGGGAAAATTAAATAAATAATTTATTTCCCCTCAGCATCGTCCCTCGAAATCCCCCTCCCCCCTCCGACGGGGCCCCACAGCTGTTACTTGCACGGACCGCGGCTGGTGTTAACCACATGTCGTTTCCCCTGCTAGTGGCTTCCAAACCTACCACCATGTCAGAATCGGGCGGTGGTATTCAATAGCATTTATGATACAGCCTGGTATGGGAAAAGGATTGTGGTGGAATGGCGACAGTCCATCAGTCGGGTTCAGGAAATACCCTGGCATTGCTCCACGGGCCTGACACATGTGCTAGGTGGGCTGTAGTACTCAATTTGTAAAAGAAAGTGTGCAGCAGTGCTTAATTTGTGCTGTAGTTTCTGTTACTCGCACTGGTACATAGTTGTCAACATCTGCGCTTATGATAGTCTAACACATGGTGGCACTGTTTGTCTAATATAGAGATGAGCACAACACCAGTTGTTTATTAATTCTGTATACATTAAAAATGATTAATTTCCTGTCGGCCAACTCAATGGTATAGTTTTGGTACCTGTAGAAGTTTGATTGTCACACTTTTCGGTGTGTGGTTGTTAGTAATTGTGTTCATACTTTCACTGGAAGTGCTCATTAGGGCAATGCGTGGTGTAAGCGGCAGTGCCTCCTGATGAGAGCCCTGGCCTTATGTTTTTTAAAATAAACTAGGCATTTGAGTGCTGGTATCGGAAGCTTTGCTCAGAAGCCAGTGGCCCGTGCTTTTTAATGTCATGCGCAGGATACTAAAGGTGGTAGTCTTAAATCCATCTCATGCCATTTTAATCCAACACCAGGTATTCCTTGCCCCTATATCCCACTCTTGCAGGTTCCCACTTTCTACCTTCATCACTGTTTTTCAGTCTTTCTCTTCCGCCGTCTTTTGGTTTTGTGTGTTTTTCCTCTCTGTAGCTCTCGGGAAATGGTAAATGGATGATGCAGAAAAATAAAGACTGCTCCCCAGAAATGAGTAGCGGTGGGCCACACTCGCAACCATCGTCTAAAATTAAGCTCTGATGGGCAGGGTGGAATCTCTGTAGATTCCCTCAGACTCAGGGAATGCCTTCTGTAAATTCTGTATTGGTGAACCCAATAATTACCTTCCTTGGAATAAGCGCAAATTCTATGCCAAAATGGAATCAATCTACAGGATTGGTGTCAAAGGTGCTCACACAGGGCCTTATTGGGAATAACAACCAGACATGGAAGATTGCTGGTCGACTGGCCCTGGGACCGAGGGGGTGGGTAGGAGGGGGACCTGGCTGCTAGTAAGAAGCACCGCTCCCGCTTTTGTTACAGGGGACCGATATTGAAGCCCTGCTGCAAAACCGCCCCCCATTGACAAAACCGCCCAGTCTGGCCTTGTGCACTCCTACCCCAGGGATGGCTACCCTTTGAGTTCCCAGTCTGCCTTGGCACAGTGGGCCCTGGTGAACCCCTGATAATGCCGTTTCTAATTCCACTAACTTGCGGGGTTACAGCAAGGAAATCCCAAGGTTTTTTTCTGGCCCAGGTGTCTCTGCAAGATGCCATTCCTGCCATGTGATTATGAAGGGCTGTTTGGAGAACAAGGACATCAGGTTGGCGGTGCCTGCAGTGCCATGCTGACTTCTGCCCCCCCTATGTAGAGAAAAGTAGTGTAGCTAAACTCTAAAGGGATTGATACTCCCTAAAATAGAATCTAAACACAATAATAGACCCTTTAGAGCAATCAAATAAATGTGTGCTGAAACGAAAATTTATACAAAAATCCTTTAGTTTATTATATATTATTTGTTTTTAGTATATTTTGTTTGTTATTTGTATCTTTTATACACAGTTCATTTACTTTTTTTGATTCATTTTTTACATTTTAAGAATTTAACTTTGTGTAATCCCTGCTTGTCAAAAAAACATTAATAAGTGAGAATAGAAAAATTTACATAAACACAATCACATATATACATTAAACCCCGTGATATACGAAAATATTCAGTTGTTGGTAAATTGATGAAGGCAATGCGGTTGAGTGGAACTACGCGCGTTTCGGCCTGAGGCCTTCGTCAGGTGACCGTCATTCGTATATTAAACATAAATCACAAACAGTGTTTTGAACCTACACAGAAAGAACAAGAACAAAAAAACATATTTAAATATATTTACAGTTCAGACACACTTCTATATTACAGCTATTTACAACTCAGTTTCTATTTCTATATTTTGCGGGTCTATTGACGTTGCTATATGAATGTATGTACATTTTTTAGCTTTTTAGTGCAAACACCAACTTATAATAAACGCCAGACTATCTAATTTTTATGCTCTCCAGATACATCAGTGCATATTTGTTAACAGTTTGCATTACTAGCTGGATGATAGGTCGGCACTTCGAGTGTGTTTATTTTATTAACAGTTCTAGTCTTGATAGTTTTCTTAGGGGATAGATTTCTGTACCAGCAGCTCTATATTAGGCATTAGAATTTCATGAACAAAACGATGAAACAACGAGAGAAAGTTCAACAAATAAGAATAGACATAGATACAGAGGATTAAGGCCTTACATAGTCAACATACAGGCAACCTAACTAATGGGATAAAAAGATGAGGATTAGAGATGTCATTGGAAGGAAGTAAGGACTATATCTACTTACACGACAATGGACAGGATGGCTTATCAACGTTTTTGCCTCTTGTGATGACACATTTAATATCGTTAGTCCAGTGTTAGATATTCTGAAAGATAGATATGTACCCATTTGAATTCCAATTAGGCTATGTATTGTTTTTTAATATAGTGTTCTCTGTTCTATAAAGAAATACCTTATTTACTTCTGCCACGTGGTTTTAGTGTCCATCACATCACATCATATATTGAAAGATATTGTGAAGCTTTGGGATCCTTAATTTAGAGAACTGGTTCTAAATTTCAGTGAGGACAAAAGAAGATTATTATTTGAAAGTCTATTTGTGCGATTAAAATTTTATTAACTAGGTGCCTTTATAAGTTCTATGTTATTTAGATCTAAAGACTTTCATTTGTTATTTAGAAGTAGGCAATGTACAGGTAAGTTTAGATTTTATAACAGAGACAAGTCTTAGCTTTATACTAAGTTCTAATGTTGTCTTGATGTGTTTATATACTTTACATACTAGGTAGTATTGGTCTTTTAAACACAATTTTCGTACTGCATAAGCGCATACCTTAAAAATCTGGCATTTCTGAAGTATATTTATCGCATGGTAGGCCACCGGAGAGGTACAAGCTTTTGAATCACTTTCTGTTTATTTACTATAAACACAGGGGGACATAAAAAAAGGGACAACTCTATATTACCATATTTAAATACTGCTATTTGGTGTTCCCCAGCTAGTGCATGTTGATGTCTTTACCTTAATTTAATAGCGCTGTCAGCTATGCTTGCTGAGGGTATTTGCCTCTGGTGGATAGAATACAGAATGGGAGCAGAATTAGAATTAACATACCCATATATAGTTTAGCCTTTTTTACACAAACAGTTTCTCCATTAGCTCGCACGGTATAATTGGCGAGTTCCAAACGTACCTTACACTACCGGTGCCGGAGCGTTCTATCGGGGGTTCTGTTTCAATGGTGCTTCCGATGTCCGCGATCTAAACGGACTGAGCGAGTGCGAGCTTTTTATTTAGAAAAACGCGCGTTCTTTTACTCGCGTTACAGAGCTGGCAGCTGTGGCCAATTACTCCGTGCGCAGCTCGATGACGTAGCCCGAACGGGACACAAATCCCATTTGTTTACACAGAGGTAGAAAACAGACTAGTACGAAGTTTTTAATATTGTGGTTTCGGCTGTTAAGCTATTGAAAAAAATATATAATAAAAGACGCTTTAAATTGATCTGACTCCCGGTTTCACAAATATGAGACCACTATGGGGGTCGATATATATATATCGTTTAATGGATATTATATTTTTGGGTGTTAGAATTAATCGACTAAGAGTTGTTTATATTGTTGGACAAGTCGTATTTTATAGTTAGATGGTATAATGAAGTTTAAATAATAGCAAAAAACTTCACGTTTGCGACGGATTTTGTCTGTATTAGTGCCAGCTTTTGCCACGATTTTTTCTAGGACTATCCAGCACTAATACAGACAAAATCCGTCGCAAACGTGAAGTTTTTTGGATATTTACTCTGGACACGTTCAAAACAGGCCTGAATTCCGAAATTCCGTGGCATCAAGCTATCCTTTAATATCTCCATCTGAATATAGGCTTAAATAAAAAAGAGATACGTGACCTTAACCCTATACCAAAATATAATATACATATTTACCTAACAAATAAGCTAATTAAGATGTTAGGCCCCTTAATGAGAGCATGTTTATATCTTAAAACAAAAGGGATACATGAATCCAAATCTGTAGGGAACTTTATAATAGAGGAAATGTGCTATTATTTAAACTTCATTATACCATCTAACTATAAAATACGACTTGTCCAACAATATAAACAACTCTTAGTCGATTAATTCTAACACCCAAAAATATAATATCCATTAAACGATATATATATATCGACCCCCATAGTGGTCTCATATTTGTGAAACCGGGAGTCAGATCAATTTAAAGCGTCTTTTATTATATATTTTTTTCAATAGCTTAACAGCCGAAACCACAATATTAAAAACTTCGTACTAGTCTGTTTTCTACCTCTGTGTAAACAAATGGGATTTGTGTCCCGTTCGGGCTACGTCATCGAGCTGCGCACGGAGTAATTGGCCACAGCTGCCAGCTCTGTAACGCGAGTAAAAGAACGCGCGTTTTTCTAAATAAAAAGCTCGCACTCGCTCAGTCCGTTTAGATCGCGGACATCGGAAGCACCATTGAAACAGAACCCCCGATAGAACGCTCCGGCACCGGTAGTGTAAGGTACGTTTGGAACTCGCCAATTATACCGTGCGAGCTAATGGAGAAACTGTTTGTGTAAAAAAGGCTAAACTATATATGGGTATGTTAATTCTAATTCTGCTCCCATTCTGTATTCTATCCACCAGAGGCAAATACCCTCAGCAAGCATAGCTGACAGCGCTATTAAATTAAGGTAAAGACATCAACATGCACTAGCTGGGGAACACCAAATAGCAGTATTTAAATATGGTAATATAGAGTTGTCCCTTTTTTTATGTCCCCCTGTGTTTATAGTAAATAAACAGAAAGTGATTCAAAAGCTTGTACCTCTCCGGTGGCCTACCATGCGATAAATATACTTCAGAAATGCCAGATTTTTAAGGTATGCGCTTATGCAGTACGAAAATTGTGTTTAAAAGACCAATACTACCTAGTATGTAAAGTATATAAACACATCAAGACAACATTAGAACTTAGTATAAAGCTAAGACTTGTCTCTGTTATAAAATCTAAACTTACCTGTACATTGCCTACTTCTAAATAACAAATGAAAGTCTTTAGATCTAAATAACATAGAACTTATAAAGGCACCTAGTTAATAAAATTTTAATCGCACAAATAGACTTTCAAATAATAATCTTCTTTTGTCCTCACTGAAATTTAGAACCAGTTCTCTAAATTAAGGATCCCAAAGCTTCACAATATCTTTCAATATATGATGTGATGTGATGGACACTAAAACCACGTGGCAGAAGTAAATAAGGTATTTCTTTATAGAACAGAGAACACTATATTAAAAAACAATACATAGCCTAATTGGAATTCAAATGGGTACATATCTATCTTTCAGAATATTTAACACTGGACTAACGATATTAAATGTGTCATCACAAGAGGCAAAAACGTTGATAAGCCATCCTGTCCATTGTCGTGTAAGTAGATATAGTCCTTACTTCCTTCCAATGACATCTCTAATCCTCATCTTTTTATCCCATTAGTTAGGTTGCCTGTATGTTGACTATGTAAGGCCTTAATCCTCTGTATCTATGTCTATTCTTATTTGTTGAACTTTCTCTCGTTGTTTCATCGTTTTGTTCATGAAATTCTAATGCCTAATATAGAGCTGCTGGTACAGAAATCTATCCCCTAAGAAAACTATCAAGACTAGAACTGTTAATAAAATAAACACACTCGAAGTGCCGACCTATCATCCAGCTAGTAATGCAAACTGTTAACAAATATGCACTGATGTATCTGGAGAGCATAAAAATTAGATAGTCTGGCGTTTATTATAAGTTGGTGTTTGCACTAAAAAGCTAAAAAATGTACATACATTCATATAGCAACGTCAATAGACCCGCAAAATATAGAAATAGAAACTGAGTTGTAAATAGCTGTAATATAGAAGTGTGTCTGAACTGTAAATATATTTAAATATGTTTTTTTGTTCTTGTTCTTTCTGTGTAGGTTCAAAACACTGTTTGTGATTTATGTTTAATATACGAATGACGGTCACCTGACGAAGGCCTCAGGCCGAAACGCGCGTAGTTCCACTCAACCGCATTGCCTTCATCAATTTACCAACAACTGAATATTTTCGTATATCACGGGGTTTAATGTATATATGTGATTGTGTTTATGTAAATTTTTCTATTCTCACTTATTAATGTTTTTTTGACAAGCAGGGATTACACAAAGTTAAATTCTTAAAATGTAAAAAATGAATCAAAAAAAGTAAATGAACTGTGTATAAAAGATACAAATAACAAACAAAATATACTAAAAACAAATAATATATAATAAACTAAAGGATTTTTGTATAAATTTTCGTTTCAGCACACATTTATTTGATTGCTCTAAAGGGTCTATTATTGTGTTTAGATTCTATTTTAGGGAGTATCAATCCCTTTAGAGTTTAGCTACACTACTTTTCTCTACATAGTTTACCTTCCCTACGAGTAGCTAACTGTTCACATTGTAGGGGCCCCTTCTTTCTCATAGACTTCTGCCCCCCCACCACTCACCGCCATTTATGTTCTGACCTCGCCTGTAATTAACGACAAACAGTGCCAGCTCCATAATGGTTTTAAAAAAAAACTTTACACACCCATAGTGCGCATGCCAGAGTTACAATGGTATAATTGCTTGAATTATGATGGTTTAGATACCTCTGTTGCTTTTGTACAACTATTGGTGTTATCTTAGTGTGAATTGCTATGCTTTTCCTGTAATAATGCTTACTGTGCCCTGGTTTTAAATCATTAGTTAAAATAGAATAAATGAACGGGTTAAACTGGTATACATTTTTAAAATATGCAGTTATAAATGCAGGTGTTAACCTGATAAAAACCATGAAACAAATACTTACTTTATGTTGATATAAATGCATGTGCTTACAAATATGTATTCCTATTCTCTACTTGTTTTATTGCTTATTGTACCTTCCCATAGTTGTCTATTTTATCATTCTGCAAAGTTCGGAATTTTATTGCCACAGATACCTCCTTTCTTAGTACACAATGCGTCTCCTGTGCTTTGATTAATTCCTGTTTCTTCCTGGTATTTGTACATATAATCAGTGTGATCGTATGTGTAACTCTGTATGAATACTTGTGTTATCATTGTGGAAATGTCTTCAAATGCCTGTGCCATTATGGTAAACATTCCTTACGGCCTGATTAAAATGTTGATGCAAAGGCACTTTTTTGCAGTGGTGATGGGGTTCCTTCCCCACCAACATTATGGCCCGCCCACCTGATTTAAAATCAGGCAGATCGCAGGTTTGATGACGGCCAAAACTACTCCGTCCGTCTCTGCCCTGGTCAAACCCCTCCAATGGCTTGACAATATAAGGGCCATTTAGGTTTGGCTGTATGTCCACCCACCTAATATAGATAGGTCAGCATACAGCCAATTTTCAATGCCCGTCACCTCCTGGAAAAACCTAGGGGCAGATGTATCAAGAAACCATTTTGCACTTCTCTAATAGCGATTGTTAAGGAATCGCTATTTGAGAAGTGCAAAATGGTATGTATGTAGAATTTCGCTATTTTTTAGCGATTCCTTAAAATTCCTTAATTGCGATTAGCAAATTGCTAATCGCAATTAAGGAATAATTTTCCCATTCATTTCTATGGGCCAGGAGGCCCATAGGAATGATTGTGCAGTAATTCTCAAATTGCGAATTCGCAATTTGCTAATCGCAATTTGAGAATTATTTCAAGGGTGTAGGGGTGTCTCATGGACACCCTGCTGCACCCCTGAAACTTACATGTGTGTGCATATGGCACACATACATGCCCTATGGGCATGTATGTGTGTCACATGCCACCTTCAAAATAGTCATATTTTGTTTTTTAAAAGGATTTCGCAAATTAACACGAACCTCAAATTGGTGTTAATTTGCGATTCCTTAACCCAAATTCGCAATTTAAAAAAGTTTCATACATGCCATTTAAGGAATCGCAAAATTGCGATTCCTTAAATGCATAAGCAAAATAGGGAATCGCAAGTTTTTGCGATTCCTTATTTTGCTAATGTGTGATACATCCCAAAACATGCTAAATGTCCGTTTGCGATTCCTTAAGGCCGAAATTCGCAGAATTTCGGCCTTAAGGAATCGCAAAAGGCTTGATACATCTAGGCCCTAATGATAAAGGGCACTGAAAGTACTCAATACCTCCCTCGCCATGGGAGGAAACTTCACTGGCGAGGGGGCATTGTCTTTATAATTTAAAAAAATCAAATCCCATTAAAAAAGTTGTACGTTTGCCATTCGGCTCCATCATGTCAAGGGAGCTGTCAGACTTACAATGCATTGACAGAAACCACCATGATGCCGGTTCCTGCAAATGCCAGAAATGTCCACTGGGCTGGCAGAAATGTCTACATTTGGTGAGGGTACCTCCGTTAGGGTGACTGAGTAATTTATTGTTATCCAAATATAAGTGCAGATGTTCTGCTAGACTAAATGCTTGTGTTATCCTGCTGTGGAAACCCACGTCTTCAGTGTGCACTGTTGAAAATACCTGCTCACTGTACGGGATCCACTGGTGCCTTCAAACACTTTTGCCACACTACAATCTGTGCCGAAAGAAATTAATTGTATGATCTATGCCGAACAAAATTAATTGAGTGTGACCAGGAACACGCAAGCATGGTTCAGCTTCCGCCTTACCAATCCTTTACAACATCCATTTCTTTTCCTACAGTTGGTATGCAGTGGTGAAAGGATCAGACCTCTCACCATTCATCTTTTTTTAACCCCTTCAATGCTGATGACGAACCCCAGCCGTCATGCACTACTGTGCTCGTGTGCTGATGACGGCTGGGGTTCGTCACGGCCCGCCCCTGTTCGTGTTGTTTACAGCACACCAGGGGAATCGCGGCCGCATGGAAGGGGTTAAAACATTTTTTAAACTTTACCTTTTAACATACAGTGAACAAACCACAGGATCATCACAGATATTTGCTCATACCGCTTACTTTTCAGACAGCATTGATGACAATTCTTAGTCTATTATCAATATTGACATTTTATCTATTTCGCAACATCAGCCAATTCTGTACCCACCGCTTAAGCAAATCTATACTACTATTATAAAGAGAGAACTTGCACCTTTTGGCAAGGTAAACTCGGGAACCACAGCGCCAATCCACACACCCAATACATTGTTGTAAACCACAGGGTGTGTAGATGGACATAGGCTGCAAAAAATAAAAAATAAACGTAAATTTAAAAAATAGTTTAAAAAAAAGTAGTCCCCTAAAACAAGCGCCGGCCGCGACGTAGCGCTGACCGCGACCTACACCTACGTGATGACGCGCGGGGAGGAGCGGGGACGAGGGCTGACGTGCGGCGAGGAGTGTTGAGTGGCGCGCCGGCTCAGGTAAGGCGAGAGGGGCAATGTCGGGGCTGGCGTGGGGGCTAAGTACGAGCGCGACTGAGTTAAGGAGGGAGGCGGGAGGTGGGCGGGGGGCCCGGCCGGGACTAAAGAAATTTTCAAATTGCAGCTCCCAGCCCCCTTCTGCCCCCGGGCAACGCCGGGGCGGGCTGGAGGCGGGCGGGAGGGCAGCGGTACAAGCAACGCCGGGGCGGGCGGGAGGGCGGTGGGGGCGGGCTTCCGGCCGGGACTACACTAATACTCTAAAAGCAGCCCCCAGCCCCCTTCTGCCCCCGGGCAACGCCGGGGCGGGCTGCTAGTATTGGCTAAAATTGTAAATGTGTATACCTAAATGGCAGTGGTTCTGTGTGCATGCCTAGCTAGATCACCAAATCATGAGTGTGGTCAGAGTCGTCTTGTGTTTCTAGAAGATATGTTTGGATTGGTTGCCAAATGTCTCTTGGGCGTGAGGTAGGTGGTTGAAGTTGAGAATATGTGTCGCTATTGGTACTACAATATATCAAGCTTGCAGTCTAGCACTTCAGTGTCGGTGGGTCTTTACCGCCTTAGCGTATTGCAATTTCACGTTTTTCTAACATCAGAGGTATTGCCACATATCTAAGTACTGCTTTTGGGACATTGTGAACAAACCCGAGCAGCGGTTGTAGTGGGTTAGGTGTGAGCGTCTGGTTTGTCATGCATGATAATTCAATGTATACAGTTGTCCAAAAACTGACTATTTTAGAGCAAGTCTAGGTCATATGTAGGAAGTCTGCATGGGAAGACTGGCTGGCATCTAGGGCATGCGTGTGAGTGAGAGTTGTCCATGCGATGTACCCTGTAGGGAGAGCTATATGCCCGCTATATGAATGTAAAATGTAGCAACTTATGATGGTGGTTCATGGAGAGTTTATATGGTTGTGTCGGATATAGCTTGGCCTAGATCCCGTTCCCATGCCTCTCTTATTCAAGAATCTTTAATGAGGAGTAATGTGATACAAGCCTGAGTTTAGACATGAGATGTCGACCCGTAAAGTCAAGGGGGTGAATTCTGGTGGCTCAAGTGGATAGCTAGGGATTTGTGCACGTAAAGCATTTTGTAGTCTGTGTAGTATAAAATGATCCATCTGAGTCACGCGGTGAAATCTAGCGTCTTCTGTCTGGGAGAATATGTGGCCTTGGGGGAATAAATCTCTCAGCGTGTTGAGAGAGAATTTGGAGAGAGTGCGCTCAACAATTTCTTCCTGTATGATAGGAATCCAGGTGTAACCCGTCAGGGGAAGGGCCGATGAATAAAGAAGGTAGCCACCTGTGGATCTAATTAGTTTCCTCCATGCCCAGCTAGTTGTTGAGCCGCATTTCAGATCTTTCAGTAAGATTGCTGATAGTTGTGTCGGGTGTATGAGGTCCGCCTCTGGTTTGATGTAAGGGATTCTAACGTCTGGTTGATACAAGTACCTAGCAAGACTGCATTGGGCCACTAAGTAGTATATCTGAAAATTTGGCATCCCAAACCAGCCATGTTCATAAGACAGCGTTAGGGTGTCCCATCTAATCCTAGGCTGTTTATTACCCCAAACTAGGCGTAAGAGGGAAGTGCGTAATGTTGTGACGAATGAGGAGGTCAGTGGAATAGGTATGTTATGAAACAGGTATAGGAATTTTGGAAGCACGACCATCTTAATTTTAGAAAATTCGACCTGCTATAGCTATTGGGCATTTTAACCAGAGGTCCACCTGAATGGACAGTTTTTCGAGCGCAATACCATAATTCAGATGCAGTATCTGTTCTGGGTCTCTGTGGATATGTATCCCTAAATATTTGACCCAATCCTCACATCTTATCAGGGGATATTTGGTGGCGATCATTTGGGTGTAAGGAGTCAATGGGAACATCTCTGACTTGCCCTAGTTTATTTGTAAGCATAATAACGCCCCACATCTACCCACCTCTCTAAGGATGGGGTTGAGGTTGTCACTGGGTTGTCTCACATAATGAATAATGTCATCCGCATATAAGGTATTGAGTAGGGGACTGGTTTTCAGTTGAAGCCCCCTTGTGGATATGACGTTCCTGTAGGTGATGCACTAGCAAAGAGCAAGGGTGATAGCGGGCATCCCTGTCTGGTCCCACGCGTGGGCTGGAATGCTCTGGTTAGCATTCCATTTAGTCAAATATGTGCAGTGGTAATAGTGTACAGCAAACAAATAATGGAATTGAATGCCCCCGGGATGCCCATTCTTTAGGGCATTGCATGATAAAAAGTGCCATTCCAGAGAGTCAAATGCTTTTTCAGGATCCAATAGTACAGCAGCAGCTGGGGTGGTGGGTTAAATTCTATGGAGGACTGCAAAAAGTGTGCGTATATTCAGTGTTGTGGATTTATGTGGGACAAACCCTGATTGTGCAGGTGAAATAATCTGATCTAATATGAGAGAGAGCCTGGTGGCCAGCATTTTGGTGAGTATTTTATTGTCAAAGTTCATTAGAGACAATGGGTGGTAGGATCTGCAATGTAACTGGTCTTTTCCCGGTTTAGGGAGTAGAATTATCACTGCTTCTCGGAGAGTGGGGGGAAGGATGCCTTTTTCTATTGCTTCCTGGTATACTTCTAAAAGATAGGGGGCAAGTAAATACTTGTGCACTTTGTAAAAACCCGAAAAGCCATCAAGGCCTGGCGCTTTGTAGCCATCCATGGAATCAATTGCTTGGGTGACTTCCTCTACAGAAAAGGGTTCACTTAGAAACTGGTGATGCGGACTATCTAACCATACCATTACTATTTCATCTAAATACCTATTGAGTTCCACTGCACCCTCAGAGAAGCAGGAAGATTATAAGTCGGTGTTATAGGTGAGTACCGAATCTTGTATGTGGCTCCTACCTATAGCCCTGATGTCATCACGTTTTTGTGGTGCGTGTATATATGACTGACCTCGTGGGGGCTTTAATGTGCCTGCTAATGTGCGCCCCAGGTGATTGCCTTCACCATACCTTCTCACAGTTGTGTATTTTCCCAAGTAGTGTGCCTCCCCATCTGCACCTTTATGAAATTCTGTCATTAATTTGGCTCGGAGTGTTGTGTACATTGATCGGGGTGTGATATTTGTGTTTGATCTATTTCCTGTAGTTGTTGTTCTAGCTTGGAGAGTGTACGTCGGAGGTCTTTGAGTATGTCTGCGTGTTTAGAGATGCAAATCCTTCTATCGGAGGCCTTGAAGGCCTCCCACAAAGTGGCCGCTTTTCCCAGTTCCAACTGCCGTTCACCAAAGCAGTCCACATTGCATGGAACGCTTTGGTGGAAGCACGCCACTACATTACTTTTCCCCTTATTCACAAATAAAGCAATTGCCCAAAATAACAAACATTGCAATTGAAAAATGAAAACCACAGCAAGAACTCTAGCAAGTTAGCAAAGAGAATACAATTTTAAAAACAATATAGAATAAAATAAGATAAAGTAAAGGGTATCCAAACTAAAACAGCTTCAGATTATAAGAAGCTACTAACTGAATGTTGGACTTGGACCTTTTTGCAGGGTCATTCCTAAACTTTTTGCCTTCATCCTAGCCTTTTTTCTGACATGGGGTTGGTGGTTTTAGGACTCTGGGCACTTTACCACTGCTGTTTAGTGTAAAATGTAAATTGATACTTGTATAGTGCACTACTCACCCGCAAGGGTCTCAAGGCGCTTGTAGGAACACCGCTGTGGAACCCATCCTGGCTTTCCCTGTGAGGCGTCCACTCCTGGGCACCCCCAAGGTGGAGGCCACGCATCCTTAGCGTTGTGGGGGCCATTGTGGAGATTAAGCAAACTATTGCCCAGAGTTGCAGAGTGGGACGAGGCGAGACTTATCAGGTCCGAGGAATTTTGAGCCCAAGACCCGCCGAGACGGGGAATTGAACCCTGGTCCCGGGCTAGACCTCTGCATCAGGGTCTGCCGCTCTAATCATTGATGCAAACACAACAGGTGATGGACCGAATGTGGATCAATGTCACACACTCACCCCAGTCCAAAGATCTGGGCCCAAATCCATCGTTTTTTTGCACTCCACACCACCCTGGGTTAGACAATGGCGATATGCAAATCAGCTCTGACCCTGTGCCCCATGGGAACAGTCCAGTCCGAACTACAAAAGACATGTCCTTCCCAGAACGGAATCAAGCATCCGAGGACCGGACCGGTTTCGAGGTAACACCTCTCATCAGCCCGGCTAGCTTGACTCCAGTGGTGTGGAGTGCCTGGGACCCATGTCTGGGCATCCCCAGCGCACTTAGGGCGGAATATGCAAACACAACAGGTGATGGACCGAATGTGGATCAATGTCACACACTCACCCCAGTCCAAAGATCTGGGCCGAATCCATCGTTTTTTTGCACTCCACACCACCCTGGGTTAGACAATGGCGATATGCAAATCAGCTCTGACCCTGTGCCCCATGGGAACAGTCCAGTCCGAACTACAAAAGCCATGTCCTTCCCAGAACGGAATCAAGCATCCGAGGACCGGACCGGTTTCGAGGTAACACCTCTCATCAGCCCGGCTAGCTTGACTCCAGTGGTGTGGAGTGCCTGGGACCCATGTCTGGGCATCCCCAGCGCACTTAGGGCGGAATATGCAAACACAACAGGTGATGGACCGAATGCGGATCAATGTCACACACTCACCCCAGTCCAAAGATCTGGGCCCAAATCCATCGTTTTTTTGCACTCCACACCACCCTGGGTTAGACAATGGCGATATGCAAATCAGCTCTGACCCTGTGCCCCATGGGAACAGTCCAGTCCGAACTACAAAAGCCATGTCCTTCCCAGAACGGAATCAAGCATCCGAGGACCGGACCGGTTTCGAGGTAACACCTCTCATCAGCCCGGCTAGCTTGACTCCAGTGGTGTGGAGTGCCTGGGACCCACGTCTGGGCATCCCCAGCGCACTTAGGGCGGAATATGCAAACACAACAGGTGATGGACCGAATGTGGATCAATGTCACACACTCACCCCAGTCCAAAGATCTGGGCCCAAATCCATCGTTTGTTTGCACTCCACACCACCCTGGGTTAGACAATGGCGATATGCAAATCAGCTCTGACCCTGTGCCCCATGGGAACAGTCCAGTCCGAATTACAAAACCATGTCCTTCCCAGAACGGAATACAGCATCCGAGGACCGGACCGGTTTCGAGGTAACACCTCTCATCAGCCCGGCTATCTTGACTCCAGTGGTGTGGAGTGCCTGGGACCCACGTCTGGGCATCCCCAGCGCACTTAGGGCGGAATATGCAAACACAACAGGTGATGGACCGAATGTGGATCAATGTCACACACTCACCCCAGTCCAAAGATCTGGGCCCAAATCCATCGTTTTTTTGCACTCCACACCACCCTGGGTTAGACAATGGCGATATGCAAATCAGCTCTGACCCTGTGCCCCATGGGAACAGTCCAGTCCGAACTACAAAAGCCATGTCCTTCCCAGAACGGAATCAAGAATCCGAGGACCGGACCGGTTCTAATCATTGAGCCACACTTCTCCACAGTGTAAAGTGCGTGTGCTCTCTGTGATAAATATGGTAAGAGTGGTCTACACCTGTTTGGCATATTTAATTTACCTGTCAGTCCCTTGTGAAGTGGTATGTCATATACCCGGGATGGTAAATTAAATGCTACTAGTGGGCTTGCAGTGCTGATTGCGCCACCCACCAAAGTAGCCTTTCACACATATCCCAGGCCTCTGCTATTGCAGGGCCAGTGCGTACAGTGTTACTGTCATGGCATGGCACCTAAAATGTGTGCCATGTCTGTAACCCCCCCTTTTACTACATGTCAGTCAGCCCTAAGGTAGGCCCTAGACAGCCCTATGGCCAGGGTGCATTGTAAGTAAAAGGTAGGGCATGTGCCTTAAGTGTGTGACATGTCCTGGTAGTGACAAAAAGCCATTTTGGTTTCTCACTACTGTGAGACCGCCCTCCCATTGGATTGCATTGGGGATTCCCTGATAAGTGTTTCAGTGGTAGTTCCTGCTATAAGAGGATCAGCGTGGTCTGGTATGTTTGGAATAGTAATGATAAATGCTACACAATGGTGTGCGCAGATTTATTATAACTATTTCAGAAATGCCACTTTTAGAAGTTGGCATTTCTGTGTGATATGTGTCTGCCTGCCTGCTGTGGATTGCATGTCTGGCTTTGGAGTGACAGGGGCTGGTGAGGTGTGTTTGGCTCCAGGAGAGCAGGGTGAGTCAGCGCTAGGCTGAATAGGGCATCTGCATTTGGAGTAGTGGGTGGAGTAGTGTCCTGAGTGCCTCGTGAGCGCTACACCTGCATACCTGAAGAAGAGAGAGCAGTGCATGTGTCTCACAGCACTGGGCTGCAACGTGCCTGGAGGGAGGTCACAATGAGGTGATTCCCCTGTTTTGCCTGTGGGGGAGAGCGGCTGCCCATCCCGCGTTTATGCTACTTTGGGTAGCGGGTGCCCACCCTGTATTTATGCTGCTTTGGTGGTGAGAGCCCACCCCGTCTGTACTCTTCTAGAGGGTGCCCACCCAGTATTTATGCTTCTTTAGCGGAAGCCCAACCTGTATTGGTGTTCGTGAAGAGCAGGTACCCACCACGAATTTGATGTTGTTTTATGGCGGGAGCCTACCCTGCACTTTGCCGCAGAGAAAAGGAGCCGCTGCGAGTGGTGAAACCGGAAACCAGGCAGCCTGCCTGGTTGTGGGCGGGGCCGAGGAGAAGGGGGGCCGAGGAGAAGTGGGGCCGGAAGAGAAGTGCCAGCCGGAAGACAGGCAGACTTGTGCCTGTGGTCCAGGAAGCACCAAACCAGAAGACCCAGGCGGCAGCCCACCCCCTCTGGGACGTGTGCAGAAGAAAAATGGAGCCTCAAGGGCTCCCAGTGCAGAGACCCTCCCTGCGAGAGAAGTCCTGGCTGAGGGCTGCGTGCCCCAGAAGGGGAGTCCAGTGAGTGGGAGCTGAGTCTGCTATTGCCGGTCACAGCTGCAACGCGGTTGCGGGCAGCCGGCACATGAGGCAACCTGGTTCCCAGAAAGGGACCTCCAGAGGCACATTGTCGGTGCCTGGAGCCGTGTTGGCACTCCCGGAGGCACTGGTAGTGCCAGTGCTGACTACAACTTGGGGCACATTGTTTTCAGGACCGCAGTGGGGGTCCAGGGGGCACAGTAGTGCCAGTACTCATTTGGCTTGTTTTGGTTTGCCTCATAGCTGCGCCGCTTTGGCGGGCAGCTGATCTGTGCCAGTCAGTTTATTTCAGTAGTCCCAGAGTGGGGCTCCTAAGACACGGTTAGTGCCAGGGCTAATTTTGCCCCAGCTGCCCCACCGGTCAGTGGGCAGCTGCAATGTTTGGGGGCCATTTCTTTTATTGAGGAAGGGGTGAGTTGCATCCCACACCCCAGCGCATCTGCGCACGGTGACTTCGCAGCATTTGCGGCTGCACCCTGACTTGGCCAGATATAGGGCATTTGAGCCCCAGTGAAAGGCCAGTTGGCCTGGGGTCAGTTCAGTGTGGGTTAGGGTGCTATATGCACCTTTTCAGTGGTACTGTGGTGCGCTGTTTATGCCCAATATGATGCTTACTGCATAATGTATTTTATGCCTAAGGTGATATATGCTGATGGTTGCCAAATGTGATTTATGCACCTTGATTTATGCATAATGTGTTTATGCTGGTGAGGTCTATTGTGTAATGTGCTTATGCTAATGAGTTTTGGGCCTAATGCGTTTTATGCCTAATGTAATTATGCTGAGGTCATTACAGTACCAGTAGTTACTGGTTGTGTTTTATATTTACTACCTGCATTCTGATGGTCCTGACCGTGGCCTGATTGGTCTGGTCCTGTATATAATCCCCTGTGAATATTGCCCAGTGCCAGTTGGCGCAGTGTATATTATGTGATTATGATTCTAATATGTTTATGATAATACAAAGGCTATTTTTGATATAACCTTGTGTGGAGTTTCTTTTGTGGTGTGGCTAGTGTGTTGCTGCTGTGTGTGTGTGTGTTGCGTAAACACTTTACACATTGCCTCTGGGATGAGCCTGACTGCTCGTGCCAAGCTACCAAGGGGGAGAGCAGGGGTTATCTTCAGCGTGTAACTCCCTTGCCCTGACGAAAGTGGTGGTTTCTGCCTGGCTTAGCGCATGCCCTAGCCAACTAGAAAACCCATTTCTAACACTGAACTTTAATACATCAGAAAAGGAATGAAAGAAACCTATTTAGAACTACCTATACCTTAACGGTAACCTTCCCACACGTCACCCCTACCTACATTTGTACTGCCCTCATGGGGAGCGAATGAACTGGGTCTGCCACCATGACCTGAACTCTTCGTGTGCAACAGTGGGTAAAGCCAAATTTAAATTGGCATTCCGCTCACCAGAAGACCCGGGAACAGTAGATCTGGTATTCTGATCACCCTTGCACTTCACCACCCTAGCAACATTTCACCAACACCTACTGGTCACTCTGATGGCACTTCCACAAGCTTTATCAATCACAACAGCGTTACTGAATTTCTCTCCTCCTTTTATAGTGTGGACGCCTTTCTTATTGAGTACAACATCGCCCACCTGAAACTGTGGTTCTCTAACCCTAGCATGATTGTCATAGTTCTTCTTCTGCTTTGCTGTAGCCATGAGCGAATTCCTTTTTACTGTCAAATCATAATCATACAAGAACACTTCACCTTTAATCCATTTGCCCATCCAATTAGGACAAATCTTCGAAATGAGTTTTCTTCCTCTCAAGAGTTCGAACAGAGACACCAAAGTAGAACTCTGGGGACTAGTCCTATAGAAACAAAGCATGGCACTAACAGCATTTGTCACCACTAACTTGTTTGCAACAGCCCACCGGGCACACTGCACCACTACCCAATTCATCCTCTCGACCTACCCATTGCTTTGGGGGTGGTACATGAAGTCTTCAATGAAGACAACTGGCTGATCTAGGCCCTCCTCATTTACTTGTGCCAACACTGCCCCAATCCCTCGCTCTCAAGTATCTGTCTGACCCACAAATTACTTTGTGCAGCCAGGGGCCAGTAACACTGGTGCTGAACACATAGCCACTTTTTAGAGGAGATTTCTGTCAGGGGAGTGACAATGGTCCCTTAGTTTTGAACAAACCATCTATAATTCCCAGTCACATCAAGAAAGTCCCTGAGCTGTTTCTGGGTTTTACGAGCATCTCTATCCAGAATAGTCTGAATTTTGGGTTGGAGAGGTTCTACATGGCCTTGATAGGCCTGCCTGTTCATGGCCTGAAGCACTTCCTTCCAGTAGTCCAGGGGATCCTCCCAGGTGGAACTGTACACAGCTACAATATCCAGATAAGCTGCACTGAACTGTTCCTTTCCATGCAGGACCCTGTTCAGCAACCTTTGGGAAGTGGCAGGGGCATTCTTTAAACAAAAGGGCATCATTGTGAATGAAGGTGACCCACTGCTTTAGAGAATGCTGTCCTCTCCTTTGCTCTTTCACTGAGGCCAATCTGCCAGTAGCCTAAAGTCAATTCAAACGTACTTAAGTACTTTGCAGACCCTAACCTATCAATGAGCTCATCGGCTCTAGGTATAGGGCACACATTAGTCTTAGGGACTGCATTCAATACTCTATTCTCCACACAGAACCGTAACTTCTTCTTCCCCCCTTGGGGATGAGGTTTAGGTACCAGCACCTCTGGGCTGGCCCATGGACTATCAGAGGCCTCCATTACCCCCAACACCAGCATCTTAAATACTTCAGCTTTGCTGCTCACTCTTACCTGGGCAGACAACCTGTACAACTTATTTTTGACAGGTAGGCTGTCTCCAGTGTCAACATCATGTATATACATGTTGTTGGTCCCTGGGGTCAAGGAGAACAGACCAGCAAATTGCCCAAGCACTTGCTTACAGTCTCAGTGCTGCTGGTCTGTCAATTTGGAAAAGAGAGAGTACAGCTCCCTCAACTGACTCATCTTGCACATTGTTGGAGAGAAGGTTTGCAGTGGCTCAATCTCCTCTTCTCCGTCTTCATCAGTGACCATTAGCATGGGCATGACTGCCCTATCTTGGTGGGGTTTCAAACTATTGACATGCAGGATCCTTTGGGGAGTCCTGGGGGTGTTAAGGTCTACCATGTAGGTAACCTCACCCATCTTTTCTAAGATCATATAGGTCCCAGTTGACTTGTCCTGGTTGGCTCTAGGAGTTAAAGGCTCTAACACCCATACCCACACCAATTGTCTGGGAGTGTACTTAGGGATAGGAGCCTTTTGGTCATACCAGAGCTTCATGAGCTCTTGGCTGGACTCCAGGTTCCTGCTTGCTTTGTACATGTACTCTGTCATGCAAAATCTCAAACCTAGTACATAGTCCAGCACATTGTCTTTGGTTTCCTTGGGAGGCTTTCCCCAAGGCTCTCTCACCAGACAAACTTTCCCTCTTACATGGTACCCAAACCGTAACTCTAAGGGGCTGAAGCCAACCCCTTTCTTTGGTACCACCCTGTATGAAAACAGCAGGCATGGGAGGAGAATATCCAACCTCCTCCTGAGTTTGTCAGACAAACCCATGACCATGCCCTTCAGGGTCTTATTGAACCTTTTCACCGGACCAGTAGTCTGGGGATGATATGGGATGGTATACTTGTGGGTAATACCACATCCCTCCCAAACTTTCAGATAGCCAGTCTTTAAATTTGTGTCTCTATCTGAAACCACCTCCTTTCAGAAACCCACTATGGTGAACACACTAAGTAGGGCACCTGCCATTGAAGGAGCAGTGATCATTCTGAGGGGTATTGCTTTATGATATCTTGAGGCATGGTCCATTACCACCAAGATATCTGTTCCCGGAGGACGTTGATGGGTCTAGGAGACCAACAATGTCCACTCCACCCTTTCAAAGGGAGTCCCAACCATTGGCAGTGGTATCAAGGGAACCCTTGGCTTGCCCCTTGTCTTGCCACTGGCCTGACAAGTTGCACAGGAGCTGCAAAAAACCTTTTCTTTGGCAGTCATATTGGGCCAATAGAAATGTTTAGCTAGCCTATTCTATGTCTTCCTCTGACCCAAATGACCTGCCAAGGGATGTCATGGCTCAATGTAAGGAGGAAATCTCTATACTTTTGGGGGACCACCAACCTCCTGGTGACCCCTTTCCTGAGGTCTCTGTCCTCAGTATATAGGAGTCCCTCATCCAGGTAGAATTTGTGGAATCCACTGACATCACCCTTTTCTTGCCTGGAGGCAGTTTGTCTCAGGCTCTCAAGAGTGGGACACTCTCTCTGATCCTGACAAAACTCCTCTCTAGAGGGTCCACCAGCTCCTTGCAATTCTGCCTAGAAGGACAAATCTTGCAGGGATAGAATCCCTACCTCAGAGGTCAGATCCTCCCCTCAGGGTCAGATTCCTCTTGCACCTCTGAAGTTTGTTGGGCTGGTTCACCAGACCGTTTGCCCATTTTCGTGTTGGAGGCTTGACCCATTGTTCCAAGTGTCCAGCATTTCACTTCTGTGCCGTCTGTGACCTAGCCACAGCGCATATCCACGGAGGGAGGTCCAGAATCCTTGCAAGCTCATTTCCCAGTAGACACACTACTGGAAGAGAAGGAGACACAACTACCTTCTTAGGGTCTGTCACATCTCCCCATTCCAAACTCACCATTGCCATGGGATGAAGTTTGGCTCTGCTGTTCGCATATGTCACCTGGTGATTCAGTTCCATTGACTTTAGGCCTCTGCCTGTATCTCTCCATGCTGGGAGGCAACCACCCTACCCAGGGAAACTAAGGTTTCCTCTGTGAACCCCCTGCCCATCTCTGGGAAAATCTCCACCCTATACACCTACACTGACAATCCCCTGGGACTGCCTACCAGTGGGGGGGGGGGGGGGGGGGGGGTGCATCTTTGTACAAACAGCAGTTCCACTTTTGTGTCCTGACTGATTTCCGTCATAACACCTCTCAGCCTTTAAGGGCTCAAAGAGCTTTCCTGCCTTAGCAGGGTCATAAGACTTTCCCTAATACCTCCTCCCCTTAAAGTTGAAGTGGCCTAGCCCCCGTGCAGGTTTTTGTGGGTCTTGTGAGGACTCTTTTTGTTTCCTTATCTTGTTTCTCCAGGGCTTTCCCCTGGTGTGGGGGACCTGTCCTCCTTTTGATCACCCCAGGTGTTTTGTGGAAACCCTGGTTCTCACCCACTCATCTGTCTCCCCAGTTCTCTGGGTCCAGAGAGCTTAGAATTCACAAGATACTGGTGACTTTTCTGATGCGCAATTAGTCACAATGTACTCTTTCATGAATAAATTGAATAACCCCTCATAGGTACTTACCTGGTTACCCTGTATCCAGCCCTCTAGTGCCTTTACTGAGATGTCAAGAAAGGTACTCAGGACTGTGGTTTACTTTCTGGGTGTCCTTGTACATCGGGACCGCCAATGCACGTTCCTGCATGGCACGGACTGAGCAGTCCATGCTGTGCAGGAACAGGGGTGCATGCACAAAGGAGGGCAACACAGGTGTCCCCCATGCAACCCCATGCACAGTGTTTCCCACTGCCAGCCCTTTCATGGTGGGCTCACCTCTTTGAAAAGGCAGGCGGTGGGGAAACTTGAAATATGCATGTATATTGCTTCCCCAGACCGATGCGCGACAATCAGAGAAGCCGGATTCCTGGCAATTTTGGTGGTCCCAAAGCGCTCCGACTTGCATACTCTTAATACGGCGATCATACCAGAATGTCCTTTTGGGCTCTTGAAGTGCCCAGAACACCAATCCAAGCTTACAGAATCTCTGAGTTGCTCACTCGCAACTTAGGACCTACAAGACCCAAAATGCACCTGTCCATATCCTTCAAAGTCTACTGAACGCTGTCCAGCTGAGTTCTTATGTATGCAGATGATATAGGTGGAGCTCTTTTAACCTGTTCTTTCAGAAAGTCCAGTCCTCAAACTGTTAGAATCAGACAAAGTCTTTCTTTTGCTGAAACCCAAAGTGTCCTTCAGAGTGCAGTCCTCTTGGAGCAACCAGTGGTGCATGCAGTAAGCGTGGGCGGAAAATCCGTTCCGCTCGTGGATTTTGCGGATTTTCGGGAAATCCGCAATCCGCGAGATTTGCGGATTTCCCGCAAAATCCGCAAATTCGCACGCAGCGGATTTTTTTGGCGGCGCGCGGCGTTGGTGATACAATTTTTGCGGCGCGCGGCGTTTATCATCGTTTGCCGAGTTGTTTTTTTCGATAGTTTGCGAGTGCTGCGCCATTTTGGATCTTGCTGTGTGATCCCGCGGGAATTGGCGAGCGCGATTACGTCATCGCGGCTTGCCAGCGAGAGTTTGTCAACGCGAGTACGGCGAGATCACGTCTCGCGGTACTTCGCAAATTGCGAGATTTGAGATGCGGCGCGCGAAAATATAAATTTGCAATTCTGCACAAGAAATCCACCAGCAAGCAGCATAAACCTTCTAGAAATGATGATTTTTATGTGAATAACTCCTTAGTTTGACATTTGCCTGCACTTTTTTAGCGAGGAGTCCATTTTGGGGAGGGGGGCAGGGGGGTGGGAGGAAGGAAGTGCCCCATAGTCTTCAACTTCCTGTTCCTGTTCAGCAGGCTCCTCCCAGTGCTTTGTCCATCTCCTGGTCACTTTTCATTCGGATGTGGACCTGGAAGGATTACCTTTTGTGGATGCTGCTGGATCTTTGGATTTGAGGCCTTTTTGACTTTCTTTGGATCACTGTTGGATTAGAAATTTTACAAGTAAGTTTGTTTGGGGCATTACAGTTGCTGCAACTAAAATTTTGGGATTTTCGATTTTTGGGCTGTTTTGGGGCCTTTTCCCAGGGGTACTCAGTGGTGGGTGGACTGATTCTTTCTGTGGGTTGTCTTGAATTTAAACATCATGGAGGCCATAGATGAATTGGGATTGTGCTGATTTTTCTGTGTTTTTCGATTTTTTTTTTTTGTAAAATTTTGTGTTTTTCGATTTTTGACCTGTTGTTGGGGCCTTGACCAGGGGTAGTGAGTGGTGCATGGGGCCTAGTCTTTCTGTGGGCTGTCTTGAATTTAAACATCATGGATGGAATGGGATTGTGCTGATTTTGCAGTGTTTTTCGATTTTTGGGGGTGTTCATGGGGAGGGACATGCCATGTGGCTGGTGGCCATTTTGAGTGCAGCTACAGGCACTGGCCATGTGCTGGCAGGCAAGTGGCCATTTTGAATGCAGGCTTTGTTGTTAGGCCTCCAACCATTTTGCCTACTTTTCAACCTTTATTTATGCCAGGGGTAGTGAGTCTTGCATGGGCCTAGTATTTCTGTGGGTTGTCTTGAATTTAAACATCATGGAGGCCATGGATGGAATGGGATTGTGCTGATTTTGCAGTGTTTTTCGATTTTTGGGGGTGTTCATGGGGAGGGACATGCCATGTGGCTGGTGGCCATTTTGAGTGCAGCTACAGGCACTTGCCATGTGCTGGCAGGCAAGTGGCCATTTTGAATGCAGGCTTTGTTGTTAGGCCTCCAACCATTTTGCCTACTTTTCAACCTTTATTTATGCCAGGGGTAGTGAGTCTTGCATGGGCCTAGTATTTCTGTGGGTTGTCTTGAATTTAAACATCATGGAGGCCATAGATGAATTGGGATTGTGCTGATTTTTCTGTGTTTTTCGATTTTTTTTTTTTGTAAAATTTTGTGTTTTTCGATTTTTGACCTGTTGTTGGGGCCTTGACCAGGGGTAGTGAGTGGTGCATGGGGCCTAGTCTTTCTGTGGGCTGTCTTGAATTTAAACATCATGGATGGAATGGGATTGTGCTGATTTTGCAGTGTTTTTCGATTTTTGGGGGTGTTCATGGGGAGGGACATGCCATGTGGCTGGTGGCCATTTTGAGTGCAGCTACAGGCACTGGCCATGTGCTGGCAGGCAAGTGGCCATTTTGAATGCAGGCTTTGTTGTTAGGCCTCCAACCATTTTGCCTACTTTTCAACCTTTATTTATGCCAGGGGTAGTGAGTCTTGCATGGGCCTAGTATTTCTGTGGGTTGTCTTGAATTTAAACATCATGGAGGCCATGGATGGAATGGGATTGTGCTGATTTTGCAGTGTTTTTCGATTTTTGGGGGTGTTCATGGGGAGGGACATGCCATGTGGCTGGTGGCCATTTTGAGTGCAGCTACAGGCACTTGCCATGTGCTGGCAGGCAAGTGGCCATTTTGAATGCAGGCTTTGTTGTTAGGCCTCCAACCATTTTGCCTACTTTTCAACCTTTATTTATGCCAGGGGTAGTGAGTCTTGCATGGGCCTAGTATTTCTGTGGGTTGTCTTGAATTTAAACATCATGGAGGCCATAGATGAATTGGGATTGTGCTGATTTTTCTGTGTTTTTCGATTTTTTTTTTTTGTAAAATTTTGTGTTTTTCGATTTTTGACCTGTTGTTGGGGCCTTGACCAGGGGTAGTGAGTGGTGCATGGGGCCTAGTCTTTCTGTGGGCTGTCTTGAATTTAAACATCATGGATGGAATGGGATTGTGCTGATTTTGCAGTGTTTTTCGATTTTTGGGGGTGTTCATGGGGAGGGACATGCCATGTGGCTGGTGGCCATTTTGAGTGCAGCTACAGGCACTGGCCATGTGCTGGCAGGCAAGTGGCCATTTTGAATGCAGGCTTTGTTGTTAGGCCTCCAACCATTTTGCCTACTTTTCAACCTTTATTTATGCCAGGGGTAGTGAGTCTTGCATGGGCCTAGTATTTCTGTGGGTTGTCTTGAATTTAAACATCATGGAGGCCATAGATGAATTGGGATTGTGCTGATTTTTCTGTGTTTTTCGATTTTTTTTTTTTGTAAAATTTTGTGTTTTTCGATTTTTGACCTGTTGTTGGGGCCTTGACCAGGGGTAGTGAGTGGTGCATGGGGCCTAGTCTTTCTGTGGGCTGTCTTGAATTTAAACATCATGGATGGAATGGGATTGTGCTGATTTTGCAGTGTTTTTCGATTTTTGGGGGTGTTCATGGGGAGGGACATGCCATGTGGCTGGTGGCCATTTTGAGTGCAGCTACAGGCACTGGCCATGTGCTTGGCAGGCAAGTGGCCATTTTGAATGCAGGCTTTGTTGTTAGGCCTCCAACCATTTTGCCTACTTTTCAACCTTTATTTATGCCCAGGGGTAGTGAGTCTTGCATGGGCCTAGTCTTTCTGTGGGTTGTCTTGAATTTAAACATTATGGAGGGCATGGATGGATTGGGATTGTGCTGATTTTGCAGTGTTTTTCGATTTTTTTGTGCTCTATAACTGAACTGATGTTCCTCTGTCTTCCATTTTTTTTAGGTGCACAAGACTCAAGAGAACCACCAGTGCCAGGAAGAAGTCCTGCAGCGGTGTGTGTGTGCAGCATAACGTCACGCGACGTCACGTCTGGCCTCAGACAACTCTACAATTCGTGCAACTGCGGCCTGCTGTCTGACCTGCTCTGAAGAAGATGGCCCCAAAGAAAGTTCTCCGTAGCTCCTCTAGCAAGAAAGTTGCTAGTAAGGAGCAGAAGAAGCAAGTTACCAAGGAGGCTGGTGTGCCACCCACCACTTTTTTTGGGAGCAAAAAAAAAAGTACGCCTGCAGCAGCAGGATCTGCTGGGGACCAACCTGAGAGCAGCACCCCTGCTCCATTGGGTTCAGTGCCTCCACCACCACGCCAACTTAAGTCAAAGCCCTTGAGTGCTTCAGAGGCAGTCAGTGTACTTCTCCAATCACCATCGACCAGTGATGTTGGCTCATCGCAAGAAAGTAGCAGCAATGTCCCTGAATCAACACAGGTTGTTGTAACTCATCTGACAAGTGTTGAACAACCACAGCCGCAACAACAACACCATGTGCAAGTACACGCCCAAGTACATGTGGAAGGAGAGGCAGCAAAAGGAGATGCGCAAGCAAAGGTGCATGGACGTTCACAAGTGCCCACAATAGTTGTTCCTCCCGAAGTAGGGGCACATTTGGAAATCGACAATGAAGCTGAGGTATCATTGGAAGCCACTCCTCCTGATGATCATTCATTGTCTTCCACATCCCTAGCAAGGAAAAGATCAAGGGGGGTGTCTACATCTTCTTCAAGCCCACCTCGTTCTGATGCAAGTGATCTGTCTTGGGAACCACGACAACTGCGGTCTGACAGTGAGGCAGAGGCACACCATGATCTGCCACCGGTACCTAAGCGTAAAAGGAAGGTCGTCCAAAAACTCAAACCTATGGAGTGTGATGAGGCTCAACAAGAAGTGACAGATACTGCTGGTGATGAAGCCTCTCACGATGACGACGAGGCAGTCATCACAAAGGTCACTGCAGCCCCACCGGGCATGCAGCAAAGAGACATTTTGACCCTATCCCGAGAAGCTGCTGAGCGTGATGATGATGTCGGCGAGGAGGCAATGGAAATGGAATCATTAGATTTGGAGTTAAGTAGTACACCAAAACCTACCGCATCCATATTTCTTCCTCGCAAGAAGGTACCCACCTCGTCCTCGACCTCAATTCGTGGTGGTGAAAGTGCAAAACGTACTGAAGTTCGGCAATCCACATCCTCCACTTCATCTGTCATTAGCAGCAGGACCACCACCACCAGTATCGCCGCCTCCTCCGGCCCCCGAAGACATTTCAAGTCTCCAGTTTGGGACTTCTTTAGTGTTTGCCCAAAAAAGGAAAACGTAGCCATTTGTAGCCTTTGTAAGCTTCGATATAGTCGTGGTAAGCTTGGTTCTAACTATGGTACCGGAGGCCAGAGAGGTCATCTTGAGAGAAGGCACCCTGTCGAATGGTTTCCGCACCTAGATTCGGTCAAGAAAGCCGGAATTGCACGTAATGAAAACGTTGATTTGTCATCTGCTGATGACGAGGAGGTAGAAGAAGACGATTCAAACACTTCACTTACACCCAGTTCCCATGTCAGCAGCACACCCCATGGGAGCCACACTAAGAGTGTGGGAGAGAGTGAGACATCAATGCGGAAAAGTTCATCAGCGAGCGTAACTGGGTCGAAGAGATCATCATCATCCCGTAAATCATTGGTCCAGGGCAACATTAAAAAGATGTTGTTTACAGAAGCGCAATATGAACGCAACCACCCAATGACCCGTCTGTATAACACTAAGCTGGCTAAAATGCTAGCTCTGGACCTTCTCCCTTTTTCTTTTGTAGAAGGGGTTGGTTTTCTAGAATTAGTGACAGTGCTCTGCCCTAAATGGAAGGTTCCTAGCCGGTTCTATTTTGCCCGAGTTGCGGTTCCAGCACTACATGAAGATGTTCTGAAGGTGATTGGGGCAGCTTTGCAGAAGAGTGCTGTTCACACTATACATCTGACAACAGACATGTGGACCAGTGGCGCAGGCGCTGATTACATGTGCATCACTGCACACTGGGTCTCTTTTTCAGGGGCTAAAGCAAAGCTAAACTCAGGTGTTGACACTAACATTGTTTTTAAAGGTGCTCGGAAACATGCAACACTAGCCATGTTTGGTTTGGAGAAACGTCACACAGCAGAAAACATTTTGGATGTCTTTAACACAAAGGTCCTTAACTGTCTGTCCCCACTAAAACGCAAGGTTGGTTATGTTTCCACAGACAATGGCTCCAATATAGTTAAGGCCATGAGGGACGGTTACTATTTCAGAGTGCCGTGTTTGGCGCACTGTATAAACCTGGTTGTCCAAAAATTCTTGGGTAATAAACGCAGTGCAGCGTACAGTGTATTGGACAACTGCCGAAAAATTTGCAAGCATTTCAGGCATTCTTTTAAGGCCCGCAAGCAGCTGAGGAGCATGCTATATCAAAGTCAAATGCCAGTGAAAGCACTCATCCAGGAGGTGGTAACACGTTGGAACTCAACCTTCTACATGCTTGAGCGTCTGTATGAGCAGTATACGCAACTCGATCAATATTTCTTGAAAGAGGGTATAGAGGAGCTGAGGATGGGTGGGCCGCAATGGAACATAGTTGAAAGCCTAACACGCATGCTTCGTCCTTTTGAGGTCTTCACACGTGCAGTCAGCAAGGAGGACTCTAATTTGGGAAAAGCTATCCCATTGTTGTACATGCTGGAGGACCAACTGAAGGAGGTGTGTTCTGTGTTTCGAAAAGATGACAAAAAGAAAGACTCTTTGCTTCTGGCTGAGAAATTATTAGAGCTCCTACAAGGTGATGAACGTCTTCAAAAGATCCACTCAGAACAGCATTACATTTGTGCTACTATTCTGGATCCACGCTACAAAAAGGCGCTGGCAGGCAGAGCATTCTTTCCTTTTGCTGATGAAGATGTTACAAAGTACAAACGTTGGCTAGCCTTGTCAGCCAAGAAGTTTGAAACAGAACGGCTGGAAATTGAAGGAAATGGCAGTACATCAGCAGGCCATCCCCAGTCAAAACAATCCACTTCTGCACCTGTGGCTGTGGCACAAGTGACCTCTCAGCCGTTAAAGACACCGGCAACCGCATCATCTGCACGAAAGACAGCAGAAACATTGGAGGCTGAAGAGGATTGGCTAGCTCTGCGTGGGTTTGGTTCTCAAAAGGCCAGAGGCACAGCAAGAGCTACGCAAAGTGGAGGAACCTTGGAGGAGGACCTTGAGTCGATGGTGAAGGACTATCTGAATGACTCCACAGAGGTCTATGTTAATTCTGACCCATTGGCGTATTGGCATGGGAAAAAAGAATTGTGGCCACAGCTCACCAACCTGGCTTTAAACTACTTGTCTTGCCCACTCGCAAGTGTGTCTTCTGAACGGGTTTTCAGTGCGGCTGGTGGGATTGTAACTCCCAAACGGAGCCGCCTCTCGCCCAAAAATGTGGAGAGGTTAACAATGATCAAGATGAATCAGCACCTCATACCACCAGATATAAGAGTACGAGAGAGCGTGCCGGATGAAGAGGAGGTGGCCAGCACCATAGATGAGGGAATTTCTACTCTGTCAGGTGGCACTGACCTCACCCGGGCTGAATTCGCAGAGTATGATGACGAAGCCTTATTCTTATTCCTGGACCGTGATTCCGACTTCGAGCCCTGAAAATGAGACAACGAATCAATAACTTTCTTTTTCATCCTTATTCACTTTTATTCCTGTGTGTCTGTCTTTCTTTGTTGTGCACAGTTAATATAATTCAAACTTTAATCAGATAATCACAAAGACAAGCCCATCAGCAGAACTGTCTTCACTTGTTTGCTAATTTATTTGAAGGTGCCGCAGTCTGCATTCCTCAGGTTCACAAGTTCAGAAGAACATGCTCCTCTATCCTCCTCCTCCAGACTCCTATTTCCATCAAAGCAGAGGGCTGGTTTACGCCCAATGAAGAAAGACTCAGCACTTGTGGGGGTGTTGTTCTACCTCTTTGCAGGTGAGTTGACGGGTCTGGGGCCATTGCTGGGAAGCACTAAAAGTGGTTTGTGCCAAATCCGAGGCGGAAATTTTTTTGTGTTTTTGATGACTTGCTTGCCTTTGAGGTGCTCTTAGGGGGGGTTCCGTCTGTTTGTGGGTGAGTTTCATGGTCTGAGAGCATTGCTGGGACACTCTAATCTTGATTGCATTTGCTTTTCAGGAAATCCGTCGTGCCAACCCCGACTTATGGCCCAGCTACGCAGCGCGTTTGGACCGAAGGCCCAGAAATATTGCAAGTATGAGAGTTTGCTTTTGGCCTGTTTGGGGGTGTTATACTTCTTGGCGGGTGGGTTGCCGGGTCTTGGGGCATTCCTGGGAAGGTCTAATACCGGGTAGAAGTGGTTGGGACTAAATCCAGGCCGATTTTTTTTTGGGCTATTTCTGACATTTTGCTCTATGTAGCGTTTTCGGGGGCCTGTTTGGGGGGCTTCCTGGTGTTTGCGGGTGAGTTTCGTGGTCTGGGAGCACTGCTGGGTCACTCTAATCTTGATTGCATTTGCTTTTCAGGAAATCCGTCGTGCCAACCCCGACTTATGGCCCAGCTACGCAGCGCGTTTGGACCGAAGGCCCAGAAATATTGCAAGTATGAGAGTTTGCTTTTGGCCTGTTTGGGGGTGTTATACTTCTTGGCGGGTGGGTTGCCGGGTCTTGGGGCATTCCTGGGAAGGTCTAATACCGGGTAGAAGTGGTTGGGACAAAATCCAGGCCGATTTTTTTTTGGCCTATTTCTGACATTTTGCTCTATGTAGCGTTTTCGGGGGCCTGTTTGGGGGGCTTCCTGGTGTTTCTGGGTGAGTTTCGTGGTCTGGGAGCACTGCTGGGACACTCTAATCTTGATTGCATTTGCTTTTCAGGAAATCCGTCGTGCCAACCCCGACTTATGGCCTAGCTACGCAGCGCGTTTGGACCGAAGGCCCAGAAATATTGCAAGTATGAGATTTTGCTTTTGGCCTGTTTGGGGGTGTTATGCTTCTTGGCGGGTGGGTTGCCGGGTCTTGGGGCATTCCTGGGAAGGTCTAATACCGGGTAGAAGTGGTTGGGACAAAATCCAGGCCGATTTTTTTTGGGCTATTTCAGACATTTTGCTCTATGTAGCGTTTTCGGGGGCCTGTTTGGGGGGCTTCCTGGTGTTTGCGGGTGAGTTTCGTGGTGTGGGAGCACTGCTGGCTATATATACTTTACTTTGCAAGAGGTTTGAAGCAAATCCATGGTGGCTGAGGGGACTTAGGGCCTAGCTGCAGAGCGCGCGCGGAGTGATTTGGGAAATTTGTGAAAAAGTGACTAAGTCCCCATTTTTGTACTTTTGCTCTTTGGCTGTTTGGGGGTCTTCTACTCGTTTTCTCCTGGGTTGACGGCTCTGGGGCCATTGCTGGGAAGCTCTAATACCGGATAAAAGTGTTTTGGACCAAATCCCAGGCGGAATTTTTTTTGTGTTTTTGATGACTTGCTTGCCTTTGAGGTGCTCTTAGGGGGGGTTCCGTCTGTTTGCGGGTGAGTTTCGTGGTCTGGGAGCACTGCTGGGACACTCTAATCTTGATTGCATTTGCTTTTCAGGAAATCCGTCGTGCCAACCCCGACTTATGGCCTAGCTACGCAGCGCGTTTGGACCGAAGGCCCAGAAATATTGCAAGTATGAGATTTTGCTTTTGGCCTGTTTGGGGGTGTTACGCTTCTTGGCGGGTGGGTTGCCGGGTCTTGGGGCATTCCTGGGAAGGTCTAATACCGGGTAGAAGTGGTTGGGACAAAATCCGCGCGGAAAAGCCTTTAGTTTTGGCACTTTTTGTAACTTAGGGTTCGTTAGGGTTAGCCCTAGCAGCAGGATTGCATGTGTTTCGGGGTGTTCTAGATTTTTCAAACTGAGTTCTGGGGTCTTAGAGCACTCGTGAGAATGTGTAATTTTGGTTGCAAGTCATTTGAAGAAAATCCATGGTGGGAAAGGGGGGATTTGGCATAGTTAAAGAAAGCCTTTGCCACTATTCTTAACTTAGGGTTCGTTAGGGTTAGCAGTATTTCTATTGCATGTGTTTGAGTGGGGGGGATTTCGAGTCTTGGAGCGATGCTGGCTATGGCTACTTTTGCTTGGTTGCTTGCAAGTGGTTTGAATGCAATCCACGGTGGGTAATGGGTAATTAGGGTACTTCGGCCTACTTTTACTTTCAAAGTAAGTTTTGTCACCAGTTTTCTGCTAGGCCTCGTTTTTTGAGATTTGATTGGGGGTCTTCTACATTTTTGCGACTGGCTTTAGTAAGGGTCTGGGTGGGAGCACTGCTAGGAAGATCTAATTTTGTTCTAAAACACAGTTTACAGTACACCTAGCTTGAGGGGCAAGATCCGATACATTAATTTGCCCATACATCCTTCAAAAGGTGACTCAGAGTACGCACTTTCAAAAACATTGTACTGTCTACTAGGAAAAACAAATTGTGACTTTTTGCACTCCACAGCCTACATGCCTTATATTTATTTATCAGTGGTGTTGTAATATTATATCACTTCCTGTTTTTCGTTGAATAATTACAGGCCGGGTTTCAGTCTCTGCAATGGGGAAAAAAGGATGGAGTCAGGCTTCACAGTAGCGAGCCACAATTCAGCATCAGGCAGGCAGTGGACAGGGTGTCTTCTGGTGACCAACATCGATGGACGAAGCGTCGGCTGCAATGGAGGAGTGCCGCTAATAGGAGGATTTTTTTTCTGCGGGCAACTTACTTACCACTTCCAACAGGACCACTACAACCACATAGATACAGTATCCCTTGCCTTTTTCTCTGACTGTGACTGCATTTCTTGGCTCTCTCTCTGCTTCTACATTGATCCCTTAACACATCACTTAGTCCACTCCACTATCACATCTGCACCACACATAGTCATTTGTAAGTGCTCCTACGTAATTCGCAAGTCGCAGCACGCCCCAGGCCGTAGAGGACTGGGATGGCCCCAATGATGAAGCATGTCACCAAGGGGCAACCCTGGTGAGTGAGGGGACACCTAGAAAAAAAGCAATTTCTCCTTTTCTATCTACTATACCTTCTGTCAGGTTACGCAGCCCCTAAGCGCCTACCGTACTATGAAACTACATTTCCCATGAGTAGGCGGGAGACTTGCAGACTATTTAGTGAGACTATATGAGAGTACCCTTGTATGTTAGGACAGCACTTCACTGATGCCTGTCTTGTCTTCTGTTACAGGTATCCTTTCCCTGCTGACCCTACCTTTACCCATCCCACATTTTTTATTTTAGTTTGTTATTTTTCTCCCCCGCCTAATGCCTCGAACACCCTGTGTTTACACTTCTGGGTGTTGGTGACATTTGGAGGCGGAACCATATTTGCATCGACTGGATCACGGGGAGTAAACCTGACACCTTCCAGACCAACCCCATTGAGTGTTGTTGTGAATGGATTTATAGTGACCAGCAAGGCTCTCAGGTATCTGGCTACAGAGACCTTATGTTGAATATAGTTATCAATATTTCCACCCACGCCCTGTACTGTCGCATTCTTTCTTCCACAGTTGTCGAAAGTACTAATTACTTTTAACTGACATGCATGCAGTTACAGTAGTGTATGCACTTTCAAAGATTGAGGGATAGGTTTGTACCCAAAGATTTGTTTATGTTCACAATTGTTCGTCCATGCTGTGCTACTTTTTCTTGTCTCCCAAAACCTTTCCCAAAAACCCCCGTACCCATCCATTTTTCAAACCCTAACCCTCTTCCCCCGGGCTGTGTGGTTTTGATTGATGTGTGACTAAATTACAGCAATAAATCCACACACTTGCTGGGGAGGATAAGGTGATAGCAACAGGCTGGTGAAGAAATCCGAGGATATATTCTTACTCTGCTTGACAAAGACCCATGGCTAATGTCAAAGAACTTCAACCGAATTAGTTATACTTTAACATTTGTTAGGCTACAACGTGGCACTGTTCTAGTGTACTTCTGTCACCTGCTATATTCTGTATTGTACCTTTGTATTGCTCAGGAGGACAAACCAGATTTCATTTTCTTTTTTTCATAGGCAAGCAACTGCCACTGTGTCACACCAGTAGTACCACCGCTATGAGGAAATTTTATCCGCCCAGGATTGCCAACCTTATTTGCTGTTTCCCGTGGAGCCAGCCCTGGGCCTAGCCCTACTTGCAAACAGAAATTACAGGTAAGATAGGCGTTTGGTTGGAGGTAGTATAATGGAGTATTAGGAGAGACGAGAGATTTGATTGACGGTAGTACTACTAAAGTCCTAGGACTATTCAGGAAAACAAACTTACTGTTATGTTAAACCCCCACCCACCAGACTCAAAAGCAGTAAAAAACAGGTATGGTCAGATAAAGTTTCAAAAAGTATATTTTTATAGCCCTAACAAAAGAATCTCCCGCAAGACCCTCCCTAACCCCAACGATTGTCCTTCAAAAGTCCCCAAAAATCACAACTCCCAATTCCCACCCCCCAAAAGTCTCTAAAAAAGGGGCAAGGGACACTATGGCAGGGTGCTGTTGGAATTAGCAGCCAGGGCATCATGCTCCTTGCGGAGGGTGGCAAGTTCGAAGCGGAGGCCCTCCACCACGTTCTTATAATTATGGACCTCCTGCTCCAGGTAGGACAGTCTGAGGGATAAGCGGCGCCGGTGTGCCTTGCAAATCCTGTGAGGGGCAGCTGCTTTCTTTGCTGCTGGGCGGTGGCGTTTGGCTTTGGTAGCCCGGCTCCGTACCGCTGGAGCACTGCGCTGGCTGGCAGCCCGCACGGAGGAGGAGGCAGCTGTCCCAGTGGACGTTGTTGTTGTTCCAGACTGCGTCTCCTCCTCCTCCAGGGCCACCAGCCGCCGATATTCAGCCACAGTGGCATCCAGCCTCCGTTGCCGGGCCATTCGAGCCTGCTCCTTCCTCCTTGATGGTGTCTTGGATTTGGAAGGAGCAACTACATGAAAAAAGAAAGACATAGTCTGTAACCAATGCTCCTTAAGATTAACACAAAATGATTGAGCAGAAAGTTGTCACAGTACAAGTAGCAAATTGAAAGCACAGTGCATAACTATTGAGGACAGTATCTATGTAACCTCCGACTTCTTCATCCTTGCTCTAACATTAGTGGGAGTTTAAGGAACAAATTCTACGAGCACTATGGACTTCTATTACAGTCGACTATGACAGTACACCACTCTTATTCTTCTTCTTCTCTCTTGTTTAGGACAATTGGTACGTTATCTTATGCAAGCCGGCATAATGCCAGCGCAGTGAACTTGCACCCGAGAAAAACAGACGCACACCATGGTGAGTGAGACAGACTTGCGTTACTGTACCGGTCCAGTACATGCAGGTGGTGAAGCTCTTACTTTTCTATTACGGGTGGCACTGAGAATACTCTGTTAAAAGGGCTACTGCTTAATTAATTTAACTTTCACCCTACAGTGCAAATGAGTATTAGAAAAGGAAAATGAAGAAGCTAAATTATCTGATTATCTATCACTTCACATGGGATGTATTTGATGACATATGGGATGACTTTAGGTGCTTTGCTTATTATTGAGTGAACAGTGATACCCCCACACATGAATGACGTACTACTACTAAACTAAAGTTATTAAGGGAGGTAGGGAGTGCCCATCGTAATAACTGGATATATGCTGTGCTTGCAGTTGCAATACAAACTACTGCTACTATTCATGGTAGTCTTTGGACAACGTTACAACTTCTTTTCCTTGCCTTTCCTACACTGGAACGGACGTGCGGGTGCGGTGTTACATGCTCTTCAAAGTAACACTTAGTTCATCCAGTGACCGTCTACTCTCTCTAGATTCACATATGCTATCTAAGAGTCAGATAGTACCATGAATGATCCAGGCATCCATCCATTCAAAGTATATTGCAGACATACAGTTTCTGTCTCACCCACCCAGGCTGTTCTCCTTCCACCCATCCTTGCTTCATCATTCACCCAGCCATGCACCATACCATTTTCTTACCTTCCCAGCCACCTCGGGGACCAAGCAAACACATATCATTCTTCTTTGCCAGTCATCATTACATTTCTCGTGCTTCCACACTTACTTACACCCTTCTTTCGCTTTTCGTTCATCCCATCCATCAAGTTCACCTCAGATCTGATTGGGATTCTTCTCGCCAAAAACTTCACAGCTAAGTCGAAGTACATTTAGAGGAGGCTACTACCTGCTTTTTTTATAATACACCCGTGCAGAAAGCACACTCTGCAGTCTTCAATCTCAATGACTAAGGAATGTATAGCTTACCTCTGCCCGCCACCACCGTGTGAACCCTCACAGGCATGTCCTTTTCCGGCACTTGCACCGCCTCCTCCCCAGAGTTGTCCTCCTCGTCCAATGCCACCACCTCCGCGCTGGCCCCGTCTCCAGATGTTCCACCTACAAAGTACATTTAATAATGTTAGAATACACCACTCACTACTATATAATATTTGGTCTAGGAGGAAGAAAGAAATGTGAAAAAAGTGTACAATTTAATAATTTTTGACTGTGTACTCTAGAGTAAAAATGTCCCTTTTTCCAGGGAAGGCTGTTGTCTTGCTGCACTTTTTGGCACAACTGATGAATGTTTGCTTTTTACTTTTTAACACGCACCACTTTTTCTCCTAACAGACAGAACCTTGACTTCTAAGAACACGAGCAGGATCAAGTTCAAACCAGGTGAGAGCTCGGCTCGACCACAAGAAATGTGTCCAATTAATCGTCAGCACTAAGCACTTTTCCATTTTCAGTTACACGTTCACTTTTATGACAAACTTGAATTTAATAAATGTGTTTACTTTTAATAAAGCTTTTAAACTTAAATAGACTCTGTGGTTTTTGGTCCTCCAGACTAGAGTGGATGAGCTAAAGGTTTTCGAATTTTTGCAAGCATGATTCCGTGCCTCTGCCATCGGTGACTTTGGGAGCGAAATGACTCTGCCACACTATCTAGTCAGTAAGGAGATTGGGGGTTCAACTACAAAGTCTGTTATCACTGAGGTATGTGGAAAGTCTAACAGTTACAGCACCTATTATAATTGATAAGCTAAGCGATGCATTATTTAGTGTCCATAGTTCTGTTTGTGCAGATTTGTCCCTGCAACAGTAGTAGAATGGATTGTCCTATCCAAACCAAAAGTAAAGTAGTATCTTATTATTTCTTGGTGGTGGTCATTCACCTTTTTATTGTTGGCAATGGTCAAAGCATAAACATTTAGAATACTTGAAAAGACATTATGGACAATCCCAGAGGACTACACTCAGTGCATAGAGCTATTGCTGACTAGAATGGGAGTTCAATGGAAATGCCAAATGTGCAATCTTAGTTAGCTACACAGACAGACTAATAAGAATAATCTAGTAATACCACACGGAGTCATAGGGATAAGAATTTAGATCCTGTCTACAAGAAGATCAAAGACGATTTAGAAAAAATCGAATGAGGAACGCTAGGAAAAAATAAGTACTCTATATTAAAATTAAAACTTACTGGGGCCAGCAAAGGAGCCCTCGACTGCCCGGTCCTGGCCTGCATCGACAACAGCACCCTCCTCCTCCTCCTCCTGTGTCCTCCTCTTGCCCCTGGGGGAAGCTGATGTACAACATGAAAGAAAGAAAAACAGAAAACATGGATGATATTTATTTCTCAACCAAATCAAACATTTAAAAAAGAACTAACAAAGTAACAAAATATTTTTGCGAAATAGCAAATAGGGAACGACTCCACGGGATATATTATTGACCAATCTCATGTGGTCGACTACGTCATTACTTTAGTATTGCTTGATTTGCGGACCGTCGAATTGGAAACTACCCTATGTAACTCACTAAACAAAGTACTAAAAAGGTTTGCCTAGGATTGGCAGGCAGCAGTCCGCAGCACGCAAAGTGACAGCCAAAGTCCATCGTGATTGAAGATCAGCGACAACACTAAAGTTTCCTACTACATTCACCAGTCATTAAAATACTCAAACTATTAATCCACCACCACTATTTCTTCTTATCGCCATGTGTACAAAGGAAGGACTGGACTTGAGTCTGTAGGGGCTGATTTATAAGGCCCTTGCGGCTCTTTTGCTCCATTGTTGCGTGACTTTTGTGACGCAGCGACAGCACAAAAGAGGCGCAATGGTGCGGCGTATATTAACAACGTGACGCATCTGGGAGATGCATCACGTTGTAAAGCCCTGCGCCAATAGGGGTGTTCCGGCGCAAGGGAGGGCGTTCCTGCGCAGGAACGCATCCTAAAAGTGGCTGAGGGAAATCTACAAGATTTCAATCAGTCACTTTGAGGACAATGATGCGTGACTCAAACCCTGCGCCTGCTTGAAGCAGACGTACGGCTTGACGCAGCATTGGGGAGATAGGGCACCCCAGAGAATTGATGGAGCTGCACCATCGTTGCGACGCAACTCCAGCAATGCGCCACCTTTACGGCACAGATGCGTAACGCTTTGGTGACGTTTTGGGCCCATGGCGCGCCGCATTGTAATACGGCGCACCATGGGTGATGGTGGCGTGACGCACAATTACTGGCGCATCCCTGCAACTTTGCAGGGATGCGCCGGTAATTAAAAATCTGAACCTTAGTGTGTAGCATTGCGCAGTTCTTTCAACTACACTCATACATAATTTCACAGGCCAATGAAATGAACACAAAATCTAAAACAAATAAGCATAGTAGCAACACTACTGAGAAGGAGAGCAGTGTACCTGAAATGCACAGAAGATTTTGAAATAAAATGTACCTACAATGTAATGAGCAGCATTATTGCTCTTGGTAAAAAACAAAAATTTGCAATATAATAACACAGCAGGAGAAAACATAGTAGTAAAGACATAGCTACTACTACTCACCAAGCCCGGGGATCTCAAGGCCAAGGAGGTCGAGCAGATCTCGCTCACGGGTCAGGACATCCGTCCAGCGGTGGGTGGCCTGGTTGTAGGTGCGCCAGACCCGAGAGTGGTGGTAAATGGCCTGGCACACCTTCTCCCACCGCTTCCGGCGCTCCCGGGCCCCGTACCCGGCACTGATCTTGCCGCCTCCCATGATGGTCCTGGGGAGGCGGCGCTGAACATAAAAAATGAGTTGGGCCACCTCCTCCGGGGTAAAGATCTCCCGTGGCATCACTAGCTCCCCCCTCAAACGCCCGCACGGGAGCCGGACACGGGGTGCGGGACCCTTCCCCTTCTCGGGATGCTTCCCGGCTCCCTTCACCATGGTCTGGGCGGAAAGGAATAAAGAAAATAGAATAGGGAAGAGAAGAAAAGAAAAGAGTTTACAAAAGTAGTTTAAAATTAACCAAAAGTAGCAGTAAACACAAAAATATAGGGCTAGAAAAATAGAGGGATAGATAATAAGTAAAATAGATAAAAAAAAACTTCAAACAAGCAAAGGATGGCAGAGATTGACAGAGGATACAAAGACCATGCCCAGAACCATAGCAATGAATGAGAAACAAGATGGCCGCGCCCGTTCACGACCGCGCGGGTAAGTTCGCGCGAGATTTTCCTTGCGAACACGCGCGAGACTGTACTGGCAAACCGCGGACTTTGCGAGATTACACTTCGCGCCCGGAAACGGAAATACGTCAGGCAAACAAGATGGCTGCGCCCTTGAACGACCGCGAGGGTAACTTCGCGTCTTGCGCTACGAGCGGCTCGCAAAAACGCACAAAACCTTGCCAACTAACACGCCGCAAAAAAAACAAATTGCATATTCGCACGAATTTGCGGCTTCCGAATCCGATCTTGCGCGTGTTCGCACCCCGCGAACCCCGCGAAATTGCAGAAAAACGAGTTTTTCAAAAGTGAAAGCACTCGGCAGGGGCAAGAGTTCAAACTCATCATTAGTAACAATTCCCGGTAGTGCTTCCTGACTGGGGCCCCTCCAGAATTCAGTTGCTAGTTGCAACAATTGTATGACCCTGCTCTGACCCTCACAGCAGGCTCATACAATAGCTACAAGTAGGCCACAAAGAAGGTCCTGGGGAAAAAAAATGCACTGCAACAGAAAGCAAAATTACAGATAAGGAAGCAGGTGCCAGTCCAGACTGGAATTTTAAAACAGTGACACATTAATAAACTAACCCCAAATTAATTCATCTGAGTTGAAGCAGGGATGGTGTGCTTGCTTTTCCCCCCCATAATCTACAGTAATGATGAACCAGAGGGTGGCATTGATGTAACAGAGGGTTGCAGTGGTGAAACAGAGGGTGCTGGGAACCTGTGATGATGAACCAGACGTAGAAACAACATAATTCGCGACCGTTGCGCGACGAAATGTAAGTTCGCAATTGCGAACTGGTACGAAACCCTCGCGAACTGGCAGAAATCCTTGCGAACACAAAAAAAAAAAAAAATCCGCAAATTCGCAAGAATTCGCGGATTTTGCGGATTGCGAGTTCAAAAATCCGCAAATTCGCGAACGCGAGATCCGCAAAATTCGCTCATGCTTAGCATGCAGCATCCAGTCCTCCTTCTTCTTGTTTCTTCCAGGCAGGGATCTGAGTTGCTAAGCAACTCTCCCATGTTCCTCCAGGTTTATGGGTTGGGAAGCAGGATGCCATCCCTGACCAATGGTGTGCAGGGTGCCACTCTTAATGGGGACCTCTTCCCTGAAGTGTGACATATTCTTGTCCCAGAAAGCACTGCTCCTTAAAACACTAAATAGAGAAAATCAGCCCATTTCATATCTCATCAGGGAAGCTTGGCTCAGCCTGTCAAAGGCTGGCCAATCAGTTGAGGTTGCTCCAGAGCTGGATTCAGAGACATCAGAAAAGCAAGTTCTACAACTTCTTTCTGTCAAAGTGATAATAAATCTAAACTCGGCAAGTTGTTGAATTTATTCTGTTATTTAGAAACTTGAAGTATAATTTTAGCTCACTCCTGTCAATAGTTTAACTTTACTAAAATTTAATAAATTCCTTCCATTTTAGCCTATGGAGCAAATGCACTACAATGTGGAAAAACAAAATGGCAGTTTTTCCCTCACCAGGGCTTAAAACATATTTTATGAGGTATGCACCTGTTACAACGCATGTTTTACTCCGCACTACCACTACAACGCAGGCATTACAACGCATACCATTACAACGCATTGCGCTGGGGGGCGCTCTAGGATAAGAGGTAAGTTTAATTTACTATCCAACACCTTCCCTAGGGTCCACGGGGACTGGAGTTAGAATAGTAAATTATACTTACCACTATCCAGCACCCCAAAGCGCTATGCGTTGTAACGGTATGCGTTGTAAATACCGCGTTGTAATGGTATGCGGTGTAAAAGTATGCGTTGTAACATCATATATCCATTTTATGATGTCCCTGCTTATTTAAACATAGCACCCTACCCTTGGGGCACCTAGGGTCAACCTTAGGGGTGACTTATAGGTACAAATAAGGTAATTTAAGACTTTGGAAGTACCTTTAATTCCAAAGTCGAATTTTTACATAGTTTTATTTTATAATCAGTCTGCAAAGCTGGGCTTGCTTTTAAAATGTAAGCAGGCAACGGAGCAGTGCACACTTAAATGCATTAAATCTGTTGGGACTCTAAGCCTACATGCCCTACCATATTCTAGGGGCTTACAGGTAGGTTGTCATATCAATCTTAAATAAACCTAATTACCATATACCTTTTAAACAGAGCACTGGCCCTGGGCCTGGTTAGCAGGCCCAGGGCACAATCAGGTTCAGTAACCACCAGTGTGAGTCACAAAATGGAATTAGTTTTTCACAGAGATGAGGCAGAATTTGTTAAGTCTGACCCACCAATCGCTAGAGAGTCTGTTTGCCGGCCCACCTTATTATTACAGATTCCATTTCATTTAGTGTCTGGAATCAATAGATGACACCATGCAGCCCGAAAGCAATGCATAATTTGTAGTTTCTTTTCAATCAGACCTTTTTGGGAATCAGGATCACTTAACTGTAAAAACACTGCAACCACTATGTATGATTGTAAAAACAATTACCCCCGACAATTGCAGTAAAATGTTAATTACCTTGCCCTTTACTTGACCTGGCATTTGCTTCCCTGGAAATACTTCATTATCACCTTCACTTTGCATTTACTGAACCATACTATTAATTTTCCGAAAGCATAAAAAAAACGTTTATGGTAAGTATTGTTTAGCAGCAAGGATGTTCACAAATAATTAATATTCATTGTTTTGTTTAATTCATGGTTAGATTAGGGTTAATACCAATGGATTAAATGGGAAATAATTTCAATGACATAAATTAATAGTTACTGTTAGAATAACAGTAGTGTAAATATATTTAACTTGAATTGGTGACATTTATAGTTATGACTAGGATTGCTCTTAATATTATTAACATTATTGAATAAAATTACATTAATTCCATTTAATAATACAGAAGGAAAATGTTGCATTATGTGTTGCGGGAAAATCCATAATTTTTTTATACAACTTCATTTAAATTAGAGTTATTGTAAGAATACATTTAATGGAACAGGTTCATTTAATTTGAAATAAATAATTTGAATTGATTTCATTATAGGAATGTGGCTAGCATTCCAATTCCAATAACATTAATATTTTTTAATTCGATTAAAATGCTATAGAGTTAGTCGTCAATGCAGTGTTAATTTAGTATAGTGAAAAATCATTACATTTAGGAATGTTTTGCGATAATGTTAAAATAAAGTATCTGTAATTATTTAATTTAAAAAACGAATTTCACTCAATTTAAGAATTATGGTTAAGGTTTAGTATTAACGAAATTACATGCTAGTAATTCAAAAGCATTATAGTGAAGGTTAGGGGTGGGGAGAAAAGTAAAGTTAGAACAAAGTAACACCAATGAAGTAATGGTCTTTTCTGTGTTATGGATAAGAGGAGGATGTAAAGTTAGCCTGATGTACAGATATGGAAAGTAACAGTAAACAAAGTAAAGACACTACCACATGGTTGTAAATACCCATTCAATATTAGTGTTGTCCAAAATGTAGACTCAGGAGCGTCACTTTGAACAATGTTCCTGTGGCGCAATGCCCTGCTACATATTTACGAAGTGGCGATAAGCCACTTTTTGTGGCCTAATGCTTTTTTGTAAATATGGTACACTTTCATGCAGGTATCTGCATGAAAGGGGCATGCAATGGGTGTTGCTGGGGGGGTTCCACCTCAACACCCATTGCTTTTTGATACTGCCCCAGATTTTATAGGGTGTGTATATCTGAGGCTGCCCCAAAACTAACGCCATGCAAGAGCACGTGCTAGACTGGCAAAATGAGGAGAATGCCATGAATGATTGTTTATGGGCAGGAAGGTGTCCCTTCCTGCCCATAAACATTCATTAAATAATGACGATTTGCTACTTCTATGTGTGCTGGATTCCGCAGCACATCTAGAAGTAACAAATCGCCATTGTTAATTGTTCCTGCACATAAACAATCATTCGCTGCAAAGCGGGCACCCTTGCACTTTGGTGCAAAAGTGCAAAGGTGCCTGCGTTGATGCTAGGCAGCTAATCTTAGCTCCATCGCTAGGGTAAACACAGGGGTGCACCCTATTGTTGTAAATATGGTGCATCCCTGCATTTTGGGAATGTCGGAGCATGGTGCTGCCAATTTTGGCGCAGCTGCGCTCCGTCATTTTCATGTACATATGCCCCTTTGTTTTAGAAAAGTCTACATTGAAACCAATACACCTCTATTTTGGGGAAGCTGTCTACGTGAAGGACAATGTAATGAACCTGAGAGTTTGGCTACATTGCGATCTGCCAGGTAAGATTCATGGTAAGTCCTCAACAAAGTGTTTTTTCTTCCTACTGCACAGTGATTCTAGAGATCCTTCCATATATTGACAGTGCCGACACTGAAAATTTCATAGGAATCTTATTCCAACCAGAGGCTTCACAAAGTTAATAGGCTCTTTCATGACTAAACAGAAGGAGCTAATCAATCAATTGCTAGTTCCCCAAAGCAAAGTTGCTAGTAAAGGTGAGTTCATGTCTGAGAAAGGAAGAGTTTGTTATGCTTGTTCTCTGTTTAGCTGAGCCCAGGGCTATGTTTAAAAAAAGAAACTCGCTTAATCTTAAAGCTCTCTGTGGGAAAAGTCCTGTTAGTCATGGTACATAACTAATTTCTATATCTCCTTAATGTCCCTAAAATCAAAATAGCAGTGCCATCTGTTTGTGGTGAACTTCAACTGAGTAATAATTGGTAAAAAAACATTTTTGAATAGAACTCACTACAAAGTAGACTCACCCACCTGATAAATTAAGGAAAGATACATTCTTCCCTCATTTTGGAACTCAAAAATATCTTGTCAATTTTTATATAAAATAGCCCTGCATGGTACTGGCCACTGAAAATCAAGTAATGTTCTGGGAGTAGATGGCTTGTCCATTTATTACTTAAATGAGAACATGGATGATGAACTATTTTACTGACTTTTCGAAATACTTGCTTTGCTACAGAAGCAATGTCAGAGCTGTGGCAAATGTCTGTGACATTCCTTGTATTCATAAAGGGAACTAAAATCCACCCTAATAAGTACTGGTTACTTTTTATGATAAGTGCCTGGCAAAAACTTCACTTGAACCGTCTAAAAGCTTTTAGCTGCATGGGTTAAAACTAAAAATATAATTCCATTTTATACAGCCTTTTAGGGGGTTTGAACCCTCCAAAAATCAAGGGTCTTAGAGCTGTTACCAAATCAAGCCTTAGTAAAAGGTAACTATCCAAAAATGTTGAATGTAGGAGTTCTACAGAACTTGGTGTACTGGATTATAGCTCCCCTTGTACTGATACTTAGACCTACGATTCTTCAAGTAGCAAGAGTGCTGGATGTAAGAAAGCATGTTGCTCTTCAGAAGTTTAACAAAATGATGTGTTAGCTTCATATCGTTTTACTATCTTTCGTAGTAACTTTGAGCATAGGCTCAACTAGTCAAGCCTTAAAACTTTATCTTTTTCCTAAATAAATAAAAACAAATAGTCTCCTTTGAATCCCCCTAGTTCTGACAACGAAAACATGTTTGAGTGCTATATTATGCCAGTGGCTTATTCATCTTTAACCAAACTGGTAAGGGGTTGCAGCATGTCTGGAAGTCTGACATCTTACTCTGGGACTAATATTTGATACCTAATTGCAGTGAATCTTTTATTAATATTTGACAAGAAAACCTACTATACTGGTTTATGGAATGTTCACAATTGTCTACAGTACTAAACTATTGCTATCTCAGAAATATGTTTGATAATCCTCTCTCTTTTTAATCATATATGACAATAAGGAAAGATTTCCCAATGTTTTGTCTAATACCCTCATACATGCTCAATAGAGAGGTTATTGTTTAAGGCCACTTAAGAAATCTTACATATTGAAAACAGTTCATGACTCGACCTATTGGTCATATATTTGGTTACAAGTGATTAGCAAGTCAATTCTATTCATTGGGTCAATTTGTGCTGACTATTAAATCGTAGACAAGCTACCCAGGTGTGGTCATAAGAATGAAATTAGATTTTAAATTCACATGGACTTTGGTACTCTAAGAATCACTCCAGTGTTTTTTTTTACTATTTAAAATGTTATTAGGGATACCTTGCACTAATAAATAAAAATCAAGTTGTTCATATGCAAAAGCGGGAAATATTCATCTTCTGTCACCTTTGGTATTTTTTAGCTAGAAACACTGGGCCCGATTCACAGAACTAATTTAAGACACAATCCTAAACTTACTACCATTTTGGTATTCACAGAAGGCACTTACTCATTCTGGTATTCACAGAAGGCACTTACTCATTCTGGTATTCACAGAAGGCACTTACTCATTTCGGTATTCACAGATGTTAGGAGTCCTAACTTTAGGACTCCTAAATGCCTCCTGTGAATACCGAAAGTCTTAAAGTTAGGATTTTTCTCAGTTTAGTAGTCCTAAAGTTAGGAGTCCTAACTTTACTACAACTAAACTGAGAAAAATCCTAAATTTAAGACTTTCCGTATTCACAGAAGGCATTTAGGAGCCCTAAAGTTAGGACTCCTAACTTCTGTGAATATCGTAATGAGTAAGTGCCTTCTGTGAATACCAAAATGAGAAAGTGCCTTCTGTGAATACCAAAATGATAGTAAGTTTAGGATTTTGTCTTTACCCTTCACAATTCTGTTGCATTGTGTTTCTTTTGAACAGTTACATTTTATTTAAATCGAAATCCAATAGAAAGATTCTGTTACAAATGTAATGTTATTGTTAAACATTAAACTGTGTTATCAAGTACTGGATTATTGTATCATGCATTGTACATTCTGTCTATACTGTATTTTATGATTGATGCTGAACTGATTTATGTTTGATGGATTTTTTTCTTCAGTATTTGTAAACGAATATGAAAAATTCAATAAATGAAACATACATCTCTAAGTTGTATCTTGGGGGACACTTGCAGCACATACAAATTAGCATTATGCCTAGCCAGACCTATGTTTCAATGTGGCTAATGCACAATCAATCTCACGCCATAGGGTTTTTGGTGATTCTTAATTAAAAGGCTAAATTCTCTTGCACAATTTCCTGTAGAAACACAGTTGGGTGTTTCGTATCGCGTATAGGGACTTTATATATTCATTTGTTGAATCTACAACAGGTCGACATGGAGTTACAGGAATCTAAATGGTGTATTAGACTGGGTACATAGGTAGTACCCTTTCAAGAGTCAATTAATACAGCTGCTAAAATTATTTTGTCTGCCAATTTATACTCACAGCATTATAAAGCGCTATTTAATCTTTATCATACACCACTTAAAATGCTGAAATGGGGTAATGCCTATAATGGGAAATGTTTTAGGTGTCAATCTGACCAGGCAGATATCGTGCATATATTTCCAGATTGTTCAGTGTTAAAACCCTTTTATATATCTATAGAATTTTTGTTTGGCTCATATTACAAAATGTGACGTGGCTATTTCAAGAGAGATGATTATTTTTGGTTTATCTAATGACATCGATCCGTTTCCGGGCTATCATGAAAACAGATATGTTATATTTATGGCTATGGCGGTAGCTCGCTTATGCATATCGTCAATGTGGTTGAAACCAGAAACACCTGTATATGAAATGTGGCGGGCAAAGTTTTATAATGTTTTTTTATCTAAAATGTAATCTTTATCGGATTAAATCACTTAGGAAAATGCAAAAGGGGTGCAAAATTTGGCAGGCAATGATAGACCATTTAGATCCACAAGAATGACCTTTTTCTTCGTTATATATGATGGTACTGCTTTTTTATGGCATTGTATTTTTGTTATTGCCTTCATTTTCTTTTTTTTTATTTTACTTGTTTTTTTAGGTGTCATTGACTGTGTATCTGCACCATAAGCATGTCTGTATATACAATTTCTGGCTAAGCTATGATCGTTCTGTATCTTTTTTGTATATGGCTTTGAACTGAACCCAATAAAAAAAAAAGAAACACAGTTGGGTGAGTGGGGCTTTGGTTTCTCAGATTTCTGTGGCTCTTATAAGAGAATGGCAGTTCATGCAGTTAGGTTTATTCTCAAACTCATGCCTAATAATCTTAATTAAGCAATCATTATAGCTACAAAATGGGTAAGTTTGAAATTCACTGTTCAAAATCAGGTCACTGGAGTACTTGGGTAAAAGCTGACATTTTCCTTCCCAATGGAAGTATGGACAGATGCATCTATGATTCACTCTGAGTAAGTAAAGTTTAAATGTAAGCTACATGTATGTAAGAAACCATACTGCATGCTTCTGTCTACTATTCTCCCTAACCTCTTTTTAATCACATTCTCATCAATTAATTTGAAATGCTCTAATTACTTACCGATGATTACATTACTCCAAGTGCTACTCCATCATTTTAATTCATTACAAATGAGGCACCCTTGTTTCTTGAGACGCCAATACTAAAGCTACATTCCAAACAGAAATCCCTCCACCGCCATGCCTACCACTAGTTCTTCAGCCTAGAACCAAAAAACTCTCAGTTGTCTGGGCCAGAACAGGGAGGTGGAAGGTAAGCGTGAATTAAAGTGAGGGAGTAGGACTCGGAGTAATGCAATTACCAGTAAGTAATTCCCTGACTTGAATTCATCACCAATGAGAGCTAGCAAGCAATAACCAGTGAGCAACTGCAGTTGAATGCTCAAACCCTAAAGAGCGTTTCTTGAAAACATGAAGAAATTAACATGTAACAATTCATATTAAATCCTCGAGGGCAGTTCTCTGGATCCCAAAAAAGCAGTTAATTGAAGCTCCAGCAAAATTCTATAGTGCTTAATAAAGATAGAAGGGAAGGACTAAGTGGCTGCCCTACAATCCTCCGCAATCATGACCTCCTGTATTTCTGCCAAGGGTGCAGGACATATTCCTGGTGGGTCTTCTCTGCATCCTTAAAGGAGGTATCTGGCTTACTGCCTAATGCCAATGAAATCAGGGAACTGGTCCATCTACTAAGAGGAAGTTGCTGGTTTTTCACCCTTTCTAGCTAGGCAAAAATAAGCAAAAACGTCTAAAAAGTGCCAACCTCTGTATGTAGGTAAGCTCGGGCACTCTCACATCCAAGCCATGAAGTTTCTCTTCATCCTCCAAAGATGGAAATAGACCGAACTCAGGAAGCATGTAGTCTTGCTCCCTGGGAAAAGGAGAATTATCTTTGGGAATGATAGAAGGAACTGGTGTGAATACAATCCTATCCTAAAGAAAGGCTGTTGCTATGACAGTGCCCAACTGCTCTACTTTCTTGAGAGTCATGGCTACTAAAAAGAAGGTTTTAAGAGTTATGATTTTTAAACCCACCCCCTCTAATGGTTCAACAGAGATTCTTCAGTGTCTCCAGGGGAATTAAAAGACCCCAAGATGGAAATAGACTAGGAGGGATCAGCAAGATGTTAGATAAGCCCTTAAAAAGACGATCTACTAATCCATCATCATCTTGCAGGTTTCTCCAGGAGCTCATAAAAGCCTTAATGGCTGACTACTGCATCTTTAAGGTGGCTACTCTCAGCACAACGTAGAGCCATCCTGTAAACATTCTAAAATGTTGATCAAATCTACAATAGTGGGATCCAAACAATTCTTACCACACCATCCACTAAAAGTCCCCCATGTCTCCCACAAGATTTAAGTGTGGAGGGCCATCCAGAAGCCTGTAACATAGAAGCTAAATCCTCCTGAACACAACTGTTTCTTAAATCCCTCCTCTCATCTTCCAAGACATCAATTTGAGTTGCAGTTTCTACTCTTATGTTTCCTTCCAGGTCGTCAGAAGAGGAAAACAGTTGGAGCAAACCATGTTGGCCAACCAAACCAACCTGAGCCTTCTCTTTCCTCACTCTAAAAAAAGGTGCTGAGATCAGGAGAAAGGAAGGGAATGTATACAGGAGACGATGAGGCCGCCTGCATGACAAAGCAGCAATAGCCCAAGCTTCTTCCTCTCTTCCCTTTGCACAAAACTTTTGGAACTTTGCATTTTTCCTGGCGGTAAGGAGCTCTATCACTGATGACCCTAATGATGAACAATAAGATGAAACTCCCTTGAAGGAAGGGAGAAGTCCACCAATAAAGGGGTTTTTCTGCTCACGTTGGCCACTACTGATTTGGAAATCTTCTGAATAAAAAAATGTTGAGATTGATAAAGGTCTCTTTTGTGGTCAGTGAAAGATTCTGTGTGATCCTGGCAAGGGAGTGGGATCTTGTACTCCCTGCTTGTTGTTATACACATTGGCAGTATATGGTCTGTTCTGATCAACAGTGACATACCTCTGATCTTAAGAGAAAGGTATTTTAGAGTCAGTTGAACAGCTTCTTACTCCCTCCAGTTGGAATTTTCTGACTCTCCATAAGGAACCAGAATTCCTAATACTACTGCACTCCCACCCACGCCTCTGATCCCTTTACACCTATTCGGAGCTTGTCTGCCTGTAGCCACTAATGTAAATTTCTCTTCATCTGATGGTTCAATGTGAATCTCATTGCCAAATCCAGTAAATCTGGAGACCAGTTCATCAGCATCCATACCTTCAACTTGTGTAGAACCTTGCCCAGAGAACTAGGAAGTGTAGCTCCAAGGTCTCTGTATGAAGACACCCGTAGTCCTTTCTGCGACATCGGATCTCTGACGTGGGATTAAATCTTGTGTGCTCTATTTTCAGACCGAGTCACTATCCCACAGAGCATGTGGAACTTTCGCCCTACAAAACATAAGATCCTGAGACAGGCTTAAGTTGGACTTTTGCCAATTTATAAGGAAGCTGTGTTCCTGAAGTACAGTCAGTACCCTGTGTGTACGAGAAAACTCCAACTCCCTTGACGGTGCTTGGATCAGCCAGTCATCCAAGTATGTGTGTAGAAATATCCCCTCTAGGTGAAGAAGGAAAACGAGAGAAGTCAGCATCTTTAATATAACCCTCAGAGAGGATTTTAGATGAAGGTCAGCACTCTGAACTGTTAGTGAAATGTACCACTGCAAACCACAAAAAAATCTTTCATGGCTTTCTCGGATAGAGATGTGTAGATATGCGTCCTCGTAATCTATAGAAGTGACAAAGTCTGGAGAATTTATTACGAGAAAAATGGATTGAAGACTGAACATTCAGAAATGGACTGTCCTTACCCAACAGTTCATACAATTTAAGTCCAGGACTGGTCTGCCCTTCTGAACTGGAAAAAGGATTGAGTAGGTCCCCATTCCTTGTTCTATCTCCGGTACTGGAATGATGGCTCTTTTGTCCAATAACTCCTGGATCTTTGCAAGAAAAGCTGCTTGTTTATTATATCATTTGGTAACTGTGTATAGATGATATCTGCCTCGGGTGGCCATTCTAAGAAGTCTATAGCCTGTAGCACAGCTGTTCATGACTACACTCAGAACCATCAATCCAACACATCCTTCTCCAAGGCCTGAAGACATTCCTGGGTACTTCCACCAACTGCTCACAAGACCTCGAGGACACTATTGTTGTTAGGATTTCCTTTTCGCTGATCATGTCTGTTTGAGAATTCTCTCTTGGATGAGGACTTCTTTGGCTAGTACTTTCTTCTCCTGAAAGATGAAGATTTAGATTCCTTCTTGGGGTTAAACTTTTAGGACTAACCCAGTAAGAGCTTGCTGACTTGCTCTTGTATGGTAAGGCGTGCTTCCGATCTTTGAACACCTTAATTATCATTATATCCACTTGCTCTCCAAACAGTATAGGACCATCAAATGGAATTTTTATCAGCATTGACTTCTCAGCTACCTCTGCCTTTCATTCCTTCATTCAGACAGAGGTGTCTTCTAGCAGATATTACCGAATCAGTGGCCATATCTTTTGCTCAAATCACATCTAAAGAGATGTCTGCCATCAGTCTTGCCTGCTGTCCTACAGTTACCTGTATTTCTGAACAATCCTTTCCCTCCTAGATGGATACTGCTAATTTGCCCATGGATTGGGCAACATGGGCTGAGTAAGTACTTGCCTTCAGAGTCAACTTCTCTTTTGAAAATGCATTTCTTGGAGCAGATTCTTTCAATTTACCTGACGCAGAATCCACTGGATTTATCGAAATTCTGCCAATTAGGGTAGTCAAGATAGCATCCACCTTAATGTAATGTGGCAGACAATCCTCACCCTGCTGAAACATATAAAGCTTTTGGAGAAATCTATGCACTGATGCCTGATCCAACTTCCTCGATTCGCTCAAAACTAGATTCATTATTTGCCCATGAAATGGAATGGTCAAAGTGGACAGCTTTACACACTATGTTAATAGGGTTTCTCTGTCATCACCCTGAGAAGGTGGCAACTACAACTTCTCCCTGATGGGAGATAGGATGCTCAGTATCTCCTCTATCTTGACATATTTGCCAGACGATATTGTTGGAAAATTCAATTTCAAAGAACAAGACTCCTGGGGTGAAACTGCAAAGAACATCTTTAACCCCTTTGGCTTTTTGGTTATCTTTTTTGGATTTACCCGCCAATGCACTAGTAACTGACCCTCAATCATATCCTCTGTCTTGGCAGGTGTCATCAGAGTTGGCATGTCCCTGGAAGGAGAGTGATGATTTGCTGCCCTAGATCATATGGCTAGGACTGTACCATCATCAAGACAAAAAGATAGGCGTTATCTTGGTTGATTGTTTTGCCCTTTATGGTTAGCCAACAAACAGTACAGTCAAACTGCTGTCTGAAAGTTTCTAGCAGAACTTAGAAACAACCAATGAAGGTTACCCTTTTTGCAAATTGACACATGACCACATAGCATATTAGACCCAATCCTTATCTGTCAAATACAGGCACCTCTGTCCTTTAAAAACATGTAAGAACATGTGTCTTTTCACAGGGACTTACCCACACCATGTCACTTGAGAGAGCTTGGTCCCTGTGAAATGTGCACAATGCTGCTGCCTCGTAACCCGGAAGCACAGCCTTAGCCACTTGGGAGTAGACCAGACTCCGTCAAAGCTGCTCCTGCAAAAAAATGCTATCGACCACCTCGCGGTCCAACATACTGGTGGCACGCAGCTAGAGGTCTCTCAGTTAGGGACTGGTCCGCATCCCGAGAGGGCACCTAATCCATTGCCGATCTCCAGAAAATAAAATGAAACAAAAATGCTAGGAGGTCCCCTCACCTCTGGCTGATGGCAAGTCTTGGAGAGTACAGAAAACCAGTAGTGTTGGGAGTGAGTGGTTTTTGTTTAGAATGCACAGTTCGAATTGGTGTCTCGAGAGGCAAGGCTGCCTCATTGCTAATGAATTTAAGCGAGGGAGGGACGTATATGGGTAAGGTGTGTTACGCTCCCTTCCTGATGGAGTGACAATACCTGCTTCAGTTATAAATAAGGCTCTAGTAAGATCGGGTACAAGATCCGCTCCCCTGAATGATGGGATTCAAAGACGTTGTGAATTAAGGTTTCTGGAGAAAAGTATACTGACTGAACTTTCATCAACATACAGGATTTATAGCATGTACTTCTGCTCATTTAAAATGCACAGGCTTGGACACCTGAATAATGACTTGTCCTTAACCCGTAGCGTACTCAAAAGTAATCTTACATGTGTTTTGTGAATGTTGATGTTTTAATTGTTAAAGGGAGAGTTTATGAAAGGATTTAGGGGCAGATTTATGTTAACTGGCGCATCCCCAGGGATGCGCCAGTTAACGTGCGCCACAGCTCCGCCACCCATGGTGCGCCGCATTTATAATGCGGCGCACCATGGTGCAAAAACGGCACAGATGCGTGACGCATCTGTGCCGGAAATGTGGCGCATTGCTGGAGTTACGTCGCAAGCGCGACGCAGCTCCAGCAAGGCTCAGGGGTACACCATGTGCACAATGCTGCGTCAAGACCTACGCCTGCTTCAAGCAGGCGCAGGGTTTTGACGCAGCATTGTCCTGAAAGTGACTGAGTGAAATCTCATAGATTTCACTCAGCCACTTTCAGGAGGCATTCCTGCACAGGAACGCCTCCTTATGGCGCAGTGCTTTACAATGTGACGCATCTCCTAGATGCGTCATGTTGTAAATAGGGCGCATTGTTTGCGCCGCAGTTGCGTCAAATAAAGTGACGCAATTGCGGCGCAAAGAGGCGCAACGGCCTCATAAATCTGCCACTTAGAGTCTTATTTAGACTTTTGAGGAGCGACCCAACAGGTAGGCGGAAGTCATGACCCTATTTAGAAATCCCCTCCTGCTTGGCAGGGTTGTCTGCAGTGAAGGGAGCTGCTGCCACAGCGGCTCCCATTACTGCAGTAAAGTTTTCTGTGTGAGATTCATGTTTAAAGCACCCACTATACAACTTTTTTTGCTCAGAGAAAACAAATGACCAACGTAGGAGTTTGTTTTCATTGGCCAAAATATAAAAGGCAATATCACAAAATAAAATGACAATGTTGAAATTTTTCAAACATTCACCCCCCAATCTGGGTTTAAGCCATCATTCTTTTGCTTGCCACGTCACCCCAGTTTGGAGCCAGCCAAATCCAAATCAGTCTTGACCCTGCTCCCCATGGGAACAGTCCAGCCTGAACTGCCAGGCCAGGTCCTCCCTGATTCGTGACGTGGTGAGTGTTTGAAAAGTTTTAACACTCCATCCATTTATTTTGTGATGCTGCTTTGGGCGCCCTAAGTGGCTAAAGCTATGCCCAGACGTTGGTTGGTCCCTTGCTCGAAGCACCACTGGATTCAAGCTAGCCTGGCTGGTAAGGGGTGATGCCCCGAAACAGGTCCCAGGATGCTTCTTCCCATCCAGGGAGGACCTGGTTTGGCAGTTCGGCTGGATTGTTCCCATGGGGGGGGGGGGGGCAAGGTCAAGACTGATTTGCTTATAGCTGGGTACAAACTGTGTGATGTGATGAGCAAAATAACAATGGATTATACCCAGATCTGTGACTGAGGGTGAGTGTTTGAAACTTTCTACACTCCGTTCATCATTTTACTTTGTGATGTTGCTATGTGCTCTCCAAGTGGCTAAAGCTATGCCCAGACGTTGGTCCCTTGCTTGCTGCATCACTGGATTCAAGCTTGCCTGGCTGGTAAGGGGTGATACCCCGAAACGGGTCCCAGAATGCTTGCTTACCATCCAGGGAGGACCTGGCTTGGCAGTTCGGCTGGACTGTTCCCATGGGGGGGGCAAGGTCAAGACTGATTTGCTTGTAGCTGGGTCCAAACTGGGTGATGTGATGAGCAAAATAACAATGGATTATACCAAAATCTGTGACTGAGGGTGAGTGCTTGAAACATTTCAACACTCCGTCCATCATTTCATTTTGAGATGTTGCAAAATAAAAATGGCCCAAACGTGCAAGGAGCACTTCCCTTGTTTGTGTGGTTCAGTTAACATTTTTCTCTGCCTGAACAGGGCTAGGGAAAATGAGTGATGGTTGTCCGCTCTCAGCAGGCCAGGATGACCATCACTGAGATTAGTTGTCTTGTAGTGGATGGACTGCAGCGGTCTTAAGGTGGTTGCACTGCTGAGAGCCAGCAGATACTCCACTGAAGATAACACAATACTTTCCTCAATTCTAAATAGAGGAAGGGGACTGCAGATTTGGCGGGGAGGGCAGTGATTAGACTACAAAATAATGAATGTCGGTGCCCAAAGTGATGCTCAGAAGCCTGCGGCTAGCACTACTAAATGTCAGCGTGCCAAATACCAAGACTGGGTAATACCAAATCCACTTCAGATCCCTTTAAAGTACTGCCAGACACCCCCATCCATTTAAATCCCTCTTTTAGGTTCCTGCTTACTCTTCTTCCTTAGTCCCCGTTTGTGTGTTTTAACTCTTGCTCTCAGGAAAAGTCTGAGGAGGAGAAATAAGTGCTGTTCGCCAAACATGAGTGCTGTTGACCCCACCAGCAACCATGGGCTCGAATTAAGCACTGGGGAGTGTGGCTTATGGCATTTCTCCCACTCCAGCAAACCCTAACTAATGCCCGAAGCTCTACATGCTCCGTCCATCACACCCCCTTTTGTACCGCTTTGTTCGCCATAAGTTGGCAGGGTATGCTCAGACGTGAGTCCCTTGCTCACTTTGCCATTGGATTAAAGCAAGCCGGGCTGAAGACGGCTGTAATGCCAGAAACCGGTCCTCGGCAGCTTGTTTCCGGTCCAGGGAAGGCATGGCTTGGCAGTTCGGGCTGGACTGTTCCCATGAGGCACAGGGTCAGACTGATTTGTATATGGCCATGTCTGAACTGGGGTGGCAGAGTGGGCTACAGAACGGTGATGGATTAAACCCAGATCTGTTGACTGGGTGTGAGTGTTTGATTGGTTCAGATGCTCCGTCCATCACCACCCCTTTTTTTACCGGTTTGTTCGCCATAAGTTGGCAGTGCATGCTCAGACGTGAGTCCCTTGCTCACTTTGCCATTGGATTAAAGCAAGCCTGGCTGAAGACGGCTGAAATGCCAGAAACCGGTCCTCGGCAGCTTGTTTCCGGTCCAGGGAAGGCATGGCTTGGCAGTTCGGGCTGGACTGTTCCCATGAGGCACAGGGTCAGACTGATTTGCATATAGCCATGTCTGAACTGGGGTGGCAGAGTGGGCTAAAGACGGTGATGGATTAAACCCAGATCTGTTGACTGGGTGTGAGTGTTTGATTGGTTCAGATGCTCCGTCCATCACCACCCCCTTTTGTACCGCTTTGTTCGCCATAAGTTGGCAGAGTATGCTCAGACCTGAGTCCCATGCTCACTTTGGCACTGGATTCAAGCAAGCCGGGCTTAAGACGGCTGTCATCCAGAAACTGGTCCTCGGTAGCTTGTTTCGGTGCAGGAAAGGCATGGCTTGGCAGTTCAGGCTAGACTGTTCCCATGAGGCACAGGGTCAGCTGATTTGCATATGGCCATGTCTGAACTGGAGTGGCAGAGTGGGCTAAAGAACGGTGATGGATTTAACCCAGATCTGTTGACTGGGTGTGAGTGTTTGATTGGTTCAGATGCTCCGTCCATTGCTACCCCCTTTTGTATCGCTTTGTTCGCCATAAGTTGGCAGGGTATGCTCAGACGTGAGTCCCTTGCTCACATTGCCACTGGATTCGAACAAGCAGGGCTGAAGACGGCTATAATGCCAGAAACCGGTCCTCGGTAGCTTGTTTCCAGTCAAGGGAAGGCATGGCTTGGCAGTTCGGGCTGGACTGTTCCATTGAGGCACAGGGTCAGACTGATTTGCATATGGCCATGTCTGAACTGGGGTGGCAGAGTGGGCTAAAGAACGGAGATGGATTAAACCCAGATCTGTTGACTGGGTGTGAGTGTTTGATTGGTTCAGAAGCTCCGTCCATCACCACCCCCTTTTGTACCGCTTTGTTCGCCATAAGTTGGCAGAGTATGCTCAGACCTGAGTCCCATGCTCACTTTGGCACTGGATTCAAGCAAGCCGGGCTGAAGACGGCTGTCATGCCAGAAACTGGTCCTCGGTAGCTTGTTTCGGTCCAGGAAAGGCATGGCTTGGCAGTTCAGGCTAGACTGTTCCCATGAGGCACAGGGTCAGACTGATTTGTATATGGCCATGTCTGAACTGGGGTGGCAGAGTGGGCTAAAGAACGGAGATGGATTAAACCCAGATCTGTTGACTGGGTGTGAGTGTTTGATTGGTTCAGATGCTCCGTCCATCACCACCCCCTTTTGTACCGCTTTGTTCGCCATAAGTTGGCAGGGTATGCTCAGACGTAAGTCCCTTGCTCACTTTGCCACTGGATTCAAGCAAGCTGGGCTGAAGACGGCTGTAATGCCAGAAACCGGTCCTCTGTAGCTTGTTTCCGGTCCAGGGAACGCATGGCTTGGCAGTTCAGGCTGGACTGTTCCCATAAGGCACAGGGTCAGACTGATTTGCATATGGCCATATCTGAACTGGGGTGGCAGAGTGGGCTAAAGAACGGTGATGGATTAAACCCAGATCTGTTGACTGGGTGTGAGTGTTTGATTGGTTCAGATGCTCCGTCCATCATCAACCCCTTTTGTACCGCAAAGTTCTACATGAGCCCTATCTTGGCTCTTGAAAAAGACATCTTTTATGGCTTAATGAACGCATCAGGTGTCTTTCAAAGAATTTGATTGGTAAAGCTATTTTAATTGCAAAAAGAATTATTTAAAAAATGTGAAAGAGTAAACTGTGTCTAAATATTAGTTATTGATGAGTGTTGTAAGGCAGTCTGGAAAATGTTCTTACCTAAAAGAAAAACTGGCTATTTTAAGTTAGAGAGTACCCGAGATACATGCTGATTAACTTCCAGTGTGTGAATCTTGTTATCTTTCATATCAAATTCGCCGTATTGTCATAATATTTGTTATTCTTTTGTGTCTCTCGTCTTCCCCTCGATCGATTCTAGTGCATGTGTTGATTCCTTTTAGTATAAAAGATTTTTGTTTCTCCGGTACTAAGCTACAGGCACTCAGATATTTGTACATTACATGAAAGGCCCTTTCTCTTTTATTTTTTGCTAGGTTGTAAATGAAAAATGAAAAGAATAAAATAGCAACGTTCAAAGTGGTCTAATCCACCCCAGGAGCATGAGCAAGATAAAACCAAAACAAATCAATATTTCTGTAGTGCCAACAACCCTTCATCAAGTGGCTGCATCCTAATAATAAAGGAGCTGATTTTGTTTCCTAATTTTAGAAGCCTTTGAAGACCTTACTACCACTCAAAGGCATTCCATGCATATGCCTTGACTCTACTTAATGCTGTCACCTAAAGACTTTTTACTTGGAGGCTAGTGGGGTTTCAGTGTTACACGCTTATGTGCTCAGATGCACTAACTTCAGGCCCTGCTTAGTGATAGCAATCCCTCCAGACTAGATATTTCTGCAATCCAGTATATGTTGGCTTCCACATAGCTCTCGAGGGCTTTCATTCTCTTGCAAGAGGACAGTTAAGGCTGCAGTTATTTTTTAGTGTTGGAGTTTTGAAAAGTTTAAGATTTGAGAAATTTGCAAACCTTCCTAGTTAAACTTCAAGTTCACTCATACAATTTTTTTCTGCACACTGTGAGATACTTTTCGCATTATGGAAGGTACTTTTCAATCTAATTGATCCCAGTTGGGAAATATATGTAAACTTTTTTTCTGCAAATTTACCTTTTTGCAAATTTTTTTGCAGTGTCAAATTCATATCGAATTTGTATCTGTCATTTTTCCATTTCCAATGTGAATTGTTACAAAAGTCACGAATTTCACACACATGTGGCAAAGTGCAAAATGTTACTACTTTTACAAAGTTTTCCACAGTACTTGACAAGAGTTTCAAAAGAAAAACTTGGTAACTTTGAACACCACTAATGGAAACTTCATTTTAAACCCAAATCCCAATGGCAACACTCAAACAGTATGTCAAAGCTTTTTAGTAGCTTCCTATGAATTCTCATATCCATTTAAGATGCTCTGTATGTCTTGGGTTTCACTACAACAAAAGAACCCTTGTGACACTGATGCCCGTTTGGTATGTTCAACCACCAAAACCATAAAGATTGCGGATCTATCAATTTCCTGATCATTCGCATCGCTGAACAGTAGCAGTTTGGGTGTATTTAAACTGGTGTTGTTCGGTCCAATACATGGACTGAGAGGATGGGAATACAATTCCAAGATTTTCAGAACTCACCTCCTCCAGGCAGTCACCTGCCACCTCTGGTACATTTTGAAAAGTCTGCTTCAGACCTTGTGCAAATTTCATCACATAATGGAACTTTTACAGGGGTTAGGTCTGGTACCTTGCCTTAAAATTGCAGTAAACATAGTAAAAAAAAACTTTAAACATGGAAAACAAAAATGGGTCCAGCACTGGTAAAGCGTCCAGAAATCAGAATTCCTTTATTTGTATTTTTATTTCACTCCACAATGGTTCCATTTTTTTGTCATTTTGTATTGATATTTTTTCACCTTGTTTTCCTTAGGTTTTTATCTTTTAATGCACTCGACCCAGAGTTGGTTTGGCATAGTGAAAAGGACAAAATATATATATATATAGCTTTGACGTAACAAAATAATAAATAATTGACAACAATCCTCTTTCTGATTTTTTTTTACAAGACCTAAAAAACACACAAAAGAAAAGAAACATGAACGGTTGTGTGAGTGTGTGTCATATATACAAGTAATACCGTACATATATATACCACACACATGTGCGTGCCCAAAGACACACACACACAGGAAAGGCTGATGGTCTAAGAAGTCGTCTGACCAAAAGTGAAATGGCCTTACGAAATCAAGATAAATTAACCCCACATTTCCAGTTCAATCGTAATTAATCTGTCCTTTACAGTCTCTCTCAGCTTCCCTCGCTACCCGATGATCTTGCCTGCAGACATAGGCGGCATGAAAAAATGTTGCACTTCCCCAGTGTTTGTTTGCCCAAGTGTTATGCCATTGCTTCTTAACCTTTGTCTGCCAACATTGGCTGATTTTGCTTAGCTGGTCAGATAAAATAAGCTGGTGAGTACGCCCCTAGTGGTCGCCATCTTTCAATGCACCGGCCCTACATTCTGTGATTTGTGGGTGTTGTTGCAGAAGCTCAGGGGTGAAATGATGTTGCCCTATCACTGTGTTATTTGTGCTTAATAAGCTATCTACAAAGTAAAAAAAGCACAACCCTGCATCACGTCAAATATGTATTGCATCATCACCGACCACAATCCATACCAAAGAGCTTAGCAACCAGTTCCAGAATTAATACCCACTGGCATCACTCTAAACAATAAGAACTCAATGACAGCAGCATAGCTTCCACCACATAGACAACGGCAATAACTCAGAAGGCCCTCAGAGAAACCAAATACACAAGTCCAGCCCCATTTGTAATCTAGGTAGAAGCCTTTCAGGAGAACAGGGTGGGGGAAAGCCTCCTTGGATGACACAAAAACCCAAAATGTTGAGGTAGAACATGCTAAATGGAGGCAGGTTAATTCACTTTTAAATTACACTCAACATTTTCCATCTGGCACAATAAAAAATGAATTATGGTTACCTTTAGGGGCTCTGTTAATCAAATTCAGTTCACAGTCTGGCAGCACTTGCACCTCACAGTACCAAGAGGTGTTGCAATATGAGTACTTATGGCATGAGGGACTGCATAGACAGATCTGCTTTCAACAACAAAGTCAAACTTTACAACTCGGGAGGAATGGAGCAAGATTTGGAAATTCCATAGACATGTCATACTTGGTTGGAAATCCTGAACAGGATAATGGTGACAAGGATAATCCAGGGTAGTCTGCTCATCTTACCAACGCTCTTCTTAAGAGAGCTCAGTGAAGGACTCATCAAGGCACCAGCCCAAAAAAGAAGCCAAGGTTAAATGAAGGGCGGGCAATCCCTCCTAAGGCAGTCAACAGTTAGATCACAGTTGGCAACTTCTGAAGAGCTCTCTTTTTTTCTTTGATGCTACTGTGGGAAAACTGAGGGCATTTACTGGGCATGTTGGCTAATTTGCACTGTTATGCGTAGGATCAAAAGAAATGTATTGACCAGAAAAGAGCAAAGACGCTGAGATGTACTGAGCGACTTTGAGGTTGTATTGAAGTGCGCACTGTGGCCCGCCTGCATGTGCTTGCTGCTACAGTTGATGTTTGCTCTGTCCAAGAGGTGGACTGGCTTACAGGGAAACCAATGTTCTGAGAGGCGCGAGCTTTCGAAGGGCTTACAGATATGGAGCTGAGCCACTCACATGGGGCTACACCAGGCTGTTAATTGATGTCTGTGAAATAGCATAAGCATTGTGAAGCACTTCAACTCGTAATTTGCCAGCACTGATCAGTGCAACAAAAAGAGAAGGAAATGAAATTATGTGGAATTTGTTGCGCTTTTCAAGTGTGCGATCTTCTCGACCAGGATTTTAGAAGCACTAGACTATCAATAAATCTACGTCAGTTTAAAGGAAGACTTTTCCAGTCAAGACTGGGATAAGCACTATGAGTGATGTGCCCAATTCGTTTCTATTGATCACAATGATTACTGTGAGGCAGCAGGGTTGAAATAGCAAAGGAATTGGCCTCCACAGGCCCAACCTCGCTAGGCTTACCAGATCTCCAGAGAGAGGGCCTTACGGAAAGGAGAACACACTAGATTATCTGTTTGTTTTGTGCATTGTATATATTTTAATCAGCTTCTCCTGAACCTTTCCGCCATTCTGCGCTGCAGGGCAGGGGATCTGAGTGGGCAGCAGTCCAAAACAGCCAAGGTGGTATGTCTGTAAACAGCACTCCATGTCATCACCGTAATACAGCTGGTGGGAAAGCATGGGAGAGATTGTCTCCGACAGCTGCATTCGACATCTTGCACAAGCTCTAAAACCTCAACGTGGCAAACACTGAAGAACTGTCTTTGGAAACCACGTAGCTGTACTGTTCAGAAGTTTCCTGGCAACTGCTAAATCATCAGCAGGAGCAGTGCATTATGGGTTCTCGGTGGATGAGCAGAGCAAGATAGCCTCCACATGGCTGTTGCAAATATAGAAAGAAAACATCTTTTGGGTTCACCTGTGACTGATGTCTCTAAAAACAGTGGCAAACCAATGCTACATGAATGACATGAATATGTTGGCAACTCTTGTAAGTTTTATATCACAATTTGTTGAGCCCAATGTTGCACCACGAACCAAAAAAGATCTTATAAAGACCCCCTAATTTTGATCTTCCATGCATTTGGTGTAACTTGAGCTGGATGCCAGCCACATGATCAGAAACAACAACACTACATTTTAGCCATACGCCCAATACCAATTTACTGATATGGGGAGTAAGAAGAAAAGAAGGGGAAACTCGCACTGTTGAGTGCAACTGGTATTATACATCCCCCAGAATGAACTGCATCCTTCTTTAGTCCTTTATCATGGGGTTTCACCCCACAATCATAGCAGATGACTTGACTCTGAATGGCTGAAGGAAATTTGGCAAGAGTGCTGTCGTAGAGCCTTCAATCCCACAGTCCACCTCTGTATTTAAGGCAGTGAAGTTGTGGCAAGGAACTAGAGCCTATCCCGGCCTTAAACATGTTGAAATCAGTAGTAACTAAAAGGGTTCATATCTGGAAAAGGAAAGGCATTGGTCAGTTTGAAACCTCAGGATGGTATTAAGGGGAACACTCAACATATAAGACACAAACTAGTTCAGCAGATCTGATAATGTGTAAACTGCGTGGATGCTGCAGACATATGCTGGACTCCCTGCTACTCAGTGTATCAAAGCCATCAGGAAATGAGATGAACTCCGATCCACTCAGTAATTTTAATGTACGGGCATTGGAAGTAAGTAGACCATGATAACGTAACATAAAGGTGGGCCAACCATTGTTGCAGCATTAAAATCACTGGCTAGGATCTTTGCCCATGTCCCTGGGTCATACTTATAAAGATCTGCGGGTACCCCATCAGGCCCGGGGCTTTTCGGGCTGCTCCCCTACATGCTAGCACCATAACTCACCCACATGGGAGCTAGGGAAACTTTCTGAGATGTACCTATCCCTCCTCAGAAGTAATTGACAATGGATCAGATCCAACAAAGGTTTTCCACGTTCCCGTTTTAAAAAAATGTTCTCAGTCCCTTTGAGGTAACAACTGTCTTGTAGTGGCTGCACCCGCCTACCACACTGCTATCTTCCTCCTTCCTGTACCCTACAGCAGGGAAAGGGTAGGAAGACGAGGACCGCAATACCAGTTATTGCATCCATATTGTCATTCTATTTGGAAGAGGGGAGACATTTCATTTCATGCCAGAGGTGAACACATTCCTAGAGTCAATCTGCAAAGCCCTTGAGATGACAGAAGGTTTGGACAATCAATCAATCAGAGGGTTTTAAACGCACTACTCATCCGTGAGGGTCTCAAGGCGCTTGGGGGGGGGGAGCTCTGCTTCAGTCGGAGAGCCAACCTGAAGGTGTTCAGGGAGGGGGCATGTCTGATGTTGGTGGGGAACAATGGCGCATAATTATTAATATTAGTGCGGAATACTGAAATCCCGGCTGATCGGTGTCTTTTGTAGTTGCTGGTGCATGGAAAAAGAATGCATGTTTTTCTTTAAATTCTTTGCAGCTTCCCCCTGCAGCGGTTTTACAATAATTACATATCAAGGAAAGATGCAAGCAGGACATTCAGATCTCTACAGTTCCTTATGGGACTCTTTTCTGCGCTTCAACCAAAGGCACCAAAAGTGCAATCTTTACCATACATTTTCTCTATCCTGCACTGACCCTATCCAGAACCATGAGATAACCAGCCAAGGTCCAAAATGTATGTCCCCGTCTGTTGCGGGACCTTCGCTTTGCCTATAATATATTGATAGATGAGTTGCTGATGGCACAGGGTGATAGTAACTGGGGATTCCTAAGAAATACAGGGAGCGGTGGAAGGAATCTCCACTTGGTTGCGAGTTAGACATTTGAGAGCTCTCTGCTCAACACTGAACTTCAACAAAGAAATCAAGGAACCCTCGAAGACCCCACCATGTGGCCAACAAACTATTCCACAATCTACCCACGTATGTTACCAAAAGTGCGGCATGTCTCTCCGAACTCCTCAGAATAGCCTCTTCACTAGGCTTGAAATCCCATACTTCTGATTGGTTCACACCTTCTGCAAAGGCACCATACATGGAAACTCCCTGTTCAGATCATCCTAATCCTCAAAACGCGCACAGGGGGACAGGATCTTAAAATCTCACCTACAACAGTGAGACCACTCCTTCCCCGGGTGCAGGCTTAGTGCCAAGAAGTCACTGTGCTTGTAGTGTGGTGCATAATAAACTACTCACTCACTCTTTTCCTCTCACTTTTTCACTAAGACCAAAATCAAAACAGTAGGGGAAAATGAATAACAGTATCTTTGGGTCTTGCAGCAGGGACTCACCGACTCTGCAGTGGCAGTGAGTGACCATGATGGACGGCGCGCATGGACTTTCTGTTGAAGGTGGGTAGAGTATGTCAAAGGTCACAGAAAATCAATGCTAGTACATGGAATATATTACATACAAATTGTGCCAAAATGTTTTTCTTTTTTTGATCGTAGAAAAAAGTCAGCTCCCCGTTCGTCCTCAACTTCCCCGCTTCCTTTGACTCTGTGCTGCCCATTCCCTTGGGGGTTGGAGGGTCACAGAAGCATGTCCCCTCCCTCTACCACCTCCACAGTTTCTCAAACACTGTCAGAAACAGAGCCGCCATCTTCTAGTGAGCGGATTTCACCCTTTGCCCTCCCCCCATTTTTATTTACAGTTTCACAACTTTGTTTTAAGTCTTGGTCCCCCATTCCTAGAAAGAAAATCTTGTAACAACCTATTCTCCCTTACCCCAAGGAAGGGCCAGAGCAAAGTTGTGCTTCAAAGATGGGGCTGTTATTCTTGCAAAAATAAAACTTAAAACTCAGTCCATTTCCTGGGGAGAGGGATCACAGAAACGACCTAGGAAACTCCTCAATGTTGAGGTCTTCCCCAACATTCAGGCCAGTCTAATAAAGGGGCCTTGTCCTCAACACAGCTAAAACAGAAACCTCTAAGAAGTAACTGTTTCCATACTGCTCAGGCAGCTGCCCCTGTCATAGCTGCTGTTCATACATTTCACCACTAGAGGGCAAAGTTTGAGACAGGAATGCTTATAGCCAATTTTCTCTTTAACAGGTACATATTTTATATAGCTAGTATGGAAAGGGGCACCCCAAAGCCAATTGTGGAACCATGTCTTGCATGTAACCACGTCTTCTTTTCCGTGACAAGAAAGGGATAATTTAACATTTCTATTCTGGAAAGCATAAAGAATGCACTAAGGAGAAATGGTGACCGAAAGCAACTCCTGGATTAAACTTCTTACCCCCGAGGTCGCTTTCTTGTGCGATTACCAGCCCGACCAATGCCTAGAAAGAGGCACAGATCTCTGAGGAGAAAGAAGGAGACTGCGGAACAGGGCAAGGAACTGCAGCACTTGGGGGAAACCAATGATGGCCATCCCTGATCACCAGAGAGAAGACACGGCTCTAGCTCCTGGTACTGGCAGAACTGCTCCGAGATACCATAAGTATATTTTTTAAGAAACGAACTGAAAACATAAAAGGAAACACATATTTCTGATTCCCAGGAGTCTTGTATATGCCAACCGGCATCTATATTTTCCAATCGTTGAAATGTCTTTCAGAATCCACGTTTCCCATTGGCTACATCTGTTTTCTCGTGTAGCAATCACTGTCTTTTCACTTCCCAGGCAGCAAATTTTCTTCAGGTTACATTCTCCTCTGTGTACACTACTTTTCTACAGGTTACTACAGTCCATTTCCTGATCTCTGTATCCTGAATTCCCACTGGAAGAAATTTCATTTCCCCATCCTGTTGTCTGTCTTCCCACTGATCAACAGGCAAATACTGGAAGGCGAGCACCTTGTAATTAAACTGAGTTTCCACAAAACAGAGCCATTTCAGTTTTTTTATAGATAAATAGGAGAAAAACAGCAATTTTTGGCAATGGCGACATAAAAGGAGCCACAGAGCCCAGTTCCACCGCTCAGTCTCACAACATGTGTCCAAGTCACTCACGGGAATAAAGTCTACGATAACAAACCATTTCCAGAGTTCCAACTGGTTCAAGTCTGGGTTTCCACTGGTGAAATTCTTGTTTTGCATCCCTGTATCCTAGTTTCTTATTGGCTGCTGTCTGGTTTTGTATCCCTGTATTCTGGTTTGCCAATCGTTAAGTCCAGTTTCTCACACTTGGGTCCATCATTCCAGTTAGGTTGCCCCCGCCCTCTCTTCATCCCCAAGAAATATGGCCTCCACAATTGGACCAGTTACCTCAACATCTGACCAGGATTCTCTGGACTGCGTGGCTCAACAACAGAAGGGGCTTCAGAGGTCTGGGGGAGAATTGCAAATTAAGAGGCAGGCAGAAAGCCACAGTGCACACAGACCCATCTGTTTCAAAGCAGCTTTTTCCTCGTCCCTCTTCCCTTGCTCCCCCCTCTGCTCATTTTTGATTTCAACAATAACTTAATAGTCCTTTTTCTTTTGGACTTCTTCTCTATCTCTCCTTCCTCTTGTCTCATGGACGTATCTCCCAGAAATAATAGCCCTCTCTTCTTTGTGCTTAGCTTCCTGCCATCCCACTCCTTGGCCAGAGGTTGATGTTGGCGTCAAACCCTGTTCCCAAACTGGGTGTCTATATCTCTGCTCGTGTGTGCGCTACCTTCCACTTTCTAAATTATTCCTTCCAAAAAAATAAGGCGGCATTTGTCCCTTAGCTATTTCTTCCTTCTGTCTTCCTCCCCTGCCCACCCCTACCTTTAACCCAAGACCCCTCCCCACCTAACTTCCCTTGACTCAAAAATAAAAGCTCAGGCATGAACAAGGGCCCCCCATTCCCTGCTTTGGGGGAGAGGGGTCAGGGATTTCGATTTTCAGGAGAGTTCAAAGGTTCGTTCCCTGTGAGCTCAGAGGCTGGTGACGAGCTGCATTTGGCCCTCACCTTCGGGCATAGTTCCTTCCAGCCCCGCCTGCACCAGGTAGCCCTCGTTACCCGGTCTTTGCGCCTGGTAGTACCCTTGGAGCTGACTCCGGGGAACAAGGCTGGGCCGATTGGTGTAGTAGATCTCACTGAGGGCAGGAGGGCGGGGTAACACTTCCCCCACCATCACCACAGCTGCTTCGGGGCTGCTGTCAGGGTAAGGGGAGTCCCTCAGGTTGGTCATGCTTGTATATAGGGAGTCTCTGTTGGGGGAGGTGGCTTGGCCATCGGCCGCCTCCGTCAGGTCCGCTGTGCAGCTCTCAGACTCCTCCAGATCGCTCTGGTACAGAATGGACTGCGCCCTCTGGAGCAGCAGAGGCTCTTCAAGAGCTTTGTACATGAGTTCGATCTCTGTGTTCTCTTCGTGGGTCAAGGAAGGGGCGTCCGGGACAATGGCATCGTCCTCGCTGCCGGCCCCCCCTCCATTGGATGTGACAGCAGGCTCACCTGCCCCGTGGCCACGAGTGGTAGTGCCAGCACCACGCAGATTGTTGTGCACCAGTTCAGAGATGATCATCTTTTCGAAGGCAGCAGCATCGGCTAGGTTGCGGCGGCAGTCGGCCATCTTGGCTCCATCTGGGGCAAAGTCACCACTGCGGATGGAGTAGCTGTTGTTGAAGTTGCCGTTGAGTGGGAGGGTATCCATGCCACAATTGTCCCGGTTGCTGGTCAGGGCGTGCTCTAGAAGAAGAACGAAAGGTGGAGAGAGTAATCAGATCGGAAGGACATACACAAGGTCAGAGCAAAGCCCCACATCAAGGGGAAACGCTCAGCACCCTGCATCGTACCAGACTGAAAAAAAAACTGAGAACATTTTTGTTGCAGTAGGGAGCAGTCAAATTGAGTTTTAAAGAAGCCTACAGACTGGGTAAAACATTTTTGTAAACATATAATATATTCATTACATTGTATCATAAAATGCCCATGTAATCCAACAACAATACTCTGAAACCGATATCAGACATCGGGCGATGTAACTCCCCATTAGTATTTGAGGAGCCATTAGAAAGTTTAAAATTACCTTATAGGTTTCCCCTAAACCCTACACATTGCGCTGGATTGTTGATCATATGTCAGTAGCGATGCACATGAAAATACCATGCTATTGTGACCAGCACCATTTTTCTGGCATAAGGTCATGCCTGTTCCTTGGTCCATAAAGCCTCTATGAAAACACTCTACCTCTACAGAGCTCCCTATTTATACCCTGGGGCAATATTTTCCCTACAAAAATGCCTGTGCCTCCCTCCTATACTTTTGTTCAGAGTTATTGTCACCCAATAACATAATTTATGTTGGTGTTCTGTTGACTTGTGGGGTGTCCCTGTCCAGTGCTTCTGTATGTGGTTGCATATCACATTATTGAACACGAAAATGTGCTACAAAAATAGTGCAGCCAGAAGTCCACTCCCATAATATTGTGAACTAAATATAGATTTACTACTATTAACTCCAAATCCACATACCTTGCAGATGTCAAGGTAAACAGATTTGGATTTATCAATAGTAAGTCTATTCTGACCGATGTATACTAACCTTGTTATATTACGCTAGTCGATATTCTGGCTACAAAATGTTTGTGGGGAAATGTTTAAAGCACAGTATTCTGGTAGAATGGCCTGTAGAGTCTAGTGTCTTTTTCTTCAGAGATGTTTTTCTCCTTCCAGCCTCAGGCATACTATATGAATGCGTTGGTCTCTGTCACATCAACAGCCTGGTCTCCAGCTGCGGCCCGTGCAGGTAAGAGCATTGGGGATGGGTTGGAAGGGTGAGGGGGGATTTGACAGACGACCACGGGGGAAAATTGAATAAATATTAACTTTCCCTCGTCATCATCTGTCGAAATCACCCCAAACCAGCCCCACCGTTCTTACCTGCATGGCCCGCGGCTGCTGGTCTCACTTTCTCTATTCTCAGGCTTCAGTAAAAGTCTCACTTATTTGCAAGCTACAAGGATTTAAATGGTTTGTTTGAGATTGTCACTTAAAAACACCAGGTTCTTTGAGTTAGGCTACAACATCGGTATACCATTCTAGAAGAGATAATTCAGTGTCAAGAGGTGGTTGCAACTGAATCTGTTTCAATCCTAAGGGTTATCAGGTAGAAAATGGACGGATCCGAACCAGGACCCTATTGATTTACTGAGAGTAGAGATACTGCCAACCCATATGCTGGCCCAAGACTACCTGACTCATGTCCTGCAGTCCAACAGTGAGCCGAAGATAGCTTCTCCTGAGAGCAGCAGCCTCACACTTTTCTCCACAAGCACATCTGGTGGAACCTCTTGTCCTTTCTTGGAGTGTTCTATTGGGCCAATCACACCTCATCTATCTCTCTCTCTCTTCATATTTAGGCCTTTGCATCTCTCTTCCACTAGGCTTCTCCACCCAAAATTGTTTTCTAGATGCAGCTTGTTTTTTTTTGCTCTTGAAATGTTTACATGCCTCTTCACAGTCACCACTTTCTCTTGGGTGACATCACTGAATGCCATCTACAAAGAGGCAAATCTTCCCTTTCAGGGTCCTAATTTAGTGACCTATAGAGGCAATAGAGAGAAAAGGACAAAGTCCTGACTCAGTGGCACTATTCACTCCAGTCTCCTGCACTTTCTGCCTCCCATCACTTTGTCATTTCTGGTTCATCACCCTGCAGCCCTCGGCTACGCTGCTTGGCCACCTCTCCAGCTGTTTATTTGGAACTATCCCAGAGACCCTGATGAGATCTGAGTAGCCCACACCCGTCCTTTCCTTTCATTGGCATCCTAGAATACGGCTTCAGATACATCAATTCAATTTGCCTAGCAATGCTTCTTCATGCTGCCTTAGACTTTATCACCAGGTGATTTCAAGGTATTCGCCAGTCTTCTTTCTTACATTTTACCTTCATTCGCCCCTTACCAGCATCAGCATCAATGGCCTATAATTGCCCTGGTCCCATATTTCCATTTTACTAGGTATCACAACATTGTCTCTTTTTTAGTCCCTAGCACCCAAGCAGCTGAACTAGGTCACCAGTACTACGCGCGCCCGTATTCTTTTATGATTTACACTGTTGAATCCCATCTCCATTGACTCATTTAATCTTGCGAATCCTTGTACAATTTTTCCCTCCCATTAAAGCACTGACAGCTACTCTCTCCCGTAGGTAGTGTTTCAGTGTACCTTTGGATAAACGTCGAAATATTGCACTGTGGATACTTCAAAAACATACTTTTTAAAAAACTTGCCCATTGCTAGCTTTCAACCACACGATTTTAGGCACCCCTTTAATCTGTACAATGAATCTCTTGTATCTCCTGAGCTGGCTAATGTATCCAAAACTTGCTTCATTTTCTTTTAACTTGTGCACTATTTTCATGTCGCTTGGTACGTAGCCCACCTGCACTCCTTGCCATCAACCCCCACTATACTGTTGCCAAATGCAGAGTTTGGTCCTCCACTCTAATTTGTGTTGCGCTCTTTCTCTCTAGTATGAGGGTCTGAATCGTTTCTTACGATTCTCTCTAACTTTGTCTATTTCCTCTAAACTACGAGCCACTCCGCCCTGCGCGTACCTCTGACGTAGCTCCAATTTTGTAAATTTGGCTGTCTTAACATCCACTTGCATTGTCTTTGTATGGACTGACTAGGATCCTACAATACATGGTGACTGGTTCAAGTGCCCCAATACTGCAGGCTCCAGAAGTAAAATACTCCATTACCAGTACTGCAAGGCACTATTCACTGTAGTTCCAGGCTTCCTACTCCTGTATTTCCCATTTCTTTGCTGTGAGGATCCATACCTCATTATTACCAGTCTTATATCCAATCACAGCCAAGATATGTACCCATTTACTCATATTGCTTCTTTAAAGCATAGGGAAGGGATCCAAGAACTTTGACCAGTAATTTTGCCAGATTTTGTACAGCACTCCAATAATGGTCCGTTAGGTGAAGGAGGAAATAGAGATGTACAGATCTTTGATCTCTGGTAGCACTAGTAACTCAAAGCACACAATGTGCCTTACACAGAGATGATATGCCAGTCGTCACAGAGATTGCCAGTCTTGTACTGCTGTTCCCAACCGTACTCTACCTCACTCCTCAGTAGCTACCCCTCTCCCCCCGACCCCAGCCTATCCAACTAGCAAGGAAGGAAACATTACTGCGCAATGGAACTGGAAAGGAGGGACGTACTGGACTCTCGGAAGCTCCCTGTCGCAGGTCCGATGGTAAGGAGAGGAGGGAGAAAGAAAGAAAGAGAGAAAAACAAAAACAGAGAAAAGAGAGACAAGAGGTTAGCATGAGGCTGGAGAGGCACAAGATTAGGTAACACATATGGGCAGGCAGAGGCCTGGCTGCTAGACACCCTGACATGCAAACCCTTTGGTGCCAGAACACTCAACAACTGAAGTCATCAACTCTCTCCCCCCCCCCCCCCGAAACCTTCCTCCCCAACCTTCCCTCTCCAAGAGCAATCAGAACCACCTTTCCTGGCTCTTTACTTCCTCTTCTGGACCATCTCCCACTATAGGTTATGCAGCAAGCACCCACACAATGCTTCATGAATGATATCGACAGAGCCCACGCTTCTTCCACCTTGCCCCCAGCCTAGGGTGCATCTAGCAACACTTTAACCTCTTCTGTCCATGAGACCGCTCCCCTGTGTTTGTTGCACGTATGTGATGTTAGCTGAACCTGCTACCTCCTGTTGCTACCTACATCTCTCTCTTTTAGCTGTTCTGTACCGTTATCGAAAGACTCCCTCCTGAGACCCCATTTTAGAGATAGGCGCGCTGGTATCAATTTACTTGTCCATACTATATATTGGTACATGTACTACAGGACACATATTTTGCAGATGTTGCTTAACAACTAGTGAGATTCCCTATCCCAAGCGAGTGTGGTAGGAGCAATAGCATACGTAGGGGTTATGCATGAGACAGGTTGACCTAAATGGTTGAGGAGGGTATTGGTGGTGGGCATAAGTCAAGGCTGGATTCTGTACCTGGAGAGTTGAAGACTGGAGGTGAAGATGGGTTGAATCCAACCGACTCGGCGATCAGAGTGTTGTAAGGGCTGGTCCCGCTACGAGTCTGCAACACTGGGTTGGTCAGGAGATGATTACCCATGGTTCCTAGAGAGGTGAAAATACAGCACAAGAGGATATCTCTGTTGCTCTCATCTAGTGCTGAAAAATCACAAGTTGTCCTGCCAGGGTGGCATCGATGTGCAAAAAACAGAATTATTGTGTGGGTTTAACTGAGTCACACAGGGCTGGCACTGGTCTCAATACACTTGGGTAGACCATGAAAGTGTTCCACACAAGGCAAGTTGAGCAAAGCCTTTTGTATCCAATCTTATTGGTTAGGATGAGCCTGCTTTCGGAGTGCTTCAGCTCACTTCTAGCTACACAGCGCAGGGAGCTCAAGGCTGCAGATCATCACACTCCTCAATGATTGTACAAGCCTCACAGCCAACCCGCGTTGCCACTTACAACCCGTCCTCAAGATGACATAGGGGTTAGAGTGAATTTAGAGAGGCAGGCACAGGCTCAATGCATGGTGGTACACATTTGCACAGCTCACTGTGGGACCGGAGCTCGGCATCAAGGATGAATGTGAAATATGCTTGCCCCATATCCGGCAGAGCACAAACTCAGCCTCAAATGCAAAGGGCACCACGAACAAGGCCTACGGTATTGCAATATTTGTACACATGTAAAATCTAGATGAGCTTGGCCAGCCAGGCACCAGACGTTCTAATGTATTAATTTCTCTTTTTGTGTGTGTCCCAGGAATACAACAATCTGCTTTACATTAAGTGATGATATGAATTTTGTGACCTTTTGAAGGAATATTAAAAGCTTTTAGCTCAGTTATACATTTCATACTATCGGTTTTGTTTGGTTAAAAGCCTTCCCGGCAATTAGACTATAGTCTTATATTCAACGTAGTGGCTGATTAAAGCCTTATATCCTACTGCCGAGGGCTATACCAGTTGTTACAGGCCCTGAATCCGAGTTATAGGTTTGAGCTGGGGGCAAGGGCCTAAAGGTAAGGCCAGGGCCTTCAACAACCAGTAGAGCCCAAGGCCGGAGGGTTATAGGAACATTCCACCCACTGAGGGTAGAATGCTCTAAATTAAAAATGGAGAAACAGAAAGATAACCATTTGAATGTTAGAGCAGGAGGCTTATACCTGTCATTATTAGCTCTGAGCCACTTCATTGTGTTCAATGGAGCTCCCAACACTCCAATGCTCTAAGACTGGTTAGCGTTGTGGACAGCCTTTGGCATGCAGATAGTGCATAACAAATGATCAATGAATTAATAACTGATTGCATTAGCATCCACCCCCCAACACAGTGCTGCAAGTTTAATCGCCATGAGGTTAGATTGGTTTCTGTCAGGTGGGGAGGGCTGATTAGGTGCTGTGGTAAATTACTTATGCCAGTGTGTCCAGAGGTATTGGTATGAATGACAACTGCTGGCCATGCTAGTGAGCAGCCTTCTGAATGAGAACGAGTGCAGTGAGTTGCATGGCAAGGCTGTCAGAGTGGAAAGATGCTGAGAAATGTTTGCCAAAAGTCAGTAAATGTTTCAGGGGGACTAGTGAAATGTGAACGCTTAGTAGGAGCTCTGTGAAGGGATTGCTGTGCAGGGAGAGTTTAGTGAGAGGCGTTTTTTGTGCTCGTTGGAAGCTACTTATGATTAGTAAACAGAGCTTGGTAATAGGTGGGTGTAGAGACACCGGTAGGGTGCTAGTGAGACTTTGCTGAATGATAGGTACCGAATAAAAGGAGGCTGGTGAGATGCTGCTAAACATAGGTGAAAGTTTGGAAATGTTTGCACTAACAACCCACAGAACTTCAGAACTGTAGCCGACCTCTCTTTTCTGAGGAAGATCATTGAGAAGGCTGCCCCATCTCAAATTCAAGCCCACAATATTGAATCTATCGAACACATTTTAATCCAAATTCTGCCCCCTAACAACACTGAGTCAGGTAGAGTTTAGACACTAGATAACTGGAATGAGGGCAAGCCTGCCTGCTGATCCCACTGGATCTCATGGTGGTCAACACCATCCCATCAGTCGCAATGCGCTAATACATACACTATTGTCCGAAAGGTTTGAAAATGGTCCAATCACTTGTCTCTTATGAATCACCTTCACTACACTCAAGCGTGGCATTCTGCAAGGCTCCAGCCTTTGGGGCCTTCTGTTCAACTTATATATGGAGCCCTTTAATACTATGCGATAGGACTAAAACGCCTCTTGAGAACAGGACAAAAATGCCACTGAGTTACATCTGAGAGTGTTGTATCCAACCAGCATTGCCCACTTCAAAACAGATCTAGATAAATGAACTACCTGCATGAGCACATTATTCCTAAAACTCTACCCTGTTGAAACGGAGTTTATATTTCCTTATCAACACCCACACCAGACGAAGAACGGCTGAGACTTTATCTTTTCTGTGGATCGCTTCCTTCCTGGTTTCCTATACCATATCCCTTCGTTTTTCTAAATCTGTCAAAATCTTTATATGACCAAATTTCCCCAATGAGACTGAAGTGACCCTTCATTTCTCCAACAGACTTGAGTATAAGTGTTAGCTCACCTTGATAGGGGTAGTGCAGGGCTTCCCAAATTCCCTATTTAACTCCTCATTGCCATCCTCCATGTTACGGCGCACTTGGTCATTCGATCCAAGACACCAGACCATTTCATTCTCATATTAAGAGACCTAACGTGTCTTCTACTGTAAGCTAGAATTAAATTTAAATGAACATACATAAACCACAAAGCCCTCTACCCTGGCCTCCCATCTTATCCATAAGATAAGCTTCACACCATAGCAGGACAAAAGTACACAAGGAGCCAAATCAATTGTTATTGAGGATACCCCAGGTCAAGAAACCTAAACTGTAAACTAAGGGCCTTATTTAGATATCAGCGGATGGAATACACATCACAAATTTGAAGGCTATCCAATCTGCCGTATTACTATCTCTACAGGATATAATGGGATCGTAATACAGCAGACGGGATATCGGTCACGTATTCTACTACGCCAAGATCTAAATTAGCCCTTAATCCTTTCGGATGCTTAGCACTCACGCAGTAGAACATGATACCAGATGTATCAGACTGAGCCTGGCCTTCCTGACATTCAGAAGCAAGTTGAAGCCTCATGTCTGCAGACTTTACTTTTCCAACTCACTATCCTCTTAGTCTGAACCTTGTTTTGTATATTACACCTGCTATTTAAAGGTTACCTATTGTTTCTCTACTTGTTCATAAAGCTCGCCCTTGCAGCTAGGTTTGCGCTAGTTAAGAGCCTCAAATAAATAAGTAGATGTGCTGGGGAAACACTATTAGATGTGAGTGGATGACGTGCTGTTAAGATGCTGTTAAGTATTACAGATACATTGGTAGGTGCTGACGAGATGCTGATGAATCTTAGATATACAATGCTTGAAGTTAGATGCAAATTGTTAGGGTGCTGGTGAGATGTTGGTGAATGTTCGACATACAGGCTGGAGTTGGGTGAGATGTTTGTGAATGTTACAGAAACGCTGGTAGGTGCTGGTGAGATTTTTTTTATAATTTTAGACACAGGGTGTTAGGATAAGGCAGAATTTTTCTGAAGGTAACTGGAACACTGGCAGGGTGCCAGTGAGAGGCCCAGAGCTAGTAGAACGCCATTGTCCATTGGTAGGCTGCCAGTGAAAGTTGCCAGAATATTGGAAGGCCTGTGGCCTGGCAGACAAGGAGATCATATATCCTGCTGAGGGTTAGTAAGAGGTCAGCATAAAAAGTGGCAAGAGCCAAGTTGTGATTGAAAGTATTAATGTAGAATAAGAAAATATGAGCAAAGATTGGGTTATCAGGGATAATCATGAGGTCCTTGCTGCACCCTTGTGCGCTATCATGATCTTTGGCACCATAGGTAAACTGAAATTGTGCTACTTCCCTCCCAACACAATGGGATTAAAGCAAATCTCAAACTCAAAATAGTCTTAAACCAATATATTAGCCACACATTCATCAGACACCCTTATGAAAACTGAACACGCTTTTGGGATCCAGTGTTGTAGGAATAAACCCTTTTCAGGGCTTTCCCTCATTCTTTGTCTCAGAATTTGGACCCATCTCCCAATTACTTCTTATCTTATTGCAGCCTGGCTGGAGCAGTCCTTCTCAGCTCGAGCTGCTGCTTCAGTCGCGTGAGGGGTGCTGCCTCTGAGTTCACAGGCAGCATGCCAAGTGCTCAGAATATTACATAGTAACCTTCTATCAAATGCATGGCTAATAACACTTTAACCAAAGACATCTACGCTGGCAGTGTATAAACTATAAAGATGTTACCTGATCTGAGAAGCTTTGTTTTGGCCCTATCTGGTACTTATTTTAACAGTGGAGGAAAGGGCTCCTGTGGTGTTCCCCTGTCTGCAGAGTTTGTGGAAAACCCATTAGGTGCTTTTTCAATCTATTGAGTGTGCTGAATGATCCTGGTGGATGCACTTAGGTTCTTAGGCATGCTGCGGTTATGTATGGCAGTGAAATATATGGTGAACTTTTGACAACCATATTTTGACCATATATTTTTGACCATACATTTGATGCTGGTGTGCTTCTTTGCTCTGCCTTGGCGGGGCAAAGTGTAACCTGTACATTTTGAGATTTGGGTGAAGTGCCTTGATAACATTATTCTGGCCTTTGGAGCTCTGTGAATGGGGTCTGTGGGCTGGAAGCCAGCAGTGGGTAGGAGAAAAGAGACCATGCTACTCACCTCGGTTCAATGTTGGTGTGCTAGTGATATCGCCGGCCATGAAGGAGGACTCGGTCTGCTTCCGAACGGTGTCATTCCACATTCGCCTAATTCGACTCTGTGGGCAGAAAAAAACGGTTATGAGCAGGGCTGGACTGGGAACCAAAAGCAGCCCTGACAATTTTGTAGGACCAGGGCCGGGGGAAGGGGGAGAGAGGTTGGGGCAGTGGGAGGGTGGGGAGGGGGAGGTGCAAGCTTGAAGCACTGCTGCTTTTGGTACTTGTAGACGATATTGCATCACCGCTCCAAAACCACCCCCCCCAATAACAAAAAAACATCCCCCACTGCTGCAAAACGGGCCCCACCCGTCCAGCCTCCCCAGAAAATGCCTGATGCCCGCTACAGCCAGTCCGGCCTTGGTTATGAGACGAGCCAGAGTCGTTTGTTCCAAGCAGGATCCTGTATATACACAAAACTGTTCCTGAAGGACACCACAGAATCCTGACCAGGCGTCGCTCCTAGCAAGTGTGGTCACATCTTCAGACATTCAGTCAGCACCCATGGCCCCGGCTTTATCTTCCAGTATAATATTCGCTTTTCTCGCTAATGGTGTGCCTAAGTACATCTCTAATCAGGAGTAAAAACTCTCTGAGCAGGTGTTGCATTTCACTAGATCAGATGAACAGGAGCAAAGCTCTCCAGGTTAGACAAGACTCAGCAATACTGACTGCAACACTGCCCCATTCTGGGCCTCGGCACCAGAGATCTATGCAGCATCGGTTACACAAGAAACAGAGTGTAAGAATACAGTATTCAAAAATACCTACTGCAAAATGTGCACTGCTAAAAGTTCGACCTTGCATACATATCTCTTTACAAAATGTCGACTTGTATCCAAATTGACAACCCACATACATTACGATTGGTCTAATGTACTTTTTTAGCTCCATTTGGTGGCATTTGGATCAGGTCGGTATTTTTGTAGAAATCTATTTGTTCAATGTTCAAAATTCAGTGATCTGTGTCATGAATGCTATGCTTTGGCAAAAGACTGTTTGCAGTCACAAAAGCATTTAAGAGTATGGGAAGCAGTACTACAGAAGTATCCTTTTACCTACTCCTAGATGTCTTAGTTAATCGGCCCGAAACGTCCAACTCCCTCAAAGTGGACGCGTTCCCTTTTATTTGTACTTTTTAACATACTCTGAAAATGCCTATATTAATAGGGCTCTATGTTCAAATGCTACCCTGGCGACTACTCACCTCCTCTTCGCCAGACGCACAATGCCTGCTCCACCTCTGCATAAACATCTGTTATTCAGCGGCAGGATACCCTTCGGAGTGAACATGCGCTTTACAAATACATATGTTATGTTATGTTATGTTTATGCTTGCAGTCTGCTCACTGGTTCAGGAGTTCCCAGGTATTGCGGGGCAGAAGGAAACTTCAGTCTAAAAAGGACATTGGTGCCCCTGTTTTATTGCTGCATGCTATCACCTGCTTTGCAGGGTACTCTTAAGACCTATTACATTCTTGTATTTTAGCAAGGCTTCTGCAATAGTGTCTTCATATGCTAGAGCGGGGGCCAAAGCCAAGGCCCGCGTCCAGTGACGTAACGTGAATTGCCAGCAGCTGGGGCAAGGCAAATATTGCGCACCCTAACCCTTGGACCGTTAGCACTTCCTGGCGCAAACTTTTCTAAGAACCAAAATGAATAGTAAAAAAAAATATTTTAACATTTTGTGCCGCTTAAGAATTTTGCCCCAGGGGGCAATCACTGCTGTGCCCCCGACACTATCCTATTGCCCACATCCTAGTAACTGGGCAATATTCCAAACTGATATCTGCAAAGAGGGCACCGATGGCATGTAATGGATGCCCAACAAGATGGAAACCTTGATCATGGCTCCAGAACGCTACAAGAAATGGAGCTAGTCTGAGTTGAAAATCTAGCTGCTCAACAGAACCCAGGACACTCCCAGCATGTGACTGATACCGCGCCAGCCCTACTGACCTATCAGCCTCTAGTCCCTGAGCCACATCGTTCGTTCCACAGAGGACACAACTTAGCTGAGTAGCTCGAGCTAAGCATTTTCTGAGCAACAGCATCCCTGAAATCACAGAGACCAAGCTATCCTGTGTGTAGTGTCAAATTCTTCCACCCATCAGATGACAGCGAGGGCTGGCGGAGGTACTCCATTCTAACAAGAAAGTAAGATATACTTTCACAGCATGCCTCATGGGAAAGGCTTTGTGTGGGGCAACATTATACCTACGCAATTCTGCATGCACCTATGTATGGTGCTATACCATGGGCCAACGGCCCTGAGTGTTTTTTCTACCTGCCCATCCCTGACTTTTCTGGCATATGTCAACAACAGACAAAGCCTATGCTATAAGAATCACTTGTGTACGCATGATAAACTTCAGCCCAAGAAACCTTCAAAAACAATGCAATGGCCAGAATTCTCAGGCTTACACTGCATCTGCAACCAAAACACTGCAATGACTAGAATTATCTGGCTTACACTGCATCTGCAACCAAAACACTGCAATGACCAGAATTCTCTGGCTTACATTGCATCTGCAACCAAAACACTGCAATGATCAGAAATCTCAGGCTTATACTGCATCTGCAACCAAAACACTGCAATGACCAGAATTCTCTGGCTTACACTGCATCTGCAACCAAAACACTGCAATGATCAGAAATCTCAGGCTTATACTGCATCTGCAATCAAAACACTGAAATGACCAGAAATCTCAGGCTTATACTGCATCTACAATCAAAACACTGCAATGACCAGAAATCTCAGGCTTATACTGCATCTGCAATCAAAACACTGCAATGACCAGAAATCTCAGGCTTACACTGCATCTTCCACCTTGGATGAGCAAGAAAGGAGAGTCAAAAGACCTGAGTGGCAGTTGGCATTATTTTGAGATGAAACATTGTCCCTTCTTCCTCCTTTAATGCCCTGTCCTGCCAGTCCCAGTCCTGCAGTGACGTACCTGCGTCCCAGTGTAGTAACGGTTGTTGCTTCTCATGGCCGACGTCTTGAGGGAACCATGGGCACCTCCGGGGGGGCTGCGCACGCAGCAATACGAGTGACGCAGGCACTTGCTGTACTCCTTGTGGACCTGGAAAAGAAGCATGGATCTTTACTGGGGGAAGCGACACAGGAAAAAAAAGGGGGACAGCATAGATGCAGGATAATTGTGTAGGTAATAATACCAGAGGAAAACCAAGCGCTCCCTCTCTATACTAAGGAATCAAGTTGAAATCAGAGGAGATTGTGGGCACTGATAGTAATGTCTTTTGTAGGTTGGATCGGTAGTTCCCAAAGAGAAGTGGTCTCATATTTTCTTAAAAAGGAGTGATGTGCTGAACTTTAAATGGAAACATAGAAATGCAGGGAATCACTATTCAAATTACCTGTTTGTTCCAGAAAAGTGTTTGTACTCTCCCATTAACTGCATTGAAGCAATCCTGAGAAGTGCAGGTACTCTTCCCTTCAAATGAAAGAAGTGCAGGTACTCAGTACTAGTCAGGATCTGCCATTTGAGAGCACTGGTGAGGGGTCAAGCCTGTTATGTGAGAGGGCAGGTGCACTTCACAATGCTAGGGTCCCTTGAGTTGCACTAAGATTCGTTGTACTTAATTTGGAACAAAAGGTGTGCAGGTATGTTATGTTAAGGAATGCTATGTTAAGGAATTTGTAGACTGCCTGGTTATTCCATTTGGAGTGTCCCTGCACTAGATTCCAATGCAAAAGGCCTCCAGAACCTGCCCTATACTATGTCATGACTTACATCTGTCTGCTACCCAAAGTGTATCTTTGGAACACACTACTGCCATTGCTGGGTTACCACATACCGAGCCTGCCTAGTTTTGGTTCCACCTCATGCCTCTCTTCCACCACCCTACCGCAGTCTCTTTACCTCACTCTTGCAGATTCTTTTACATCTCTGCTTTCTAGCTTAGTCACTGGTTTCCTTTTTGTTCTGTTCCTTCTTCTTTTCCCTCTTTTGACCTTTCTACCTCTTGCTCTGGTTGAAAGTGAGACCATGGAAAATAAATCAAGGACTGGTCCCCAAATATGGGTGCCGGTACCCTCCATCTTCAAGCACCGGCACAAATTACGCACAGCAGACACTGCACCCATTACCACTCCTACTCAAATTTTAACTCACCCTGTTGCACATGCACAGAGCCCTGGCTCATGCAGGTAAGAGTGGTGGGGCGGTGAGGCTGGACAAGGGGCATTTTGACAGACGATAATGAGGGAACATTAATATTTATGTAATTTTCCCTCGTGGTTGTCTGTCAAATCCCCCCCAACCCAGCGCCACCGCTCTTACCAGCACGGGCCGTGGCTGCATACACACTAGAGCAGGTATACCCTACATTTCCACTGTTTACTTGTTACAACGAATAGACTCCGAGATAGATCATCAGAACAGTGCCCAGACTCCCCTTCCTCTCTGCAGACAGACCATGGAGGCCTGGCGGCTGCTTACATTCCAAGCACAGCGAGGCGGCCAAGTGATCCGCCACTTTGCCTCCAGCACTTTCCTCTGCTTGCAAGGCTAAGTGCAGGGAATGCGTTGCTTGTCGAGTTCTCGGAGTTGCTGCCAAAGGGTGAGGTGCCTGCCAAGAACTCCTAATTACTCGCAGGTGCTGCTTAAACAGCTGAAACCACCTTTGTCTTCTGTGCTTTGGTTTGGGCGAAGGAGGGGGAGGGAGCTGAACCGAGCATCCTTGCAAGAGAGCGCCCAAGTCAACGGCGCCTGTCAGAGTGGCACTACTTCCAACCTGCAGCAGGCAGATGAGAGGCCAGCAGCCCAGATACTGCTTTTCAACATACACAACTTTGTGCAGCATCAAAAGAACATGCCATGCATCACTGAAACTAAGAACTGGAAGACACGGAACTGGTAATCATAGCCACCAGCAATCCACTGGAGCTGCAAGAGACAGGACTAACCATCAAAATCACTATCAGCTAAGCACAGGAGTTGCAAGCGACAGAACAAGCAGTCAAACTCGCAATCAGCTAGGCAAAGGAGCTGCAAGAGACAGAACTAGCAATCAAGCCTGCCATCAGCTAAGCACAGGAGCTGCAAGTGATAGAACTAGCAATCAACCCCGCCATCAGCTGAGCACAGGAGCTGCAAGCAACAGAACAAGCAATCAAACCCACCATCAGCTAAGCACAGGAGCTGCGAGAGATGGACTAGTAATTGTAGACTCCTCCCCAGTCCGGGTACATGAATATGATCACACCACACACAGAGCTTGGTATTGCACGTCTTTATTCCTCAGCGTGTAGCCATTAACTGAACATTCTACATCATGAATTCTGTCTCCCACACCCAAGATCATATGTCACTGTTCTACGTAGTCCATCAGAGACTAAAAGGGGCCATTCAACTCTAACTCATAAGACACTACATCTAATGCTTTGCTAAATAAAAAGTATAATTAATACATAAACACATCACATCTCTTCAATAATTTTGCTGCTCACATCAATTGCCCAGATCTCATCATGTGAGGCTGCGGAGATACAGGAGAAGTGTCCATTACTGGCACTGGTGATAGAGGCACTGGTACAGTTGTTGGGCTCTCCAGATTCTCGAGTGGATAAGACTCACTTCCGACATCGGGAGCTGGCAAATGGTGAGGCAAGTGCTTGAAATGCAAAGAACCCTGCGTAATGGACTTTCCAGGAAGGTTAGAAGTCATCATGTGTCCTTTAGTAGTCACAACCCTCAGCCTGTCAGTATCAATAGGAGCATCAGACTTGCGTTTCCGTTTCAGCCTAACAATGACTTGGTCTCCTCTTTTGAACACAGTGCTCTGAGCAGAGGGGAATCTATCCGCATGGATCTTCATTTTGCGTTTGTGAGCTGAAGCAGTAGTGCAAAGTTTATCCATGTCAATAGATCTCTCAGTGGTCCATTGTGGCAATTTGGTTCCTATGGCTCTCCCAAATATTAAGGTGGCAGGGCTTTCACCCGTGGTAGAAGGGGGAGTTGACCTGTGTGCACGAAGCAAAGATTGAAGAACTGATTTTGAGGTCAAGCTTTTCCAGCACGCTGAACTGTCTTCTTGAGGGTGCTCATAATTCTCTCGACAACACCTTTCGCCTGTGTCCAGAGACGTGTGATTTTTTGATGCTTGATATTTAGAGTAGTGAGAAAATCTTTAAATTCTCAACTATTGAAAGGTGGGTCATTGTCAGATCTTAAAATCGAAGGAACACCCATGTTGCGAAATTATATTTTAATCTCTCAGTAACTCTGTCATGAGTTGTTGATGACAGATCTTCCACAAGGGGAAGATGGGAATATTTATTAACAATTACAAGTAGATGATGTCCATTGTCAAGGGGTCCAAAGAAATCAATTGCAATCTTCTCCCATGCTTTGGATGATCAGACATATTTAAAGGATATGGGGTTGTTTTGGATGACAAGCAGTTGCACAAATAACATGCCCTTAACTCCTTTTCAACTCTTTCATCAAGACGAGGGAACCACACTCCAGTAGAGCTTGTATAGTAGCATCAACTTCACGATGTCCCTCATGGGAAGTTTAATCACTAGTTGTCTCAGACTCTCAGGTATGATAATTCTTGTTCCTCGTAAGATGGTGCCTTATGGGGTCATTGAAAGTATTTTCTGCACATTTTTGATTTTCTGCTCAGACAATAGACCGAGGCGACGACGGACAGAGCGGGGCCTCTTTGACCTGAGCGAGCGCCACAATGATATGAGACCACCATATAGTAACAATTTACCGGTAGGTCTACATCACTACCATTTGTCTTTCTTTGTTCACTGTTGCAGTAGTATACATTATAGGTCCTGATGAAAGCCTTGTGAGGCTGAAACATGTTGACCAACCAAAATCTATAATTGATAGTAATATTTTTCCCATACTATCTTCACTCTGCTTTTTAATCATGCCGTTATGTTGATCACTCCCAATAAAGTAGTTCCTTGGCATCATAACAGGCATTTTTAATACTATCACATTTACTTTTCAAACTCATTTGGGCACTGCAACTTTTTCCCTTCAACCTACTAATATTACCTGCTGGCTGTCCATCTCACTGGCGGATCCAATACTAACACTCCTCGAAAGAGATCTGAAGAGGTGTCTAGTGGATACCAGTTTCCAACTATAACCCAGATGATGAGGTTCCGCCAACGGGTGGGCTGATGGGTACTCTCAACTCTTTTCATTCTTCTACTCTGTTGTCACTTCTCTCCTTTGAACAACTTTTTCTACACACTACAACTGAGTGTTTAGTATTCTCACAGTTTTTTCAGAGACCCTTAGCATCCTTTGTGTGTTGTTAAACTGTTAAGTTTGGGGGACAGGATGCAAGTTGGTCTTTAAATATTCTTTCCCCTCAGACCCCCCTCATATTTTGTTCTTTGTGGAATTCCTAGTTGCCTTGTACTTTACCACACCCAGAAATTACCAGGTGCATTAAATACTTCACCCTTTGTTAAATGTCAACCAAATAAGAACCAAAATCCACATGTTATTTCCCCAAAACTCAGTATAGGTGCTATTTATTGTGCCTGATAAATTAAATACCCCAGAGTATCTGCATTTGTCAGGTGTACTAAATACTGCACCTAACACTGGCCCACTTGTAGCGCCAGGTCGAGACCATTTCTGGGAATGCAGGAGCATGGTGTGTTATAGTGGCCTGGGTGGGTGTCATGTAGGGGTAGTCTATCCAAAACAGATCGGAGTCAGTGACTGTGGCAGTGTACGTGTTTGGTTTTGGACTTAATAATTCACTGGTAACAGGTAACGCGGTTATATTTGCCCAGCTAGGTTTCAGGTAGTGGCTGTTTGCTCATAGTATGGTGGGTTGCTATTGGATGGCTGCTTTTAGATAGAGGTCATTTATTCCTGATATATGACTACTCTGAGTTTAGGGAGCCATTCTGAACCCCCGGTTGAGTTAGCTGTGGCAAATTAGGCTTTTGTAGATTTGTTGAGTTGTTCTCTGCATAAGCCAGTGGCATGGCCATGGGGAGCGCACGGGTACCTGGGGCCCTCAGCGTGTGTTGTTTGAGGGTAGATGTCAGTGGAGACATCACCAGCCACAGGGCTTGAGGTTATCGCTATTTTACGGATAGAAGCAGCTAAGTTACCTTCTTTTGCAGGGCACAGTGGAAGATGAAGATGAACATTCCCTGGAAGGCATTGAAGGTAGTAAACAAGTACGCCATGACAATGGACTCCTTGTTAATGAAGAGGAGACCGAAGGCCCAGGTGAGTCCAAGAAGGAAGAGGAGGGCGATTGCTCCCAGCGCCCAGGATCTGTAACGCAAACAGAGAGAGAGAGAATGACACATAAGAAACACAAGGACCACAGAAGGTCAAGGAAAGACGAAGGAGTGGAGAGAGAGAGTTCAAGCGGGTAATACATGAATGAAGAAAGAAATCACTTAGAGACAAAGACAGGATGCAAAATGAAAAGAGGACAAGCAAATTTAAGGAAGATGGAAGAGTAAAATAAACCTCTGTTAATATTTACTTGAAGCATTTTTATCAAAATGAGGATGCACGTCCTCATGTGACAATGGAAACACACTGTATTTGCTGCTGGAGCTTCTCTCATTCTCAGACTGTATAAAATCACTAAAAGGATTTCCAGACACAATGGGTTGTTCCTATGAGCAGCTGGGGCACTCTACTTCTGTCAGAGGGTGTTGGACTCTATGGTCAGTGGGTTGCCGCTCCTTCATTCATGGTGTGCTAGTCTGTGGTCAATAAGAGGACCCTCTTTTGTTGAATGTTCTTGGGTTTATATTCAGTATGACCATCTTCTCCTGTCTTCATGGTTAGCGAAGACGATCTCCTTCTGTCAGAGAGGTCTTGTCTCTATGGCCAAGAAAAGGACCCTCTTGTTGTCTCAGTGTACTGGTTTGTGTGATTATTAAGTGTCACTACTTTCTGCCACAGTTTATTGACCTTTACAGTTTGTAAAATGATTCCTTCTGTGAGAGTATGTTGACCTCTGTGGTTAGTGAAGGTCCAGCCCTTCTGGCAGACTGTGTGGTTTACGGACAGTAAAGATCTTCTCCAACTGTTAAAATGTCAAGGTGTTGATTCTATAGCCACTGCCTGTGTCACATTTATGACACAGTGCAGCTAGTCATTGGCCGGCCGGCTGGCCTGCTCATCCCTTTTCTAGAGCATTGTCTTACTGGATTGCGAGGCCAGTGGTGTGGGGCCTTCACAGTCAGTCAACTTGGCAAAATAAGTTCTTATAGCCAGTGGGGAGCAGGGGTCAATAATTGTCTGGACTACAGCACACATTCGAGTAATATTCTTCACTTTCTGGAAAACCCAGAAAATTATATTAAGGTTTTAGTTTTGTTTGGATGATGTGCTAATTCAGGTGAAGAACAGGGGACTCATGCCATCTTCTACACACAATATCAGGAGTGCATCGACACCCAACATTTAAGAGTATTTTTACTCAGTACAGCCACTCTGAATTTTACTTCATGTAGGATCTCATACTAGTCCTGAGTTATGAAATGAATTACAGATCCAGAGAAATAGAATGGAACTAGTGAGGAGTAAATGCAATGAAAAATCTAAAGGTGTACTTAGTTTATGACAAATCAGGACTTTTCCAGATGGTTAACCGTTGAAAAGCTGCTAAGACCGGTGCAAAGCCACTTGCATATACTTGCATATATATATATATATATATATATATATATATATATATATATATATATATATATATATATATATATATATATATATATATATATATATAACACTGTCTGAAGAGGTTAGCTGCGCAAGGGGTGGATATAGCTCGAGAAGAGTGTGGGCGAGGAAGGAGAGCAAAGATGAGGAGTTGAGGGATGAAGGAGCACTGATGGAAGGAGGTAAGAGGAAGTGGTAATACCAAAGGGCATATGGGCTCGGATTAAGAAAGAGAATCATCAATTCAGAGAATGGTGAGAGCACAGATGCTGAAGAGCTGAGGGGAGAGATGAGAAGCATAGTTACCAAGGGGATTCTGAGAAGGAATACACCAGCACTACAAATGATGGAGGAGGTGGAACATCAATACAGAGGAGAGCAAAGAAAAGAGCAGTACAAAGAGGATATTAAGGATCTTTTAGGCAAAGGTGTAGGAGAATTGATACCAAGGAACAAGGGGTCCATTACAAGTGGGCTGTAATCGGAGAGGGTGTGTACTATAGCGAATACCAATGCTCTAGGGTGCGGTATTTCATGGGGTGTAGTAAATACCCCATATTCCTAGCATTCTCTAGAAAAATTAGAAATTATATGCAGAATTGGTGCATTAGCAACCAAATTCGGTGTACAGCAACGTACTGCCCATTTCCCCCCTATACATTTATGTTATGATTGAGCTGGGAAATGTACCTTTGGGAAAATCTGGGGGCGGGTGCAGCGTTTCCCACGCAATGTAAAATTCTGATCCATGAAGCTGTGCAGGGACACGAATTTTCAATCTCACTTGTAATCAGGGGGCAGAAATTGGATAGAGAATGGATAGTGGAGGGCGTGTAAAGGAGTAGTGAACATGGACAACACATGGGATAGATCAGAAGCAATGATGCAATTAGGTTTTGGAGTCATAACAAGGGTAATTCATGGATTCTCAGTCTGAGGGATGGGTGAATGAACAGAGTGCAAAGCAGTAAGCAGTAGGCCAGTCACCACCTGTACATAGGAATTTCAGATGGGGCCACTAACAGAGTTACTGCACTCTTTGCAGATCGCAAAGCCAGGGGAAATATCAGACTGGTCATGTTTCCCCTACAGTTTTTGGTTGGAAGCCACTGAGATCTCCGGGGGAAATTGCAGAATGAGGAATTACTGGGAGAACCTGACACAGAAACAGCAATTCCTCAGGTAATTCTTCATTAGTCATGAGATTTTTAGGAATCAACCAGGAATTTCCATTGATGCAGCACTTCCTGATTTAGCGGTACCTCCGGTATTCTTATTTCTGGGTCGGGGCAGTAATGTGCACCCCCTTGACCAGGGCACTCGTAATGAGATCCAGAGTTGAGAATATAAATACACCGCTTCAGGCTAATTATTGTTATAGTAATGAGAGACAGTATTTTGAAGTGAGAGCTAGTTGGGTGTACTACAGCAAATACCCAGGGTTTAATCTGAGGTCCATCAGTGTTGCCCGCTTAAATTGAACAATCTTTCTAAATCGGATTATGTGCCTCTACAAAGCTGTAGGTTTGGGACAATGAAGGTTATGCCTATTGGTGCTACGTGTGTGGGAACAAAATCAGGTCAATTTACGACTCTCAATGGAGTGGACACTCAAGGGACTGTTAACTTCACTGTCTTGTGAAACATTCTCAGTTCATCCAAGTAAAGGGCGAGGCTGTACTTAACTTCAGTCATTACCATAATCACAGACTCAGGGTGTGGTACCTGAATACTGCCTTCAAAATATCAGCCTGCAACAACGCAGACCCCAAGATATTGATTTGAATGATATTGTTGAGATAAGTACAGATTATAAATCTGTACTCCCCTCTTTAGGCTTATCTTGACAATACTGTGCATGTCTATGTGCTGGAGTCTATATTTTTGCATGTCAACATTTCAACATTTCTGTGGTCGATATTACAACATTTAACCGAGTCTTGTGTGAGCAGATGGATTTTAGTTTATCACAAGATCTTAGATAGGACAGTCAATGTAAGTTCTCTCAATAAGTGAAAAGTTCACTCCAACTTCCCACACGAATACCTGAACTCTGATTCACCCTTTTGTCCCCTATTTCCCTCGCCCCAGGGTCACACAACTCAGGAAAAACTGCCCCACAAATGTTGGGTGTTATTCTGACCTTTCCACCATAAGAAACTGAGAAAGCGTATTGCTTTGTAGTGTTCTTTAGGTGGGTGTCGGCTGAAGCTGCCTCAGGCTGGAGAGCGCTCACCACAGCGAAGGATGCACAAACCAGACAAACACACACCACTTACTTGATGTTATCCAGGCGGCTGGAGTCCGGCTTCAGGACGGAGGTGTTCCGAATCATTTTGTGAAGGGTGATCATCAAAAATATCAGGTTAATCTGAGGTGGGAGAAGGAAGAGATGAGATTCGTCAGCTTGCAGTGAAGAGAACCACGTTAAGTGCAGGGCATCAGTTGCTGGGATGTTCTTAAAGCAGACAAGGATAAAACCGGCTATTCAGCGATGTGTGGCCCACATCATATAACGCGATCCTTGTGAGTACCCCCCCCCCCCTTGGTTCACACACGAATTAACATTTTGCAACTCACCTTCCCCAAAGCCCCATTTCCCCACACTGTGAGCAAGGTCCATTCTTTCGTTGCCATCTCATCGCCCTGCCAGTACCCTGCTAAGGAGCACCTTCTTTAATCTACTCTCTGTGACACGCTGGCATGGAAATGCTACAAAATTAGTATGCACCTCCATCTTTCTTGCCATAAAAACTACCTCGGTGCCACAATGATAGCGGTCTACAGCCACCGCTTTTACCTCCAGGACTCATGCTGGCCCTACTGATTTGGGTCTGCCTCTGTAAGTACCACTCCAGCAGCTACGTCTGTGCCACACTTTTAAGGAGCGTCCACACTAGTAGGAACCTATTGGCATCACGCTTATGTTGAGAACTCTCGCTCTTCCATCCTGGTGCACTAACAGGCTGCCTCCATGACCCTTTCACTGAGCTCTCCATGGCTTCTCCACCCTTCCATGGGCAGCACTCTCTTTGTCATAAGGGTATCGCCACCATTTTTAGTAGGTGAATGTCCTGTGTGCCACACATGTAGAGTGCTTTCTTTGTCTCCTGTAACCCAAAGGCTCCCTCAGCAGTTTGTGTATATCCCTTCTTTTCACGTAACTGTAACCCCACACTTTATGAGAAGTGCTGATGGGGCAGGCATGGAAAATGAAGGCATATGGGGCACCATGGGTTTCGCCGGCACATTCTACTATCAGGGACCACCCTTATTATTAGAACTAGCTGGTGCCTCTGACCACATTACAGTATTTGCTTGATTAGTAGGGTTATGAGTTGTGCCCAATACAGCCATTGGCATGAAATCTGACATCAGTTGCATCAGGGCTCAAACCCCACACACAGGACAATGAAGAACTGCCAGAGGCACACGTCGGTGTACTCTTCGGGGTGTCATTAGACATCCATAATGTCATTTGTCCCCACATTCCCCAATCACCACATTTCTGATGTGCTCAGAAGAGGCAAAGGGATGGAGAGCTCTCTCTTTGTTCCTTTGGCTCACAGTATTACTGAGCCAGTATTCCATCGTGAACCAGGATGGAGCCGAGCAGTCTTGATAAGTGTAATGTTTGCTGCTCTGCAGACTCCCAGGTGATCTGCCCGGAGCCTCTTCAAGACACTTTTCTACACATACATAGACTCATAACCCTCGACAGGGCGCTAATGCTCACACATGGGTGGGGATGGAGCACATACATGCACCCACTCTGACAAGCTTCAGTGACACACGTTCAGAATAACAAAGGGCCTGCTTTAGAGTTTGGTGGACGGGTGCTCAGTCATAAACATGGTCGAGATCCCGTCACATTGCAAGAGCCATAGGACGTATTGCGCTCTTAACAGTGTACGAGATGTCCGTCACATTTGTGATGCAGTATCCCATCCGCCAGACTCCAAATCAAGCCCACAATCTTTACTACAGCATTGCTTTCACCCTAACCTGCCTGCATGTTGACCTGATCACGTAGACTAATGGTGCATCCCAATGCAACAAAAGCCACGGGTGGAGTATTTGTGCATCATAAAGTCCAGAGCCTGGCACCTTTGTTAGGTTCTTCTTGACAGATGGCCTTACAGGTGGTGCAGTGGGAGTGACTGGGTGGCGGGGGTTGGTAAGGGCTCTGCACAGGGTGTGCCTGACATTAGTTTCTCACAACGCTTGGAAAGAACCCACTGCAAGGGCTCTGCTGCTGCGCTTCTTAACGCGTCACAAACACATGTTGTGTTTTGTCAGCCGCACATGGATTCCACACAGACCTCCAAGACATGAACTAAGTCACGTCACACGTGCACCCAGGTTGTCATCGCCGCCTGAACCATAGATCTATACAAAGTCCTACAACATGTAGTTCACGTAGACACATTTAGACAACCACCCCTTGAGCACACAATACTTTCCCCACTTCTTTGTATGGTGAAAAAAAATTAAGCATAATTGTAAATGTCTGACAAATACAGCATCACCACTGGGTGCCTCCAACCACACACACGCGCAGATCCACACGGCCACACACACACGAGCGCACACGCTCACGCACGCACACGCAGAATCACTCTATGCAGAGCACATGCACACAAAGAAGTCCATACACACACGCACGCACGGTCATGCCTGTGAGGCTGCACGGAAAGCACACATAATGTACACACGCACGCACAAAGTTTCTCATGCGCCCTCCCCCACCCCGCAGCCCGCGTCGGATCGATCCTGGCAGATTAGGCCTCTGATGTGGTTTCACTGTTTGACAAACTCCTTCTTTTTTCCCGTATTGATCCCCTCTCTGGCCTGCGCTGCGATCCTGCCCCGGGGTGCGGGGAGCGGGCTCCGAAGAACAACAACTTTCTGGCGGAGTCGCACTCATTAATATTTCTAATCACACCGCAGCAAGGGCTCTGTGAACACAGGCTTTGTACCGCCGCTCGCTCCCGCCAGCCCGAGACGCAGACGTGGCCCCGGGGTCGCTTCGGGATCCGGGGATGCGAGAGCGAGGGCACCCGCTGCTGCTGTAGCGCCAGGCGCTCTCACTGCAGCAATCAAACGTCTGCTGGGGGCGAGTGGTGGAGTCTGGGAAACTAGGAACCTGGCAGCCTCTCCTAAACCCCAAGCCACCGAGACCCCCCTGCAGCACATGGGCTGGGCCAGGGCTGGCACCGAGGAGGAACAGTGGTGCTGGAACCATTTTCAGAGTGGGGGTGCTGCCATCAATGCTACACCACGGAAGTCACAGGGATTGTGGACAATCCAAATCACATGAAAGGACGACAAGTATAGTGAGTAAGCCACAACCATCCAGCAGGAGAGTGGTAGGGGGATGGCGACTAGCTGGTGGATTTTTTAGGAGCACACTGTCATACATCTACTGCTTTGACTGACAGTACATTTTCCATTAAAAGGGCAATAACATTCAGACTGATGTGCCCTTTTACCGATACTCGAATACTGGTAGCATCTTATAGGCAGGAACTAGTATCATCATATGGGCCCAACCACCAGCATGAAAAGCAAATAAGGTGGAGCTGGGCATGAATCGATGATGCTAGTTCGAAGGACCACTAAAGCCCTGTGGCTCTCCACTGGGCTGGCACGGTGTCTGAGCACTGAGAATACCAGAGCGTTTTATAGAGACAGAACCAGCATTAACATATGGGCACCACCGCCACCATGATGGCTCAAACAGTGCTTAATTTGAGCTGGTGATTTCCGGTGCTCAGCACCTGCGCTCAATCACCAACACCAGCGCTTTTCATGAGCAATAGTTAAGGACATGTTAATTTACAGGAGATTAAGTGATTTGCACCAGATGTTGAGCTGTCGCCGAGACTCAAACCTGGTTCCTGGCTCCGACGTCGGCAGATCGGGCCATTATGCCAAATGCTTTCCCCACTTTCATGGTTAGAACTTGGTTCTGTTTTAGGCACTGCTAAAACGAGAATGGGCCGGAGAAACCTGCCACCTCACGAGATCCCCAGCACTTATTTTTTTTACAGAATAACCAATGTGGTCAAGTGCTTAATTTGTAAAGAAAAGCCCTTCTCAAGGACCACTGCCACAAACCACTCATTGCACCTGCCAGCTTTGCCAATGGCAGCACCAACACAACTATTAACCACCACACTCCTATATGACAATTCTGACTATTCCAAGCAACCCAAAGCTGTAATAGTGGCTTAACAGACAGGTGTAATTCTTTTTTTTAATGTATATTGACTTATTAAGCACTGTTGTTGTGCTCATCTCAAAATTAGTTTGACAGCGCCACCATGTGGTGGACTATCACTAGAGCCTGTGCTGACAATTAAGTGCTGATGCCAAGCAACGGAAATCACTGGCTCAATTTAAGCCCTGCAAACACCCAAGAAACAGGCAGTCAATTTACCACAAAGGTTCGGAAGATGACATCCAGTCTGGAGGCCAAGAGACTCCCCATCATTTCTCTGATGTTTTGGCAGTTCTGGGAACTAAGTAAACTAGCAACATCAATGAAGGAGTTGTTACTATTCAGGGACACCAACCAGGATCGTAAGGGGCAGCCAAAACCCTACCAGAGATAATTAGGTTGTGTGCACCCCAGTGACGCCAGCTGCAAGGGACACGCTATCCATATGGTTCTCTTCTATGTAGCATGCAGAAGCAGACTCTTGAAAGTTCCAAGTGTTACAGCTCACAAGGGAAGGAGTCCTTGAATACTCACCACAATAACGAAGGAAACTGGCCCGATGAAACTCCAGATGAAGTAATTATCCACCCGCAGCCAGCAGCTGCCAAAGAGAAGACACAATTAACACATCAACTAACTCAGTCATCTTCTCAGCAACCTCATTCTTCCCCTTGATCCTCCTCCCTAAACCCACTTTTTAGGAAAATAGTGACTTATTCTGCAAATTGCTCTGGGGTCCCTACAGATGTGTCCTTTCAGCACAAGGCTAATTGATAGGATCCAATGTACACATCTCCAGCCCAACTTTGGAGGCTCCGGTTGTGTTACACAAGGACACAATAATTTTTGTTAGGCATGAGGAGATTAAGTGATTTGCTCAGAATCACAGGATGTAGAGTGTCATTGCCGAGACTCTAACCCGGTTCCCCTGATTTGAGATTGACCTCCCTAGCCGTTAGGCTACATCCTCTCCCCATCACTTCTGTCAAAAGCTACTGTCTGTACTTCGTTCAGAATCTGACACTGCATGGACCAGGGCCCGCACAGAGTTACATTTCGTCCTTTGGCATTTTAGATCTAAAACTGATTATTGAATAACATCCAACATATACATGCCTCCTCGGCTGAGGTCACTAACAAGCTTGGCTATGGCTCCCCAGAACACCCCAGCCTATGAGCAGTACTTACGCCTTCTCTGTGCCATAGCTGCGATAGTCAATGGCAGCTGCGATGCCCACCACCAGAGCTGGGAAAAAGTATCCACACAGATAGTAATATTTCTTGCGTGAATATTCACTCTCAAAGACCTCGACCAGCATCAGGTAGAGATGGACACCCTCCAGGCACATCCAGGAGAAGGCGGCCAGAAAGAAATAATGCAGCAGGCCAGCAAAGATAGGACAGGCAATCTGGATCAGAGAGAGGCAGAAAGGAAGACAGATGGGTGTGAAAGAGTCACAGGTAAATAGGGAGAAAAAGAAATAACGCTAATAAGGGATAGGCTGAGACAGAGAAGGAGAGTTATCATATCAAACACAGAAAAACAGGAGGGGAGTTAACTGTGAGTGGATCATAGATAACAAAACACAGGTGGTTACAGTGGAAGAGCTGGAGTTAGAGAGAAGCTGTTGTGAGTATATTAGTGGCAAGTGATAGGGGAATACCAACGTGCGAAAGGGTAAGCATTAACTAGAGAGAATGAAAGGAAACTATGAGCAGATCCTTTGTAGGCATAGAGGTTGTTATGAGCAGATCAGAAGTAAACCAAAAAAAAAAAAGAATAACACCAGAAGGTGGGATACTGGAGTTTACAAGATTGTTAATCAGCCCCCTGCCAAGACCTGGACAGAAGCTGTGCGAAGGAGACGTATGTGCTCTACTGCATCTGTCCATGGCCAGAGAAATATTTGTATGTTTGCTTTAATTTGATGATAGCTTATTTCCTAAAGAATTGTGGATGAGAAGAGCTGACCAAGGTGTGTGGAGCAAATATATTGCCCAGTGGCAGCGCATGGTGCAGAATTGTAGCTTTTGTGCAATGTGACTTGTGTAATGGCGGTGTGAGGACAATCAGGAGACGTTGCACGATAGTTGGCATGTACTACACTACGGAAACAGAGGAAAAAAGCAAATGAATTGTGGGTATTTGCTTACTATGGAATTTAACTTTTTGGGTATCCACAGTTTGATGGGCAAACTAAAAGTACAAATTTGAGACTCAACAATATTTGATATGTTTTTTTACATGAACCTTAAAATGATTTGGCAGAACCATATAAATATGATTGATTCTTCTGAAAAACAATACTTTTTAAAGTAGAAATTCATCCATTTTGTTTGTGCACAGACCTCAAAATAGTTTGAGTTGATCCAATAAATAAACAAATACATAAATCAAAATGTCTTCTTATTATGTGACGAGAAAATCTAGGTGCAAGACATGATAACACAGTTACAGCACCATAGGAGTGAAAGGATCATAGGAAACCGGAAAGCAAGAGTGTTAGAGTAAAATAATCTATGTGGGGGAATCCTAGATAAGAGGCTGATGAGCAACACAGTGATGTTAGAGAAAGATTATTAGACACTGGTGAGTGAATAGACATTCTAACAGGGTATGAGACAAATTGATGTTTAGAAGTGTTTATGAACGCAAACTGGCAGAATGCGCATGAGGCAATAAATACTGCTTTAGAGAAACAATAAAATACAAGTTTCTAAAAGAGACAAAAGAGCCTGTTGCAGAGAAAAGGCACAAGCGCATAGGCCTGCGAAACAGTCACAGAGAAACAAACTAGTTTAACAGAGATTGACGGAGAAAGGTTGGCGTAAGAGGTAGGAATATGTGTGGGCTGGTAAAGATTCCAAGGACAAAAGGGCACGCAGTTCAAGAGGAAATGAGAAAAATGGAACAGCGCATAAGTGACACAGATATTCATGACAAAAATAGACTGATGAAAAAAGAAGAAAGGAAGTAATGTAATTAAGAGAACACCGTGCACAGATGTGTAAAGATTAGTATGTACCTGTTTACCCAAGTAAAAACTCACCCACACTTAACATGCTGCTAGAAGAAGGCAAAACGAGGCTGTCTTTAACTGTGCATCTGCTATGCCTATTTAGCCTCTGCCCCACTCTCAGGGCATGAGGAATAGGCGTAGGGCAGCTCCTTAAGACTTCTTGTAGTGCTGCTCTACCCCAATGTGGAAGGGCAGGAATGCACCGTATTTACGAAATACAGTACTTTCCTGCCCTTTTCCCCTGCGCTGGCACACAATTTGCTGCCTAGCACCAACATAGGTAGTACCCTTGCATCACGGCGCAAGGGTGCCTAAGTTTCAAGCAGGATTGTTTTTGTGCAGGCCTTCCTGCACAAAAAGAATCCTAAGAGGCGTTTTCCTCATTTTATGTGTGCAGCACACAAGGAAAGAGGAAAAAAGGAAGACAAATACAAATATTTCTCCTCATTACGCCTGCTCTGGAGAAGCGTAAGGTTTTGGCGCTGCCTCAGGTTTACGTGATTAAGTAAATCTGGGGTAGCATCAAAATCCATGGGTGCTGCGAGGGAAAACTCACCGCGGAACGCCTCCTTGATGCAGAGTAAGGCAAGGCAGCGACTTGCACTGCTTTGTGTTACTCCATATTCATGAGGCCACGCAAAGCCACGCAAAGTGGCTTTGTGTCACCTCATAGGTATAATTGAGAAGCTTGCGCCATCGGAGCATCAAAATAAGTTATGCTCTGGTAACGCAAGCCTCTTATACATAAGACCCCCAGTCTCTACCTCTGGACCTCTCCCTGGGTCCTCCATACATTTTTCCTTCTCTTTTGGTCCCTGTTGGCCCGCCACAAGCCTTATTCCTCTTTCTATATATTTCATTCTACTTTCTACAAAATAAATCCTCCTCTTTTCAGTTTCCATTTCTGTTACCAACCTCTTTCCATTTCCCTAGCAGCTGTTGTATATTTCTTTCTTTCAATTCCCTTCACCAAACATGAGTATTTTTGCCTATTTCCTCTCTTCTCCTATTCTGCCGTTTCTTCATCTACTCCATTCTTTTTACTTTTTCTACCAGTGGCCTGTCTTTTCTTACCATCCCTCTCCCACAGTTTGTTTTACCTCTTCTCCAAAGTATGGCCTGTCTTTCATTCTCCTTTTACTTCCCTAGTTCCAGACTTCTGTCCCGCTTCTCCAGCACCTACCAAGCTTTCACAACTCTACATATACATTATCCATGGACCTAGTCCGTCCCTCTCAGCCTTTTTTCCTCTCCCCTAGTTTCTGTGCCCCTTATTCCTCTGACTTTATCTTGCCGCTTTCTACATCTTTGTATCTCCTTCGTAATCCTTCTGCTCCCAAGTCTGTTGCCCTCTCTTTTCACATTTTTGGTGTCCTTCCCATTTTCTACTTCCTTTGCCTTCTTATCATCCATCCTCTTTTGCAGACTTCTCTCATCTCTGATAACAGCCTCACATCTTAAACTCGATCTTGTCCACTCCCTGTCTTCTCACCTCATATTGCGTCTTATCGATGCCGATGAGAAACAGTAACTCGGCGATGAAGAGGTTGATACACAGGTTCTTGTGGATGGTGTTGCGGTCAGTTTGGAGTCCACGTAGGAAGCAGAAAGTAGAGATACAGATGGCCAGGCAGACAAGCGAGATCACGATGCCCACCCAGGTGATGACAGACAGCAGCAGCTCATTAATACGGCCTTGGTACTGGGGAAGGAAAGCAAAGAACATTTTAGGTCAAAGACAGTCATTTATACTCATCCCATCTTGAAGAAAATCTAAGCGTAGAAGAGCAAGCAATACAAGTGAAAAACAAGGAAATTGGGGTTTAAGGGCTAGCATTGAATTAAAAGGGAATATACTGCTAGATTCATCATTGTCTCGTTTTGCGAGTCCTTAATAGCGATTATTAAGGAATCGCTATTAACCCCTTCAGCGCGGCGCGAATTTTTGCGCTGTGCTGAAGGTTCTAATGAGCCTATCGGCTCATGACGGATTGGTTCCGTCATGAGCACAGCTCAACCGACGCTCATGACGGAACCGTTCCGTCATGAGCATGGAAGGGGTTAAGGACTTGCAAAACGGGATTCATGTATGAATCGCTAAATAAATTGCGATTCCTACACATTCCTTATTTGCGCAAATAAGGATGCGATTTCAAGGGTGCCAGGGGTGTCCAAAGGACACCCTGTAGCATCCCTGAAATGAAAAAGTAGACTGATGTTGCGCACACACATGTCCAAAGGACATGTGTGTGTGTAACATACAACTGAGAAAAATGCACAAAAGTGCCTTTTTCTCATTTTTCGCTATTTACCACGAAGTGAGACTTTGCGGTAAATAGCGGCCAAATATAGCGATTTCACAATTTTTAAATGCTTCTTGAATTGCATTTAAGGAATCTCTAATTGAGATTCCTTAAATGCAATTATTCGCAAATATGCGATTTATAAAAATGCGATTTTTGCATTTGGGATGATGAATCCCAAATGCAAAAATAGCGCTCGCAAAGGGCCAGATTTTCAGAATCTGGCCCTTTGCGAGCCGTTTTCGGCTTCATGAATCTGGCCGATAGTGTTTATGTAAGAGAAGATGTACCCTTCCCTGTACACTTGTTTTAATTATTGGTAAGGAGGCTGCCCTCCATTTTCATTAATATCACTCTAGTGGTTTCATTATGTTACTAGCTCTATCGAATATTCCTACTTGATGCCGTAATGTCTCACTCATAATCAATATTGGTCAACAGGTGCCAACGTGCTAGGAGACTCATCATTGGACTTACATCTTCCCAACTCTCATCCTCCAACGATATCATCTAGATCACTTAACTTGTACCCCTACCTATACCACCAGTATGAGAGTGAATGAGAATGAAAGCAGGCAAGTGAAGGTAAATTGGAATTCCTGAAGCGCAAGCTTGGGTGTAGCAATGCAGTTAACATCTGTTGTTCGGTCAAACAAAAACAGACCAAGTTAAAGCGATCATAGTCAAATGTAGCATTGGACAGGGCTGAAACAATTATTCAAATTAACTGATAACATATAATGAGTAGGCATGTGGTTTGGTTGACTGATGACCTCGTGGCCAAGCTTGACTAGATGCAAAAGGTTAGTTGGCTACAAGGAGTGAATAGTTCATTTAGAAGTTAGCGTGTGGGTTGATTGGATGGGGTGTTTGAAGTAAGTTTGTGGCTGTGAAGTGGATTTGTCTTTCCACTAGTGGGTGATACACTCAGACATCAGTTGAGTGCAAGCACTGTAGTAGTTTGCATGAACATAGGTAAGTGGTAGATGTTTGTGAGCGTCAGTGTGGCTGATTTGGGTTGGCATCAATGGCTGCACTAAAACACAGATTGAAAGTTAATTTGTGAAATGTTGAAGTGGTGGACAAGTGAGGGAAGAGGATCAATAAATGGATGAGTGGTACCTAAACATACAAGTCAAGAGGTTGTTATGCAGCTGGACTGATGTGAAGGTAATTCGTTGCTAAGTGGTTGCATACATGCTTAGTTGTATGATAATTTTATAGAACTACATAAAGACTGCAGCGTTGAGGAGTGACGGAGTGAATAGGTGGGTGGTCTCAGCACACGGGGAGGGCTGCATTGATTGGAGAGATTGCAGTTGGATTGGTTGGTGTCTTTATTGTGTAACTGGAGTAGTGATAATGTGGATAGATCAATATATTTGTGAGTGGAAGAGTGAATGAATTAGAAGTGTAGATTATCTTGGAGATTAGAAAGGTTTTGTAGGACTAGTTCATTGGATGGGTGGTAGTTGGCTAAGCAGATAAATTGATCTACGGCACCTAAAAAGAATGATAAGAGGATAGGGATTTCATTTCTTTGATTTGTGATTGGTCAGATCGGTTGTTGTGTGAATAGATTGATGAGTGGGTGGATGGTAGTTGATTAGATTGACAAATGAGTGAGAAGGGCTTAAGTAAACCGTGAGTGGATGGGAATATTTTGGATTTCTTTTTATACATTGGTTGTGGGTGGTAAAGCTGAGGAGTGGGTGAGCGGTTTCTGGATAGACTGCCGAGTGTGTGATATCTAGATAAACTGATGATTGAATAAGAGGTGTGTGGATGGACTGATATGTAGTGTGCAGCTAGACTTCATAGTAAATAGGCGAAGAGTGGATAGACCGATGAGGGAATTATCAGGGTGTTCTTAGTTGAACTAATGAGTGGATGATGGTTGTTTTGACTGATGTGGGATTGTTAGTGTGCTGCTTAGACAGCCTGATAAATGGAAAGAGGGTCATCTAGGTAGGTTCACAAATATATTCTCCCAGATTTCAAGTCCAATTGTCACATTGGGCAATCACGTTACACAAACCATGGTCTCAAAAGTCCATCAAGCTGAGGTGTAGTCATCCATCCATATGTAATGTCCAATAAGGACACTTAAATGCCGTTGATTAAAAATGCATGATCAATCTTTAGTCTTAATTTCTGAATGAAAATAGACAGTGACAGCTGTCATACAAATCAATGGCATAGGAGTATCCTTATTGGAAGTTACATATGGATGGAAGAGTACATCTCAACTTTATGGAAATTTGATAGCATGGTTTATGTGACGTGATTGACCAATGAGAACACTGGTCTTGATCGTTCAGTGCTTCTCCTTTGAGAGATTACTTTTGTGTGTGAATTAGGTGTTTTTGGAGCAGTCCGACCCTGAGTTTAAAGCACCAAATATATTGAAATTCCTAAATTTATACTTGAGCAGTGGAGAACAACCTTTTCTGCCAAATGTGTAAGGTTATTTGGGTCACAAATAGACTGCTGGTTCAAAAGTAGAACTGTGACTATATGAGTGATTGTTGTATACATTGATAAATGTGAGATATGGGGAGATTATCCGGTTAGAGGTGTTCTGTGGTGCAATCAATAAGTAGATTCATATTGTGTTCACAGGATGAATTGGCCTATAGGCAACAGAATATGTGTGAGTTAGGAAAATAATTGGTTGCAAGAAAGCTGGATTGATGGATACATTAGCACATTAGACAACAGAGGGTGGCAAGTCCGATGAATAGATTGTGGTTGGAAGAATACATTTGTGATATATGGGAAATAGCTGGGCAAATAGGTAGGTTGCACTGATCCATCAGTCCATCAGTAGTTGAAAGATGAATAAGTGGGTTATTATATGGGACAGTGGCAGATGATATGGTTGGGAGTGATGTTGGAAGGGCACAAACCTGGTTGTCCTTTAAGGAAGGAAAGCATTTAGTCTGGTCACATAATTGATATTATGAAAATGGCGTGTAAGAGAGAATCTACATGAAGGTAACAGCATCTTATTGTAAGAAGTTTCTGTCATAAAGAACTGAATTCATCTCTTCGGCAGCTGCCCTTCTGGCAGGAAAAGAAAAGCACCACATGGAAACAATCTAGACCCATCAAACTACAGCCCAACTTCAGAAGATGGAAGTCTTCTCAAGACCACTGCCCGACTCTCAATAACACATTGTTACATTGGTTCATGACTCTCTAGGAACAAAACGAAGGACTCCCGCTAGCTGTATCTTAAGCAAGAAACTGAGATTTCAATTGAAGAAACCCAAGGCATTAAAACCTCAGTTGCTAGGGAACTGAAACATTCCATTGACCAATATAGCTGTCAAAAAGACCTACAGTCAACTGTTTGGGCAGTAGTTCAGCAGACACAAAATCCATGCACCCTGCTGGATTGTCTGTCTTGTAACAATAGGGTTGAACTGGCTGATATCTGTGTTTAAAAGGAATGAAAGCCACCCTGTGGTGTATGTTTTCCTCATAAGGAAATAGATACACACCGCTGATGAGGTCATTGAACTGGACTAATATTGGCCTCTTCATTGCGCTTTGAGACAGTTAAGAATGGAGACATCGATCCCAGAATATACCTTGGTTTGCTTCCTTCTGATGTTCAGTTTTGGATGTGGGTAAGGAGCTTAAGCTATCTATAACTAACAAAGCCAACCAACCCTCTGTGGAGCCTACTGTTTTCGAGAATAAATATGCCTCCGAATGTGCACATCAACTGGCCCCTTGGCCACTAGCAGAGTTGGTCCTTCATCAAGAGACGTGCGAATAACATTTGTGAGTCAGAGACACAGCTATTCCACTCTGGCTGGAAGAGCTAATTTTTGTGGCCTCCGCCCCGAGCCGCTCATGCTGGGATCAATAGAGCTGTGAATCGCGGAGATGAGAGGCATGGCTGACCTGAACACTCGATCTTCGCATGGTGTAGCTGGGAGATTAACTATGCTAGAGCTTTCATTACAAGATTGTTAGTTAACTCAAGAGCCATACAGATCCCATGAGCGGTGAGACGGAAGGTGCAGCAAGGAAAAGAGAAGCATCAAAGAGGGAGAGGGGCTGGACGGTGGGAGGAGAAAGTTATATGAATGAGGGCACGCAAAGCACATTATCTTCAAAACCCTCATATTCCATTATTAAATGTTGAAAATAGATTGATCACTGTAGAAAAATTAATAATCCTTCTCCTCTTGTTATTATATAATACCCTGTTCAAAAGTAAAGATCAACTCTAAATCCCCAAACTGGGCTGTCCCTGTAATACAGACAGGTTCAAAGAATTGATAAGTGAGAGCAAATAATGATCAATGTGATGAAAACTCTCTAGCCTGGTGCTCTATCGTTGTTCTCTTGAGCTTTCTGTTTTCATTAGGTTTGAAGTGTGCGCCTGTGTTCTCTAGCTCTTGAGACCCCCTTAATCTTGGGAAACTTTTCTCACTTTAAAAGCTCCTGATATAATTTGGTAGATTCAAATGAATGCCTCAGAGATCTGATCATTACACAGATTTAATCCTTTTGGGCCGCTCAGCCTTTCACCCCTCCTAGATTTTCAAAAATGGATCCCGTTGAGCTGGGTCAAAGTTAACTTTAAAAAATGTCAGTTTTACCAGATCCATGTTCAATTCTGCTTTAAATTCCGATCTAAAGATATCTACATATCCCTAGGCAACAAACACTTTGGAATGATCACATTTCACCATTGATTGCATTTTTAAAATTGTTTTACAGCTTTGCTAAGAGCCCAAAGAAACAATCAGTTTGGCTACAAAAGCTTGTACGTTACAATTTACTTCGTATAATTATAGCATAAGTCATTGATTTTCTTTACAGAGCCTTTATATGGACTCTTCCTCTTTCTCCCCCCTCCTTTGTCTTTGTCTCCCATTCTGTCTGCATGTTTTTTGTCTTTGAGGGAAGGACAGCTGTGGTACCTTGTTCAGGTAAGATCAACCGAGTATATATTTCCAGCAAGTTGATAATGCTGAAAACAGAGGTACTACAACCTGAAACGGATTGTTGAAGCAGGATGAGGTCACATCAATAATTAGTTGGACGCCCTGCCAAAAGCATAGAATACTGAATTTGTATTCACTTTGTAAAGAGACTGGAAGGAAATCCCTATTGAAGGTCACTATGGTACCAAAACGGATTCACCTGCAACCAAAGCAAGATTGCTTCATTACCCAATTGTACCTCCTCTTGGGCATCGCGAAATGAAAGGATGAACTGCCCTAGCAAATGCCTTAACTTAAAAAAGTGGTGGCTGATGCAGGCGTGAGGAAATTGTTGCAGAATGTATGGTCATCATGTAGGACCCACACTGGTCACCATTGGCTCCCAAACTGTCCTCAGATGTGAGGTGACACCAGACCAAAGAGTTGTCTTTGTACCATTCAGCACAATATGGACATATATGTTTTGACTTATAACATGTCCAATTAAACCCACAGATGTACATCGTCTCTTGTAGGCAGTTTCTGAGAGGCTGAAAAAACCATGGCACATTATAACTGATCGAAGCCTCTCGGGAGGATTACATTGTGTACGGAGTGGGAAATTGAGAACAACCACTGAGAAGATTAGACCGAGTGGATGCCTCGCTTTGCATCAACGGGACATAGACTGAAAAGAGAAGTAGAGATACATTATTGGCTTTACTTAGCTGTGTCACGCAAATCTACGCACTTCCTCTGTTGAGCTGCAACCACTGCAACTGTCTTTATAATAATAGATGCTGATTACAGTGTATATCTGACAAGACTGGGAGACCAGCCTGACTAACCACGTTGGCTATTGAAGCATAAAGGTACAACCATTAATGGGCGCCATAGCTACCAAAAAAGAATGCAACTCTGGCTAGGAGACTAATCTGCATTGCACACTGATGTGGAGGAATGATGAAAAAGAAACACAAACAGGATGATTCAACACCTTGCGCCAAAGCTGTCCTTGCAGATTTCACGTAATGACTTACTATGGCTACTCCTCTGACCGAGCTATAAAAAGTATACAAACAGATCTATGAATCGGCAGTTGTTTAACCGCATGTGCGCTAGCGGTTTTCCCGCAGAGCGCTGCGATTTTAAAAATCCTGCGTTACGTGACAAGGTCAACTCGTCACACGCACAGCGCAGGTAACGCCCATGACGAGCTGACCTTGTCACACGCATCGAAGGGGTTAAAATCAAAGGATTTTAATAATGTTTTCACATAATAGGTGGAATGTCTGCATGTTAACTGTGTTCCTACTAACTTGTTAGTGCTCAAAAGAGCTGCATGTTTGGATGGACAACATGTCCAGAAAGAATTTGCATTACATAGAAACGGATTACCTAAATGTATTTATTCTTACAATGTACAAGATATCAGTATTACAATGTGCATAACAAGCAGAGAACAAAAGACTGACACTGCAAAAGATAATATTAATATAGCTAATAACTGGATTAGCATGTTAATGTAGCACTATTTATGCATGCTCCTGTGCATGCATTTTTGAAGTAAATAATTAATATATGTAATGTGTTCCAAGGGATAGTCAGACACGTCATTGTGCCTGGTTTTAGTTTAGAATCGAATACCAAGAGGAAAACTAGAATGTGAGTATACCCAATTCAATTTACACCACAAAGACCGCAGATTTACTTCCCTCCTCTCCACAAACCAATGGGTAAGTCTTTCCTCCTCACGCCTCCCCAGCAGGCACATTCCGATAGTTTTAGACCCCTAATGGGGCTCTCTATTTATGCTGACAGATCAATATACAATTAAACTGGACCAGAATATAAATGACTAGGCAATATATTAGGCAATATATTTTTTGAGACGACCCTACTTTCACTATTTACATCCTCTGAGTATGTTACACAATACAGGCCTCCACTACCACAAGTCTACTTGTCCTTTACATTTTATGGGCCAGGTGTATATACACATTAGATTTACAAATAATGGTCACAATTTGCACACTGGCTGTTAGCTAATCCAATGGTCTTTTGCCAACCAATTCATGTACTGATCGATCAGTTCACAAAACATTGAATTGCAACAAGTCTCAATTCGACCGATCGCATAAATATTAAAGAGATAGGTTACAAATTGTGAAAGACTATAATTTGTTGCCATCAATGGGATGGTGGCCTGCTGAAGTCGGCAAACAACCATGTTTGTGACTGCTTTTAAATAAATCATTTTTTTTTTAATTAGCCCATTTTCCTTAAAGGCAAACAGAATGCGTTTACAAAAAAAGGGAAGAATGTGAAAAGCGAATTGTTTTAGAGTTGGTAGTGGTTCCTTGATTTCATGGCAGTGATCCTGCCTCCTACCAAAAAATGTTTTTGCCCATTCACAAAGGGAAAGGTGTCCCGCTACCGTTTGGGAACAGATTACCACCTCCTTTGAAGTGTTGCGTATAATGTTTTGTGATTGCATTTTGTTTGCAAAACATTAATATATACCATAAGGAAGCTCTAAAGCCCTAAATACGCCCCTTCCAAATAGCAAATTCTTCATGATTTCCTAAACCCATTAAGTGATTAAGTAACATGTTTTCTGTTCTCTAAATGGGTTTAGTACATTTGAAAAACACATTTGCTTTTTGCAAAACATGAAGTTTAGCGAATTGCAGGTTTTTCAACAAGAAAATATGTTTGTACATTTGGCCCTATGTGAAGATAACAATTACCTTATAAGACATCATACTTTGACTCAATGTGTGTTATGCTATAATATTGTGTATTCAATTTTCCTACAAACTTTTCTTGAAATAACATGTTTTCTGTGTTTCGCGAATACGCTTTTTACAGGATTTTAATTTTGAACATTAGACAAGTAAAGTATTTTTTACAGTGATCGTGTAATAAAGTTCAAAATGAAAATCCGGTAAATACCATAATCTAATGAGCTTCCTGGTGAAACACTGAGAGCATGATATTTTGGAGAACATTTTGCAGGCAAACAAATCATTTCAACCTTGGAAAAACACTCAGCTTATGTACCAATAGAGAGCAAAACACACATTGGTTGAACCATGTTAAAAGGAAAATTATTTGCGCTGCCAAGAAATAAGCAGTATAATGATAAACAAAATTAACAAAAATGAATGTACTTTGTTCTACGTTAGGGCTTGCTTGTTATATTTGAGGCATTCATAACAGGACCATAAGTGTTCACACTCCCAGAACATACTTACTTTAACTTTATATGGGCAGTGGGCCAAAAACCACCGAAGAGTGTCTGTAACACCACACTAACGGTTCACAAATCTAGCTCTTCAAAAGAGGCTATCTAGAGCTGGGACCTTCTTTCTTACAAGCCATTCATGGGCATTTTTTATCGTTTATCATGAGCATTGCAAGGGGAAGCAACGGCGATGCAACAACTAAGTAAGATTTGTCAATCCACGCAAGGCCACCCTGTGCGGCCCTGCATGACTTGATAAATCTGGACTAACGCAACACAGAGCAGAGAAATCGCTGCGTTTCATTACTCCGCCCCAGGGAGGCATTCCATGGGTGCAGCATGGGTGTTCCCATGCATCCACCCTTGGATTTTGGCACGTTCCTAGATTTACCATTACTGGTAAACCTGGGAAAGCGTCAGAATGCTACGCCTCCCAGGTGAGGACTAGCGAGGAGAAATAGCTTAATCTCTCCTCATTTTTTCCTCTATGTGTGCTGCATTCTGCACCACTCATAGAAAGAGGAAAATGATTTGGAAGAATGTTTGTGTGCAGGAAGGTGTACCTTCTTGCACAAAAACAATCCTGCATACAAAACAGGCACCATGGCGCAGGGTAACAAGCATCCTTTTGTTTCGCTTTGTTCGCTTTAAGTTGGCAGGGTATGCTCAGACGTGAGTCCCTTGCTCACTTGGCCCCTGGATTCAAGATAGCCTGGCTGATGAGGATTATGAATCCGAAATCGGTCCTCGGAAGCTTGCTTCCGGTCCAGGGAAGACATGGCTTGGCAATTCGTGCTGGACTGTTCCCATGAGGCACAGGGTCCAGACTGATTTGCATATGGCCATGTCTGAACTGGGGTGGCTGAGTGAGCTAAAGAATGGTGATGGATTAAACCCAGATCAGTTGACTGGTGGTGAGTGTTTGATTTGCTCAAACGCTCCGTCCATCATCCCCTTTTGTTTCGCTGTGTTGGTGCTGGGCAGCACTTTGTGCGCCAGCCCAAGGTAAGAACAGGAATGAGCCATATAATGTTAAATACAGCACACTCCTGCCCTTTCCCCTTCGCGCCGCATTGCACAGCAAGATGGCATGCTGCGTGAAAGCTGGATAAATATGCCCACAATGTCATCACCTGGCACTGAACCATTCGGGAGATAATGTCGCCAAGACGTATGCAACAGGAGAAATAATATATGATCAAAAGAGTGTCAACTTTTATTTGAAATGCAGAATGATAGAAATTATCATTTGTTCAACTGGCCAAGCCACACAATATACAGTAGAAACAGTGGGTCATATTTATGAGTTTGCCATGTAGCACAGCAAGTCACATCGCTGCACTGCATGACAGGGAAAGGGCAGTAATGCGCCGTATCTAAAAGAATACGGTGCATTCCTGCTTTTTTCCGTGCACTGGCACAGTTTTGGCTGCCTAGTGTCAACGCAGGGGCCCTTGCAGCATGGTACAAGGGTGCCTGCATTGTAAGGTATATTGTTTTTATGCAGGAAGGGACACCTTCCTTCACAAAAACAATCCTCTGAGGCATTTTCCTCTTTCTATGAGTGCTGCTGACTCAATGACCATTCAGGAAATGCCATTTCTACTGAATCTTGCCAAATAGCAGCACCAGTGTCACTGTTGTGCCAAACGTAGAGATGGGTTGGAGGGGGAAATATGGGAAAATGAGTGCAGAGCGGTTAAAGTGAGGTTGTGAAACAGAGACACAAGAAGCGTATGGCAAGGGACGGTGGATCTATGGGGAGAGGCAAAAGTAAAATGATGAGCGAAAAGGTATGGACTCTCTTCTATTTAGTGGCTGCTTTGAGAAGGAAACGGCCATTTTGTCCGGTTTAGAAAGCAATTTTGGGGCACTTCCTGAGGCAACTATGAACACCAGATTATTGTGGACTATTAGATGCAAACTTATGTGAGAGTGGGTTTGGGTGCAATATCAACATAGAGCAAAAACTGCTAAACTACAAAAGTGAAAAAGAAGGTTGGAACAAAAAGAGTGCAGCGGATGCACAGTGGCCAGCGCGTGGGCTGGGCTCAAACGCCTCCCAGCTGCAGCAAAGTCAATTCAAATTTCAAAGTCGGGTGGCCTTTACACAGATTTCAAATTAAAAGCATTAATTCAACAATCCTGACATCTGCATCCGAATTCATGTAATTTGGGTGCACTGTCAGAGTACTAAACACAAACAATCAACAATATGTGGAGTTAATATGAGGAGACAGACCCCATTGTTTAATATTTAAAGAGCATTACAAACAGATTTGAAATCCTGTTTTTAATATACGCCTTTATGGAAATTAAATGTAAAACAAATTGTGTCAAATAAAGGATTTTCGTGCAAGCAATTTCATTTTTCTTCCTCAAAAACACTCTCCATGTAAATGAGGGGGAAGGACACTTTTCACAAACAAAGAATTGCAGGTATAGTCATAGAAGAGGGAGAGCAGTCAGCATAAAAAAAGACAGTGGACGCAAGGTCAACAGATAGGAAGACAAAACAGATAGGGATGCTGAGGGATTGTAGGGAAGATACAAAAGAAAGATGATGTAAATAAGATGGGTGTATAGAAAGACACATTTGTATAAAGAAGGCAGGAGAGGTTAAAGGCAAAAATAGAGGTTAAAAGAAGCAGACAAGGTGAGTGGATACTGGAAAGCGTGGGAGCTTTACGCCCAAGTCAAGAGATGTCTATATCATGTTTGCAGGAAGCTTTTGTGGGGATCAAGTCACAAACGTGATGTGGGGTCCTTCTCTACATGTATGGCAACACCTTGTTGTGGCTAAGGTTACGCGGCTTATCAAGAATATATCACAAAAACAAGCTACATGGCAGTGCGAAGCCATGAAAAGAGCGGGCTTTGTGGCAAGTAGCCATCTTGTGATGGCTCTGGCCTACACGGACCAAGATCGATAACATGGAAGGGAAGGAGAAAAGGGGAGAAAATACCACTGAGTAGAGTAGTCAAGGTGAGACAGATTTAAAAGCAGGTAGATATATTAAGCAAGAAAGGAAATGCGAGCAATAATTAGCAACAATGAAAAATGCCATTACTATACAAGTTTAGGGCAAGAAGTTACTCTAAAATGGCGCAGTGTAAACTAAGGCGGAGAAGTGTTGCCCCACTGCTAAAAAGCAGTGGAATCGAAAAAATAAAATGATAATAACGGAATGTTCTCCACCAGCTGAATTGCACAACCTGGGTGGAGAACATGCACAGCCTCCCAGTCCCCCTCTGAGCGCCGAACCACGGCGCTCAGACCAATCACAACGTTGCTGTAAAGCAGCGTCGTGATTGGTCAGGGGAGCCTGGGTGCCTCCTGGTTCCTGCACTGGACGAGAGGCGGTGGCCACCCCCACCTTCCCCCACACCCACCACCATTACCTATCAGCCGCTACTGGTAATTTACAAAACTCCTGAAAAACAAGATGGACTTGTTCAACTTTTGTGGATTTCAGTGAAACATAGCTCTGCAGGCTAATTCTGTTCATCGCTGTTAACGATTCTGCATTTTTGTACGATATACTTAATATTTTCACAAATGGTGGAATGAGCAACAGATTTCTTGACAAGGCATCACAGTAGGTCACTGAAAAGTATATAAAAGTAAAATTGTGTACTTCACAGTTAAAGCCTGCAACAGCCACAGCAGAACTGGAATCTGCCAGTACCAACACCCAGCTAAGTGCTCGCCCCAAATCCCAATTCTCCCAGAGCTCTGGCCAAGACATCCATGCATAATTTTCACATGATATTGCCATTATCAAAAGACAGTAGCTGATTCAAAGGGCGATTCTTCCAAGAGCCACAAACCATCTTCAGTGCAAATATATCAGAACTTAACAAAAATATTATTATTTGGATGTTACGGTCGAACGACTAGCCCAAATAGGCGTGTATCTTACCTACCACTGCTAAATTAGCAATTACGTCATCATTTTGTAAGGAATGACAATGGGCAATATCAAATTTATAACTTGCGTATGGAATTGCTCTTTTCAGGGCTGTCTTTGCCGGCTACAAGACCAACTCCTGAAATAGTTGATTGAGAAGCCCAAAAGTGACAACCCATATTTAAGCTATGAGAGAAAGTTTTTTTTGGGACTTGAGTTTAGTACAAGTTATTTTTTAAATGCCATCGCTATGCTCCATCATCAGCATATAGGTGTTTATATCCCCAGGGAAACACTGATGTGAAACAGAGGGCATAAGCACTTGAGATCCCAAACTCGAGGAGCTGTACTGGAGTGGAAGTATTAACCCAAAAAAGGGAGTGCAAGATCTTTCATTCTGTTTTTTGGGATGAAATATAAATTATCCAAGGGTGCATATTTTATCCCACACAAAATAATATTGGGGAATATTTTAATGTATAAACCCTTATTAAATGGTTTGTCCACTGCCCCACCACACTCGGTTGACTTTAGCAGTGGGTGAATACATTTGCAGATGATTGGCTTCATAAAGTTGTGTGATCTAGTGTGACCACTCTTGCTGCGGTATGATGTGTCAGAATTATTTGCACTCGTTGAGACTTTCTTCGTGATAATTTGCCAAAAAAGTCTGGAATTTGTTTCCTGAGCCAGCCTTTCCAGATCGTGCCAGAGCAGATTAGCTTGGTTTGTTTCTTTTTAAGTCTCTGTTTCCTTTTAGACCTTTTTAGATGTTTTATCTTGACTGCTGTTTTAGATGAATGGGACAACAATTGAGTACATCTTAGCGTTAGATAAATCACAATCCTATTTGTCTCTGGAAATAATCTTTTTTCTCACCACAGAGCTCTGCTCTACAGTTGATAATGTTGTAACTGAGAGACAATGTTCAAAAGTTTTATTGACTGCATTGTCTCTTACTTATTGTATCAGATGGATCTATGAATGCAGGAAGCCCGTCATTAATTGTTCAAAGCACATTAGAATGTCAGTGTCCGTGGCTATAGGCTTTTATAATTTCAATTGTACCACCACTGTGATTTCAGGTGTTAATTTCTTTTCTGGTAATTGGTAATTTTATATTAGGAGTAGAGTAGTCACTCACAATACTGGATATTATACCCCCCACAAGGAGAGAGTATTAAATAAGGCACAGTTGGAAATAGTATAATCTAATATTGATGGCACAGATGGTATATCCTGTTCAATTCAACCATTATCTATTAAACTTCATATTTCCTGTGTTTTGTAGGTAATATTGGTAATAATCTGCCTCGGAATTGTCAGGAAAGGCTTCCATAGGAATCGACGAAGCCTCCTCACGGTCTTTATCTTTAAAAGCATAGAGTAAGTTATTGGAGTTTTTTTGTTAAAATCTCCTATGATTATTAACCATCCAGGCAGATTGGAAGTGATTTAAAAAGCTAGATCAACTTAAAGAATTCAATTAATTTCACATTATTCTAAGTACTTGGCATAAAATATACATTGAACAACAAGCAAGGTTATTACTTATCGATGATAGGATCTTTATTCTTTGTTTTCGAATGTTGGGTAATATTAAAATGTCATAATTCCACCAAAAAGCGACTGAAAGAGGAATAGACACACCTCCACTTGTATGATTGATAGATAGTGCTAGATGAAGTGGGGCTATTAATTAGAGGAGTGCGAAATGAGTGTAATTTGCTTTTGCGAAATTACTGCAAATTCTGTGTATTTACGTGAAATGCAAAGTCATCATTTTGTGTTATGTTATAGCATGAAATGCGTTCATGCGTCAATTTTTGACACAAGGATGCATTTAAGCAAAAACCCTATAAACAACAGCTGCTCTCATTCTGTTGTTCATTTACAGAACATTTCTACTGTGAATTACACATTCACAGTGAATTTTTGCGCCGTGAATGATGAGTGAGTGAGGCAGAAAGGGAGGTAGACTGACAGAGTAAGTAAGAAATAAAGGCAGGGGGGCGTGGCCAAGATGGCGGCGGAGTAGGACGCCTTTTCGTGCCGCTCCGGCGCTGATCCTACAAAGCTTCTAATAGCACGACTCTGTGGGAGTTCACCCGCCCCAAAAGCGGCGGGGAAGTCCGCCTGACGGAGCGGTTGGCCTTGGTGTGGTCGCCGAAGCGGTGTGACCCCGGGTTCGCCCCTGAGATCGAACGCGCCCCATGGCCTGTGAGACCCCGGGCTCTCCTGACATCGAGGCCCGGCGTGGTTGATGGGCGGGGCCCTGGAGCTGCCCTGAGGAAGTCGGAGCAGACGGAAGGCGGAGAGTAGCTGCATTCCGGCGACAGGTGGACCTGGCGACGGACCCAGATCGCCCCCCCTTGCCCTTGGGGTATTGCTGCACCGGCTTCCAGCACTGACTGAGGCGCACGGAAGTCGGAGGCATCCGCGGTCAGCATCACCCGCTACCACACGTGTGGGGCTGGACACAGCCGGCGTCTACAGAGCAAGTAATGGGGAGCGTTTGAACTGAACGGCGAAGCCCACCATTGAACTTGGCCACGAGGCACGGAGCCTGAGCACTGTGGGCCGCCGAGTCTACTGTGGAGTAAGGGCGCGGAACTGGCCAGCGGATACCGGCGCATCTTGCGTCGCACGAAGGCCCGGAGGGTGTTGGAAAGCAGGCGTCGGCGCTTGGGCTTTGCCCTGCCTGGGCTCCGGTGGGGCCCACGGATCGAGTAGCTGTGCACGTGGGGCTGGGCACAGCTGGAAGCTACAGAGCGCGCAGTGGTGTGCGTTTGGACTGCCTGAGGAGCCCACCACTATCCTGCGCCACGTGGCGCCGGGTCGGAGCGCTGTGAGCCGCCATGTCTACTGTGCCGCGCAAACGAGGTCAAGGGAAAGACAATGCCCCGAAATCTTCTCAGCAACCGGCTTCCCCTGGAGCGAGTGGGTCGTCGAAACAATCGGACGATGAGGCCCCGGCGACGAAAGCCTTTATGACCGAGCTGTTTGCCTCCATCAAGGAGGACATCTCCGAACTCAGGGCGCAGCTAGCCTCCGACTTGAGGGAGGTGTGGAGAGACGTGGACGGCATAGGAGAGAGGGTGGCGACCCTGGAAGACCGAGATCTGAGCGTAGCCACCGACGTTCACCTGCTACAGCAAGACTTCATTCGCCTCACCGAGCAAAATCTGGATCTACAATTGCACACGGAGGACTTAGAAAACCGCTCCCGTAGAAATAACATCCGAATACGGGCGGTGCCGTGGGACGGTGAGGCTGGTGACCTGCGGGGGTATGTCCAGGAGCTGTTCCTCCAGGTGCTGGACGAGGAAGACACAAAGGAGATTCGGATGGACAGAGTACACAGGGTAGGCCTGCCACGGCGCGGGGGCCCCCCCCCCGACATCCTAGTGTGCGTACACGATTTCCAGCTTAAGGAACGGATACTACGCAAGGCCAGGGCCATCGAGTCGCTACAGTTCCGGGAGCATCGGCCTAAGCTATACCAAGACCTGGCGGCGTCTACCTTGCAAAAGCGGCGGGAGTTTCGACCGGTGACGGCTTTCCTGAAAGAGAGGGGCATCGCCTACTCCTGGGGGCACCCTTTCAGGATCATTTTCAGGTGGCAGAATCGCCTCGCTCAAATCCGCACGCTTCAGGCAGCAAAAGAACTTCTGGGCCTGGAGGATGTACCGCCGTCGCAGGCCGCGACGGCTTCCCCGTCCCGAAGGCGACGTCGCTCGTCTTCATGGCAAAGGGTGGGGGGTTCACCCATCGGACAACGGCCGGATCTCTCTGCCAGCCTGCAAGAACGGGGTGCAGCAGTCGCTTCGGTGGCATCAGTCACGTTGGCCGACACACAGCATAGCTCTGGGGCGGCGTGATCCCCGGGAAATGGCGGATCGGCGCCGGAGGGGCCCGGGCCATCTGGTTGAGGGGGCTGAAAGTACTCTTGGAGGAGACGCCCTCGACTATGGCCATGGGGAATAGTGTCTTTGTTCCCCCGGCCTGCTTCTTGAGTGGGAGGCTTCCTACGGACTTCGGCCTACTGGTCTTGATGAGTATTATTTCTGCACTTTTGTTTTTGACTTTGCACTTTGTTTGGTTTGCATATCTTTTGGGGTGGGATTGGGATGGGGGTTGTTGGGGACAGTGGGGGGGGGGACCCGTGACGGAGGGCCAAAGGGGATGTTTGTTGTGTGTCTGCTGCTGAGTGCGCACTTTACTGTTGGTGATGTCGTGCCCCGAATGTTCTGGAAGCAACTGGTTGTCTACTGCCTGGGGGCGGGGCTGGAGGCGGGGTGGGTGACACTTGGCATGCTGAGAGCGGGTTCTGGGTTTTGTATCTGCTATGCCGCTTAGTGTAGGGACGTGGAATGTTAAGGGCATGAATTCGCCTCAGAAGCGGCAGAGGGTTCTGAAGTATGTGATGGACCATCACCTTGATGTAGTTGGATTGCAGGAAACACACTTGGCACGGAAGGATGAGTTGAGGCTCCGCCATAGGGCGTACCCCATTATCTACAGGTCCTCTGCTGTCACGAAGCACCGAGGGGTGGCACTTATGTTCAGGGCTACGTTGCATTTTCAACCTGTGGATGTCCGCAACGACAGGGAGGGTCGCTGGCTGATGGTTAAGGGGCACATTCAGGGTAGGTTGTGTACGTTTGTGGTGGTATATCTGCCCAATGCCGGTCAGAACAAGTATCTACAAGAATTGCTGGTGAAGGTGGGGGACTTTGCGGAGGGGCTCTTGTTCATGTTGGGCGATTTCAATTTGGTGTGGGACAGGGATTTGGACAGCTCGGGGGGACGCAGAGCGGACACGGGGGTCTTTTCTGATTCCATGCAGCAAGGGGTGGGGGAGTTGGGTCTAGTAGATGGATGGCGATTTTTCCACCCCGCCATGAAAGACTACACATTCTTTTCACATGTGCACCACTCCTACTCTCGCTTGGATCACATCTTCCTTAGTCAATCCCTCAGAGGGAACATTCTAGATGCCGCCATTCTTCCGATCTCGGTGTCGGACCACAGCCTCTTGGTGCTCACTCTCCGTTGGTCGCCGCCCGACACCGCGAGCCAAAAGTGGTACTTCCCGGCGTCGGTGGTTAGAGACGAAGTTTCCAACCGAGCCTTGCGCCTGGCCATCCGTGATTTTTTCGATTGCAATCCCCCGTCGGACACTTCTCTGACGACTACGTGGGACGCCTTCAAGGCGACGATCAGAGGGACGTGCTTGGGCCTCAATTCACAACTTAACACTCAGCGTAGGAAGGAACGGGATGCGCTGGAAGCCGAGGTGCTTGAGCTCGAGAGGGCTCATAAGATCAACCCCTCGAGGGTCACCCTGCGTCCGCTGACGGCGGTTAGGGGCAAACTGAAGGCACACTATGCAAACAGGGCTGAACTCACCCTCCTGCGACTGGGGCGGCACTCATACTCCAGTGGTAATAAGATTGGCAGACACTTAGCCCGGCAACTGCGGGACAAGCGGGAACGAGAATACATAGGGGGGATCAGGGACCCCGCAGGAGTGCTCCACCATCGTGACGGGGTGAAGGCGGACATATTTGGCCGCTTCTATGCCGCTTTGTATACGGGCGAGGAGCTGGATGCTGCAGCGCAGCGGGAGTTCCTGCAACGCTTGCCGCTCCCGCAGGTCTCTAGTGCGTGGAACGACCTGTTAGAAGCTCCGATCTCGAGAGAGGAAGTCCTCTCCGCCATTAAAAACTTGAAATTACATAAAGCCCCCGGCCCGGACGGGTACACTGCAGTCTTCTATCAGACCTACGCGACTGAGGTGTGCAACTTCCTGGTCGCCCTCTTTAATGACATGGCTACGTCCGGAGTGAATACCGGGACCCTAGCGGAGGCGGTGATTACGGTCCTGCCGAAGCCGGGGAAGGATCCGGAGCACTGTACTTCATTCCGTCCCATAGCCTTACTTAATATTGACGCGAAGCTGTACTCGGCGATACTAGCGAGCCGCCTCCAGGACCTGCTACCGGCGATTGTTCATCCGGATCAGTCGGCTTCATCAAAGGCCGCCAGACGCACGACAATACGCGTAGGGTGATTCATCTCATTGAGAAGGCGGACAGGTTCCGCATTCCGGCGGTATTGGTGGGCCTGGATGCGGAGAAGGCCTTTGATCGCGTGGACTGGAGCTTTCTATTCCACACGTTGCAGGCGTTTGGTTTCTCCGACAGATTCATCACCATGGTGAGGGCAAACTTCTGTAGCCCACGCTCGAGGGTGGCGGTGAACGGCCACTTATCGGCCTTCTTCCAGCACTCGCGAGGCACCAGACAAGGGTGCCCCCTCTCTCCCTTGCTGTTCGCGCTCAGCATTGAGCCCCTGGCGATGGTGATTCGGGAGCATGAGGGGGTGAAGGGCATACCATTCACAGGAGAGCAGCACAAAATTTCTCTCTTTGCGGACGATGTCCTGCTGTCGGTGGCCGATCCCGCTAACTCTCTCCCATGCGTTCGGGATATCTTGCTGGACTTCGAGGGAGTGGCTGGCTTCAAGGTTAATTACGGCAAGTCTTATGTCCTGAATTTAACCTTATCACAGGCCGAGGTTGCTCAGGTGAGAGCGACAACACCGCTAGCCTGGGCCTCGGGCTCGATACTTTACTTAGGAGTCCACCTCACTCCTACGGTGGGTGGCTTATTTGCAGCCAACTTCCCGCCCCTGCTGGCCAAGACGCGGGCAGAACTGGAGAAGTGGAAGCCCAAATTCCTGTCCTGGCTAGGTCGGGTGCATGCCATTAAAATGGTCCTTCTCCCCAAATACTTATATCTTTTTCAGGCCCTACCGATTCCACTGAGCACTTCCTTTTTTAGCCAGCTCAAAACATTGATTTTGAAATTTGTTTGGCAGGGAGGTCGGGCACGACTTTCGTTTGCACTCCTCCGACGGTTACGGGCTGACGGGGGGGTCGGCCTCCCGGATCTACACCTCTATTATAAAGCTGCCCAACTAAGAGTCATGGTAGACTGGTCACAGCAATTTTCCGAAAAACACTGGTTGCATATGGACCGGAGCGTGGCTGGCCGGTCCATCTGGGATCTAGCCTGGAAACCAAAGCGTGACCGCCCGGTGAATGCGTACATCAGTACGCCCACGGGGACTACACTGAAAGTATGGGACACCTTGGCGGGGGATGAGCGATGGACGACCTTCCCGTCTCCGTTCACTCCATTGCATTTCAACCCGGAGTTCCCGCCGGCACTCGCCGAGGGCCCCTTTGCTACTTGGAGAGAGGGAGGATGTCGGGCGCTGCTCCATCTGTTCCACGGCCCTGACCCCCTGACCTTTGAGAATTGCATGCGGGACTACCAAGTGCAGCCAACTGAAAAATACAGGCATTTACAACTGCTCCACTGGGCCACGTCACCGGGAGTACGGGAGGCAGCCACGAGGCCTCCCTCCGAATTTGAGGCCTTCCTGCTAAAAACGTCTACCATGAAGGGGGCCATCTCCTTTCTGTACCAACTGCTGCTTCGATCTGCCCTTTCCCCTAGACCGCGCTACATGGAGCAATGGGAGGAGATGGTGGGGAGGGATATCGCTGATGGAGAATGGTCGGCGTTGTGGAGGGACATGACGCAATTTAACCACTCAATACTCCTGAGGGAGGTGCACTTAAAAACTCTTACACAGCGGTGTATGGTCCCGGCCCGACTTCACCGTATCTACCCGGCTGTCTCGGACAGATGCTGGAGGGGTTGTGGCCTACTGGGGGACTTCCGCCACATTTGGTGGGATTGTCCGATCATCAAACCCTTCTGGGACGAGATCTTATCCCATATTAAAGATATCTTGCAGTATCCTATCGATAACTCTTTGGCATTCGTGCTCTTGGGCCTGAGAGATCCTGGCCTTGAGCACCAGACACGCGCAGACAAGAAGATTCTATGGCTCTGCCTAGGCGCTGCCAAGCTCACGCTGGCGTCAGCCTGGAAGCGGAAGGAGGCGCCGGCGATCTCACTTTGGCACGCTAGACTGTGGAGGCTCCTGAGTCTTGAGAGAATGGCGGACATCTTCCTAGGCAACTACAAACATTTTAAACACATATGGGGCCCCCTGGTGTCCTTTCTCTCTACTGGTTTACCCTCGGCAGTGTGCCCAGCATCTTTGAGGGCCTTACATCTATTTCAGCTCTAAGTATGTGTGATGGATGAGTGGGGAATGAATGAGGCGCCGTCACAGGAGGGGGGGGGGGGTGGGTAACGGGAAGTTGAGTTTGTGTACTGCTATCGGGACATCTGTGCTGCTGGGACGAGGCTCAGTTCGACGGCTCTGTGACACTGGACTTTCTGCTGGCTGAACTAACAGAGCACCCCGCCTTGGGGCTACGTATGCGACTGCCTCCGTCTTGCGGATGTTGGAGCCTATTATTTGCTCACTTCTTTCGCACTGCATTATTGCCTCGTCTTAATTTACTGCTTTCCCACTGTGTGGGACCATCTATGCTCCCGGGGTGGTACCTTTTGTTCACTGTTTTTTTTTCTCTGTGTTTTGCAAAATAAAAATTTTACAAAAAAAAGAAATAAAGGCAGCCAGCACGAGAGTTGAAAGAAAAAAAGAGGTGGAAAAGAAGGCAGAAACAAAACAGAAAAAGGGGCAGACAGAAAAAAATAGGAAATAAGCTAGGCAAAAGAAGAAGCAGACAGAAAGAGCAGATATATCATAGACAGAAATTGACAGAACAGAGTTCGCTGGAAAGAGAAACAAAGTAAGGCACGCTTAAAGAGTGATAGATAATGAGTGAGGTAGATAGGAATAAAAGAGTGATGCAAACATAAATATATACAGATAGAGAGGTCAAGAGAATATGTTAGTAGTCAGGAAGAGATTGGCAGAATTGAATTACAAACCAAGACAGAAATAGACCTAGAAAGAGAAGGAAAGAGAGAAAACAAAACAGAGGCAAGGCAGAGAAAGACTGGCAGAAAATGATTTAGACAAAGAGGGTAGAAAGGAAAAGAAGTGGACAAATATTTGTTGGGAAGAGAGAGTTAGACAATGGGAGATGTTAATAGGGACCACAATGCAAACAAATTGAGAAAAAAAATTAAATACAAATGTGAACATCCTTTACAGTAGAAATGTGTCAACACATGCAATCCACACTCTCAAATAAAGCTTTTTCATCTGACGCCAGTGATAAAAGCCATTGCACTCCCATCTCTCTATCAACCCCTTCATCTTTTTAAGACTGCAACTGCGAGATATGTGTTGTCATCTTCAAAACAATTTTGATCTCAAACGGCTTTTGCCCATTTTAAACGTCTGAATGTAGGCAAAGCACAAACCTTCTCAGAAATAATTTTTATGCTTTAAACAAAAGCTCCGAAATGTCTTGAATATTTTCTTGCATCACAGGCGGAGATTCTGGATTTCCGACTGCACAAACTGGTGACTATATTCCACTTCTAATAACCAGTTTTATGACAAATATTCAATTCGCGGTCTCTTCTCACCGCTCCTTAATGGGGCCCTTGGGTCAGTTATCACTTCACCAGTGTTCTTGCCAACACCACGCCTCTCTCTTCATTTCTGTCTCAAAATTCCTCATGAGTTGAACGAATCACCATTGGATGCAAATATTGATTAGCTGGTATTTTCCTGACCCTGATTGGGACGCCGGCCTAAACACCTTTGTCAATATCCATACAATGAACCATTGGACAAGCCTCACAATTAAATGCCGACCATTTCGAAAACAAATATCCCAAACAGGCTCCAAAAGTTTTCATGGTTCCATTTGGTATGTAGACTAAATCGCCCCTCTCCTATATTTGCATTAAAGCAAAAAACAAAAATAGAAACTTTTTTTGGACAATAACAACAAGATATTTGTCACTTTCATTCCTGTTGATTAACTGATCAATGCTCTACTTTGTGCACTGCTCAATCTATGGAAAAGCAAACCCTATGCACACACATCTGATATCAAAGTAAACGTAGGCAGTGAGACATGCAACAAGAAATACAAGTAAAGCTGCAGAAAAACAGTAATTTCCAGAACAGAAAAGGTAGTCTTCAGTTCTTTAATTTTCATGTACTCAACAGCAGCCAGCCGACACGTGTTTCATCGCTTACGGTAATAGCTCATTGCTCAATCTATATCCAAAGCTCTATGGAAAGGTACAAGTCTTACCTTGTGCTTCATGGACACGCTGGACACGCCTAAGGACTTTTATTCAACAGACTTTAACATTGCAAGACATACTGCAGCCTTTCTTAAGTGAGATCTGGCCATGTTACCGATTCTTCGGGTCGTACCGGCTTACAGGGCAATCAGGCAGTGCCCGAAAGGCTTGTCTGACAGATCATTGTGGCCCGCTTTTTTGGCTGTTTGTGGTCTTGTTTAATGGTTTGCTGGGCCAGTTTTTACTGTTGACTTCCCTGATATTAAAAAATACATTGCTTGCAGAAGGCTCAACTCCATGCAGACTCACATACCTTGCAAAACACTTCGGGGCAGATCTACAAAAAAGTGCCGTAGTGCGGCACCGCAAGCCCTTTGGCTGCGCCACTCTGCGCCACTTTCAGAGCACAGGAATGCAACATATTTACAAAGATATGACGCATTCCTGTGCTCTTCCCTGCACGGGCACACAAACAGCTGCCATGTGCCGGCGCAGGCACCCATGCACCATGGTACAAGGATGCATGTGCCATGGAGAGATTGTTTTTGTGCAGGAAGGCACACCTTCCTGCACAAAAACAACCACTAAAGGTATTTTCTTCTTTCAATGCATGCTGTAGAATGCAGCACACATTGAAAGAGGAAAAAACTAGGAGAAACAAAAACATTTCTCCTCGTTGCGCCTTGCTAGGCCACCCCTAGGGTGGCGTAGCATACTGAAGCATTTCCAGGTTTAGGAATCCTCGTAAAACTGGAAATGTGTCCCGTTCCATGGGTGCTGCGTGGTAACACCCACGGCAACACCCATGGAACGCCCCTTTCATGCAAAGTGCTGCATGTAAAGGGGCCATATTTACAAGGACAGGAAAAGCCAAGCAGGGTGGCTTTTCCTGTCTTGTAAATATGGGGCAGGGAAATGCGCTGCCAGTGCGTCACAAAAAGTGACATAGTGGCAGCGCAAGGGGCTTGTAAATCTGCCCCTACTAGACCGTGTCTTTACAAATTCAAAACTGCACCAATTTCCAAACATGAGCCACTTTTTTAGCCATTTAATTCGCTACAGGGGGATGCTTTTTTATTTTGGTGACCAGGCCAATTTTCAGTTTCAGTTCCACCCTGCCGGTTCTTATAAACCGCGACCAGGTTACAGCTCTTGAATTACTATGAAAATAAAGCTGCTATCTAATTTGACTTCCATTTCCAAAATTAATTAAAAGCTCAGAAAGGCCTATTTTTTGCGCAATTCTTTAAAAAAAATATATCAGCCAGTTCTTGTGCAAATGAATTTGAGCTCACAGAAGATGAATGCCTTTACTTGAATGTAGCTGCAGTCATCTCACAATCTCAAACTGTGGAGCTAAACGAAACAACACACTTAACACAAGAACTTATAACAAGTGGTGCCTGCCTTCATTGATGCATGACCATGACTTCCTGCCAGTTAAAATGCTGCTGATTGGTGGATTTTTATGCAAATTCTATTCGCAGATAAAATGCTTTTATTAATTATATGAAAAGCTTACGTTTAAGTAAAGACATACTAAATGCAACATTTGTTGTAGGTAATTATACTCAAATGTTATAGACCTTGCTATAGATGTCAATCAAACAATAATGCATCAACACTGAAATGCCTGTTTCCATATTGAATAGTTGTTTGTCCCCAATGTTTTTCTTACAAATGCTGTATTTTTTAAAAGCTTTCTGCTAGCCAGTGAATAAACATTTGTTATGTATTAGACAACCGATAGCAAGTTCTCACTGGGAGGAGACAAGGTGACCAGAAGGATGATTCATGGGAAGAACTGTCTGGACCGCAAAATATCAACAACGTAACTTTTCAATGTTTAATGTTTGAAAGCATATTGCGCCCCTGTGAGAAAATGGAGAGTCTGACAAGAGTTTGCTTTTATTCTATTTGAGGATGAAAAAGAAGAAAGAAAATAATGTTGCAACATATAGAATATTGTGTGTTCATATTAGTGCTGTTCCTAGAGTAGAGGGCGGATTCCTTCCATGAAGTTCTGGACGGAGACTCATATCTGAGTTTCTTAGCCTTCTCTACATGAGAGTTTATTTAGCCTATACTCTATGTGTGAGTATTTTCCAGTCTGATGTGCTATGGTTTTATGCTTGCGCATTAATTCTCTCATCAGAACTCTGAATTGAGTTTCTAAACTGACACCTTCTTTTCTCAGCATCCCAAATTAATTTAGATTGGAGAATTTCCTTTATGGAACATGCTTGCTGTATTGTTACTATATTGACTGTGATTCTAACAAAGGTTTTGTTCTATTTTATAATGAAATATCAATCAATGGATTATATTCATTTTTAATGCTGAAAACTAAAGATTACTAATTAAACAATAAACAATCGGGCTTCCTAAAAGCCATATGAGGGAGACTCACACAAATTGAGCAGGACATTCGTACTCAGGAAGTAGAATATTTCTGCTCCAAGGATGTGGCCCATTGGCCCACATTCAAGAAAAACTGTCTGAGTTTACAGAAGAGGCCACCAGAGAGACTCACTACCTATACAGTGACACACAAGCTTGTCAGTTTAGGGTAGGTGATTGCTTTGGTAAGATAATCGTGGGACTGCTCCGCAGGCCACACACGTATTCTTATGTAGTGGAACTGCTGGATGCGGAGTCCAAACTCATTTCACCCTCTCGGAGATATTGAGGGTAATGTCCTCCTTTTTTTCCAAAATATATACTGCCACTCCAGTCCCGGGCTTGGTGGAATTAACCGGGTACTTTGACACAATTCAACTGCTATGGCTGGATCGGGCCCATCGAGTCTATCTAGACTTACCTATAACCACTGAGGAAATAGTTAGTGCAGGTCATTCAGACCATGCCAGGGGATAAGGCGCCTGGGCTTGACAGCCTAACTACTGCTTTTATAAGGAATACGCCTCTTTGCTCACACCACCCTTTTAGCAATGTTCGAGGGCTCCCTTGACACTGGCTCCTTGCCTCCCTCGCTGAGAGACGCAGTCATAACGCTCCTTAAGCCTTATAAACCAGCCTGTGATTTATACAGGCCCCTTTCTCTAATGAATCTAGACAATAAGATCTATGATAAGGTACTGGTGAACCGATGGCTGCCACTCCTGTCCATAATAGTTAGGCCTGATCAACCAGGTTTAATTACGGGCCATTTAACGTCACACAACCTCCGCACTATTTTTGTGGCAAACCACCACCTGGCCCACCAGATTTCTGCAGTCACTGCCCTATTAGATGCCACTAAGGTCTTCAGTTCTCTGGAATGGGCATACCTCTTTCCACTACTCACACTTCTTGGCTTTAGCCAGCGATTCAATCGCCAAATGCTTCTTCTCTACACTCTCCCCACCGCTTGAGTGCACCTAAATGAGTTACTCTCAGACCCCTTTTCGATCACCCACATAACACGACAGGGTTGCCCGCTGTCACCGCTCCTTTTTGCAATAGTAATGGAGCCATTGGTGGTGAGACTCAGGCAGTGCCACAGGAACCGGGGAATTGCCATCACTACAATGGTACACATGGTTTAACTGTACGCGGATGACATCACCCTCTATTCCTGTGACCTGCAGGAAAACCTACGCACTGACGTCTGAAGCGATTCTCTTTGGTGGTTATTCCAGTATTCAAATGAATTGGTCCAAACCCATTCTATTTCCCCTTACAGACATCACCCAGCCATTTGATGCACAATATCCTTTAAAATGAGCGCTTGACCCAGTGCGATATTTAAGCATCTGGGTCAGCCACGATCCTGAGGAACTGTGGCATGCCAACTATGGACAAGTCATCACATGGCTAGAAGACAGACTATCGACATGGTCCCAATTGCCCCTGTCCCTCACTGGAAGTATTGCAATAGCGAAGATGATTATCCTTCCTAAATTTCTGTACATCTTCCTCAACATACCTCTTCCACTCACAACTCAGTTTCTCAAGTGCCTGAAATTGAACCTGGTAGCATTGAGCTGGGCTGGCAAACAGAGAGTCTCATGGGAACTCCTTACTTTGTCACTCACCCAAGGTGGTCTGGGAGCACCCAACATGGCTCTTTGTGTACTGTGTGCCCAAGCCCAATTCCTCCATTACTGGTTTTACCCAACACCATTCCAGCCCCACACAGCCATATAGTCAGATCGGACATCCCCATGGGCACTGTTGATGGTGCTTTCTTTACCCTATGAGGCCTGAGGGTGGAAATAAACACACAGCATCTGTATGATAGGCATGGGAGGGTTTCCGAAAGCGTATAAAGCTACACTGAGTATGCCCTTCCATCACCCTTGACAGTAACCCTAAAGCTCCACCACTACAGAATAAGGGCGCCAGATCACGTGCAGATAACCGTAATTTTAAAACATTCGTGGATTTGTATCCAGAGGATAAATTCAATCCTACATTCGAGAGAACAACAGCTCCAACCCCCACCATACTAGACACCCTTCTATACTATCAACCTAGGGCTACTTGCGGAGCGCAGTGTGACGCCTTTCCAGCTCACCTGCCGACACTTCCTATATTGGAACACATCCTCACCACCCCTTCATCATGTAAACTGATAACTCACATTTATGACATTATGCAAACCTCTGCGCCGCTTACCACTCTGGCGGGGCGTAAAACATGGGAAGCGGACACAGAACCCCCCCCCCCCATAACTGACAACTGCGATTAATACATCTCTATTGCACCCCACCACAGCTCATCAAAATGGGGCTAATCCCCCACACTGTGTCTGATATGCTTCACCTCAGACCTCCTTTATTCAACTCGCATGTCAATGTTCAAGAGTTTCGGCTATCTGGGAGGAAGTATACTCAACCATACACACAACTGCTGGGTACCTGTCCTCTTATACTCCCCTGGTAGGACTGTTGGGATATATTGAGCACAGACCAGTCAGTCATTACAACGACTTGCCCTGGGGGGCGGTCTAGGTTAGGGAATAGTTTTAATTTACTATCCAACACCTTCCCTACTATCCACGGGGACTGGAGTTGGAATAGTAAATTAAACTATTCACTATCCAGCGCCCCCCAAAGCAAGTCGTTGTAACGACTTGCGTTGTAAAAGTTGCGCCGTAAAGGTATGCGTTGTAAAAGCATGCGTTGTAACGACGTACATCCTGTTGTACTGTTCTATATTGATATAAATAGCAATAAAAATGAATAAACAGATGCAAGACTTCAAGAATTGAAATTAAAACCCTTGTAACTCACACTAATTCTCTTTATTGACTGAACATAGTTTTTAATGATTTATTGTTATGTAGATGATTGCTCCTTACTTCTCCTTGTCGACGAGCAAAGGTCCATACGACCAGTGGCTGGGGTTATTTAATTGTAACACCCAAAGGCTGAGATATAGAAAACCACAGTACCTCAGGGGATGCCTCTTTCCTTCTATTTTCTGGGTGCTGTTTGGTAGGGTGTCCTTCCCTTCCTCACTCCTAGGTACCGGTTGGAGCTTAGACCTTACAATGACTACTCCTGAATGCTTATTGGTGGCTTTCCTTTGTGTTCACCGCTCTTAGGTGACCACTTGTGCAGGGCCTTGCCTTACCCTCTCCTGAATGCTAATCGGTGGGCTGCCCTGGTCTTTCCTTTGTTGCTAATCGTGGCCAACCTTTGACCTATTGTTCCCTGATTGGTAGTAAGCCCACGTCTTACCCCTTCATTTTTGTTGACTAGTGGCCATCCCTGCCTTGGCCTTTCATGTTTGCTGATTTGTCCCCTTCTCCATCCCTGCTACAACTTTCATGTGCAGATTTGTTTCCTGCTGCTCCCCTGTGTTATCCCTTCCTGTGTAGTGATTGGCAGTCTGCTCCCCCATGTTTGTTTGGTTCCTTATTGCCTACATATTGGCTGTCTGGCTCGCTCAGGTCTTATCTTTGCCTGTGTTCTGATTAGTGCCCTGCCCACTCATTTATCATCTCCTTCTTCCTCCCAATTGGCCACCCAGCCTGCCTATCCCTCACCACCACTGTGTATTTCAACTCCTGAAAACAGTCCTCCAATCTTCATGGATAGACAGCTGTGTCTTATGCAAATAGTCCACGAAAACACGCACAATTATGATTCGCATTTTTCAAATATTCATTTCAGCCGTGAATAAAAATTGCTCGCTCATTGGCAATACTTACCAATGTATGCAAGATAATAAGTCATCCTAGAAATGAATAGAAAGGAGCACACAATAGGAAATGTGGATTGAGAATGGGGGAGGGAATGGGAAGAACAAGAGAGACCAGAAATGAGATAGACTGAGAGCGAGAGAGTGGGGGAGAGAGGGGTTTTGAGAACAATGGCGCAGAGGATTTCTATTGCTCCATCCATCAGAGGCTCTCACTTTGGCAATCAGGCGGTACAGCGCTGCCAATAAAGCTCTTTGAGTGCGCTGAAGTGACAAGGGCGGATAGAGAGAGGAGGCACGCGGCAACCACCTGTCTCCTGCCGCTCTCTCCCCGCACTCTTGCTTTCAGCCCACCCTCATGCTCTGCATCTTCTCTTGCACAGCTCTACATTCACACTCCATCACATCTCACGCTTTCATCGACCCCCCTCGATCTCAGCCCTCCATCACCATCTCGTCTCTCAATTCTCTTGCTCTTCCGCTCTCCCGACCCTCCTCTCCCTTCACTACCACTCTCTCGCTCCTGCATCTAGGACCCCTTCGTCCTTCACCAATGTTTCCTCTTCTCCATTTCTCCCTACACTGAGACTCTCACCTCTGCCTCCATTCTTCAGAGAGCCATCTTGTTCTCCCTTTTCAGACACTTCCTCTCCACCCTCTCTTTTGTTCCTGTTCTCCTCTACATCTGTTTCCCTGCTATACTCATTCTCTTAAACCTCTCCTTCACTCTACTTTTTCTTACCTCTCTCAACTCTTTTTTCTCATACCTACAGCCAAGCCTGTTCTGGAAGCCCTAGGGCAGCAGGGGAGTACTAAGCAGTGCAGTCATTCCCCTCAGTTTCCTAGGGCATTGGGGCTAATGCGTGTCATGGTTAGCTAAGCCTCCCTTAATTTATTTGACACTCTATTGCTTGGAGTGACGGAATGTTCAAGGCTTACTTCAGGAGGTAGTTAGAGATTAAATTGAATGCGTCGGTTACCACAATTAATGAAGGCGAATTAGCAGTCAGACACATAGCCTCCTAAAGGAATAGCTCTTTAATTTAATAGTAGGGAATAAAGAACACAACAGTCTGATTAAGAAGTATGCAACACTCATGATTCCTAAGCTATGACCCCAGACACAAACCTAAGATATTCTAGTGGCTCCTGAAACTTGCAATGTATGCCTGACGGCCTGGTTTTTGGAGCACTTCGAAAGGGCTCGGATATTTTGGATCACTACAGGTTTCACAGTAAAAGGGGGATAAACTGTAGGAAAGGGAGATGGCTGGAAGGTGCACGATATGAGAAACTAGTTGTTGTCGAGAGAGTTTTGTAGTGCGAGTGCCCGCACTATCAAAGCCTAGCCAGGGACCCAAATCCAATCAGGTCATGTAATTTGCTTGAAAACCTTGCATTCTGCTGATCAGTGCTCGTCTCTGAACTAGCATGCACACAACTGTTTTAGCTGGAGCTGGTGGTTGAATTCTGCTCAGATACAACCAGTTCCACAACAAAGCGGCAAACACCTCTGTTATATTCAAGGCCTGGCGCTACCAAGTTAACCACTGCTGGTCCACCACATGAAGTGATCTACATAGGATGAGGCCCAATCCACGTCCTTCTCTCAAACACCCGCAACTGAAGTATAGCGTTCGATACCAGCATACTTAGGCAGTCAACCCTAAACTTAAGGGGACACCAGTAGTCTGGTCAAAGAGGGGGTGGGTCCTTGTAAGTCACACAGTCATCAAAATGTCCACCATTCTCGAGGACCTACTCATTACCGCTCCGCGCCACTGGTACTAGAGGATGCCAGTGATGAAGCATGACACTGTTATGTATGTGAGGCAACCTCTTTCATAAAGGATGGCTCTTCCAGTTTACTGCTGTGCGTAATACGCAAAAAAATTATTTTTTTCTTAAAATGTAGGATTCCGGCTCCGTTGTGATACGTTAGTCTACTCTAGCAGCACCGTACCTTTTTATGATATATTATTTTTGTTTAGGAGGATCGCACATGAGTATTTTCCTCCACCTCTCTATTTTGTAATAACAGTATAGCGTCCAATGCCAGCATAAAATCCGCAGATCACCTGCCCCTTCCTCTTTTGAAAGGGGTGCCAGCATTTTAACTGTATTTTCTTTATTTCGTTCCATGCCTTAATATAACTGTTTGACTTCAGATCTAGATTTCTATGACTTGTAAGGCTTGGAATGTTTGCACTGATTTCTATTCCATTGTTCTTACTGAATTAACATTTAATAACACATATTAGACACATAGCACACACATGAAACACAGCACAGGGTGGTAGACTGTTTCAGTGCTCCCAACAAAGAGCACTTTAGACATAAGACCATGCACTCTCTGAATGACAGCTCATCGCATAAATGTAGAAAGCAATGCCATGCTCAGACTGCTCTGACCATGAGACAAGAGGCATACCACTGACCAGGGGATAAACAGGCAATGAGTGCAGCCTCTGGCCTCACTACTTTGGCACTAATATCTCACTCCCACAGCTCAATGACTTTTGCATTGCCTCTGACTGTCCAACAAGTCAGCCCATAATACTGTATTGACTATTGCCTTGACCATGCACACAACAGGCAAGTCGCACCACACAGTCCTCATGTTGGATCATGAGGAGACAAGTGGACACTAGTCGTCCGAGATGTGTTAGTGCAGTCATACTCATCATAATACCAAGGCACCCAAGAAAGACAATAGCAAATGGACAGAACTGAGATCCAGAGGGCAATCTCACCTAAGAGGAATTGCAACCAGCTCTACACAGCCCGAAAAAAATGGATAAAGAAACTCACATTAACGATATTAACTCAGACCATCAAAGAAGGCCCAGGGAGAAAACAAGACTGTCAGACATGAGCAAAACTTCCCAGCTCCAAGTAGAAGCTCAGGTTGAAAAGCGCTTGAGAGCGGTCAGGGCCCGAAGGCTAGAAAATCCTCTGAAGACCCAAGGGTCATGTCATCACAGGCTGCTAAACCAACTGAAACACAAATCACACCAAAGTGAAGAGAACTTCATTGCAGGAATCCACCCGAAAACACATCAAACTCAGAGACAACATGCCAGTACTAGCTCTCGGGTCAATTGAATTACTAGTTGCACCAAGGCCATGGAGACGTCCGTTCAGACATCCATCAAAGTATGCGTCGGAGTCAGAGGGTCCACGCCAACGTGAGACCATCACAACAAACTCTGATAACTCTGTACAAGCAGCAGCTACAGAAACATCCCACGTTAGCTGGAGATACATAAGAACATTATCAATACAGCTTTCTCTATGGCAGTACTAATTCGACTAAGGTGACAAACTTAAATTCGCAAGACCTGATACATGAAGACGCCAAGGAATCTTCTCCTCAAGGGGTCGGAACCAGGAATGACGCCCAATCTTTGATTAACAAAGAGGAAGATGTGATATCAGAGACGTGTTGGTTATCTTTAGGGACAGGTGAGATATTGTGTGTGCCGGGAGGATACTATGATCATGTGGATGCCAGGTATGCCAGGAGGACACTGGACACTACTTCCTGTGGTATTAGGTAGGAAGTGGGGAGGAATGGTCCTTCCAGCAAAGGGCGTCGCAGGGACAGCATGGGTGGATATTAACACCCCCAGCAGTAGATAAACTGATGTAGTATAGAGGGCACAAAAAGAAAAGTGTCTGTGAGCCTTGTTAACATGACAGAACATGGCAAATATAGATGTTTTATTTATTTAGTTGTTTTGTCAAGTGCTCAATTTTAATGGAATGCCACTTCATGCTGCTTATCACTACACCGTCATCAGTTTCCTTTGAGGGAGAAAAACCTCGTCCAAGGAAGTGAGAATAGCCCTTTAAATGGGGAAAGTGGCACACAGATTATTTCTATGTCCATGAAGTGGATGTCTGTATTTTGAGACAATCTTTTGTTTCTGAAGGCGTTGGGGGTGATCCTGATAGTGTCAAGGTGAGAAGAGAAAGCCTCTTTAAAATGACTTGTCTTTAATTTCAGTCCAATGTGGCCAGATTTGGTTGGATTCTAAGGCTTGGGCTGAGTGAGTTCCAAAGGTGGGCGTCAACAGCACAGATTGCTCAACCTCCATTGCAATTTAAATCTGGCTTTTGTGATCAGACCAGATTCTCTGGAACTCAAGTTTTAGATGTATGCATAACTTTGGTCAAGCTTTGAAAATGCTGCACAGCTATTAGAATTGTATTTTTGGACTACTGAGAAACACCAGGTGACGAACGCTAAACTAGAGGAACCGTTAAAAAGTTGTAGTTTGGTAATGCTGAAAAAGAGAAATCTTGACTTTTAATCTTACTCTCTTGCCCTCTGCTCACCTCAATACATCCCACCACATCTCTCCCCTTTTTCAACACCATTTTTTTCATATATGCTCTCTCATCATTATCGCTTTCTCACACTTCTATGTTGTTGATGTTTTACTGACACTTCTCTCTTCGTGCCAGGTTGCTTGTCGCTCCCCTCCCTTTCTATGTCCTCCCGACTTTTAGTCTCGTACTGGCTCTTTTTCCTCTCTGTCTCTCCTCTGCCCCATTTTCTCTCTCACAATGTTTTTGGGTCTGGGTTTGAGACAGCTTTGGCTATTGTGCATTGCTTCATACTTAAAAAAAACATAAATGAAAATGCATACATATACATACATAGAGAGGCACTTAATTGAGACTGCCCACCTTCCTCTGAATAGTTGAGCTCGAGCAATGTAGGAATTCCTTGTGTTATTATGTTTAAAATAAACACTTTTCCCTGTTTTCATGTACTTCATTTACATAAGGATTTTATTTCAATATATTAGATAATTTTGATTAAAAATAATTACAAAAATATTGGCCCATCCTTAACATTTACTTTTTATTTAATTTCTATAAAGGCTTTTTATTTATTTTTTATAAGTTTCCTCTTACAAATACTTATTTACCCATCAACCATGCAAACGAGAGGAGCTCCCTCGTACCACCCAAACCTAATATCTCCATTAACCACCCTAATGGTGGCAATCCCTCTCATATACTATACACTTATGTGACCATCTACTATGCCAAAAGCACAGTTTTTCAAACATAAAACAATTCTCAACAATCACTCAGCAAACATGGAGAAATGCGGACTGTTTTGAAATGTATTATTTTTTTATTCACTAATGCTTATTAAACATATACTTGTATTTATTGTTTTATAAATGCTCCAGATATTTGCCATGTGTACAATGCAGGTTACAAATAAAGCTAACTTCTAAAACTGAGTCCAATTAAAAAATATATAAATTAACGTTTTGTTTAGAATACCATTTTAATATTAGTCTAACCTGGTATGGTGGTACAGATCTTCTTGGGCTGTAATTGGGCTAGGGGCTTAGGGTTTTTTAATCTGCCATTTTGGTTGCCGTGTCACCATTTTGTAAGGTGACACAGCAGCCGATAGTCAGGGACGGGCTTTTTGGGGTTTTTGGAGGCGAGGTAGTGAGGTAGGCTGCTGAGTCGAGGTAGCTTGGGGTGTAGCAAGGCAGTAGTGTAGTAGCGTAGAAGGCTTACTGATGGCAATTGAAGATGCAAGAGTCCAAGAAGCAATGCGGCTCCTGGCAGAGGCACGTCATGCGGCTGGGGGAGTGGTCGCGGTGGTGTGGGCCTGCTCGCAGCCGCGGAGCGGTTCGCAAACGATGCGGCCCCCAGGGGAAGTGAGGTCGGCAGACCAGTCTTCCCCTGGGGTGTTCGCGCGATAGTTCAGGACAGGGTGAAGGTAGGGTAGGGGTAGAGTAGGGGTGGGGTGGGGTTAGGGGGTGGGGGCTAGGGCTAGTTTTTATAAAGGGGGGCAGGAGAGGAAGTCCTTCCTCTTCCTGTCCCAGCACTATCAGGGTTAGGTTAGGAAAAGATTGACCACCCTCCCACCCTACAGTTTAGGAGTAGAGAGGGGGGCGTTTGATTTAGTTAAGCGTGCCATGTTTAGGACGGGTTGAAAGGGGCGTGTGGCAGTACTTGGGAGGTGTGGGGAGTCCATGACGGGCAGAATCACCTTTCCGGGGAGGGGGGTACAGGTGCAGGATGGGGGTGTGGCAGGCAGGAGTGCGATGGCTGTAGATGTTGGAGGAGGTTGAATGAGAAGGGTGGAAGTGAATGATATAAGTGAAGAGGCCGTGGCGTGAATTGGGAGTTGAGTAATTGGAGTATGAGAGTGGATGATGTGTGGAAGAATTGAGATGGGGGATTGTTAACTGTTTATTTGTGTTATCTTGAACTGGTTGTCAACCCTGTCCTAATAAATGGCCATTTACGCTAAAGCAACAGCGTGGAGTGGTTATTGCACGAAGGCAAACAAGGTACATGGCAGGAGCCGAGGAGCAAGTGCGGCCCCTGAAAAACATGCAAGGAGGAGGTGGAGCGCCATGTGGCAGCCCGCTTTAGTAATTGAAAAAGGAAAGGGAGGGGCGAGGCGGTGGGGGTCACACACAAAGAGGGCACCGCGACACTGAGTGCTGCATGTGTCACCAGAGAAGGGGGAGCAGCAAACAACATGAGGCATGAGGGAGGTCATGGTGCTGGGTAGTTTGGCGAGAGGGGCAGAAGAGGTGTATTATATCTGGTCTCCCGGCCAAACAGGAGGGGTTGGGCAGGAGGCAGGGGAGGGGGTGGGGGGCCCTGGTAGGAAAAAAGGAAGGTGGGGAGACAGGGGGGACCCCGGGGAGGTGGCTGTGGGCCCCCAGGAGTCCGTTGATGCAGAGGAGGAGTGGGGGTGGGGAAGTTGGAGTTGCAGGAGGAAAGCTGCAGCAGCGCTAGATTTAGGGGGCTGGTTGAACAGGGCTCTGTGGGGGCTGACAGATAAGTAGTTGGTGGAGGGGGATGGGTGCAGGGGAGCCCAGGGGAGGGGGGGGCAGGAGGGAACAAGGGAGGGGGCGGAGGGTGAGAAAAAGGGGATGAGCCTGGTGAGGAGACGGTTAGTGTCTTTACTGGAGTGAAGTGAGGGGGAGGAGGAGGGGCGGGAGAGAGCCGCCAGCCAGGGTATATGAGATGAGGGGGGGTGAAAGTGGGGGGCGGCAGCAACTGGGGGGCACTTCCCAGGACCGGGTAGAGGAGGTTTCAGGTGGTCAGAGGGAGAGATGGGGAGGGGTGCCCAGACAGACAACTTAGGGGTGGTTCGTTTTTAGGGGGGTATTAGCTGTGGTGCTCGGACCAGGGGTAGACAGAGACAGGTAGGGATACTAACCACAGGTTGCTGGACCTTGCTATTTTGTTACAGGATCAACTGGCGTGGGCAGCTCAAACCTCGGGTGAGTCGCATGCTGCTGCGCGATACAGAGGGAAAGTGATGGCAGGGTCTAGGGCGGCCAGCCGGACCATGGCGAGCGACTATGGACTCAGTGATAAGTGGAGGTCTGATACGGTCACGTCAGGGAACAGCCCAGTTCGGCCGATGCGGCCTCAAGGACGGCGGTGACATGGTCAGTGCAGGGATGGAAGGTGAAGGCAGAAGGGCAGCGGGATCCCCCGCCGCTTTCAGGGGGCACATAGGAGGAATTCATTCAGAGTACGCGGCACGTGGAGAAGAAAATAGAACAAGAGGGGGAGGATGGGATAACATACCACTGGATTACGCAGGAAGATAGCCTAGAGGAGAGGGGAATAGTAGACGAAGAAGGGAGGGGGGCAAGTGATCTTGTGCCTAGTATGTTGCAGGACACAGAACAAGAAACGGTTTTCCCAGTTAAGCTTCAGGCGACTCAACTCTCCGTACGACTGGTTAGGCAGCTGGATCCAGTGAGGACACCTACCTTGATGCCAGGTAAAGAAGGAGGGGGGTATGGTAGGGTAGATAGTCCAAAGCGGAAGGTGTCCACCGGGACTGATGTAAGAGGGGAGGAAGGGGACGATTAGATCAAGTTATGCAAAGGACGATATTTACGGGACACGGGATACAGGGGTAGGCAGAGAAGGGGAGGCAGGGATAGGTAGGGAGGAGGGGAAGTTATGCGGCAAGGCTCAGACGGCGTTAGCAGCGATAGCCGACACAGAAGAGGGCAAGATTGACTGGGGGAAAAGTCAAGTGACGAAGGCCATAGAGAGTAAGGAGGTCAGATTGCCTAAATTGCCTTATATGGGGGCGACAAAACCTTTTGGGGGCACACCTCATGTTAGCCACAATTGAGAAAAATTGGAAGGGAGAGTAAGTGGAGATGTTGAAGCTCCTGCATAGGGAACTGCGGTCCAAGGAGGGATCTAACGAGGATAAGCTAGAGTTATTAAAAAGGCCCAGGGTACCCATGACCATACAGAGCTGGACGGCAGCTTTTCTGATTTTCGCAAGTGTTTATTCAGAAAAATACCCAGACAGGTTCATGGCTTTGTTTAAATACATGGACATAGTTCAAAGGGCGCGTTTGACGTATGGGGATTATGCATAGTCACACTATGATGAAGAGTTCCGAGGTAGACTAGCATGGGATCCCGCGACAAACTGGGGGTTGATTGACACTGATATTTATCAGCAGACGATGGGGTGGTCAAATTTGCAAAGACAACATAGACAGCCAGGGGGCTGCAGTTAGTTTACTGCCCCTTTCAAAATCACCCCACTCTTGGGGAACTATACACGAAGGCCTCAGGGGGGGACCGGGGGCATGTTGGGATTACAATAAAGGAACCTGCACGCAGGAATATTGCAGATTTCTGCATGAATGCTCGTAATGCACTGGAAGGCACCCATAGGTGCAGTGCTTCGGGGCACGATATGCAGAGCAGGGCCAGTCAGGGGGGCAAGGATTAAAACACCGAATGTGAATAGCGGACAGCAGGGACAACAGGGGATGGGAGGCATGGGAGGACGAGGGGTGCAGGCTTACTTGGGCAAAGGCTCATACACCCGTTAAGCTTGACTGTTTAGACGCCTGGCTAACGTATTACCCATACCCAAGAGAACAGGATCGTCGACTATTGAGGGAAGGTTTTAAGTTGGGGTATGAGGGTCCGAGGTCGGCAAGATGGGCAGAGCATCTGAGGTCAGTGGAGGCTCATAAGTCAGTGGCTTGGATAAATTGCAAAAAGAGGTGGAAGAAGGGTGCATGGAGGGTCCATTCGCAGTTAGCCCAATAAAGGATTCGATTATTTCTCCAGTGGGTGTGGTGTCAAATAAAGAACCAGGCCAGTATCGGGTAATTCAGCATTTGTCATGGCCGCAGGGAGGGTCTGTGAACGATTTCATATCAGAGGGCCTGACATCAGTTTCGTACTCGTCAGTGGACATAGCCAAGGCCCTAGTGGAACGGGTTGGCAAGGGTGCTGAGGTGGCAAAATGCGGCATTAAGGCTGCCTTCCGGCTGCTTCCAGTACACCCAGAGGATTTCCAGCTACTGGGCATCCAAGTGGATGGGAAATTCTTTGTGGAAAAGGCATTACCCATGGGATATTCAAAATCATGTGCCTTGTTTGAGAAGAACAAAAGTTACTTACCTGTAATCTGTGGTTCTCCAGTATTGGTATCTTTCATAGATTCACATGCCAAAATCATTCCCCGTCGTCGGAGTGGAAGTCCCACGGTATAAAAAAAGCAATAATTATGCACATAATAACCATAGCATAGGTAACATAAAACCAGGAAGTAAAGTAGCTAGAAAGTAAAAGGAAAAAACTTCCAAATTCATAACTTGTCCAAGTCATTATATACAGTCCAAACTGCAGCCAATCAGGCGAGAGCACCCTCCAGAATGTTCTCCTCAGAGGCTCAGGCTCTCAGATTTTCTACCGCACGTCGTGTGAAGGGAGTCTCCCTGAGCTCTGCTCAGTACTCTTCTATTTTTTCAGGAATTCTTCATTTCATGATGTCTTCATCTAAAAAATCTCTCTTTCGACCTTGTGAGTCTTTTGGGAAGCTCCAGCTGTTTTCTGAGGACCCCCACAAGAAGTGCATTTATTGCTTGTATCCTGATCACCAGGGGAGAGACTGCAAGATCTGCAGGACCTTCCCGCAAAAGACCCTCAGAGACAGAGAAGGACGTATACTTTTGTGACTACAGAGGATCAAAGATCAATACAACCCCTTATCTGATGTGGGGAGTGTTGCCTCTGGCACAACTATGTCCTCTAGGAGGAAGATTGCTGAGGAGGATTTCTCTTCTCCTGGGGCTAAGGTGTTGAAAAAACAGCACACCTCTAAGGGTGCTGAATTGCCTTCCACCTCAAAAGAGGCTCCCAGGAAAAACTGCGAAGTCTCTGAGAAGGATTTACCTCAGAAAAGGGTTCCGTCGTCGATGTTGTCGACAACATCTTCGTCGACGAAGCTTACCGTCGACTGCCACCTTCCCGTTGCCGAGACCACAGATGATCATGTCGTCGGCATCATCGCCGTTGACGCTGGTATCTGTCTCCGTGAAGCCGTATGTAAAAGGGAGCAAAGAGGTCACAATACTACTCAAGCACTCGAAGACGGACCAAAGGGGGGGTCGGGAAGACAGTAGTACTAAAGACCAGTGAGGAGGCCTTGATATGTCCAGTTTGATGGGGGTGCGTATTACAAGGATGGACAGGGGGGAGGCAGATGGAGTGTTTCGCAGAAACTCGGGTGGGGGATGACAGCGGCGCAGCTGCCGTGGGTCATGCGACACGTACTAAAACTAATGGGGGAGGTACCAGGGGCATTTGGAACCCATTCTTTCTGGATAGGGGTGGCTACGTACGCAGCAAGGATGGGTTGGGGCTCGGAGAGGATAAAGTGCTTGGGACGTTGGACTGCAGAATGCTATACACATTATGTTAAAGTGGGGAGGCAGGGGTATAGTGGATATGTAGCTCCTTCTCTTACGCGTGTGTCTTTTCAGATGTAGTGGCAGGATCAGAGTCGAAGGTGCTATCAATTTGGATAGTCTGGCATTCGTTCGTGAAGTGGGCGGAAAGAAAAGAGCAGCAAAAGGGGAAAGGTGTTAACCTGGGATTGAATCCTGCTTTGTTTAAAAAATAATTTGGCACGGGAAAGGGGTTATGCGTTGGCATGAGCTCTTCCCCGGTTTAAATAAATTGATGCATTGTCATGTTTGGCCGGATGTTCTAATTATTCACCTGGGGGGAAATTATTTAGTGGGTTGCAAGGGTTTGTCTCTACTGAAGTAAATGAAAAGGGACTTGAGAGAGATTAGACAGAAGTGGTCGGGATGCTTTGTTGTCTGGACTGAATCTATTCCCAGAAGACATTGGAGGTGGGCCGAGAGACCCGCTGCCATTGATAAGGCCAGGAGGAAGATAAACAGGTATATGAGGTTTTTTTGCATTAAGTCAGGTTTGGGAGGGTGGAGCATCCAGAACTAAGGTATGCAGCGGTGTACTTTTTCAGGGGGGATGGGGTGCATTTATCTTGCTACGGGATGGAGAGTTACCTGATAAATATAAAGGAAGTTTTAGACAATGCTCTGGACATCCGAAGATATCCAAGAGTGGCCTAGGTGGTGGGGGGTCAGAAAAGTCATAGGGATTATTTCTGAGTGATGTCTGGTAGCTAGTTCTGGGCAGTTTTCCTAGTTCTTTTTAAGGTTGGGGACATGTTACTCCGGGAGCAGGTAATAAGGTTAGGATAGGAGATAGTTAGATAGATCTTTAGACAGGTTGAGAAGGGGTTACAGGGTTTAGAGGGTCAACAGTTATTGACTGAATTCGGGTTGTTAAATAGTTGCAAAGAAAGGAGAAGGTTGGGGAAACATTAGGGGTGGGGGAGGAGGATACGTAGATGAAGCATGTATAGCGAGGTGTAGTTTTGTGAGGCAATTAGGTTTTTGTAAGGTGCACCTTTCTTTAGGCTGCCTTTTTCACACATCTAGAGTCAATTGTGGTCCGTTCTCCACTTTGCGGCCCAATGTAAAGATTTGGAGAAGAGGTTTAATTTACTCCATTTTTGGGGACGAATTTAACACATGCTGCTGTTGGGAGGAGCTTATTGAAAGGGATTCAGCCCTTTTTTACGTCTCGCACAAAGATAACTTTGCTGCTTTTGTTGAAAGACCTATTGTGTACTATACTAACAACCACAGGGGGCTTTGGGTCAGCCAGTGCTTATCATTGGTTGATCCTCTTGTCAATCTCACTTGCTTGCTTCTTATTTGATGACTTTCAGTCTTATTGTGTTTGGCCCTCCCGTGGAGCATAGTTTTTCTACTATCTTTTGTTGGTTGGTGTCTATCCTTCCACTACTTACATTCAGGAAACTACTTTTTTTTTACGCTTTGGGCACTCCATGGGAGTCCATGTGTTTACTTGATCTCTTCTCCCCTCTCATCTTGTGTTGCTTTCCCCTCACATCTCTGCCCTCCTGTGAGCTCAGTGTTATTCTTCCACCCACCATCTCCTCTGCTGCTACCCTTCCCTGTCCTTAATTAACCACCCCACCTCAACAGGCTCCTCTATTGCTCTGCTACCCCTTCGTTCTCATCACCGCCTTTCAAGGGTACTGTCTTCCTAACCCCACTCACCCCCCCATTCTTCCTTGTTCCTTCGCCCCTCCATCTCCCATTTATATTTTTATACAGTAACATTATAATTTTTTTTACCTTTTATCAGGGCCGGCAATTGCAATTTACTATTAACACATTTATTTCTCTAAAGGGTCTTTTTTGTGACTTTTATTTTTTTGTAATTCACTGCTGCAAAATTGGCATATGCCAGCTTGAAACAGTAGATTTACAGAAAATGGCTGCTGTGTCATTTGTATACATCATTGCAAATAGTACTTCAACAATTGTTTTTTTTTGTCGATGCTGTTACATTTTTTTTTTTTAACATTGGGGCGAGACCTACTGACTTTGCCAATGCTTGTTTCAATCCACTGGTGAATTCCTCACACACACACTTTGCCGCTCAGTACCTATCCTCTCCGTTCTCCTTTACAGCACCTTTCTTTACCTCATTACAGTCCCTTCTTTCTCTCCATCTCTCTCACCCATTCCTCTAACTTCATTCTCTGCTAGAGTTCACTGATAGAATATCGATAGTAAAAATATCGATCGTAAAAATATCGATAGTAAAAATATAGCTAGTAAAAATATAGTGGAGGGGTAAAAATTACTAATCCCACTCCAGTGAGTGCAACAGTAAGGAAAGTGCTGGACAGCGAACAGGTAGAAATTACTATTTCCACTCCAGTGAGTGCAACAATAGAGAAAGTGCTGGATAGCAGGAAGGTAAAAATGACCATTCTCACTTTAAAGAGTACAACAGAAGGGAAAGTATTGGATAGTGGAGGGGTGAAACTTACTATTCCCACTCCAGTGAGTGCAACAGTAGGAAAAGTATTGGATAGTGGAGGGGAAAAAATTACTATTCCCGCTCCAGTGAGAGCAACAGTAGGGAAAGTATTGGATAGCGGAGGGGTAAAAATTACTATTCCCACTCCAGTGAGTGAAACAGTAGGGAAAGTGCTGGATAGCGGAAGGGTACGAATTACTATTCCCACTCCAGTAAGTGTAACAGTAGGGAAAGTATGGGATAGCGGAGGGGTAAAAATTACTATTCACATTCCAGTGAGTGCAACAGTAGGGAAAGTATTGGATAGCGGAGGGGTAAAAATTACTATTCCCACTCCAGTGAGTAAAACAGTAGGGAAAGTCCTAGATAGCGGAGGAGTAAAAATTACTATTCCCACTCCAGTGAGTGCAACAGTAGGGAAAGTGCTGGAGAGCAGAAAGGAAAACATTTCTATTCCCGCTCCAGTGAGTGCAACAGTAGGGAACGTATTGGAAAGCAGAAAAACAAAAATTACTAATAACATTTCAACAAATCAAAAAAAAAGATATATTCTTTTTTTTTATTGATTTTAAAAAATTCCATGTCTAACAAACATAATCATGTCAGTACATCATATACATTGAATAGCGGCTTCTTGCTGAACAGGAGAGAAAATTACATACACAGCAGTTCAGATCAACTAAGCGACCGCTATCTGATTTATTCAGAAGCGACCTCAGTCCCGTCACGCTCCGGGGCCATATCGACCGCATGATCCAATAGATAGGCTGTGAAGGGTGCCCAGAAGTCTTTGGACTTTGACCTGGCGGGTAGCTCCTCTTCGTAGGTCTATAAGGTGTCTCTGCAATATACCAGATCCGTAATCCATTTCTTGATCGTTGGACTGATCTTACTATCCCAGTGCAGTGATACTCTGCACTTTGCCATGAGCAGAGCTATTGCCAGCAGTTTCCTCTTTGCTGTTGGGACCCCCCCGGGGGAGACCCAGGAGAAACACTTGTAGAGAGCACTCTATTTCACACTGTGTAACCTCTCGCAGAACATTCACTACTTGCACCCAATGGTCCCACACCATCCCACAGCTCAACGCCAGGTGAACAAAATCTGCATTCTGTATCCCGCACCTACAGCATGCAGCGCCCTCCACCAGACCCTGACGCAGTAGCTTCTGGGGTGTGTGGTAGGCCTGATGCAGGTATGCGTAAGTTGCCGTTTGGTTTCAACATGTCTGTGAGGCCACAGCAGGCCATCCAGTCCTCCTGTGTCAGAGGTGTATTAAGTGACTGATTCCACCTCTCAAGGGCTCCTAGGTCAGTCTGCACACATTCTGTCTGCGTTGAGTGATACAGCCGGGCTACCAGGTGTCTTCTAGAGGGTTCCGCTACTATCATTGGTAACGGGGTTAGGGCCGGGGGCTCTGCTGGGAAACTAGGAAACAGGGCCTTGAGGGCCGCTTTCAGTCTATGGTAGTTAAATTTGAATAATAGTGTTTGGTTAGTTATGTAGTGTAGTTCGGATGCTTCCACGAACTACCCTTCGGCATATAGGTCGCCCATTGTGCTTATACCCGCTTCTAGCAACATGGCAATATTGCCCGCGTCTTGCGTCATTGATAGTTCTGGGTGATTAGCAAGTGGCATGGCAGGGGCATAGAGAGGCAGCTTATTCGGCCTGTCTCCCAGTCGCCACCAGGCTTCAGTAGTAGCCTGCACAGGATTTATTTTAGTACATGGGACCTCTTTCCGTTTGTATGGCAAGATGTGGTGCAGTGGGATCTGGTGTGCGTCTCCCTCTTCAACCACCAGGTGGGGTAGGTATGGCTCAGGATTGTACCAATAACTGGCATAATGTGCCTGTGCACATAAGTAATATAGTTTGAAGTTCGGGGTAGCCAACCCACCTTGATTGTAAGGGAGTGATAGCGTGTCTCAGCTAATTCTCGCCTGCTTTCCCGCCCACACCATTCTGTTATTGTGAGTTTGCAGTGTTCTAAAAAAATGGTTCGGTAGTGTGATCAGGATGTTGGTGAATAGATAGATAAGCTTGGGCAATACTACCATTTTTATAATGGCTAACCAATCCGCCAATGATAATAGGGGAAAAGAAATATATATATATATACATATATCTATCTATATCTATCTATCTATCTATCTATCTATCTATCTATCTATCTATCTATATATATATATATATATCCACCAAAACTCTCCTCGTTAACAGAGCCCCAGACCCTGACAGGGCGGCTTCGTCCAGCAGGAAGGAGGAGTCCTGCTTTAAAATCCACCAACATTTCTGCACCAGAAATGAGACGACTCCTGTGCGAAAGGAAACTTAAAGCTCTTTATTTCAACCTTGGAGACAGGCAGGCAGTCCACCATAAAGCACTCGGCCATAGTCCTAACGCGTTTCAGCTTATCCTCAAGCCATGGTCACAGGTAGCCATTTCATCAAACACGGGTCACATGCTTCTTAAGCATAGGTCAGACTACCGGATTGGTTGTAGTCCACCAATTACTGTGTCCGTTTTTGATGAGAACATTTTGAAATTTAAAAGTATTTCCTTTAATTGCATTCATTTGGAATCGTTATCAATGTTTCTTCAAAGCAGTTCTTAAAATATTCACTATTGTGATGAATTGTGCATAAATAAATCAGTGCCAAAGACTTGCCTCGTGCAGTTTCACTCTCCACTTGCGTGCTTTTAGTCCCTTTAACACTATCCCGGCCTTCTCTTCCTCCATTGCTTACCCTCGTTCCACGTCTTTCTTTTCCTCCAATGCTTCCCGCGTTCTCACCCTCCTGTCATACCCTCCTACATCTCCTTCCATAGGCCCTCTTTTTCCCCAACACATCTTGCCTCTGCTTACCCTCTTTTTCTCTCTTTGTATTTTCTCCTTTCTTCCCCTACAATTTCTCTCACCTTATTTCCTGCGTTCTCTCCCTCCCTCTTCCCATCAATTCGTCTTAACCCATTTATTTAACCTCTCACTGCTCCTTTCTCTCCCTCGTGCCTCTTCTCTCGCCTCCCACATAACTGGTATAGTATCAAGAGGAGGGTTGACCCAATAAAGTCACTGGGACCTGGGTGTCTAGCATTAAAGAGAGGGGGTCCCAGTAAGGAGAAAGTAATTTTGGAAATAAAGCAAATGATTTCTTTATTGCCTATCAGACATTGAATTGACATTACTGTTTGATGAATACGTGTTTTTATTCGCACAATCCCTCCTTACACTACCCCCACGACTGCACATCCTCCCTACCCCCAGGGGCACTCATACAACTGTTATTTGTCAAATTTGGTTTTGATTACCTTCTCCTATAATGTGAATAAAACATTATAGATGCATTTATTTTCTCATTTGCTTTCCCACATAACTGGGGCTCCTCTTTTTATTACACCTTGCTTCCTTTTTTAGGTCTCGACCTACAGCATTGCTTTAGCAATGCTTGTTTGTCGAGATTCTAGTAAGGCGTCTGAAAAATCTCCCCAAGCTGCGAATTATACACAGTTCATGTGAGCCAGGCACGTGCACATCACCAGCCACATTGCACATCGCACTCCATACACCATTTGTCTGTGACTTCAAAGCAAGCCTCTCCCTGCCCCCCCCATCAGACTTCAAAGCAAGCCACCCCCCCATCAGACTTCAAAGGAAGCCGCTCCCCCGCCACTTTTGGCGCCAAGCGATTTTTTCTTTTATAGACTGTTGCTAGAAGCTGGCTTCAGTAACAGCTGTGTCCCCTGGCCGGATGTGTCTGCACAGACCAGCTGCTACTCCCCTCTGTCTGGTGTCTCTCAGCTGAGTAAAAGTCTCTTATCACAAAGGACGTAGCTCACACAGAGAGTCTGCTTTAAACATCCCATTCCGTAATACACACTGCTACAAACGCCGGATCGTTTTCTGTTTAGCCATGACATGTTGCCAAGGGACAGTCATTGCAATGGTTGTCTCCTGCTATGAAATGGGGGCTGGTCTGGATAGAAAACAGACTTCTGTGGCAAGTAGAAAGGACCAGCAGAATGCGGCAGCAGTATGGAAGTCTGTGCACTTTCAAGCACGCAGCGCAGATATTCTGTCCGTTAGTCCTGCGTATTGCACCACCCGAAACCTTGCAGTCAAATTTCGGCCTTCACATGATTTTTGGGGAGTAACTTGCGGATTTAAAAAAAATATATATTTATGTTTGGCCCGGCCGCGTGGCCAATGCTTGTTGTTAAAGGGCACCCATGCCGCACTTTCAGTTTAATGGCGCGGGTGCCGTGATTGCTTTGAGGTGTCATGCGCAGCCCTTCTCTGGCACACGCAATGCTGCAGGTCGCCTTATTTAAATTGACAATGTATTTTTTTAAGCGCACCCATGCAGCCCTTTCTTAGGGCCCCTGCATCTCCACTCTGGCTTTTTTTAGTATCCCCCCCTCAAAATTTGGCTCTAGTTGCGCCTCTGTGCCCCACTGCACAGCATCCATGCCCCCTCCTTCGGTGAGTACCAGTATTTGTGCTCAGAGAATGGGATTCATGAAAGCTGCAGGGGATGCCTGCGCTCCTCGTGGTACTCTGTGTCAGACTAGAAGAGGATGCTCTTTGTGAGTGGTGGGCGTGGCTTGCTGGTTGTTGCCTGGCTACAGGATGACGCCTGTTAACGGTGCGGAGTCTTGTTATCCGGCATTGGTGGGTGCATTTGTTTTACTTATGCACCTGTTTTGCAGCACTACAACCCCCATTTAGGATTGCTTTCTGGTGTAAACCCTTGTTCCCCACGCCTAGAAGCCTCTGTACTGCAGGCCCCATCATGCACTCAATGCAACATACACTTCAAATACCACTCAGTGCCACATAATTACACAGCACTCAATGCAACAAACACCAAATACCACTCAGTGTCACATAATTACACAGCACTCAATGCAACATACACTTCAAATACCACTCAGTGCCACATAATTACACGCCATATAATTACACTACGATCAATGCAACATACACTCCAAATAGCACTCAGTGCCACATAATTACACTCCACATAATTACACAGCACTCAATGCAACATACACTCCAAATACCACTCAATGCCACATAATTACACGCCACATAATTACACTGCACTCAATGGAACATACACTCCAAATACCACTCAGTGCCACATAATTACACTCCACATAATTACACAGCACTCAATGCAACATACACTCCAAATACCACTCAGTGCCACATAGTTACACTCCACATAATTACACAGCACTCAATGCAACATACAATCCAAATCCCACTCATTGCCACATAATTACACGCCACATAATTACATAGCACTCAATGCAACATACACTCCAAATACCACTCAGTGCCACATAATTACATGCCACATAATTACACAGCACTCAATGCGACATACACTCCAAATCCCACTCAGTGCCACATAAGTACATGCCACATGGTATACACCCGTTACAACGCATCTTTTACTCCGCACTACCATTACAACGCGACTTTTACAACGCATACCATTACAACGCATTGCGCTGGGGGGCGCTCTAGGATAGGGAATAAGTATAATTTACTATCCAACACCTTCCCTAGGGTCCACGGGGACTGGAGTTAGAATAGTAAATTATACTTACCACTATCCAGCACCTCAAAGCGCTATGCGTTGTAATGGTCGCGTTGTAACGGTAGGTAGTTGTAATAGTATGCGTTGTAACATGGTACATCCATGCCACATAATTACACTGCACTCAATGCACATTACACTCCAAATCCCACTCAGTGCCACATAATTACACGTCACATAATTACACTGCACTCAATGCAACATACACTCCAAATACCACACAGTGCCACATAATTACACGCCACATAATTAAACTGCACTCAATGCAACATACACTCCAAATACCACACAGTGCCACATAATTACACAGCACTCAATGCAAAATACACCCCAAATACTACTCAGTGCCACATAGCTATATGCAACATATTTACACTGTACTCAATGCAACATACACTCCAAATACCACTCAGTGCCACATAATTACACACCACATAATTACACTCTACTGAATGCAACACACACTCCACACAATATCACTCTATCTATCTCTATCTATCTATCTATCTATCTATCTATCTATCTATCTATCTATCTATCTATCTATCTATCTATCTATCTATCTCACTCCATCTATCGGCCTCACTCTATCTATAGGCCTCACTCTATCTATCGGCCTCACTCTATCTATCTATCGGCCTCACTCTAACGATCTATCGGCCTCACTCTATCGGTCTCACTCTATCTATCTATCTATCTATCTATCGGCCTCACTCTATCATCTATCGGCCTCACTCTATCATCTATCGGCCTCACTCTATCCATCTATCTATCGGCCTCACTCTATCTATTTATCTATCGACTTGACTCTATCTATCGGCCTCACTTTATCTATTGCCCTCACTCTATCTATCTATGTATCGCCCTCACTCTATCTATCTATGTATCGCCCTCACTCTATCTATTGCTCTCACTCTATCTATTGCACCACGACAGCATCACTCAGGGGCACCACAACATCACTATGCGCTACCACAGCATCACTGAACGCCACAGCATCACTCGTCGCCACCACAACATCACTCAGCGACACCATAGCATCAATATGTGCAATCATTCAACAACTGGTTCAAATATGTTCTCTCAATGTTTCAAGCTTTATTACAAATGTCACAAAAAGATGTTAATATTTCACTTCTGTTCTTGGATTTTGTTCATAATAAAATACAATGAACATAATCTTCACAAAAGTTATTTACAAAAGTTTAAGGTATTGCCATTATAAATTAAAATAACTTTTTTTTAAAGTATTAATTATTAAAAAAATTACAAGCCATTGTTATTTGTAATATGAATACATCCAAGTCATGTAAATACAACACATATTGCGTTACAAATGCTATAGGTGTCACATTTGCGAAAGTTAAAACTATTGGCATTGTAAATGACAAAGCTATTAATTTCACTATTTTCAAAACCAACACATAAATCAAAAATGTGTCATTTACAATACCAATAGCTCAAACTTTCCTAATGCGAGACCTGTTGCATTGCAAATGCTTGTTTCCCTCTTTCGCTCCGTTTCGCTCTTCTCCCCCTCGTTTTATCCTCTCCCTCCTTCTTCTCTCACCTCTTCTCATACCTTTCCCTGCTCACCCCCCTTTGCGCTCACATTTTGCTTTTTCTCAGAAGCGTTTGATTCCCATTTTAGCCCGGGAAGAGCAGAGAGGCCCGCTGCCTTTGAAGGTGGCGCTGTATGCGGCCCTCGGAAGGAATCAATGAGCCGGACGGGGGGGGGAGGGAGGGAGGTGTATGAGGGGTGGGTGGATGGAGAAAGTGCGGAGGGGGCCTGCCTGCGCGCACCACAAAGGAAACTCACCTTTCCCTCTGCTTCAGAAGATAAAGCGCTCATTAAGTGACATTTTAACAACAGCACAAGATTATTAAAAAGCGCACAGAACAAATGGCGACATCACGGAGCAGCTGCTTTGAAAAGAACGCCCTCCGCGGGGATGTTGTCTAAGCAAATATCTGGCATGCTGTTATTCAACATTCACAGAAAACAGGAGCCTCACACATATGGTAATGCGGTGTTTTTTGGGAAGGGAGGCGGCTCCGGGAGATTGGGTCATTCTTGTGTTCACACAGAGCAGGTGCAGGGCGGCAGGCGTGCAAGCTTCCCTCAAGCACACAGAATCAGGGCCCAAGTCCTGCAAAACGAAGTGGGGGGGGGGGGGGGTCTAACCAGGTTGTATGCAAGGGAAATCATGACGCGTGATATCACAGCTCATGCTGTCACGGTGCTTGACATTGCATGTGACATCCCTGGAAGGGACCTCACTGGAAGTTACATCACAAGAAGTGACATTATACTAAGACCGCGCACATATAGTTATCAGGTATATCATGAGTACATTTAAACGCAGTATGAGATTTAACAAATGAGATTAGGTGTCGGGGTTGTGCCAAAAAAGTAGTGCACTCCAGACGCAAAATCTGGGCCTCAACTAATACATTCATTTTTTTAAGCCCTGCCACAAAGAAATTGTCAACAAGGAGAAGCAAGGCAGTAGATCTGTTAAGCTTAATTGGTTGCAACGTCTATATTTTAAAATATTTGATTGGGTTAAGGCACCTGCTGTAAAGGTTCCAGTAAATCCCAGGCAGGGGCGTAACACAGGCCCCCGCAGCCCATGCGGTGCGGGGGGGGCCCTAGCTCCAAGGGGCCCCCTCGGCACCGAACTCTGGGCGGGAGAGCTCCTGATTGAGCCTGGAGGGGGCCCCCCTAAGTACCTTGCAGAAAGGCCCCCTCACTTTTCGTTACGCCAGTGATCCCAGGGAATAGTAATAATGGTGAGATAACACTGGAGTTTAACACATTTGTTGGAGAGATCTGTGTTTTGTGAAGTCCTAGATTTGTATCAACGTAATATAAGGTTAATGTGTCTCCTGTAAAGCCCACCAAGTAACATGAGGTGACAGATTTTTATTTTATGTAGATAGTATAGTGGGTTAGGGTTTTTAACACTCCTGTCTCACGTAACTCATCTTATACATTGATTTACATATGCACATGATTTATTGTCAATGTATATTGTGTATGTTACGTAAAGAGCTCCGACACCCTGCATTAGGTTGCATAGCGCTATCAAAGAAATAAAATAGTGCTATTTAAATTGTTATTTCTGTAAATGCTGGGACAGACCAACACATCTGACATTCTTACAGTGCATGCATTTCATATATAAAGGGGCTGAACAAAGGCGAAAGCATGCCTCCTTTAAGTACCTGTCAAGAGATAACAACCGGTGTGCCTTTGTTTCCCCTCTGTGGCATTTACATGTAAGTGTGAGGTTCCAGGCCGCCTACAGTCAGGATATTTAAGCAAAAGGAGGCCTGCTGGCCCCTTAAATTCGTCCCAGCTGGAGGTGAACATGAAAAGCCCCCTCTCTGGCTGCACGCTAATGCTGGGAATTGAAAGCAGACAACATACAGGCGCTGCTGAACGTTTCCCGGTGTCTTACACCAGGACAAGTTCAGCATTTTTCTTTTGGCCCCCACTTCATTGGCAGGGGGGACAGCATCCAACCTGTGAAAAGAGTGGGTGGACGCCGTATACCTACGTGTACCCCCGACTCGGTCCCCTGCACAGAACCATATGTACATCCCAGGCAGCAGCAGTGCAAGCTTCTCTAGCACACAGACCAGGGCACAGTAGTTTTGTATTGCAACAGTAATAATCCGCTTACTACCCATATGTGGCAGTTGAAGCTCTTGCCGTCATGGATGGCAGTCTACACTGTGTAATGTGTGCGGTTCCTGTTTTCTTCCTATGTGGGAAGTGTTTCCATGTCATGCGTGATGACCACTGTTGTGCAGGTATCATGTTATGGGATGCAGCGCTTAGCAGTGTGAAGGATGAAGAAGTGCGAGAGAGAGGCACACAGCTCTGGCACCAGCGATGCATTCTTTCATAGACATAGAGGTCTCTGACACAGACAAAATACAAATATATATCGCTGGGCTGGGGTGGCTCCTCCGTTTCAGCTGAGGAACTTCGCCCACTTAAATGCCCCCCAAAGCCCCAGATATGAAAAATAAAATGGTAATTCCTACTGTTTTATTTTTCATTGTCTCGTCCTGAATCGAGTGTCAGGACGGGGCGGGGTCTGCTGAGTGGCAGCAGGGAGGAGTGGTGGACAGAGGGCTGTCTATGCACTATTTAAAGTACGCATGTCTCTTTACCAGCTGTCTTGCAACAGCCAGCCAAACATGAGCACTATAAACATCTCAACCCAGAGGTCTTTAGCCAGCTAGGTTGAGAGCAAGTGCAGGTCTCCAGTGCGCTGCGGAGCACCGAGAGAGGCTGTTCCCACCAACCAGGGCGCTGCTCTCATGCTGCTCAAAGGGGCGGAGGTGGTGGCAACTGCATGGCAATGAATGGAAGATGGACATGACTGGGCATAACGAATTCTATTAGGCAGAGCCAGGCACCTCAGCCTCACATGCCAGTGCCCCATGCTGGGTTCATTTTCACAGATCAGATGATGATCTACACTGCACACTGGGGCAAATGCTTGTGCCCTGAAAAGGGCAGGAAGTTGAGCGTATAGAAGTCGGACACCTATGGCTGTTACCTGTGGTGGTCAGAAAAGGCTAAACTTTTGAGAACCCCCTTTTTTTAACAGTGTGAAGCCGGTCCAAGAGCAACTTACAACAGAACCAGACTACAATACACATTTTTATCACAGGATGTTGAGCCGAAGCCGGATTTGCATGTGTTTACACACATTCCAGGGTCACCAACTCTAGCCCCTAGATCAAATCTTCTCCCTTGTAGTGATTGCCATGATCTTTAGAAGCTGGAAAAGCTAACATCAGAAAACTAAGTAGAATGATTTACTTGACCACAAACACACTCTGCCGCCTACAGATAGATGTTAAAAGTCAACCTTCACAGTTCTTTCAGAGTGAAAGCCACTAGTCTCCCTCTGAAGCACATCCCATCAAATAGAACATGTTTACTATCTCATTGCAGACGGCTAACTTTGAGTGAACATAGAGCGAGCTTTCAGCCTCGCCTTTGCTTGTGATTCAGTGTAGTGCTTTATGAGAGAATAAAAAAAGTGTGGGAGGTTCCCTAAAAGGGCCAAAAAAAGCATACTTAGGAATACTATCCAAGAGGCATGGCCTACGTAAGTAAAGGTGTGGCTTAAAAGATGTAAACTATAATCCTGCATTTCAAACAGCATGCCCCTGACTAGTATTTGAGTGCCTCTCTGTTAGTTTTCTGTTATTGCGTTTAGACACAATAGAACAACAAACCCATGCATAAAAAAATGCCCAATCTATTGGCTTTGCCAGTGCTTGTTAGAAGTATCAGAAAAATAAGGAACAACAGTGTTGTCGTTGAGAATAATTAGAATTGAAAGTATTTCCATTCTGAAACTAGGAGAATGTGAATTAAACATTACTGAGGTCTGTGGACTGGGTTGTGGTCTTCAGTGTCTCAGTCACTCCTGTTCTCCCCTTCACACTATTTTACTCTGCAGTCTCTCACTTTAGTAAACACTTACATTCTTTTTCTCCTGGCATCTTTCTGACTATCCTCCATCTGTATCCCTCAGGTATCATCTCTTTCCTCTTCAGCACTGTCTTTCACTGTCTCCTTCTGCATGTTTTCCTTCCATCTCCTCCACTTTATACCTCCCCACACACAGCCCACCCACTCACCTGTAAGCACTGCATTTTCTCTTATCCTTTGGTGCTGTCAATGTTTGGACAGTTAGGTGTGTGCTTCTGTCAAACATTTCCCCCATAGAAACACAATTACAAATAGCACATATGTGACAACCACTCTGTGCACTCTGCGGAGAGGTTACGGATTGGATGTGCATGTATCCTGAATACCTTTATGACTTACAGACACTGTGAGAAACTCGCAATGCAGTGCCTTCATCCTAAGCTCCTGCGCTCTCTGTCGATGACCCTCATAAACACCAACCCTCAACCTGACTTCACACAGACACCTATGGCTACTGAGTACAACGTATTCATTAAACACAAGTAAAGAATAAAACGACAGAAAAACAACACATGCAAAATGCAAATACTCTTAACCCCTTCCACGCTCATGACGAGCTCAGCTCGTCATGAGTTACGCCTGTCGTACGCTCATGACGAGCTAACGCGGCTTTTTGAAAAAGCGCACAGCGGGAAAACCCGCAGCGCGCAAGGGGTTAAGGAACACAAGATGACGTAACACTTGAAATGTAAATAGGGACTGCATTACTGGCAGGGATTATAAAGTAGAGTATGAGCCTTTGTTTAGAAATGGATCAGTGGTTTTCCCTGTAAAGTAAAGGACAAGTATTGGGACGGAATGTCACCTTCATGGCTTTGAGTGCTCGACTGCATGACGTCTGGTATCTTGTCTTTTGATTTGGGCACTAAGCTCATGCTAATATAGAGGTAGTGCAATGGCCTAGGCGATGTGAGGTCCATGACCTGTCCTGTAACCTGGAGGGTGCACCAAGCCTGCCCTCAGAGAAAACAGCAAACTACTACCCCTCTCACAGGTTTATCACTTAAAGTGGCGGTGGCAGTGCAACATCTTTTATGATGAAAGTGTGACCAGAATTTTCTTTATTATGTCAGCAAAAGTGTGATCTACAAACCCCTCTCCTGCAGTTATATGAAGACCCCGGCAGCCCATGTACACGTGTGTTCACCGAGTGAGTGATGCTTGCATGGAAGTCAGACTCTATGTATGTGAGAGTCTGGATGCTTAAGCCATTGGGATCCATTTTCGAAGTCCTTGGATTAGCATGCCCCAAGGTAGAAGATGACAATAGCTTACCCATACATAGAAGTGTATTGCCTGCATTCCTATGACTAGAGGGTGAAGATTCAGATACTGAGGTGGGGAGGAAGGAGACAGGGGTACCATTAGAAATTCCATGAAGAACTTATTATCAAGGCACTGCTGATTAGTTTGTCCCGAGGACTGTCATTTTGTGGATGGTAAGGGTGAGCAGTCCGTGGTGGGAATGCAGTTTCTGTTGTTTAAGTTCCTTTTCAGTGGTCCCAAAAGGATCCAGGGGGTCAGTCATACACATCTGAGAAAATCATCCCTACAGATCCTAGGGCCCCTTTTGGACCCGCTGAAGTCATGCGTACCTCTGTAGTGATACTAAAGATTCTTGAAATGGTTGTGCTCTGTTCTCTAACTTTTTTTGGTCTGATGATAACCCTTTATTGGTATCTGGATTGAAATGCCCTCGACAATCATCAGTTGAGAAAGATCCTCATTGATTGACCTTGTTGGGACTGAGAATCAAATTTGATTGGACTTTGAAAATGTCTTATTTCCAAATTTGCAATCCCTGATTGGGTCTCTCCGCTGCTTCTTTTGTTTTTATTCTGATCAACTTTTTATCTTTTGAGCTGTAGTTGCAAGAATACTTTGAGCACTGTGGGGCAGATTTACAAGAAACTGACGCATCTCTATAGATGCACCAGTTTCCCTGAAACTCCATGCAATACCCTTTTGCCCCATGCAATACCCTTACTCCGCCATGGATGCACCATTTTGGAATAAAAAAAGAACAATTGATGGACAGAATGCAGAACAATGTCATACATTCAACCCAGTACAGAGATCTGGGCCTAAATCCATCATTTTTTTGCTCACCATGCCATTCCAGTTTGGACCCAGCCATATGCAAATCAGACTTGACCCTGCACCCAAAGGGAACAGTCCAGCCCGAACTGCCAGGCCAGGTCTCCCTGGACTGGAAACAAGCATCCTACGACCGGTTTCGGGGTTTCACCCCTCTTCAGCCAGGATAGCTTGACTCCAGTGGCATGGAGAGCACGGGACCCACGTCTGGGCATATCTGTCCCACTCGGGGTGACAAATGCAAAAATAACAATTGATGAACAGAATGCAGAACAATGTCATACATTCAACCCAGTACAGAGATCTGGGCCTAAAATCCATAATTTTTTGCTCGCCATTCCAGTTTGGACCCAGCCATATGCAAATTAGTCTTGACCCTGCGCCCACGGGGAACAGTTGTGTCTGAACTGTCAGACCAGGTTGCTTGTTTCCAGTCCAGTAAGGATCTGGCTTGGCAGTTCGGTCTGGACTGTTCCCATGAGGCACAGAGTCAAGACTGATTTGCATATGGCTGGGTCTAAACTGGGGTAGCATGGTGAGCAAAAGAACGATGGATTTAACCCAGTAACCGGTCCCAGGATGCTTGTTTCCTGTCCAGTAAGGGCCAGGCTTTGCAGTTCGGTCTGGACTGTTCCTAAGCGGCACAGGGTCAAGACTGATTTGCATATTGCTGGGTCTAAACTAGGGTGCCATGGCGAGCAAAAGAGCAATGGATTTAACCCAGATCTCTTGACTGGGGGTGACTTTCTGATTTATTCAGCATTCCGTCCATCATTTGTTTGTGTAGCATATTTAGAATATGGCGCACCATGGGGCAAGGATTAACAGATGCGTCAGAAATTCTGACACATCTGTTGGCCCAAAAGTCACGCATTGCTGAAATCATGTCGCGAGCACGAGGCAACTCCAGCTCTCTTTGGGTGGCATCCCTGTGGGCAAGGACAAGTATAAAGCAACTGGTTGATTTTCGATAATTGGTCCTAGTTTGACAAATAAGCATAGGCCAATAGGTCTTATCTATGCAATAGCTATTGCTTTTGTCAATGTCTTTTAGCCATGTTGTACAGCAGCGCCGCTGCCTTACAGCATGGCTGACAGGGAAAGAAACACTATGATACAGCCAGCACTGGCTGCATCTTAGCTTTCTTTTGTCTGATGGGAGGGGCTGCACAAGGAACAAGACTGGAGGCAGGACAAGCAACACATTTCAAGAGGGGTGGAAAGGACAAGGCAAGCAACACAAGCAGGAAGGGTGTGGGTGGATGGGGCAACCAACACAGTGAGGGAGGAGGAAGGCGGGAGAGACGGGTAACGATGACGACAGGGCACCACCAACAATGTGGAACGGGGTGGGTATGGAGAAAAGAAGGCCTGCAAACACATGCACTCTTCTGGAGTGCTGCAATTAAAAGAAAAATGTAGCTGCACACGCAGACGGAGGAGACTGAGCAATGAAGAGGTACTTGAGCCATGCTCCAGGGGAAGGAAAAACATACTGAGAGAGGAAGTGAAACTGGTATGTGCTAAGCACAGAGAAGCAACGAAATGAGAGGGACGGTGAAGCCAACCAGACGAATGCAATGAGCAGCCTCTAAGCTCCCAGTAAGTAAACAAAATGTCTTATTAGCGACCGACACCGAATGCGCTGCCTCAGGTGAGACCTAAGAACTGAAAGAAATGTAATAGTAGGACAGCTGACAGAACACCACCCAACATTCGCAAGTGTCTTCCAGTTATAGGTGTCAGTTGAGCTAAACTGAATGTGTGTTTAAAAAAAAAGATATATTGCACATCTAGTTGGTTTCAACAAAGATCACGTTCCTACTCCGGACCCTAGATCTGAAGACCACTTCTCCAGAATCTCCACAGATTTCAGGCACTCCAAAGAGGGGCGACCAGATGGTGTCAAGAGGATGAGGAACCTGATCACATGGGCGTCCGCAGGGGAGGGCAAGGGAGTGCGCTTGCCCCCCCCTGGGTCACCGGTCCCATTCCTTTTGGTCCGTAATGTTCAAGATTACAGCAGGCTGTTCCCCTGCGAGAAGCCCCAGGAGTTTAAATGATCTCTCACTTGGGGCCTCTCGCACTTCTCTTTGAACTCTAGTGGCTGCAGCAGCCCCTCCCCGACCTCGAGCAGACTGTGGACAGGCCCATTGTCATTCTCTCTGCTGCTGATCATCACTTAAAGAATGACAATGGGCCGTCTGCATTAAAAGTGCCTTGAAGGCGAGTGAGGAAGTTAAAATGTTGCCCCCCCCTGGAAGGCGAGTGATGAAGTTAAACGTTTGCCCCCCCCTGGAAACATTTCTGCGGACGCCCATGCCTGATCAGATACACAGTGGGTAGGAAGGAGCACTGTACAAGAGGCAGAGCGCAGAAAAAGGCTGCATAAGGACAGAGGAGATGGTGAAACTTCAAGTGTGACCTTAGTACATCAAAAATAAGTTATTCAAAGCATAAAATAACTTTGCGCTAAATGCGCTGTACAGAATACCAGTAAAATAACTGAAAAACGGCAGGGTAGACACTCTGAGAGCATTAGTGTTTGCATGTAAGGTAATAGGTTGGGGAGTGTTGTATGCATCCACTGCTTGCAGCAGTGCCGGCTATCCGATGCAGATGGTTGGCATCAGCACCATTCCCTCCCCTATGCACTTTCATATAAACCTGTTACTTGCAACATAATCAATTTAGCAACTTTTTAGCACAGATGATTTTTGTTGGCAGCAGCGCCACCTGCCTTTTACAATGAACAACTCATTTGACTTTCACAGCAACAGCGTCACCTAGCAGTTACAATGAGCATTGCGCTTGTGTTTGCTGTCTCTAGCGTAGCCTGTCCGTCACAATGAACAGTGCAAAATTGACTGACAACTGCAGTGCTTCCTGCATCATGTTGATTTACTTAGTTAACAGGTGGCGGCAGAAATACTCTCAATCGATTGCTATGAATAAAATATTTCTCTACAGTTTGAAGCAGTGGTATGTGCCAGCAGGACAGGCAAAATTGAAAACTTCCCACCATATTGCAGAAAGTTACTGCCCCCTGTGGTGGAGGAGTCCCCTTACTTCAACACACGATGGCATCTTCACATGATCTAAGATATTATCCCTCATTCACAGCTGTCTTGACACTTACGATTTCCCGGTGCGCCATCAGTACAGCAAAGTTGGTGAGGTGGCTGCAAGCGCAGGTGGTGTGGGTCTTATTGGTGTCCACCAGCCGACAACCTTGCGTTGACCAGTATCCCATCATGGAGCGCTCCGAGTAATTCCAGAACGAGCAGTTGGCGTTGAAGTGACTCTTGGTCTGTATTGGAAAAGCATTTAAAGATTTAATGGCCTTTCAAGTGCATAGTTAATACTATCAACTATGTGCAGGTGAATACATATAAATGTACACAGGATATGGGTGGCATTATTATAAGCTAGGAAGCAGTGGTAACAACAGCAGGCATAGGCTCCAATGTGACAGACAGGCAATAGGCATGGCCACTGGAATTATGCGGCAGGGGAGGGCCAAACTGTTATGTTATGTTATGTTAAATTGCATTTTTATAGCGCTCGGCTACTCTGAAAGAGTGTCCCGGCGCTTTCCACAGGCAACTTACAGTGTTTGATCAACATAACAGATAAAAACAGACCCCGATAGAGAAGAAAAAAAGAAAACCACCTAAACAGAGAGGTTAAAAAGCCACGTCTTCAAATTCTTCCTAAAATGAAGCAGGTTGGGGGTACTACGCAGTGCCAAAGGGAGCGAATTCCACAACTGGGAGGCCTTGAAGCTGAAAGAGCGCCCCCCAGTACGTGCCTTCCTCACGCGTGGAACCACAGCAGTGAAGAGGGATTCTGAACGCAGTGAGCGAGCCGGGCGATAGAAGACTAGTCTTTTTTTCAAATATCCAGCGCCTGAGCCAAAAAGAGCCTTGTGCATCAGGGTCATAGATTTGAAGACAATCCGCTTCCGAATTGGCAGCCAGTGGAGCGACTGCAGTAACACAGAAGCCCGTGCTCGTCTGTGCAGACCGAAGATTGCCCGGGCTGCCGAGTTCTGTGCCACCTGCAGACGCTGGACTAAGTAATCCGGAAGGCCTAGAAAAAGGGCATTGGCATAATCAAGCCTAGATCCGATGAGCGCCTGCACCGTAATCCGTCTGTGCTCCGCGGACAATAAGGGAAGAAACTTGCGGAGCATTCTGAGGATACCGAAACAGGTGCCGGACAGGCCAAGGATGTGCGCTCTCAGAGATAGTTTGTTGTCGAGCTTAACACCCAAGTTCTTGGCAACCAAGGATGATTGTGCCGGAGGACACATGGCAGCCGGCCACCACTGCCGCCACTCGGGATCGGAGGCACAGCCAAAGAAAAGAACCTCCGACTTGCTGGAGTTGGCCTTCAGACAATTTAGCTGAAACCAGCTGAAGACCCTGTCCAAGCAGTCCCGGATTCTCTCCCCATCAAATGTCTGATCTTTTTCACAAGTGAAGAGGAGTTGTGTATCATCGGCGTAGGACACGATCTGGGCTCCGTAGGCCTCCACCATAGCCGCCAGAGGGGACATAAAGATGTTGAATAATGTCGGGCTCAGCACAGAGCCCTGGGGAACCCCAACACCCAAAGGCGGCATCTCGGCTGAGCTCTGGGATACCCAGACCGTCTGGCGGCGGCCCTCCAGGAAAGATGTAAACCATCTGAGCACCGTCCCCCTTAGGCCGATGTCATATAGCCTGGCGAGCAGCGCCTTATGGGGGACGGTGTCGAAAGCCGCCGACAGGTCCAACATGACTAACATGGCCTTGCCACCCCCATCCAAGGTCTCCCTGATGATTTCAGAGACCTCCACCAGCGCTGTTTCCGTGCTGAAGTTCGGACGGAAACCGGATTGGGATGGGTGGAGCAGATTGTTAGACTCCAAGAAGTTTGACAAGACGCCATGAACATGTTTCTCGGTGATCTTGGCCAAGGCCGGAAGAAGTGAAATTGGCCTGTAATTGGCCAAGACCTCGGCATCAAGACCTGGCTTTTTCAGGAGGGGGATCACCATCGCCCTCTTCCAGGAGCGTGGGACACTCCCCTCACTCAAGGAGGCATTGAGGATCGGGTTAACCAGGGGATTCACCACTGCCGCCATCCCAGCCAAAAATTTGGCGGGGCAGGGGTCAAGTGGGGATCCAGATTTAAGACTGGCTAACAGAGTTCGGGACATGTCACTGGAGACAGATGGAAAGTCCTCCAGGATAGCCACAGGCGTGGCCGGTGTTCCAAGTCCTGTTCCAGGATCACAACAAGCCTCCGCCGTGCTCTCCGAGAAGGAGGCCTGAATAGCCTTAATCTTGTCGGTGAAAAAGATGGCAAGATCAGGCGCCCACGCATCGGGTGACACAGGCGGGGGTAAATAAGAGGAGGGAGAGGTGAACTCCTTCACAATCGTGAAGATCTCCTTGCAGGAGTTCGCTGAAGCCTCAATCCTCCTGGCGAGGTATTCCCGCTTGGCAGCAAGAATGTCGCGATGATAGGCCTTCACCGCTGATCGATAGGCAAGTTTGGCCTCCCCATCATATTGATGGCGCCAGGCCCGCTCAGCAACCTTACATAGGCTGCGAGCCATGCGTAGCGCCTCTGTGAACCAGGGCGCAGATTGCCTTTTCACCGAGGACCGGGGGGTTACCCTAGGAGCAAGGTCATCCAACCTCTCAGTCAGCCATTGCTGCAAGGCCTCCGTGTCTCTTTCCAGATCTCCCGAGAGAGAGCAAGGATGTTCCGTGAGCGCCTGCTCTAGCATGGCTGGCGTCACTCTATGTAATGCTCTCGATGCCGGTCTGGGCACCAAGGGGGCGCAAATGTCAGAGCGTCCTACCTCTAACACAGAGAACCCAATCAGCTTATGGTCCGACCAGAGCACAGGCCGCGTTTCAATGTCGACAATAGGGACAGAGGAAAACACTTGATCAAGGGTGTGCCCTTTCTCATGTGTAGGCCCCGACACAAACGGTGCCAGACCGAGCGGTGATGTAATGTCCAGCAATTTAGCCCCATCCGAATCGTCCGTGACATCTAGATGAAAATTGAAATCGCCTGCCAGCAAACAGTGCTGTGCAGACAGCGCCAGCTCCGAGATGGCTGTCTGTAAGTCCCCCCAAAAGGAGCCCACCGGACCAGGAGGCCTGTAAACTAACAGACCCTTGAGCGCCTGGCTCGGAGACAGTTTCAGCATAAAAGCGAGGGATTCAGAGCTCCCAATGGAGTTCACGGGAAGAACAGAGCAAGACACGTTCTTCCTAACCACCACCGCGACTCCGCCTCCCCTGCCCTTTGCTCTGTCTTGGCGGAAGATGTTATAGGTTGGAGGGATCGCAGTGAAGATGTCCGGGTTGGACGCCTCTCCTAGCCAAGTTTCGGTTAGGAGTAGGGCTGAATAATTTATGTTGCATGAAGATGCAAATTATGCGGAATAATGTGGCACACTTTGTGATCATATTACTTCTTTTTTTGTCATTTTTACACTTGTTAACACTGTCTGGCCTTTGGTTGCACCTCATTAGTACCAGTTTATCACCCAAATATAGCAATAAGCAACAGAAAGATGAACAGAAAATCTTTGCGCGGGGCCTTCCACTGTGCGGCAAAACATGCAGCTGCGTTTTAAGAAACTTTTAAACTATTTGAGGTGGAAACAAGTTTTTTGGGGTCAAATCGGCAGATTATGCAGCAGACGAGGAATTATGTGGCAAATATGGCAAATCTATAATTATGCAAAAAACAATGTGGCTGCATAATCGCATAATTTCAGTGGTCCTGGCAATAGGACATGGTTGTGTTGCTTTCAAGGTGTTCCCTGAACCTCACTTATTCTAAAAAATGCCTGCAGATTCTGCGCTTGGCGTTAAAGGTGGATTAGGACCTCCAAGCACCGAAGAATTCACGAACCTAGGAGTCTTCCATACCTTCTCTCAAACTGACTGGAACGCCAACTTCTGGTAATTTTCAGCACTGTCAAACCCCTCACTGGGAATGTCTCGATAGGTCACAGTTGTCAATAAAAGCGTTGTGATCTCACAGCCATCAATGCAAAACGTTGTGACGTCACAGTCGTTATTGACAGCAACGTAATGCCATAGTGATCAGCAGAAATCTGTGTGAGGCCACGGGAATGAGCGCAAAGCTGTGGGATGGCACAATTTATAAGTGGAAAGACAAGTGAACTCGCACAGCCATCAGTGCAGTCATCAATGAAAGGTGTGTGATGATAATCTGCCTCGTGATGTCAGCCATCACTGCAAAGCATGATGATGTCACAGTCCTCCTCCAAAGCTGCGTGATGTCACAGTGATGACTGGAAAGCTGTGCGGGCTGGCAGACATGTATGGAAATCCTTGGGGCGTTGCAGTCACCAGTGGAAAGCCTGGGATTGCCACAGTCGAGACTGACAAACTCAGTGAATACGTTTGTCATCGGAGAGGCTTCTGACGTCTTACGTCACACCAGTCACTAAGGTGCCGTGTCCTTCATTGTACTTTAGCATTTGCATAAGGCTTCCCTACCACTCGCGAACACTCAAAGCAACGGTGATGTCAGAATCAGCAAATGAACCCACGATAGCATGCCCTATGGAATAAGTCTCATCAACAATTAACTGTACAATTTCTCTCACGTCAGTGACAAGTCCCGTGACGTCACACCCATCGATTACTAGCCTATAAATGTCACTCACGTGAATCACAGGCCATGTGACGTCACGCCCATACACTACTAGGCTCTACGTGTCCCTCACAGGAATGACAAGCCACGTGACGTCACGTCCATCCATGACTAGACTCTGAATGTTTCTCCCATCAGTGACAAACCATGTGACGTCACACCCACCCAACCTTAGCTGCTCTATATCACACCTTGTAATTCCAAGCCATGTGACTGCAGACCACACCTGCTAATTGAAAACACGGCCATGTCACAGTAGTAGATGCCAGAATTCCTGAACAGTACGCATCGGTGCCCGCGAGTCCTGTTACTCAGGCATTTGCCACGGCTTTCACAGGAGGAGGCCATTATGTCTTATTAGGGCCCCTCCCAGAATCCCTCTGACAATAGCTAAAAAGACGCGAGACAAACTAAACTTTTGTTGGTAATGCACGATTTCAGTGTCTTTACTTTTTTCACAATTACATTTTATTGGACATTTAGCACACATGCAATCAAGCAGCATTTTTTTTGTATATCGAGCGTTGCGGCATCCATTCTTCACAAGAGCACTTACATTTTCCTCTTCCTCCCACACACCACCCCATTCCATTTGTCTTCCACTATAAACGTCACCCTCCGTCAATCCGCGTCTTCCTCTACCCCTTCATCAATTCACATCTTTAATGCACTTTCTGGTACTTCCATTGATCTCGCGATGTTTACAGACTTCCCACGGAAGTCAATCATTACTGGCGGGAATCTCGCGCCGGATATCACGGTCACGCAGTTCAGGCAGAGAACTCCAAGCCTCGAGTCGTTGGGTGGGTTAGCTTTTTGTAATCTAAGACAAAATAGCAATAGGCGGGAAATGTCCCGTGCAAACACCAGTTCTCTCTTTCCTCCTTAGCCATATTTATTGGTAGCAATACCGGTTTATGTGTGTTTTTAGATGTAACCTGGCACCCGACCACAGACACAATAACCTGCCCGAAGCTCAGGGCGGTGGTTGCTAACATAACGCCGCTGCAAAAAGTGTTATTTCATCTCCCACCCCCTGAAGGTTACTCCTTTGATGGAAACAGAAGTCCTTCTGAGTATCAGCAGTGGTTGGATTGCAGCTAGGACCTTCCCAATATTGTGTACATCTAGCTAAGACTGTTTGTAAGAGTTCACCTTCAATGGGAGAGAGTAGAAGGAACCCTGCACACCTCAAGAGCAGCATGACTGTGCAAGGAAGGGGATACCACAAGGACACGTGGCAGGAGGCCTCTGAGTCCTAGCACTGCCTTATTCAAAGGCCCAGGTCTAATTGGAGAGAGACAACTTCCATTTGAAGAGAACATGCAGGGCCAATACTGTTTTAACACATCTTTTCTAAGTTGTCGGGCAGACATTTTGAAATGTAGTCTTCATCACTGACCATTCCCTCCTTTGTCCTTTATGTCTGGCATATACTCAGTATTAGTTTATCAGTTTCACATAATAAACAAACATTTGTTAATAATAATCACTGCCAAAGCCAATGGGTCTGGCAGCCTTTTGGTTTTTTAAATACTGGTTTTCTGTTTGGCGTGTTTTTTGCAAATATTTATTTTTGAACAAGGTGCTTGTCCTTCACTTATATAAATTAAAGCTTGACTAAAGGCAAAAATACTTATATTTGTCTCAAAAAGCACACATTACCATAGTAGTCCTTGACACTGAAGGAACTACTTTGAGCAGAATGCCATCACTCCCAGTGAAGTTAGCTAATGGCCTGAAGTGGGCTGACCCATTGCCCCATGCTGTAGTGGATGGAAGAACGTGTGAATGATACAATAACAGACCAATGGATGAAATGAGCTGTCTGAAAGCTTATATGTAAGTATATTATATATATAATATTTCTAAAATCAACAGGTCTTGTTAACGCCAGACCTAAAATTGTATACACATATACATTCATGAAGGGACTTTGGGTCTGCCCTTTTCATCCCCATTGGCCTGTTCAATTGTCATTCATATTGTCCTTCTTCCCTCCACAGCATAGAGGATGGGGCAACAGCTCACCCCACTTCATTCAGCCATTGGCTCACTTGCATTGTGATTGACAGTATTTCATCTGATCACAGACACAATTGCCTAAAAAGAAGTGCACTTCAGTGCCTAGGCTAATATGCTAACTATTTACTTTGGCTGTCCTTTTTTCGTACAAATTTCCACCCAATTTTCAGAGTGTCTTCTGTTTTTGAACTATGTCTTCAGGTTACAGAAATTCAAAGCCAATAGTATGTTTCCTTGCATCAATACAAATCATATGTTCCAGCGCTTTGTATTAAAAGTGAAACAGGTTTCCCCACCAGTTTGTTAAGGAGGCCCATCCTATTCTATTAATTATATATGCAATGAGTATTTTTTTTAAATGTAGAATTTTTATTGCAAGCATACAGCCACCACTTCAAGTGGTAGAATGTTTTCTTTTTCCCCATCCTAATATTTCTGTGGCATTGGCTTACAGTAAAACAATTAACATTTCTAAAAGCTTTCCAAGGCCTGAATTGCTTGCTTTCCAACACTCATTGGCTGTTTGCAGGATCAGCACTCTATCTTTCCTGGTACCCCCTGATTTATTTCAGGTTGGGCATAGTCGTCTCAAAATGTGATTTAATCATTGTCTACTGATGATCCGCTCACAGGAAGGTACCAGCAGCTGCCACACTGTAAACTGTGATTATCGTTTTTAATCGAACACTATGTATTGTATTGTTTGATTACAGTTCACTTTGGTAAAAAAAAAAAAAATAGAAGGTACTAGTCTGACAAAACCAGTCTGGTGAATCTCCATTCTCGCAGAGGCAGCCTCCAACGGGGACATAATAGGCCGGCGCCATAACCTATGCGAGCCCCTTCAACAGGAACCGTTTTTTTCGGTGGCAAAAAGCGCCAGAGAGTGGGAGAACCCCCCCCCCCCCACACTGCAGCCACCACGGCAGCACCAACCCCCCCCCCCCGGCAATGGGGGCCATCGCGCCATACGAATGGCCCAATGGGGGCGACAGACACGGGCCAGGGCAAGCTTCGCCGGGGGGATATAAGCCTGCCTTCCCCAGTTTGGCTCCTATCTTTGGAGCGGGGGAGCAGCACGGACAAATAACTTTTGACCCACCCACCTACACCTAACGAACAGCTATGTCGCAGGGCTGAGGAACAGGCATGACGTTAGCGGTGAACGACGGGGAGAATAGTTGGTACAGAGGCACACCGGAGGGCGGTGTGCCGGGATAGGACCACTCACCTTAGGATGCCTCACGGCAGGGCGAGGGGACCGAAGACTGGCAGGTAGGACCACTCACTTAAAGGTGCCTCGCGGCTGGTTGAGTCAGTCTACCAAGAGGGGGTAGCAAACTAAAACGGCACTCGCGGCCCAGCTCCGCCGGTTGGCAGGGCACAACCGAAGTCCAACAAGGTAGCGAGTTGGGCCTAACTCCGGGACAGTGGCTACACCCCCTTCACGCAGAAGAAAAAGCAAACCCAACCGAACTACCTGTCAGTAGAAAAGTAATTTTGCAAAGATGTGCAATAAATATGCGGATTATGATAACGCAAAAACATGCCACACTGCCATTGATAACGGACTAAACGTGCTACTGAGTACCCAAAAGAGATACGTGAATTCCTCATAAAAACTGCGGCCAGCAAATGACCACCACAAGAAATGTGAATGTTGGCTTGTTTCCAAAAAAGGGATACTGTGCCTGAGGAATGCAATTGGTGGGAGAGTGGGGCTGAGTGCGGGGGTTTTTGTGAACTAAGAAAATAATGAGCAACATCTTTGAAGAAAAAACAGTTGGTACCAAATCCCACGACCAGGAGAAATTCAAATTTCTTGTGATTCCTAAAATATGAGGGATTGTAAGAACAACATGTTTGTCTCAAAAGCTACAGAAGGAAGATTTGAACAGGAGCGGAAATACAGGTGTGAAGGGGAAGGGGTTACAGTAAAAGGGATGCGACTAGCAGGAGGAAGAAGAAAACGAATAATGGAGAGGAACCACCCACACAACAGCAGGTTAAGAGAGAAAGAGAATAGATGAATAGATAAGAACCAATGGTGGCATGGTGGCTGTCTCCTTACAAGTAAACTACACCTATATGATCCTCACAAAAAAGGGACTGCATGAAATGTTTTGAACTGTAGAACCTGAATAGGTTGGATTCAGCAACTTAAAAGGTTGTTCAGTGGAAAGCTGTGATTGCATAATTTTGACTTGTTACTTTACAATCATTGATGAATAGTGGGTTTATTAATTAGGCAATATTATCCACGGGGAGGGTACTCCCAGGTCGGTATTGACCGGGGTTGAGTCAGAGGGGCCAAGGCAACGAAGAAGGTCCTACTCCTCCACTCCAGTCAATAACTACCTGGCTTGCTCTCTCCTCGGGTAATTTTTGTATTCTAACTCAGACTCTTACATTTGTCAGTACAAATTGCTAAATTGTTTGTAAGACAGGATGTTTGTTTTTCATGGGATGATTTTGCTAGAAGGCTAGAAAAATACACACCTTGTGGATTTTTTCTCAGAGATTTTTGTGGCATTTAAATGCATTTTAGTGAATGCCTGGATATGAGGGTACCAACCGGGGTATACAGAAAGGATAACAGCAGATTTAAGTTACAATCCAAATTATGTATAGTGTACTGTGGAGAGTTCTAAGGTGATTTTAACCTGTGAAAAATGCTTATACTCAGGTCAGATTTTACAAACCATGATTGAGAGAAAGCGGCTTCCACTCATCATTTTCTCACAGAAATTAGGGAAGGTGCTCCTGAAGCTAAAATGAGGACACGTTTTCTGTAAATTCAAAATATCGTCCTCAGCTCTTCTGACATGCTGAGTAAAACATGTAATTCCAACAGCAGCAGCAGTATGTCATTATGTATTCCCAGTATGTATTCCCTGGGGTTCTAATGCACATAGTTCTAATATAGAACCAAAGCGCTAACATTCTATATTTATGACAAAATACAAGGGACTCCAGAACACAAGGTAGCTGGAATCAGAGCGGTAGAACTGAAAAATGTAAATAGATGAGACTGCTATAAATGAATAAAATGAAGAGTTTTATTTTGATATAGGAAGTATTGTCAGTGCTTTAGATAGCTAAAACGAGGACACAAATTTTGTAAAATTCTCAAATATCTTACTCATGCATGGTAGAAGTACGGTTTGGCATACTTAGTGAAACATGCATTACCTGCAGCAGTCTGACTGCTGACCATCAGTGTTCTACCGCAGCTTCACCAGAACTCTAATGAACAACTAGAGCGCTAACATTCTGTATTCAAGGCAAATATGAAGCACTCCTGGAGGCCATTTTATTTGGAATAGGAGCTGTTGACTTTAAATCCTCTCCTGTGGAGCAAGCTCAAGTATATGAGTGAGTGCGCGTGGAGGTGTTAATCCAGATATAAAACTGGTTGTTTAAAATAAATCCAAGGGGAAAATTTGAGTAGTTTTAGACATAATATATGTTTGAAGGGGCTCCAAATAGTTAAAGAGAGAGATTTCTACCTATGTCCATCATCCCCTTTCCACAGCTGTTTACTCAGGCTAGTCAGGTTCTGTGTCACTTAATACCTTCCTATTTTTAAAATGCTACCATTACTGTAGACATTGAAGATTTTCATTAGCTTCCATTTAAATGGATGTGAGTAGATCTTTTTTTAAAGGTGCTGGAAATTATTTACAGACAAATGTCAAATGTAATAGATTTGTGCTTCAAAGGGTAGCACAACTCTCCAAAGGAGTTGCTGTACGGACATTAACCATTTCCTTTTAGGCTGTTCACAATTCCTTTTGTCTTTAGTTGCATCTACCTGCAAAACATGTGCCCTGCATTCCAAATAATGTTTATTGTGAGTTTAAAAAACAATAAAAAAATCTAAAAATATATATTTATTGTCCATAAAAATGGTGAGCTGTATAACTTAAGAATAACTCCAGTCCACTTTAATTGATTACACCATTTTAAAATAAGTAATGCTGTAAATGAGATGGAAATTAAGTTTCGTACGTTAAAATAGAGTGAAAAGTGTCTGGACTATTCCATTTTCACACACTTGGAACCATATAAATATGTGATATAAAACAAATGGAAATGAACTTTTCAGACTCATTTCTTCTTAGGAAGTTGCAGCAGCAGAGATAGGGATATTTTCATGCACATATTTATCCTGATGCACAGGAAACTAAATTATTCCAAAGTTGTCTTTTCCAGCAGCATGCCACCCAGTGCAGATGCATTGTGTGTGCTTGGTAAATATTCTAGTTTTTTTTAAGAACTCTGTGATGTTCACAGGATACTGTTATGTAAAGAAGGTGTAGTGATATATAGGTTGTACTGTAACGAGGCTTGTCTCAACTACTATCTATAAATCTCCTGCGTAGATAGCAACCAGCTAGGAGCCAATCAAAATACAGCACTTTTGGTAATGTTTAGTTCTCCGAATTTCAATGCCAAATAGTGTAAATGCACTTCCATCTCGCTTCGCGGTATTATTCTCAATCACTGGGAAAACATTTTTTGCACGTTTGACTCTTAAGTTATACCTTTTTTCAAATATAGGCCAACAATTGAACACTGCACATGGTGGCTGCATTTGGACACCTCAAAGCACGTTTTGGCCACTGAGAATGAAGAAGACATTATGCTGTGTAGGGGTTCCATGTGCTATGCAAGGCGATAATGAATTATTTGTAGTTACAGAAACAAGCAGGCAAAGGGGGCAAGCCTGGGGGCAAATCTGCTTAAGCTTTGACAAAAGGGCTCACACTAGCAAACAGGAGCTTCTGGGAAATGTAGGGTTTTAGCCACCCTGCTTCTAGCGGTGACTTTAACAAAGCGGGATAATGTGGCCCTCTTAATAATACTTTCGCAAACAAAAAATGTGATTGGCTGCCTTTGGGCTCAAGAGCTTCTTGGCTCACAACAAGCCCCATCCTTGTGACTTCGAATAAAAGATGTGAGCATCGAATGGGATCTACTGACCAGTAGGCAAGAGAACTTTGCACGAAGGTGCTGAGATAATTGGAAGAAAGGGCCATTTGGGCGTGCAGCACGCGGGGGAATGTCTGCTATGATTTCTGAGTCTGGGAGGCAGGCAGAGTGACCTGGCAAGGAATAAATCTGTGGATATGAGAGATGGATGCCAGGCACACGAGTCCCGTGCATTTCCCAGAAATTGACCGATTAAAACAATAATCTACATAAATAATTTTTCTCCTTTCAGGCTGGCTCCTTCCATCGAATTAAAGTCTTCATTTTGATGCATGGTAGTCATTGCCAGACCTTCCTCGGAGGGATAGTTGGGCTTGAGATGCCTTTCAAGCAAACAGACTAAAATATTGTACTGCGTGTTTCTCAATTAATCAAAACTCTTTTTGTTCTTCACAGGCCTCTGAGGTGCCACTGTTGCTGATTGGTAAATCAAAGAAACCAAATGTATTCTGAAGAAATCTGACTTTCTGCGCTTCTTAGGAAGAGAGTTTAAATATCTTGCTATGGATCTGCAGAGAATGGGCGGACCTGCATGGCATTTTGCCACCTACCCGTAAGCAGGGGGGGGAAGGGGGGGCACATGTCCAGCTGGAGTCACAAGGCGTTCTTTTGACCTGAGGCCTACAGACATGGACATCGTTTGGTTAGAGAGTCCCCTCTAGGCTAAGTATTCAAGTGATTACCAATCTCCTAGTTTGCCTGGTAGAAGGATTTGTTTCAGAGCTTTACAGGCAACAGGGAGTAGAGAAAAAGCCATGGAAGACAACCCTTGTTTAGGAAGAGTGTTAGTTTGTTTAAGATGAACTATCCTAAATTAATCTAACGGGATATAAGAGATTGTGCTGAGAAAACGTAGCAAGTGACAGCTTTCCAGATTAAACACCTATAGAACATTTTATGAAATTGATCAACAGAACAGTTCCTTTTACTGATACAGGCTCAGCCCCAGGCGAGATTTGAGCTGTTACTTCAACAAGAACATTGAATTCTTTCAATTTCCTACTTGCAGTCAGCCAGAAACCAACTTTTTTCCCCTTGACTGCCATAGTGGGTTGCTTCAGTTTGCACTCTCAATCACATCTCTTTTGGAAGCGGGGCAATAACAAGGGGTTAAAGTTTACTGGTCAATGTGAAGGTTATTACTTACCCCAGCACAAATCAGTAAACACAGAAAATGGAGCGTTGGGCCTGGCATTGGCATTTCAGACCTTAACTCTGTCCTATTGCCCAGCTTCTCCTCTTACTTCTGATCAAACATAGTGCCACCTTCTAAGGTCTTGCCTTGTTTCTACTTGCTTCCTCAATGGAACCAGTTTGGTCAGAATGTATTAAAGCACACAGTGGACAACCCTCCTCCTCGTCTTTCTTATCACTGCTGTTGCTTTCAAGACTGAATTCTATCTTGTCGCCAGACACACGTTTGCCTCTATGGGGCAGAGGGTTGGGGTAGGAGTATAATGCGATGGAAGCAGTTTGTATGTGGTATAATGTCCGGGTGAACCTTCACTGCTAAGCCGGGGGAGAGTTTACAAACATTGTTCGTTGCTGATATTTGAGTTCTACAGAAGAGGTGAGGGATGCATGTTTCATCTAATATGTATACATATGTTTGAGGTGCATTATGGGAAAAGGTGAATCTGTGTGTGACTGTTTCTCGTGATGGTCAGCAGCCAGAGAACCCTCCTCATCAGACCAAACAGCCCCGGAGCGATGCCACTGTGCTGCTAAAACAACAGAAAACCCTACAGGTGGACTGACCATTAAAGAAATGGATAGGGCTGGACCCGGTTCAGTCCTATTTCAATTAAGCAACCCTACCTGAGCTTTGTCTGAGTCCTACTAGCCTTTCAGAGGTACCCACCACTCTGAAATTCATCTGCCTCCTCTACCAGCCCGCCCCCTCGGCCAGTGCTGACTCTGTCCCCAGTTAAGCCTTGGCTGCACATACCTCCAGGTGGGGGAGGGTGAAGATGACGGGGTCCATGAGGAAGACGCGGCTGGACTCCTTGTTGATGGAGGCAGCGATCACCTGAGAGTTGACCACCAGGGAAGGGGTGGCGGAGCTGTAGTCCCCGGTGATCTTCACCGTTGCATTCTCTGTAGACAGGAAGTACCCCAGGTTGTTGTAGAGGATGAAGACCACCTTGACCACACCTGTGAGGGCAAAATGGGGCCATGAGCTATATGTTAATGTTAACGTTAAATTGCATTTATAAAGCGCTAATCACCAAAGGTCTCTAAACGCTGCATCATAGAACGACAGTCCGAATTCCGTTGTGCCACTGAACCTGACATCAATCCTAATAGGCCTGATCGAACGCCTCTATGAACAGTCAATCCAAATATATCTATCCAATATATATATATATATATATATATCCAAATATATGCTTTTGTGACCAATCACACCAAAGAATGATGGGAAATGACAGGCTGGGCTATCAGTAGTATACCACATGATGTAAGAGGAATAAGTACACAAGCTGAAAAGTGAAACTGAAAAAAGACTATGATCTTATCTCTGGAGCCAATAGGAGATTCTCTAAGGGACAAATCAGTTCCAGAGTCTAACACAGTGCTTCTGCGTCCCTTCATAGACAGGGAGCTTCTCTCATTCGCTTACAAACCATCCGTGCACCAGAGTCTAATGCAGTGTGTTTGCGCACCTCAGAGACAGGGAGTTTCTCTCTCTCACTTACAAACCCCCCTCCTGCACTAGACCTTAAGGCAGCGTTTGTACACCTCAGAGGCAGGGAACTTCTCTCACACACCATTTCCAGAGCCAGCATCTAATGCAGTGTTTCTGTGCATCTCACAGGCAGGGAGCTTCTCTCATCCACTTACCGCCATCCCCCGCACCATAGCATACTGCAGTATTTGCACACCTCAGAGGAAGGGGGCGCGCGCATCACCATGCATGGGAAGCTGTTGCCAATGATGACTCAGATCCTTCCTGGTAACGTTCCCTCAGCTCTGCCGCTTAGTTGCCGGCACCTGCACTCACCGTTGCGGCTGTTCTGTTTGATGGTGTTGGCCGACAGCTGGATGGAGCTTTCACTCAGGTTCTCCTGCGGGAAGACTAGCTCATGCACCTGCTCTTCAGTGTTCAGAAGTGTCACCTCAAGTACTAAGGAAGAAGAAGGAGGCATAATGAGAAACATGGAGATGAGGCAGCAAAAGATGAACTAGAGCGTGGTGGATGTGAGCAGGTTTATTTGAGACACTCATTGCGGTGGGGCCCACCCAACAGCAGCCATTTTTGGGGACTAGCACTTATTGCTCTCACCAGAATTTTGACCTAGAGCAACAGAGAAAAAGTAACAAAAGGGGGAAGTGGGCAAAGGGAAAGGTGGAAAATAGTGGCAAAGTGAGGAAGCAGGGATGAAAAAGAACCAGCAAGAGTAAGCTTAAGTGGCAGGGATTGCCAGGAGGTGGAAGAAAGAGGCATGAGATGGAATCAATTTAGCCTTGGATTTGGAAACCACAACATTACCGTCCATGGGTTTCAGAGCAAAACTTTGGGCATCAATGCTTATTCTTTTATTAGCACTCGTATGAGAGATGGGACAGAGGGGAGTTTGAAAACAGATTTGATAGAGTGAAGGGAGAAAAGGATGTTGGGAACAGAGGATAGGAGACACTGCAGATGGGGGAAAACAGGTTAATTAGAGGAAAAGTGAGAAAAGGGGTAAAAGGAGAAAAAATTAGGGGTGGGACTGGGGCAGGGAGTACGAGAATGCACAGTGATGATCCAGATTTCAAGATGGGGAAAAGAGGAAAGGACATAACACAAATTACATATGAGAGGGTACTCAGGAGCTTGGACATAGAGGAATGATAGTTTGGATAGAGGGAGAGTAAGAGGCGAGACAGTGATGATTGCTTGATTCAACAGAGAAGGAGAGACAGAAAGAAGACAACAGAACTGGACAGAGAGGAGTGAGAGAGAATTGAGAGGAGTGAGAGAATAGAGAGCAAGAGAATGAAGTGAGGGGACTAAGAGATTAACCAAGAAGACAACACACCTTCATAGAAAAGATAGAGAATAAGTGTTTGGAGTGAGAGACAAGAGAGTAAAATAATGGAGGGAGGAGAGTAAGAGCTTGGATGAGTAGTAATAAGAGAAAAGAGGGAGACTCCTGGCTGAAAGAAGGGAGATGAGGAGAATGAACAGAGCTGAGGAAGAGACAGACTAGAGAGGAGGAAGGGACTTGGCAGAGAGGAGGAAGATACTGGGAAGAGATAGGGAGAGAAAAGATTAGGCAGAGAAGAGGATGAATAAGAGATGCTACACAGATGAGGGAGCAGTGGAGGTAGGTCAGAGAGGAGAAAGCATCACTATTGTTAGTAACATGGGATCCTTGGTGTGAAGGGCCTATGGGATTGCGGTCCAGCTGTACGTGGCCTCAACATCACCACCACTTCCTGCAGAACATGGGTGCAGTCGTCAACCCCGTTACCACTCAGGTGCCCCTGAGCCATCTCACTTGCCTGCCCCACACCCTCTCAAGTGTCCTTCCAACCTCCGGACTTCACCCTCTGCCCCCTCTGAGGTTCTTGAGCCCTCCTTCTAATCCTTCACCTCATTAAGAGATTGACAAAGAAGAAAACACAACCGAACAGGGAGGCGAAAGAGTAAAAGATTTGAGGGAGAGAATAGAGAGTAAGAGAATGGAGGGGGAGAGGTAGAGATTCCTTCTCTCCTGTCAGCTCTCCCCCCGCTATAGCTTCCCTGCTGTAGATAGGACTTTTTGTTCCTCTTCAGTGTCTCAGATCTGCTCCTCAGTCAGGGACAGCATGGGATTCTCTCTACTGCCCTCCTTCCTTCCCACTTGGGCACGATCTGTCCATTAGCCCCCTACTCAAGTTCCCTGACCCTCTAAATTCCCATTCTGCAGATCTAACTCATCCTTTGTAGTGGCCGGGCCATAGCCCTCCCGTGTCTGGGGTCAGATCCCTGTTATCGGCGGTACTCACCCACATTGGTCTTGGCGGTGATGAACCGTGCTGGCTCCTTCACGTTGTCGGCCAGCAGGAAGGCGCCCTCTTCCACAATGTCCAGCAGCATAGTGGCGGTGTGCACCTGTTCCGTCGCATTCATGTCTTTCCATGACTCAAGGGCCTCAGGCCGCAGTAAGTTGTCCACGGTCTCCACCACCGCCTGCCGGGGAGCACAAGAACATCAGTCCAGGTTTCCCTGCCACTTGTCTCTTTATCCTCCCAGATCTGCCTATGAACCTAAACCCAGGGCGTATCGGCAACATCTACTGTAATTAAATGGACTAGGCTTTCTGCACAACTCTTCCAAGGTGTTCCAATCACTCATTTTTTTTACTTTAGTTATTGTAATTGTAAAGTTGTCTTCAAAGCAGAAGTTGCGTGGGTCACTGGCAGAATATCGGAAACAGAAATATTGTGTAGACACAATATTATGCCAAAAACATTGAGGACCAAAATATTGAGAAAGTAAGTGCAAATAGGAAAGTATGGATTAACTATTCTTAACTTCGGATCTACGTACCTGGACGATATATATGTCGGCAAGGTACATATATGTGGAGTTATTTATAGTGAAACTTTGCTTACCTATGGAAACTTACCTTCACAATATTTGTGTCCTCGCTATTCTTGACACAATATTTTGGTCCACGAGATTTCTGTTTCTGACATTCTGTCTAAATACCAGTTGCGTCACATCACTATGACTTTGACTAGGGGCAGGTGAAATATTGACTTTAAATACATAGACTTGAGAAGCCTGGAACTGCTTAGATTTATGAAAATATTAAATATTCCAACCTCACTTGACTCGTCCATGCATGAGGGAAGGGAACAAGAAAAAGTCATAATGATGAATTGCTGCTCCAGGATGTGCTGTGTATGGGTCATCCTGCTACTGAAAATTGTCAATATCAGTATTTCCTGTTCTCCGAGACCCTGTGTATTGGTTATTCTGGACAGGAGGCCTGGGAATGAGATCAGGGCAGTATCAGGATTTTTCCCTGGGAGTGAGTGTAGGCGCAGGCAGGGGAGGCAGGCAGAGAATAGGATGAGGGCCAGGCAGGGAGAAGGAGCCCGGTGTGCAGAATTGACAGTGGTAATTTGGCTTGCTGTGAGAATGATCGTGGCCTGTACCAGTTTCACTTTTCAAGAATGACCCACTGCCAGACTGGAACTGAGGAACGGATCCCTGCTGTGGCGATGGGTTGCTGAAGGCCCCTCCTTTTTGTTTGTTTTAAGCTTCATTAAGTTCATAAACGTCACATATTTAAAAAAAAATCAAAAAAATGTCATCGAATTAGGGACTGATTAAGACTTAGGCAAACAGAGTACTCCATCCACCAAACCTTCAGTCCACCCAACTTATTTAGAGTTGGACAGACTGTCAGCTTTCCATCAACGGAGCGCGTGTAGACTCTGTTGATGCAAAGCTTACTCTAATGGATGGCACCGCCAAGGAACGCATGGCAGTGACCAACAGAAAAATAAAAATAATAGCCCCCACACCTAAGGATACAACTATGGGTGTGGAGCACATTAGTTATTTGTTTTTCAAGAACAAAGTCCCAATGTAGGAGTTTGTTTTTGATAAACAAAATGTTTAGTCGATGGCCATCAATTTGGTACCCTCTGAGAAACTGCTGTGGTGGTTCCTCTTAGGTACAAGTATCACCTCTGAACCTATGGTGATCTCTAAATATGGCAGTGATTTCTAAATATGGTGGTCTTCTGTCCATCAGGGTGGCAGACAATGTCCTTCCCAACCCTGACTTTAAATCACGTCCTACATAACTTCATTCACCTCTAGTTGGGATAACACTAAGGATGCAGTTGCATGAGCAGATCTAAGGCATAAGACGTGAAGAAGCCCTACTGCCTTGTGAAGGTGAATCTCCAATCGATCACTGAGGAAGAACGGAGAAGACTTGAGAGACCCCCAAAAGAGTCATGCACTGGCCAAGGAATGGCTACGTCGTGGGACTTGTATTGGGCATCTGATTAGACTGGAAAGTCACAAAATGTTGGAAAAGAAAGTAACTTTACACGAGGGGAGCGTGACGTTTGAATTTTGCCAGCAAAGCTTTACGACGTAGATAAATCTGCAAAACATTTTTATAAAATAATTTGATGCAAAAAGTGGGGTTTTGCTGGGAGTTTTAATCACAGAGCCGATTTTGCAGGGTTAGTTCTTTCCACAACTTTTCTATTAAAATGTTGCTCCCATTAGCTGCAAAGGTTTTTAAAAAAAAGCGTTGTGAATTTTGATTAGGAAAAACTTCACCCACCCCGATTTCACCACTGCCCCACACCAACTCTACTGTCCAGGTCCAGAATCTATCAAGCAGCCTGCAGACCGTCTCTCCACCCTTGTTAACCAATAACACATGCCAGCCTTTGTGGTATACAGTACCCCACCATCACACAACTGTTTGCAATCATGGGTGGTGAGTTATGGAGCAATGTTATGTTAAAAATACTTGTTAAGCGCACTTACACCAAGCGGTTTCATGGCACTGAAAGCGGGAGGGGCGACAGTTACACAATAACAGAACCTTTACTCATATGCCTGAGAGAACAGCAAGGTCTTGAGAAGTGTTCTGAACTGGGCGTGGGATGTTACTGACCTCAGCCCAGCAATACTACTTAGGATTTGAATTATTCTGAAAGTATTGTCAGGAACATAGCAAGCTATTAATGAAACCTTTCAGAAGGCTGATTCAGATGTTATTGTCAATGCTGGTTTGTGCCAACAGTGTGTTTCTGGATTGCTTTACACCTTAAGCGCTGGTATTGTGCCTCATGTCACAAGGCACAACTTGGCAACGAAACCCCGTGAACATTTTGCGAAACACAAACCCTTAACACTAGCCGAAATGTTGATTGGAAGAAGGTGGGTTGCTTTTAACCTCACAGTGTTGTAAAGCAAGCCTCAATCTTGCCCTGCAATTACATTACCAGACCCAGACCTCGCCTGGCCATGGCACCTCAAGCCTCACCTACACAACCGGGACCAACAGCGAGCCTTCCTAATGCTCCTCAGTCATGATCTACACAGTCCAATGAGATTACGACCTCAGCACATGGTCAACACATCTCAGACCTGACCTACAGCATTTCCTTTGATTATAGAATGAAAACCGCATGTGGCAATGCAAATGTACCAGAAGCCTCATCTTCAGCACCTCCTCTGATTATGGTACGTGGATCTGCTCACTGCACTTCCAGTGCATTTCAAGCTCGATCTGAAGCTGTTCCTGTGATTAAGGTACCAGAACTCGGCTCAGACAATACATTCCAATTCTTACGTCACCTCTGAAGTGTACCCACTGTCTTCAGCTGAGTTCTCTTGGTATTTCATCCATCTCATTTCAACCCTCCCATTGGTTATTCCAGAGACATATCTGATGAGTGAAGCCCTGTATCTTGCATCTTCTTTCCCTGCCTTCACCAGAATTAATCTATTCCATGATGCACCATCAAGCAAGCCATGTCATGTCCACAAACTCACCTTGATGTAGTCTTTGCAAGTCTTCTCTCTTTTGTGCATCTGAGATTCCAGTTGTTAAAAAGAAAAAGAGACAAGTTTAAGACATTCTTTCTCATATTCTCTATAACCCAAGAGACAGATACGTTTCACACAGACATGATGTTGGATTGTGGTGGTCTGAGGTTTTCTACCTGGATTGGACATGGGACTGACCTGCTGTGAACCTCACAACAGCTGTAACATTCTTTCTGAGAGGTTCTAGGATGTATTCAATTTCAATTTATAAAGCTTTATTCGACATTTGTCATAAAAGCATCCTTCCTATCCCTAATACAATAAATACTATAATTAAAAATAATTCTAAAACACATATTAAACATTATGACAGTCGAATATTATACAATAAATACAACACGATTAAAATTCAGATCATTTCTATAAAAAGAGACAGTTCATGCAATGCAATAGGAAAATTTAAAACAACACCATTTCATGATACATTAACATTAGTCTTTAAAGTGCGTGTGCGTATTGACCATGCCCAGGCAAGAAATTTAGCTACGGCAACTACAAAAAGTGTGGAGCAATCCGTTTCAAGTATTCTCAAGGCTGTTAATTGACTACGTGTGCCAATAATTTGGCACACTGGCTTCAGCCATTTACGTCTAGGGGATGCATATTGTGGACAACAAAACAGCAGGTGGGAAATGTGTTCAATTTGGTCCTTACAAGAATAGCAATGATCATCCCACATGGGAGACCAATGCTTTTTAAAAGCATTTACCGGTAAGGTTCCAATACGGAATTGAAAATACAATTTCCTATCGTAAGGGCGTTCTATTATATCCCAATATATTTCACACGACGGATACATTTTAATATCCCAGAAGCGAGATGTCAGTGCTGATTGGGAGCCTTTACGAAACATTACTGAATACGCCATTTCCCAGTACAGTTCTTTCAATTTTGCTTTCGATGGAAAGCTAGCCACATCATAATTTCCCCATAGATGATCCAATTTTAACAATCCAAGAAGCCCCTTGAGTTCTTTTAACCATTTGATACAATGGAAGCGGTCAAACTCAATGACGTCCTTCAAAGCTTTAGCATAATGGGCCAGCTCTGGGGTCACCATCAAGCGCCTCCAATATAGGAGTGGCCGTAGTCTGGCTATATCCTCAATATTTTTCTTGCCGAGGTCCAATTTCAGAGTGAGCATGGGTGTGCTTTGTGGGACCATAACAAGCCCTCGCAAAAACCTATTCTCTGCACAACTCAATTCTCTCAAATTTGAGAACCCCCACAGTTCAGACCCATACAAGCAGGCACCTAATACTTTCATATTGTATATCTCTAGTGCAGATTTAACCGGCTTTGTTAATGATTTACGATGTTTCAGTGCTACTGCACCAGCGAGCTGGTTAAACTTTAATAGAGTATTATCAATATGCGATTGCCACTTCATGTTTTCTTGCATGGTGATGCCTAAATAGGTAAACGCGTCCACTTTCTCTAGAGGGATGCCTTTATACTTAATTACTCCTTTGAAAGAGGACTGATAGTTTAGGCACATGAATTTAGTTTTAGTAGTGTTCAATTCAAGTCCTCTACTATCACAAAATTCCCCAAAGGCATCAACCACTTTCTGGAGACCGCTCGGTGTGCGTGAGAGTAGGAGCGTGTCGTCCGCAAACATTAAGACTGGAACGTGGCGACCTGCTATAATTGGGGCGTCACTTGGGGATTTCATTAGGTGGTCAACAATTCCGTTAATATAAATTGAAAATAGTGTTGGAGCTAGCACACAGCCTTGCCTGACTCCTCGTTCTACTGGGAAGGAATCTGTGGTTTCACCTTGCTTGCCTCATCTAATTTTAGCAAAGTTATTGTCATGGAGGAGGAGTAGGATGTATTCAATGACAATTGGGAAAACTACAAAGGTGATGGGTTGAATGCGCGAATTCATGTTAGTCATTAGAAATTACTCAGGGCTTCAGTCAGCCCATTTTTTGGCCATTATGCCACTCTAAAGAGAGACAGGCCGCAAGCAAATCAGCCCTGGTCCTTCTAAAATAAGAACAGGCCACCATAAACTGCCAGTCCAGGGCCGCTGCAAAAGGAAAACCAACCAACACAAGTCCATGTTTGGCCTAATACACCTTGTCAGTAAGATACAGGTTTATGCCTAAGGCACAGTGACCATGGGCCTCATGTCTGGGCGTACCAGTCACACTTAGGGTGTTGTACTCAGAAAAACTAAAACATAATGGATGGAAGGTTTGAAATAATCTGAGCCACTGGCATTTCTGTCCATTATATTTTGCCCTCTATTCCACTTTAGAAGGAATACCCCGAACTGTCAAGCCAGATCCCCACCAGATGGGAACACAAGTAATCCAATGACAATGGGGCAGCAAATATACCTAGACACAGGGCATCTATGGGGTTCCAGACTTCACCATTGGAAGTTGAGGCGATCTGCATGTCTAGGAGTCTTGAGACTGACTACTTTACACACAAATACACTGCTTAGCAATTAACCTTTCAAATTAAATGGTTATATCGAGAATGATAATAATAAGATATGAATGTCTAGGGGACTTCAAACTGAGGCAATTAGGGAGAAGGGAAGAGCTTCTATTTTTCCTTTAAGGTTTCACAACAGACTGAAAAATTGGGGAAGAATTGGTCTGCATATCTGGGATCTTTCATAGTTTTAGGTCAGACTGAGGAGGTGCATTAAGATATGTCACATCTGGGAACCTTCAAGAGTTCATCTTAGATTGTGAAATTGTCATCAATTATATCAGCCTTTGGTATTTAAGAGCATTTGGGGGTCAACTCTAGACTGAAGAATTGTAGGACCAATGCCGTGATTACTTTTGGAGAGAATTGATACCAGATCAATTGCTGTCCTCGCCAATGTCCTAACTAAGAACTTACTAAAGTTATGGCCACCAGTAGAAAGGAAAGTGTATGTTCTACTGTAGAACAGAAACACTTGTGTGCCTTTGGAGAATTTCCATAAAAAAGTGCATGTGTGTACATGTAATGGTCAAGATGCTCCCATCGACAGAGTTGAATTTGAAGTCAGCCTATATCCTACTAATTCTTTGCCTATTGGGGGGGGGGGGGGGGGGGGGGGGCTTACCCTCCAAGCAAGGCATCTACATATTCCCCGCAGTGGGTGCCCATGCCGTCAGAACTTAGTCCCATGAAAGCTAAGGTCTGGTCTATCGCCTTATAATGCATAACACATTCAGTTTTCCTTGACAGAGAAACAACAACGGTATGAGCAAGTAATAAGTCAGAGTGTGATCGAAACAAGTATTACATTGGCCGACTCCATGATGGAAACATGCATGCTATGGCTCAACCAGTTGCAAGAGTCGGTATGCCATAGCCCTGGCAGTAGTGCGGAATGTAGAGCAACCGCCAGGGCTCTGCCAAACATCAGAAAACTCAATAGACCATGCCATCATGAGGTGGCCCTGTCAGGGAACAGGGAGACCACTTCACAGATACCTTATTGTAGTTCTTGCCGGCGGACTCCCTCTCTATTGGCCGAAGTGTCTGCAGTTGTGAATCCAGGATGTCCAAGAGTTGCTCCATCAACTTCACAGAGGAGCTGACATCTCCAGCGTAGATGGGCCCCCGGGTGTGGCGTGCCAGCTCACTGGCAATGTTGGCAGCATTCTCCCCACTTTTAATCTGTGCCAGGAAAGACAGGAAAAATGTCAAGATTGGTGTCTTTGAGTGACACCGATCAGGCCTGATGCTGGCACTGGCAATCCAAGCATTTTTGGAAAGAAACAATTCTGTTTGACTCACTGTGGTGTCACCCCCCCCCCCCCCCTTTCACAACTCTGCAGTTACCCGTTACATTGAACAAGAACGTTTTGGAATGCTAATAACTTTTTCCAGGTTTCAAATCTAAGCATAAAACTTTCTTAAGAGTGCACATGGAGCGAAATTTCTTCCTGGAAAAATCTGTCAAAGTTGGTCCATGGTAGAAAAAGATAGGACACAGTGGAGTAGGCAGTCTCTTGTGCCCTAGGAACTCTCTCCACCCTGCCCTAGTTTCTTTCGAACTGTGTCAGACCCTTGTCTCTTCTCATGACCATCGCTCTCCACCTCTACTCCCTTCTGCTCCCGTTCCTCGCCCTCGTCCCACCCTCGTCGCGACACCACCGTACCTTCTCCCTACTGCTAAGCAGCGTTTGTAGCAAAATTCTACCACAAAACGTTTCTGTGCAAGAATCTTTGTTCGCAGGGGAACATCTCCAAGGAACAGAAACTTTGTAACTTTGTGAAGGGAAACAACCGTGCTCTTCGAACAAATTCGCTGCTAGAATTTTAGTTCCGCACATCTTAAAACACATCCTTTCATTTAGAAATAAAGGGATTCAAAATACAAACATCAGTTAAGTAGTGCACTTTATTATTCTGTAGATAACCATTATACTCTCGATTTCTGGGGTCACTGAGTAGAAGTCAGGGTGATTAGCACACTCACACTTTCAATAAATTATTATTTTTAATTGTAGATATTATTTCACTTATATACCACTGGTATATTGTTTCTATGCTTATCCCTACATAAACGGATGTGTTTTTATAAAGATCTTGTTACCTTGTAAAGGCATCATTTTATTTTTGCACAGCACACATGAAATGTAATTCTACAGTCAATTATTTTCTTTGCATGTCACTGACTTTTTAAATTCTAAAATGTTGCAAACAATGTACCAAGGAGCAGGTGGATCTCTTTTGTAGCCTTTCTCCTCTAAAACCTTGTAAGTGTTATTGGCACAGATTCCTTTAGAGAAACGTCGCCCTGTAAGGCATCTTAAAATATCGGTGCGCCTATGCCAGTTTATGTGGCAAGGGTTGTAGGGTGCGAAGAACGACACTTCACCTTTTTACAGCAAATGCTTCCCTGTCGGTGTGAGCTGACCTAAAAATGCCTTTTTCTTATCTATTTTTTTTGTACTCTTTTTTTGAAACTTTTCCATGATTAGCAAGACACATCAATTTCTCAAATGGTACAAATATGATCAACAGGCACCACACATTTCTCAAGCAGGTACAGTAAATGCATCTTTCTCGCTGACGCAAGACAGTACTACTATGGACACAGCCGTGGACTACTACTAGGATCCACTCCCCTCCAATCTCGGGGCAACTGTTTTTCTTATCTAATTTAACCGCAAAGTTCATGCATTTTAAGCCGAACAAATTTAGAAATTACAAAGTTGGGTAGCTATACGGTCCTAACTGGTCTCCTCCACCATGAATGACTTTTTGAAGTACAAAAAAAACTACTGATCACATCATAACCGATTGTGTAATATCACAAGCTGGTGCTTATTTCTGGAGCTCAATTTAAAGGTGGGCAGAGGGTGGTCATCAGGGCTACTGAATAGGCTGTTTTGTCATAATTCACCTGTTACTGATGAAGTGAGAGTAATTCTCAAATTTGCATTTACAAAGAAATTCTAAAACTCTAACCGCATACTTGTGCCACCATTGGGTCACTTTTAACATCGGAAAAAGTGACGTCAAGGCGGCGCAAGGGGCTTGTGAATAAGCACCTTAATTCCTTGTGTTTTAAAAAAGTGCCTAGAAAAGGAAAAGCTACTTTTCCAGTTGCTTTTAGATTTTATGCATTGGCTCTGGGCCTGCTGGCCTGCCTTCAATAATGTCTTATTGACATTTCAAATCCTTATAAAATGTCTAGGCCCGTAAATACCCTAAACGTGGTTACCGCATAGATTGAGCAGCGGCCCTCTGGGATTCCGAGCTGATGCTTTTTCGAAGCACTGGGGTATAATGTAACGTGCTTCAGGCATGTAAAGTGGAGACAAATGTGGAACATAGTCAATACTTCAATCTTGACTGACAGCTGAGCTCAGCTACACAGCATACTATTGTTCTTAAAAATTTGGTCGCTCTTTTTTAGAATTTACTTTTTGCCAATTGTTGTTAGTTTTTAAGTGTTCGAAAGAAATTTTTTATAACTAAGGACCTGTATCAGAGTTTGATGGATGAGCTATTCCATCTTAATTGTGACAGATATCCCTTCGGCCTTATTACGAGTGCATTATATTCTATGGCATTTGTAATAAGGCAAACAGGATATCCATAACCCGCCTGCCAAATTCTAGCTCAGGCCCTAACTCTTCTGTACATATTAAGATTATTGTTTAATGTTGAATTGTTTTAGTTGTTTTTGACAATATGTTTCCTGTTCTCTGCAATGCCCCATTAACCACATCGCTGCGGCGGCTATTCCGCCGCAGCGCTAACGGGGCGGGGCGGCCGCATGCTGATTCCGGAACCGCTCCGTCATCAGCCGCGGTTGGGCTGTGCTGATGACGGAGCGGTTCCGTCATGGCCCCGCCCGCTCAATAGAACGTTCAGCGCAGGCGCGGAATTCGCACCGCGCATGAGCGGCGGGCGGGCCATGACGGAACCGCTCCGTCATCAGCACAGCGCACCCGCAGCTGATGACGGAGCGGTTCCGTCATCAGCACGGAAAGGGTTAACAATACTTTAAGAGGAATCAATACAATAATTAAAGTTTAGATTAAGTGTGTGGAACTCTCACTAATTTTCACAGTTAGTGAGAGTTCTGCTTACACAAGTGACCCGTCAAACATTGTCCCTAGTATTGCGGTGTTAAGAGGGACAAGGGTGCAGCCCCAGTTTTCTTGACAGAGAAGCAAGGTTGGTATTTCAGAGGGAGGCTTCTCAGGAGGGCAAGCACTGCTAAAGTAATAGGTCTGGATTACAATTTGAGTCCTGAGTACAATATGGTTGAAAGCCGCCTGCAGAAAATAAAGACCCCCAATCTCTTTCTGTGTACAAAAAACAATTTAGTGTATGATGAGTCAGTGTACTTGTGAGATGTAAAATAGTCCATTGTGCATTCCAGTGCAAGCACTGCACAGGAGGTGGAATGATACCCCAAAAGCCAAGAGCATTGGGTAAGAAGGCACATCCCTGTGGGGCAGAGCCAAGGGCACTCTAGGAATACTTTAAAGAATTGTTAACAACAGGTCAAACCAGACCTAAAAAGAGGACATATCACGTGCTGTTTTTGAACTGCACTAATAAACTGTGAATGAACCATTGGCGGGACTAATGTACTTTAACTATATAGGCATAATATTTGATTCTAAAATTTGTCTTTTATTTGCAAGTTTTCTGTATTGTAATTCAGCTTCTCTCTACCACTGTGACGATTTTTATAGCTTTTGTGCTATTGTTAATTCATCCTTTAAATGGCACAAAAGGAACAAATGAATTGTTGCTCGTTGCCCTTTTATTGTTACATTCAACATAATTTAAGCCTTGCCTTGAATAAACAAAAATGTGTTTCTTATCACAGCTAGAAAAGCATTCTTAAGTGGTCCCCCGGAATTTCCGCAAGGTAAGAGGCAGTTCCCACATGAGCTCGCAGGCCACCTACCTTCTGAGCCACTTGGTTGACCCAAGGGGAGGTGCAGTTACTCAAGTCCGGGCCCCTGGGGTTCCAAGCACCCAGGGTTTGCAAGCACTGGAACGAGGCGATTCCTGAAGAGACAGAATTAAGAGAGGGGGGAGAAGGGCAGAGGAGCGCGAGAGGAAGGGAAAGCGAGAGGTGGGAGAGAGGCAGAGAGAGAACGAGTGGGAGAGAGGTGTGGGGGGAGAGGGATGCAAAGAGAGAGAGGAGTGGCATAGAGAGGGAGCGGGGGTTAAGGGAAACGCATTGAGGACAGGCAGAGATTCAAGAACGATTGAGAAAAGAAGAAAATTATAGGATAGGAAAAATGCCGAAGAGCAAAAAAATAGACAGGAGGCGAGAAAGGCAATCGGAGAAGAAAGAGCAGAGTAAGAGGAAGCCGTGGGGAGAATATAAAGTATGAAAGCACACCAGAGACACGGGGCGAGGTGGATGAGAAATTGAGGAAAGAGGAAAGGGAACAAAAAGTAGAAAAGTAATGGGGTGGGAGAGAGGAGAATACATGTAAAAATCCAGTGGAACAGCAAAGCAGAGAATGGGAGGGAGAGGTAAGAATGCGAGGAAAAGGGAAAGGGGAGAGGGTGAAGGGGGAGGGAGGGACAAAAGCGAAGAAACAGAACCAAGGAGCAGCAGATAACAAGGAGGCAGGGGGGGCGGAGTACCGGAGGGGGGAAAAGAAGGGGGCAAGTGATAAAATATGGAAAGAGAGACATCAAGGAGAAGAGAGAGGCAAAGGAAGAGAACAGTTAGCATATGATCTCAGACTGCAGACATCATGAAACATATTGTCCTTCTTCAAGAGGATAAGTCCTCAATCCAGTGAAAGGGGCAACAAGAGACATTGTGTCCCTGTGTATATGGGCAGCTCACAGTACTACCAGCCTGGATTCTGAGAGGCGGGGGAGGGACAGTATTATACATGGGATACGACACTACAAGGCCGGGACTGTCTGTGAGGTGGGTATATACAGTGGATACCCCCATAGAAGGCCGATGCGAGTGATGGATAGTACTGTATATGGGATACCAGGCACCAATGACGGGACTGCCCGTTAGGCAGGGATGGACAGTACTATACATGGAACACCACTCTACAACAGGGAATACAGAAACAATGATATATGTGTGCACAGGAGTACTTTATGTGTGAAGATTTACAGTACCCTTTGTGAATCTGAAACCACACCTAGCTTTCAATATCGTGAACCTTTATTCAATAATAATGTGCCTCGACATTTCTAAACTCATGGCCAAATAACTCATCCTGTGCCCAACAACTGCACCCCTCTCCAACCTCACACCTTTGCCCAACAGTTATCCATCTGCCAACCATTCACTCGCCTAGCCCTGCCATGTGCCATCTGTCTTTTGGAAGTTGTTCAGTCTCCCTGCCAGCACTGAACACTCCTGTCCAATAACCACGCTTCATGCCTTCCAATCAATGACCTGACCTGTCCTGTCTGTCCCAAGTCAGGCCCTCCCTTCCACTCTTTCAATCTCAAACCTGCACCGCCCAACGCTACAGCTTCCCTAAACCAACCTGTAATCCAACCAGCTGTACAACCACTCTTCACCTTTCGACTCCATGATCAATTTTACCCATGAATCACACAATACCTCCAGCAAGCCACTGACCGACCATGTCATGCACGCCCTTGACTGACCCACAAATCCCCACCAATCCTCTGTATAATGCTGAATCAGGCAGATTTCCACACATTTTTGGCTGCTCAGTTTCCCAATCATTCCACTTCCGTGTTCCACATACACTTTGTTCTAAAGCCACCAACTGACCTTTTCTATCGATGCCCATCTCCCAACCACTAACACAGCCTGAAACCTTACCACCCATCTAGTCCATGGAAAACAACTAAACCATGCTATCCCTTATAACCTGACACTTCTGCCAATTACTGTCCGGCCATGTTGCCAACCATTCTCAACCACTGCATAGACTTGCTAAAAACATATTGCAACTCCCTGACAAACACAGTGCCATGCTGTCCGTCAGCTACTTCATTTGAGCGACCAGCAGAAACCTACCCTGCACCATAAATATTCTTTCTCTACAAACAGTGACCCATTCAACTCTAGACCATATATCCCCACTGCACAAAAAATCACCTGCTAACACTGACCTCATGCTGCACGCCTGCTCAACTGTTCTATCCCACTCCACTTAGAATTGCGGACTAAAAACCAACCCTGACCCAAAATCACGTAATGCTTCTGCACAACAAATGGCTAATCCAGCGGTAGCACAATTCGACACCGACATATTTTCACACCACCGCTGTAATATCCAATAGTGACAATTACACCTCTCCACCCAACCCAGGCCTATGCATTGCCAAAACACTATCACTCTTTACCCAACGAAGTGCCCATTCAGTTATCTGTGTGGATCGGTTCCTCTGTTGGTGGTATCAAACACAGATAAAGTCTCAGAAACATCTACAAACCCTGCACTTTACCTCTTGTGCCCTTGGGGCATGGACGTTCCACCAACATGCCCTGCTGAGTGGCCGGCCACTGCACCCTGCGAACCTCCTTGGCTTCACAGAAGACCTCTGGAAAGATGTGCTGATTGGAGGATGGTGGCTTGCGGGTGCTGGGGACGGAGGCAGTGATTGGGTGGAGATCAGGTCCCATCTGGTTAATGGCACCAATGGGGTGGGTAGTAAGTGGCGTCCGACGGACAGTGGTGGTGGCAGACGGTGAAGACGTAGTGGTAACAGTTGTAGGTTTCACAGTTGTCGTTGTGCTGATTGGAGTGGAAGTGACTGGACCTGAAAAAAGCAAAGATGGAAAAAAAATGAGCCTTGTGGGTCTGAAAAAATTACAGGAATCTTAGCCAATGTGTATTGTGTGGTACACATACTGGTGGACCTACTGAGCATCTTGTGATGATACACTGGTGACATGGGCAGTGCCAATGGGGACTGCAAACACCAGGCCCTTAATCCATCCAGTTAATCAATGGGGAAGGATCACTTGTCCTGCATAAACCAGGGTATGCAAGACTTAGGTAGTGTTTCTCCGGTAAAAAAACCCTCGTGCACGTGTTGGGTAGTCTGGGTAGGGTATATCTTGGTTCTCCGCTATGTGACACGTGTGTGCATAATCATAGGGTTCGTTTTAGGTATGCAGCCTCCACCAGGAGGATCTTACCCATGGTTTAAAAACAGTAGTGACCCAGTGATGTGGACAAAGTGTAGATGAAAAATACCCGTACAGCCAGACATAGAGCTTTATTTTATCTGGATTCGGGTAGCCCCTTAATCCATCCATACTCAGAGTGTACACCGGAAAGGCTGGATTAAACCAAACGCAGAGGCGTCCATGACATCATAGGATCTCATCTCGAATCGAAAAGAATATGGAGTGCGTGCTGCCCTGTGTACACATAGATCGCAAACATATCTTTTGTAAAAACTTAAGGCCCTTTTCAGAATGTTAAATTAGATCATAAATATATGTTTATAGCCAAATGTAGCTGTTTTATTCCCGCCCGGAAGTCACAAACAAGTTCCTGGAAGGTGTAAATCCTTTTATGTGTATAGAGACCCCTGCCATTAGGTCGGAGCTTTCATGCCCGTAAATACCACTTATTGGACACGGAAATGGGCAGGGCTCGAGTCGGGGTACCACGCCGGTGGATGGCGTCCCCCCACTTATTTTACCGGGTGGACGCCGTCCCCCTGCCAACCAGCTGGACTTCACTCTTTGGCCTCTCAGGGACTGAATCGGAGCGCACCTTTTGTGGCGTCACTTCATGTTGTGATGTCACTTCCGGTGACAGCGTCCCCCCACTTCTCTTTTTAGGACTCGTGCCCTGGAAATGGGTATTTCAAGGTGTGGTTAGCCTCTGCAGTTTGGGAATGTTTGCAAACATGGAGGTTTGTGGACATTTACAAACTACTTTCTTTACCTGTTTACACCCTGGGAACAGTGTTTTTTTTACTAGAGTCTGGCATAGATACCTTTCCAGGTGGAAAGAGGAATGGATAACCCACTGATTTAGTGTGGTGCAGACTTCCAGGACCTCTGTGAACGTTTATGAGTTCCAGAAAGTCTCAGAAAGGCATAGGTCTCTAAACATAATTTTCTGACCTTCTTTGTAAATCAGGTGCAGACACAAAAATAAAGGCAAAAATCTAGACTTCACATAGGTTACCTTATTAAAAAAAATACCAGTTTCAATTCTTAAATACACCCAAGCTCGCTTCCCACTTATTACAGCTTTAAATTAATTGTTAATGCTAGATCAGCATATTTGGGGAGTAGTGGTTGAGAGGAGCATTGGATGTGAGTTGAAACATTTTAAAGGGAGATATTTGTGTACATTCAAGATTTTGGCTGTTTAAGGGCCTGATTATATCTGTGGACCGCCAAACTCATGGTGTCACAGTGGTGGCAGTGCAACTACCGCCGTACTGGTAGTCTGTCGCCGTATTACAACTTTGGTGGTCAGACCGCCATGAGACTACTGCAAATTGCAGGGATCCACAAACGCTCGGCGGTGACGCTGTGGTCTGGTGCAGCAATATGCTAGCGGTGCTGCTGTGGCACTGTCAAGCATATTATGACTTTCCAGACCTTCTCACTTTTCTTGTCCATAAAAAGTGGGGCAGCCAGGAGAGTAAGAGGGCCCTACAAGGTTCATTGGTGCCCCTGTGCATATGTGTCTATGCAGGGGGGTATATGCAGCCCTGTTCCTGCACGGCATAGACTGAACAGTCCATGGCGTGCAGGAACTGGCTTTTGGCGCTCCCTCTGCACTGAAGTTCTATGGCTCAAATATGGACCTTAGAACTGCACCGCCTCGGGACCGCCAAAACACCACCCACCAGACCATGAAGAAATGTTGAATCTGGTGGGCTGGCGGTGGTCGACTTTGTTGGTATGGGGCAGTGACATGGCAGCCTGCTCCCACACCTCCAAAGTCGTAATTTGACCCTACGTTTTTTTAGTCTGTTTTTACAAGAGATGTTTCTGAAAGCTATTTTTACGTGCTAGCAGGAACACGGATCAGCATCACGTTCCCTCTGACACACATCACACACACACACACAATTCTGCGGACCTGCTATTGATGTCCATCAAGGGTTAATTTACTGCTCTGACTTCCAAATCACTTGGTTAACCAGGAAAGTTATACAGTTAGAACAAAGCAAACACTGCTGCATCAAGGCTCTGAAAGAAAACAGATATTTATATGTAGGAAGGTGCTTCAACAGAACTATACAGATGGTTTTGACAAGTCACTGCAGTCACCTAAACATAGGCATATTTACAAGACGTTAACGTCACCAGAGGGCCACTTCGTCTGATGTTCTGGTGGTATTAACTCCTTCACCTTATTTACAAGGTGGAGTTATGCCACTTAATGCTGCCTTGTAAATAATGTCCCTTTTCATGCAGCACTTAACATGAAAGGGGCATGCAATGGGTGTTGAAGTGGGCATTCCGTTGCAACACCCATTGCATTTTGATGCTGCCCCATATTTACAAGGTATTGGGCAGTGCCAAAAAAAACGCCAGGTAATACATGGTTTTAAGCAGGCGATACAAGGAGAAATGTTTTATTTCCCCTCTCATTGTGCTCTTTCCATGTGTGCTGCATTCAGCACCTCACATGGATAGAGCAAATCACCTGTTAAGATTGTTTATGTGCAGGAAGGTGTGCCTTCCTGCACATAACCAAGTGCCCCTGCAATGCAGGAACCCTAGCAAAATGGCACTTAGGTGCCTGTGCTGGTGCTAGGAAGCTTTTTTAGTGGCAGCGCTAGGGGTAACGCAGGGGTGCGTCACATTCTTATGAATATGGCGCATTGCTGCGTTTTGAAAGTGTCGGAGCGTAGCATTACCAACTTTGGCATAACACCACGTTCCACCAGTTTCTTGTAAATATGCCCCATAGTTTTTGATTATATCACCAGGTTAACCACATCCGTGCGGCAGGAATTTCACCACTGTGCCGAACATTCCTTAACTGGGTGTGGTCGTGACGGAACCATTCCGTCATCAGCACAGCTCAACCGTGACTGATGACGGAATGGTTCCGTCACCCGCATCGAAGGGGTTAATAGTGTTTGGTGTTCCTTGCAGGCCCATTGTCGTTTTCCCTATATTAGCTGGAGCATGTTGCAGGCTGCACTCTGCTTTGAGCATGTTACAATACAACTGTATTTTGTTTTGTGCCAGGTTGTACTTTGACACAGAACCTCCCATTGTTTGTGTGTTCTGGTCTTTACTGGGATTTAGTCTGAACACCATAGACCAGGTCAAACAACAATGCCCATTTTTTTATTCTATTTTGGTCAGGCTATACTACCTAGGCAAAACACACAACTGCAGCTGTTGTTTGGTAACACATACATTTTGTCATATAGGTATGCACAGACATGCAAAACACACTTGGAGAGAGATTTTTAGATAGAAGATCGCACCTACACCTGAGATGTAGAACTTCCACCTGTGCATGCTAAGGAACGGGGTCAGCTGCAAACACCCGGAGATCTTCTGATGTATATAATCACATTGCTTCTGTAGAAGGGGAGGGAGGTTAGTCTACCCTATCTAATATCATGACAGCTCCTTTGATGATTCATGGATTACTTACTATGCTGACCGAATTTGTGTTAGGCATCTTGTCACTTATTTTGGCACGTATACTGCATTCTAGAGCACGATAGTTAAAATAAATATTTTAAACGTTTCTCGTGTCTGTCAGATCTTATTGTGGGTACCAGTAAGAGTACGAAAGGGTTAGTCCTGTCACCGTGATTTCTGAAAGGGTCGGGAGGGTTGTGTTCTGGGGTATATAATCACTTGCTCCTCTGTGAGTGAGCACTGGGCAAGTGAGACACTATAGCTAGTCAGTCCCGGGTACATGAGTACTAAGGTGGTAGTATGACCCAGTCCTTGCCTACTAAGGTTCTATGGTCCCAAATATAGTTCTTTGACTCCGCAGAATTCCTGCAACAGTGACATCCCCAAAGTGACGCAAACACGAGTTCAGAAAGCCATGTTTACAACTTCAAGTGGTAGGCACATGGGGTGCTATCATAGGTTTAGGGAGGATTTGCTTTTTTTCAATTGGTAATCTGAAACAATTCACATTATGCATCATTCTGTGGTAGTGACCACCTAGTCCATTCGATAAGCTCTGGAATAGCTTGTATTTTCCTCTTACTAATCATTCAGGCCAATACTTGACTCCAATCAAGATTCCACCCAAAATGTCCTAGTAATACAACCAGATCAGTGACCTCAAAAGTGACCTGATACACTGTTCTACGCCACTGCTGGTGTGTCCTGTCTGAAGAAGGGCTTTAATATTGCACCTTTCAGTCAAGAAAATATGTGTTTTAATTTTAAATGTAATCAGATGGAGAATTATCTTTCTAGTTCTTAGGAAATTAATTCACTCCCTAATTTTCAAAAGTAAGGTGGAAAATACTCTGCCTTCAGAACTGTATCTGGTGCCCAGGTACCACCAGAATGATTAAACTCGTGGTGTTTCTTAGGAGTTCTAGAAATATTTGCATTTATTTGGAAATGATTAAATGTTTTACAAACGTTTATAAATATTGTGAATGTTGCATCAATTCGATGTTGATATAGTTTTATAAAAATCACAAATACTCTTCTGTAATTAAAAAATATTACTGACGAGAGCAGGGCAGCGCATGATAATTAAATGCACCAGTCACAGAAAACAAAACGTTAATTAGAATTTTCACATATCTCAATTTGCAGGGTGTGTGGATGAGGTATCTCGCAGCTCCAAGAGCTGCTTCTATTTTGTTTCCCATTTTTAGGTCTCGCCTGTCGATGCGCATGCGCATCGAGCTTGCGAGACTATGGGGGCTTATCCACTCTTTAACCAACTTGCAAGGAATCGTGGCGATTCCTTGCAGTGCACGAGAAATTTAAGCTCAATGCGCATGCGCATTGAGCTTAAAAGCGCGTGCACATGCCCCCCGCCGCCTGCCTTGCCTACTCTCTCTCTCACAGCCTCCCCCAGCTCCGCCCCCTCACTTCTTGATTGCACGGCCGGTAGGCCGTGCCTCCCCTACTCTCCTCCCCCCTCCTCCTCCTACTCTCGTGTCGCACCTCTCCCCTCTCCCCGCTCCGCCCCCTCCCCTGCCCGCCGTGTTACGGTCTTTGCAACTCCCCAGCCATATGTTGCTTTGTTTTCGCTGCTTTACACGATAAGATCAAAGAGCTGTGAATAACGCGAAGAAAAACGCGTCGTGTTCCCATAGTAACGTTTTCCGGATTGGACGTTTTTCCGCCAATCAAAAAGCATATTAGACCTCCACCAACGCTTGTATAAAGGCGGAAGAAGTCGCTGAACTGCGCCCTTCTTCGCAAATATAAACAATGTGGACAATATAACCTTTAAAACATTCAATGATATGGGTAATAAATTCTTTGTTGTTGTGTCACCCCACATCCGCCTCTCACCGCACCGACGCCACCTCGCCTCAGACGGCCCCCTCCCTCCTCCCCCCCCTCTCTTTCTCGCACACTTCTTTCGCCCTTTAGCCTCCCTCCTCTCTCGCGCACACTCCACCCCGCCGGAGCCTCGCATCACTCTGCAGTCTCTGCCTCGCGCCCGCCATTGCCCCCTCCCCTTCAATCTCTCTCGCGCACAATCCACCACGCCGGAGCCTCGCATCACTCTGCAGTCTCTGCCTCGCGCCCGCCATTGCCCCCTCCCCTTCAATGGGACTGACCACGTGCTCTCATTATCTCACCTCCCTTTACAATTAATTTACAGTCTTTGCAACTCACCAGCCATATGTTGCTTTGTTTTCGCTGCTTCTTTGTTGTTGTGTCGCCCCACATCCGCCTCTCACCGCACCGACGCCACCTCGCCTCAGACGGCCCCCTCCCTCCTCCCCCCCCTCTCTTTCTCGCACACTTCTTTCGCCTCCCTTTGAACTTCTCCCAGCTCAATTACTCTCCCCTAATTTCCCATCACTTCCCTTTACAGCTCTTTTTCGCTCTCCCTCACAAATTCCCCCTCCTTTCCAATTCCAACAGATCACCCCTCCCAATACTGTTCGTCACTGGGCTATAAGTGGGATGCAAAGGTGTTTGGGGGAGGGGGTCTCCAAAAGGTGTTTGGCCTATTTAATTTATTTCCATAGTATGTGCCACCCAACCTGAATTTTGGTTCCTCTCCCAGCTTTCCTTTATTGCATCCAGTTATAGAACACAAAAATTGACGTGCACCAAAAACCTAACAGGACTATTGCAATCTATTTATTTATGTGTTTTTAACATAGCGCGCACTTTACCCAGAGTTGTCAGAGCGCTTTAGACTAGAGCGAAGTAAATTACATAAGGAAAAAGTGACATGGTAGTAGACAACACTACTTATATGTACAGCAGTTACTCGTGACGTGAGTTACAGATTAACAAATTACATATTCACTCAAGATTACATATTAAGTAAAATTGGAGCCATCAAGGCTGCACAGCTACATAATATATATTTATAAAATTGAGACAGAGGGTCCTAGTAGCTCTCCTGAGTGTCATGTAACAATCGGGGTCATGACCTGAAATGAGGGGGTATGTGCCAGGTGGGGAGTTTGGCTTTCTCAATGGTCGTTTGCTGTTGAGTAACAGCAATGATTTTGTTGGCAGTAATTAATATCAAAAATGTTTCAATTCCACCACACCCACATCCACCACACCCACATCCACCACACCCACATCCACCACACCCACATCCACCACATCCACCACCACATCCACCTCCACATCCACCACCACAACAACCACCGCATCCACCTCCACAACCACCATGACATCCACCACCACATGCACCACCGCATCCACCACCACCGCATCCACCACCACATCCACCACATCGACCATCACCTCCACATCCACCATGACATCCACCACCACATCCACCGCATCCACCACCACCACCGCATCCACCACCACATCCACCACATCCACCATCACCTCCACATCCACCACCACATCCACCACCAGGTGCAAATGCAATGTTCTTGGATTTTCGTCACAATAAAATACACTGAACATAATCTTCACAAAATTAATTTACAAAGGTTTAAGCTATTGCCATTATAAATTACAATAAATTTTATTTAAGTATTAATTATGTACAAAATTAAAAGCCATTGTTATTTGCAATATCAATACATCTAAGTCACGTAAAGACAACACACATTGCATTACAAATGCTATAGGTGTCACATTTGCAAAAGTTAAAACTATTGACATTGTAACTGACAAAGCTATTACTTTTGCTATTTTCAAAACCAACACATAAATAAAAAAAGTGTCCTTTACAATACCAATTGCTCAAACTTTCCTAATGCGAGACCTATTGCATTTCCAATGCTTGTTACCCAAGAGGGTGAATTAGAGGTTTTCCACCCCAGTTCTGTGTCACCTGGTACCATTGCTCCCTGCCACTTGTCTTTCATGTGTGTTTCCACAAGCAGCGCAGTGCAGAGAGGGCCTGGCATACTGGGGCATTTGGAGGTTTTGCTAAACTCCCATAGATTTCAGATGGCGCATGACACTTGTGACAACATCGTTCAGTCTAGTCTTTTTTTTACAAGAGCTCTTGGCAATCTGGAACTTGTAGGCTCACACTTCTCAGGAGAAACCCAACATAGTTAAGTCTCAGAATGCTAAGTAGTGCTGGCTGGAAAACCTGAGATTGCTGAAAGTGTCACAAATAACCTGGGCCACTCTGCTAATAAGAAGCACCTCGCACTATCTTTAGATTATGTTTATGTTATGAATGTATTTTGGTAGTAAAAAAAACTAACTCCTGTTAATGATATAAGTGCACCTCAGGGTAATGTGGTTCAGGTTTTCCAATGGGGTGAGGAAGACAGAGGGAAATTTTCTAGATGTGCAAACATGTGGCACCGAATCTACAGCCTCAGAGTTGAAATGGATGCAAGAAAGAGATAGCCTGCCCCTTCACATAGAAATAATTAGAAAGAAAAGGGTAGTGCTTATTTTGAGCCGGTGGTTGCAGGTACAGACCACCAGCACTCATTTTCGGGGACCAGCACTTATTTTACTGCATCAGACATTTACAGAGAGCAAGAGAGGGAAAACAAACAAAGCTGAAAAGAGGGAGGAAGTGAAAGACAGCAAACCCATCATAAAGGGAGACTACAGGAACATGCAAGAGTGACATCTAGAGGCAGAGAGTCTGGTGGTGGATTGAAGAGGCATTTAGTGGATTCAAGACTATGCAGCTTTTAATGCGTCATTACTTAACTGCACAGGCCGTAGCCTTCAGAGCTTTGGGTACCCGCACTCCTACAAATTAAGCACTGGAAAACGGGCACCATTGAGACCACCCAGTATGAAAAATCCCCCTGCCTCCACTTCACAAACATATGCCTCCAGGGCTACAGCTTGCAGGTGGCTATTTCAACTTTATTTCCCCCCCTGTGTCCGCATCAGATCTTCCACATCCACTTCCTGTCACTGCCAACCTAACATCTGTGGGGAGATGGTAGATTGCATAAACTGCTTTATGTTTGAAAAATTGTTTAATAAAATTATGTCCAGGTTTCACCTGCGGCAGCCTTTTCTTGTTCTCATACTAGGAGTTATTTTTTTGCTGTTGGAGGACACGAAGAATGTATTGGATGGTCCATGAACTGGATGATTCTAAGTCTGAACTATTCTCTATTCCTGAGCCTTGTGTTTAACTTGTTTTTTTTAAGGGATAAGTTGGACCCTTCTCAAGAGGCCACTGCAGTTTGCACCACCCGTTGCCCCTGCCAGCACTGCCAATGTCAGTACCAGCACAAATACAAACCATTACACTCTTACAAGTGTGACATTTCAGGCAATGCCAGGCCACCCAACGCTTAAATATGGCCTGAACGGATGGCATCATACATTTTTATGCATATTGAACTATTAAACACTCAATGTGCTCACCGCAAAAACAGACAAACAGTGCCTCCATGAGGTGGATTGCCATACATTCTGGTTTTGAGAATTCAGAGCCAGTGCTGAGCATCAGCAACCGCCAGCTCAAATTAAGCTCCTCCTGAGCCCGCAGTGTTTGTGCTCCAAGCACTCCATCAACCCATGGCTAATTGTGTTATAATCCTGCTCTGCCCATTTAAATCCTATGTTTTTCCTCCTTACACAGTTTCGCATTTCCATAACCACTTTGTATGACCTAGCCCAACCGCACTCTGATCCTGCTAGAGCCAGAATCTCTATCACATCACCTTCTCTCCCCACTAAAACCATGTCTCTCTCTTCCTCTGTCTCTCTTAGTCCCACGCACCATCTAATCCCACCTGATCACTCTAACTGCTTATTGAACTCTCATGCTATCTCCCTGTTACCATCCCTCACTGCTTAAATCCAGCGGTTCTCTCCCACTGGGTAATCTCTTATTCACCTTGCCTCCTCCTTTGTGCTCCCAGGCTCATCACTCCCCACCTCCTTTTCTGTACACCACCCTGGTCACTTGAATCATGTTCCTCTTCCTTAATTAGTTCCTTCCCCACCAACCACTTTATGCTCACAACTTAGCACACTCTGCGTTTGCATCTGTTACAGACATGTTATTTGCCTTGAATCTCCTCTCTTCCCCGAGTTCTCTCTTTTCTCTTATCCCGCTGGACTCTTAGGGCCAGATGTACGAAGGTAAGTGTTTGCAACTACAAAATAGTGAATGTTTGCGATTCGCTATTAGGTAATTGCAAACAGCAATGTACAAATGTGTGTTTAACACATTTTGTGATTCCCAGTGGCTCGTAAACAGACCTACCTCATTAGTTTCATGAGGTAGGTTTTGGTGTGTGACACATTGGGAATCCTGAAAATCACAGGGATGGTGGCCTGCTGGGGCCAGCAGACCACCATGTCAGTGACTGCATTTCAACAAAGCATTTCTTTTAAATGCAGCCTATTTTCCTTAAATGAAAATGGGGTGTGTTTTCAAAAAGAGAAATGAAAAGTATTATTTTCATTTTTTAGGAGTAGGTAGTTGTCCGTGGGACCACTGTCCGCTCTCAAAAAATATTTTTACAAACATTCACAAAGGAGAAGGAGTTCCTTGAGGACCCCTTCCCTTTTGCAAATGGTGACCACCTACTTGAAGTAGGTGGTAAAATCCGAATGTTTACGGGCGCATTTCAGTCAGAAAAAAATCACACATAGCAGTAATTCGGCATGAGGACCCCATCCTAATATCAAATCACAAACCCAATTTGCGATTTGATAAGTTACGGTATTGCAAAATGGGCCTTGGTACATTGAAAAAATGCCCTTATTTTGTTTGCACACAGCCCGATTCTGTGATTTGGGCCATTTGCAAATGAAAAAAAGGCTTTGTACATCTGGCCCAAGGTCTCTACCCACACTTGAGTTTCTAAGCCGCCCAGCACCCTTTCCTGAGCTCCGCTGCAACCTTGAAATGCCTGCACCACCTCACATTCGTTAACAACTGTGTTTCTCTTCTTCAGCTTACTCTTCCCCTATCACTTTATGACACTGTTGCAGCGCTGCTCGGTTCCTCTGAACCTCTCCCTGGCCCCAGGTCCACTTAAACACTTTGGGTCTCATTTACAATACTTTGACACATGGCAGCGCAGCAAGCCTTCCTGCTGCGTCGCTGTGCGTCAACAGAAAAGGGCAGGAATGCACTGTATCTACTTTTGGGAGTTTCGGAGACAGTCAGGCGCCAGGTAGATAGAGGGGAGACAGTGGCACTCATCCTTCTGGATTTGAGTGCCGCTTTTGACACCGTCTCCCACAACATCCTTCTCTCTGCCTTAAAGTCTGTTGGTATCTGCGGCTCCGCCCTTGCCTGGATTTCTAATTTTCTTTCCAATCGTACTTTTCAGGTTTTCTCCCCCTCTTCTGTGTCCACTGTTCACAATTCTCCATATGGGGTTCCCCAAGGTTCTATTCTTAGTCCGTTATTTTTCAACCTTTATGTTAGACCTCTTGCTTTTCTTGCGGAACAGGCTGGACTTTCTATTTTTTCTTATGCTGATGATACTCAAATTATTTTCTCCCTTTCTTCTAATCAGCACTCCCCCTCCTCTTCTCTTCGTTCTGGACCCACTGACATCGCCAATTGGATGCTGACGAACAAACTAAAGCTAAATGGCGATAAAACAGAGCTTCTTCTGTTTGGGCCGGACTCTGCTCTCTGGGGCCCCCAACATTGGCCTCAGCAAATGGGCCCATTGCCGACCCCAGTTACTACAGCACGCAATCTCGGGGTCCTCTTTGATAATCAGCTATCTATGAAACATCATGTGGTCAAAGTCTCAGCCACCTGTACCACCATCATCAGGTGGTTGAGGAAAATCACATGGATGCTTCCCCCAGACACCCAGAAGTCAGTGGTCCAGGCCTTAGTGACATCTCGCCTGGACTACGGTAATGTACTTCTTCTGGGTGCCTGCAAAGAGGTCACCCGGAAGCTCCAAGTGGTTCAGAACATGGCTGCCCGTCTTCTCTGTAATTTGCCGAGAACTTCCTCTGCTTCTTCGACCCTGCGTAGCCTGCATTGGCTGCGCATAGAATCCAGGTCCAAATTCAAAGCTCTTTGCTTCATGCACCGTATCAAAGCTGGAAAATCCCCTCACTATCTATCCACTTTAGTTCAACAATATTGTCCCTCGCACACCCTTAGATCGTCCACCCACTGCAGATTCTCTGTCCCCCGTTTCAAGCGTGCTAGAGTTGGAGGGCGCTCTTTTTCTTACCTGGCACCCATGCTTTGGAACTCGCTCCCCATTCCTTTGCGGTCTGAAACATGTTATTTCAAGTTCCGCAAAGGAGTGAAAACCTGGCTGTTTTCCCTATAATCTGTTCTCTACAATTCCGTTTGCCTTCTACTACTTCTGTTCTCCTAGCGCCGGGAAACCCACGGGTAGCTGTGCGCTCTACAAAATCAGATATAATAATAATAATAATCTACAAGATATGGCACATTCCTGTACTTTTCCCCTGCGCTGGTGCACAATGGGCTGCCATGCACCAACGCAGGCACCCTTGTATCATTGTGCAAATGTGTCTGCATTGTAGGGGTGCTTGTTTTTGTGCAGGAAGGTGTCCCTGCACAAAAAACAATGACGAGAGGTGTTTACCTCTTTCTATGTCTGCTGCACAATGCAGCACACATAGAGAAAGGAAAAACAAGGAAAAATAAAGGGGGGTTTCTCCTTGTTGCGCCCCCCTTATGCCTCCCCTGGGGAGGTGTTGGAATCTGATGTATTCCCAGGTTTATGAAACCTTGTAAATCTGGAAATGAGTCAGGTTCCTTGGACATTGCGGGGGACACCCACAGCAACACCCATCGAACACCCCTTTTACGCAGAGTAATGCGTGAAAGGGTGCCATATTTACAAGGCCATGAAAAGCAATGCGGGTGACTTCACATGGACTTGTAAATCTGAGCAGCCGCACTGCATCGCTAGTGCGTCCCAAAATAGTGTTGCGCTAGCAGCGCAATGGGCTTGTAAATAAGCCCCTTAATCTGTTGTAAGTCTGCTGTCTGCCTTTCCCCCCCTTTTCCGCTCTCCCAAAGTCCCCTTTTCAAGGTCCTTTGTGCAGTGGCGGCCAGTACAGATCTGGGGTGATGGGGATGGGCTGGTGACGGGTTAAGGAGGTACAATTCTAAAAAATAAAAAAAAATCAATTACCGCCTTTCTGCTCTGTCCCACGTCGTCTCCCCTCTGCTGAACAGGAAGCAGCCAGGCTTCCCTGATCCAATCGCAATGCTGCTATGCAACATTGTGATTGGCTCCCCTAAACCAATCACAACGCTGCAATGCAGCACTGTGGTTGGTCTGAAAGCCGTGGCTTAGTGCTCAAATGAGGACTGGGGACCTGGGCATGTTCTCCATGAAGGCTACAATGCAGCCCAATGGAGAACATGCTGAAGTGCGCGTGACTGTTTGGGCGGCCCGAGAGGGCCGGTCAAGGTCAAAGCATCATGTGCACTTTAGTGTGCTCACCGCTCCTCCCCTGCTCTGTCAGCGGAGCTGCTCCGCCCCCATGCTGCCGAAGCAGGGAAAAATAAAATGTTATTAACATTGCCTTATTATCGTTTTATTTTTCCTTTCTTTTTCAGCTGCACAGCAGCAGTGGGGCGACACTCCTCCGCCTTAGAGTAGGAGCCGCCACTGCAGTGCCTTGTGATTTTTACACTAGTTTAATCAAACTGTGCCTGCACGATCCCAGTGGTCCCCATGTTTCCTTCCCTCGCACCCTACTCGCCCTTGTCCTATGGGGAGGAGCCAGCTTCACCCCCAGGCTCTGGGCTGTCAAGCCAGCGTCTCTAGTGTTCATCGCGTTGAATGCGTGCTCTGATGCACCTTTATGTACTCTCCCACTAGGACTTGCCTGCAACTTATTTATTTGTATCCATTTCTAGCATGGATAATGTGGAGTTTTACATGCAACTTTTCTAAATGATGGAACTTCATATAGGAATCCTACTACTTAATTACAGATCATGTACCTCGGAAGGGGTGTGATCAATGATTTATCCTTGCCGTTTCGTAAACAACACTGTCAAACAAAACTCGACCTATGTCTCTGATGTAATTGATGCTGTTCAAACTTCGGTATCCAAAATCACCGGTGGAAATCAGGCAGCCAGATCAGAATTTCGAGCAATACACTAACTGGGCCCATGAGGGCGCTAGAGCGCTGTACGTGTTGCTTGGTGGATCCAGGCAGAAACATTTCATTGTGCTAAGGAATAAATGTACACAGCGGAAAAGGACGTACTTATTTGAGCGTGCTGGAAGAGGATGTACTTATATGAGCTTGCTTGAGACGCGCAGAACCTGTACATCTAACCAAAAGAAATAGCAAACGCAGTAAGAGCATATTCGGAAGTATGCCATTCAGGAAACAAGCATGTCACCGTGACCCGACCGCGTGTGTGTTTTCAGCTCTTTTGTTGACGATGGCACGTTTAGTGACTGTAAGGTGCATTTCTAACCCGGCGGGTATGGGGGGCGGGGGAGGGGTGGTGGGGGTGTTGGTAGGAGTAATGGGTAATGTCAACTTGTGTCAAGGACTGTTGGCAGCTGGCAGCAACTGTGCACGAATTTTATGAGGAACACTCATTTTGCCATGCGGCGTCCCCTTTCCCCTGGCAACAAGGGTACCGGAGCCTCTGCCCGCAGAGCCCTTCATGGAGCAGTGGTCCCTTAGCAGGCACACACAGGGTCTACCGGGCGATTGCTTGGGTCAGTGGGTGGATTCAATTGTGCTTCTACGTTCTGGAAGTTTCTATTTCCTGTTCGGGAGGGAGGATTTCAAGGACAAGGTTTAAGGGTGAGAACAACAGCCTAGGCCCTGCAGGGCTGTGCATTGGGTGCCTTAGGTGCGGACAGTAAGCTCATGACGCTGCTGTTAGATTTCATCGAGGGAGGGCGGCGAGGCTGGGGGCGGCTGCGTTGCTTGGGCAGAGGCTAACAGGTTGTAACAATGTCCTGGGCATGTGTGTGTGCTCCGCCATACATGTTCCATTAGGAAACATCCCAGCAGACAACATTTGGGGGGGAGGGCAGGAGTGAGAATGGGTGGTGGTAAGTAGCTCAGACTCACCCTTCAATCACACATCCATCCATTTTATCCCCAATCATCGATTTTTCCACCATTCCATCAATCTATTGACCATTCATCCATCGATTGTTCACAAACCCATCCCGACCCGTCAATACATTCCTTAACCCACCATAGCCACGTTCTGTTCTTCTGCCAACCATCCTGTCTCCCTTCCTCCCGCCCTCCCCTTTCCATCTACCGGCTCTCTTTCCTTTCTCCCTCCTTATTTTTTCCACCTCTCCTTTCTATTTACGGTTTCCTTTGTTTCTCTCCCTCTCTGTCCTTTCTTCATTTTCACATTTTCATCATCTCTCGTTCTCGCCTTCGCTGTGCTGGGCTCCTTGAGCAACCCTTTGCTTCCACCCTCAGCTCTGCCCTGTATTCCCTTACAAAGTTGTGAGCTTGTGTCTGCTAATCTGCTGACAGAGGAGACTTTTCAGTGGGCTACAGCTTGCCCGCCCATCAGTCTCAGGGCAACAATCCTCCGTGGCTGCTAACGTGGGGTTCAGATGCCGCTGCTTGCCTCCGTGCACGTGTGTGTGAATCTGCATAATATGTGTTCCCTTGTAGGGACTGAAGTCCAGAGCCCCTTTTCCCAGCTAATTTCGGGGACTTGTATTTTCCCTCAAAAGTTCTCCTGTGGCAAAGGGTTTTGCTTTGTGGTCTTTAAACAGAGGCTGCAGTTACCTGCGGTGTCCTTCCTGTAGGTAGCGTAAGAGCCTGCATTACAGGGTCGGACCTAAAGTACCCCTCCTTTCATCCACCATTGAGAACTATTCCTGAAGAACTATGATGACTGACTTTTAGCAGTATGTTTTGGTCTACTTGGGTGCGGTATATTTAAGAAGTGTCTCTCCGCCCCTAGAGTAAAGTCCTGTGGGTGCAGAGAAAAAAATTAGTTGTTTGCAGTTTTCTATATAGGGAAAACTCGACGAAGGTTTGGGGCGCTTTACATGAACACCCGTTATATTACACAAGGACGCATTCCTTTTTCATTTTTATTTGTTCTAGGCATGAGGGGATGAAGTGATTTGCTCAGAATCAAAGGAGGTTGAGCCCACACCGAGACTCGAACCTGGTTCCCCAGTTCCAAAACTGGTAGCCCTGAGTTTGATATAACCTGTGGTCACCAGGTATTTGAGAAACGAAAGTGCACCATGGCACTATTCAAGGTATCGGGAGTAGCTATCGCAGTTCTGGCCACTACGCCACACCCTCTCCCTCGTACTGGATATGCTGCTATCATTTTAAAACATTAAGAAAGATTTAAAAAATTAAATTGATGGGAAGAATGCTTGACTTAATGTCATCCATTGGTAATGACGCTAGGCTGCATATAGTCCATGCTTTTTTGCTTACTGTGTCACTATAGACGTGGGTCTTCCTAATGTAAATCCGATTTATTCCTGCTGGAATGGGAACAATCCAGCCTCAACTGCCTGATGGCAAACACTGAGCCAAGACTGCTCTGTGGCACCAGATGACCCTTGGAAAATGCTGGATGCAAAATCTGTGAATGTAATCCAAACTCCCCATCCAATCCAACCTCCCAGGTGGACCTTTCATTGACAGCGCAGCAGTAAGAATTGAACCTGCTGAGCTATCCTGAACCAACATTAAACAGCAACTGAGGCTTCTAAACTATGCGCCACATAACTAAAGGACGCATAACCACCCCCAGTGTAGCGCCCTGAGAAGCCCCCCCCCATCCTCCCTGAACCACTGCAGTCCGTTTCCGATCACACTCCACTCCTCCCTCCATGGCTCTTGTGCCCCACTCCACCACTCTCCTCTCCTGTACTCGACCACTCTCCTCTCCTGTACTCCACCACTCTTCTCTGCTCTACTCGACCCTCTCCTCTGCTCTATTCGACCACTCTCCTCTCCTCGACCACTCTCCTCTCCTGTACTCCACCACTCTTCTCTGCTCTATTCGACCACTCTTCTGTGCCCCACTCCACTATTCTCCTCTGCTTTATTCGACCACTCTCCTCTGCTCTATTCCACCACTCTCCTCTGCTCTACTCGACCACTCTCCTCTGCTGTACTCGACCACTCTCCTCTGCTCTATTCAACCAATCTCCTCTGCTGTACTCGACCACTTTCCTCTGCTGTACTCGACCACTCTCCTCTGCTCTATTCGACCACTCTCACCTGCCCCACTCCACCACTCTCCTCTGCTCTACTCGACCACTATCCTCTGCTCTACTCGACCACTCTCCTCTGCTCTACTCGACCACTCTCCTCTGCTCTACTCGACCACTCTCCTCTGCTCTACTCGACCACTCTCCTCTGCTCTGCTCAACCACTCTCCTCTGCCCCACCCCACCAATCTCCTCTGCTTTATTCGACCACTCTCCTCTGCTCTGCCCGACCACTCTCCTCTGCTCTACTCGACCACTCTCCTCTGCTCTACTCGACCACTCTCCTCTGCTCTACTCGACCACTCTCCTCTGCTCTACTCGACCACTCTCCTCTGCTCTGCTCGACCACTCTCCTCTGCTCCGCTCGACCACTCTCCTCTGCTCCACTCGACCACTCTGCTCTGCTCCACTCGACCACTCTCCTCTGCTCCACTCCACCACTCTCCTCTGCCCCACCCCACCAATCTCCTCTGCTTTATTCGACCACTCTCCTCTGCTCTGCCCGACCACTCTCCTCTGCTCTACTCGACCACTCTCCTCTGCTCTACTCGACCACTCTCCTCTGCTCTACTCGACCACTCTCCTCTGCTCTGCTCGACCACTCTCCTCTGCTCCGCTCGACCACTCTCCTCTGCTCCACTCGACCACTCTGCTCTGCTCCACTCGACCACTCTCCTCTGCTCCACTCCACCACTCTCCTCTGCCCCACTCCACCAATCTCCTCTGCTTTATTCGACCACTCTCCTCTGCTCTACTCGACCACTCTCCTCTGCTCTATTCCGCCACTTTCCTCTGCCCCACACCACCAATATCCTCTGCTCTATTCGACCACTCTCCTATGCTCTACTTGACCACTCTCCTCTGCCCCACTCCACCACTCTCCTCTGCTCCACTCCACCACTCTCCTCTGTCCCAATCCACCACTCTCCTCTGTCCCATTCCACCACTCTCCTCTGCTCGACCACTCTCCTCTGCCCCACCTCACCACTCTCCTCTGCCCCACCTCACCACTCTCCTCTGTTCCACTCCACCACTCTCCTCTGCCCCACTCTACCACTCTCCTCTGCCCCACTTCACCACTCTCCTCTGCTCTACTCAACCACTCTCCTCTGCTCTATTCGACTCCACTTCTCTGCTCTACTCCACCACTCTCCTCTGCTCTATTCGACCACTCTCCCCTGCTCTACTCGACCACTCTCCTCTGCTCCACTCCACCACTCTCCTCTGCTCTACTCGACCACTCTCCTCTATTCCACTCCACCACTCTCCTCTGCTCTTTTCGACCACTCTCCTCTGCTCTACTCCACCACTCTCCTCTGCTCTACTCGACCACTCTCCTCTGCTCCACTCCACCACTCTCCTCCCCCACTCCACCACCCTCCTTTGCTCTACTCGACCACTCTCCTCTGCCCCACTCCACCACTCTCCTCTGCCCCACTCCACCACTCTCCTCTGCTCTATTTGACTCCTCTCCTCTGCTCTACTCCACCACTCTCCTCTGCTCTATTCGACCACTCTCCTCTGCTCTACTCAACCACTTTCATCTGCTCCACTCGACCACTCTCCTCTGCCCCACTCCACCACTCTCCTCTGTTCCACTCCACCACTCTCCTCTGCCCCACTCTACCACTCTCCTCTGCCCCACTCCACCACCCTCCTCTGCTCTACTCGACCACTCGCCTCTGCTCTATTCGACTCCTCTTCTCTGCTCTACTCCACCACTCTCCTCTGCTCTATTCGACTACTCTCTCCTGCTCCACTCCACCACTCTCCTCTGCTCTGTTCGAACCACTCTCCTCTATTCCACTCCACCACTCTCCTCTGCTCTTTTCGACCACTCTCCTCTGCTCTACTCCACCACTCTCCTCTGCTCTATTCCACCACTCTCCTCTGCTCTACTCCACCACTGTCCTCTGCGCTATTCGACCTCTCCTCTGCTCTACTCAACCACTCTCTTCTGCCCCACTCCACCACTCTCCTCTGTTCCACTCCACCACTCTCCTCTGCCCAACTCCACCACTCTCCTCTGCCCCACTCCACAACTCTCTTCAGCCCCACTCCACCACTCTCCTCTGCCCCACTCCACCACTCTCCTCTGCCCCACTCCACCACTCTCCTCTGCTCCACTCCACCACTCTCCTCTGCTCCACTCCACCAGTCTCCTCTGTTTCACTCCACCACTCTCCTCTGCCCAACTCCACCACTCTCCTCTGCCCCACTCCATCACTCTCCTCTGCCCCACTCCACCACTCTCCTCTGCCCCACTTCACCACTCTCCTCTGCCTCACTCCACCACTCTCCCCTGCTCCACTCCACCACTCTCCTCTGCTCCACTCCACCACTCTCCTCTGTTTCACTCCACCACTCTCCTCAGTTCTATTCGACCACTCTCCTCTGCTCTACTCGACCACTCTCCTCTGCTTCACTCCACCACTCTCCTCTGCTCCACTCCACCACTCTCCTCTGCTCCACTCCACCACTCTCCTCTGCTCCACTCCACCACTCTCCTCTGCTCCACTCCACCACTCTCCTCTGCCCCACTCCACCTCTCTCCTCTGCCCCACTCCACGACTCTCCTCTGCCCCACTCCACCACTCTCCTCTGCCCCACTCCACCACTCTCCTCTGCTCTATTTGACTCCTCTCCTCTGCTCTACTCCACCACTCTCCTCTGCTCTACTCGACCACTCTCCTCTGCTCCACTCCACAACTCTCCTCTGCTCCACTCCCCTCTGCCCCACTCCACCACCCTCCTTTGCTCTACTCGACCACTCTCCTCTGCCCCACTCCACCCTTACCAGCTTTACTGTTCTTGTTCCGAGCGCCACTGGCTTGTGCTATATGCCACATACATACCTTGCCTTAAACTTGAAGTTCTAGCTGTTAATAGGTAGAGAACTGGACTAAAATAAAATGGTGTGCTGAAAACCTACGGCCTAGTGAGGGACTTCCTAGACCCAGTTTATATTGGTTTATGCCGTATTGCTATTTGGGAGGCTTCACCCGAACTCTGACACCAGCTCACATCACCAAAACAAGGGTGGGACCTATAAAGGTTTTGGACCCATCTTGATTTAAACCTTAAGCGTGAGATGTATCATGTAGCGCCAACTGCGAATGAGCATTACATCTAGGCGCTTGGGTATCATTGGGAATATAGATAACATATTGTCAAAGCTGCGTGGTCGGGTTAACTAGAGAGGAAAGTGCCAGGCATCTGAAGTGTCAAGTTCTATACACTGCCTACCAGTGGACTCAGATGTTATCCTACCGGCGCAATGTACTTATGGGAATGGAACCGCAGGGGCGGCTGTTAGCAGGAAAAAATATTTCAGGGGTTAATCACCCGCTGCCCAGAGCATCGTGCAGGCAGGTTTGAAAATCATCAGGCCCAACTCAGCCCTGCATTCTCCTCAGGTCGATACAAAGAGCGCCAATCGTATTGTATTGTATTGTCAGTGGAGAAGTGTGGCTCAATGGTTAGAGCGGCAGACCCTGATGCAGAGGTCTAGCCCTGGACCAGGGTTCAATTCCCTGCTTCAGTGGGTCTTGGGCTCAAAACTTCCACACACCTGATAATTCTCGCCTCAGTGCCTATTCCAATCATGGAGTCCCACTCTGCAACTCTGGGCAATAGCTTGCTTAATCTCCACATTGGCCCCCACAACGCTAAGGATGCCTGGCCTCCACCTTGGGGGTGCCCAGGAGTGGACGCCTCACAGGGAAAGCCAGGATGGGTTCCACAGTGGTATTTGTACAAGCGCCTTGAGACCCTTGCGGGTGAGTAGTGCGCTATACAAGTATCAATTTACATTTACAATTGCATATGTATATCTAGCGCTATACAGCGCTAGATATACATATATCTATATAGCGCTTACTACCCCTGACGAGGCGTTGAAGCGCTTTTTCGGTGGGTAGCAAGCTACTCCGGGACCATAGAGGATTAGTGTTGAATTAGTATAGTGAAACATGCAAGTACATTTTAAGTTAGGTTAGTCAGTTATTTGGATTTGGAATGATAGCAGAAGTATAGAGGAGGACAAAGGTTTGTATTTATTTATCGCTCGCTTGTTGACGCATGCTATTCAGGAAGCCTATAAAGGATTAGTGGTGAATTAATATGGTGAAATATGAGGTCATTTCAGTGGTGGATATTAGTCTGTTACTTGGAGTGAGAAGGATAGCGGATGGATAGAAGGGGAAGAAAGATTTGCATTCATATAGCACTTGTTACCCCTGATGGGTGTTGAAGCGCTTTTCTGGCGAGTAGCACGCCAATCCGGAACCCATAAAGGATTAGTGTTGAAATTTAGTATAGTATAAATATGAAGTCATTTGAGTAGTAGATATGTTATTCAGTTATTTGGGCAGTATATTAGTATAGTTGAATTTGAAATATGGAATTTGAGAAGTGAACATGTTAGTCTGTTAATTTTGATTGAAAAGGATAGTGGAGGGATAAAAGAGTGAAGGATTTTTTTTAAGGTCTTAGCAGTAGGAAGAGGCTTTTGGATGAGTAAAAAGGAGTTTCGGAGGGAAGGATTCAGATGAGAGAGTTTAGAAAGGTTTGTTTTAGGGGATCGGTGTAGTAAAAAGAGGTGTCAGATGATGCAAGGAGGGGTAGAGGAGGAGAGAGTCTAGAAAGGGTTATTTTGGCGATCATAGTAGTGGTATGGGGTTTGGGATAAATGAGAGTGTGGATGTAGAGGATATATTGATAGATGTATAGGATGAGAGACAGGGTAGTGCATTAGAAGGAGTAGTAGAAAGAAGTTTGAGATGAGTCAAAAGGTTGGGCTAGAAGATATATTGAGCGAAGTATAGGCTGAGAAATAGGCTAGTGCATCCGAAATGCTAAATTAGAAGAAAGTGATAAATATATAGATCCATAAGTACATTGAAAGTATATCGATACATAAAGGAAGTAAGTATATTTAGATTAAATATATTGATAGAGGCACAGGATGAGAAATAGGGTAGTGCATTGGATATGCTTTTTCAGGAGAAAAGTAACAGACACACAGATCTAAGTACACGGAAGGTACATGGATGCACAATGGAAGTATGTACATGTAGACCAAAGATGATTTTAATTTATTTATGATTATTATTATTATTATTTTACATGTTTTATAAAGTAATACACAAAGATAGGTACATATCTATAGTGAAAACAAATGTTTATAAACAGAGGGATATTCTGTAAATTTCTTTTTCCGTATGGTGCTTATGGTATAGGATAGAGTTGTGTACTGTTTGTAGGTGATGGTGGATATGTGAGGTAGTTGGGATAGTAGGGTGTGTAGATGTGGTTTGGTTGGGTTGGTGGTGCATGCTGGTACATTAATCTGTGCATAGTGTTGTGCGTGGTGTACATTTGGTGTGAGTGTGTTGCTCTGTTTGTGGATGTGGTGTAGATGGTGTGGGCTGGGTATTGTTAAATGAGAAAAAGGGCAGCATTTCTGGCCCTAGTCCCGACCAGTCTCGAACAGGATCAAACAGGCAACTACCCTTGTCCTCTCCGCCCTTAACTGGCTCAAACAGGCAACTACCCTTGTCCTCTCCGCCCTTAGCCTCGACGCCCGGGCTGAGACTCCCCAAGCCTGGCCTCTTTTGTAGCCCTAGTAATCAGGTGACCCATTCAGCCAATGGGAATCCTAGCCCTAACACTATCCAATCACAACACTAGCCCTAACATCTAGAACCAATAGGAGACCAGAACCTTGCAGCCAATCTTAGCCCTAGTCCAAGCACCCAATCAGTTCAAAAACCCTGATCTCTATGTCCAATAAAGGCCTTAGCCTTACCACTAGTCCCAACCCAAGTCCAAGCAGCCAATGGTACAGGTAGCCCTAGTCCCTACTTCCAATAGAAAGCCTAACCCTACTCTTAGTCCCACAACTGGCCCAACAACCAATCATACCAGAAGCCCTAAATAGCTACTTCCAATTAAAGGTCTAACCCTAGCCCTAGTCCCAACCCTACAATGATTGAATCACAGACCGAGAAACCAATCAGAACCCTCAAATTCCCAAACAATGATGGACATTAACTCTAACCCAATAGAAACACCAGATACAACCACCAATCAGTGTACACAATGAGGTGGATAATAGTAAATGTCTGTTTTGCGGCGCTTTCACATGGAAAAACGGTGGTAGCAAGGGCTTTACGTGCACACATTTTCATAAAAAATACAACCACCCATGATTTGAAGGTACAGGTGAGAAAAGAGCAAGTTCAGTGTTGTCACCATAAACTTTAGAACAGTACAGGAAGTTCGCAAACTACCTTGATGATATTTTTGGAGCCATCACTTTTGAAAGGGCGGCTAAACAAAATGGCGGAAGGGGATGTGAAGATTAATACGTTTCCTTCAGGTGGTGTAAAAGAGGGGTCAAAGCTCTAACAGGAGACCGTGAAAGATGTTGGCATTTTTACAGTGGTAGGAGCAAGGCTTTAAGTGGAATGAACAAATTGGAGGATCTCTCCAAAGGGGCGTGGCCATGTAATTAACCACATCGCTGCTGTGGTTATTTTTCCCCTGTGCTGAATATTCTTGAGATCCATTGTTCATGACGAGCTCAGCTCGTCATCAGCACAGCTCAACTGTGCCTCATGACGAGCTCAGCTCGTCATGAGCATGGAAGGGGTTAAGGACGAGGCTTAAAACACGTAACCTAAAAGTCTGTGCTTATCATAGGGATCCGCACGACTGGCATGTCACTGCATCCAGACATATCATACAAGTAGCATTACACCCACAACAGGCAAGGTCAATGGCTTTGGCAATAGTTGTTAGTTGCGTTAGATAAATAATCAGTAACTATGGCTTTATTGTATGCTAGCAGCCTGTCCCGACGTTGTCCTGGTATGAATTGCTGCCGGCCAGTAGTATATTGTTTTGAAGGATTTCGTTTTGATAGCATTTCTTATCTGTGACAGGCCTGTGAAACGCTCCGATTCACAGTGCACTGCTGATGCACTTAAGAGTGCGCGTTCAGTAGTGTGTGAACTCGAGTTTCCCTACTTTATTTTTCCTTGCAATATTATATAGCGCGAACTCGACAACATGGCATGAGCACAATTTACATTACAGAAGAACACATTCATTTGTGGTAGGCACGGGGAGACAAAGCGATTCGCCTGGAATCATAGGATGTTGAGCTGATGCTGAGATTCGAACGTAGCTCCCCAGCTCTAAAGTTCGCATTTCTAGAACTTGTGGCGGGAGGTATGTCTAAAAGTGTATGTCGGTGCTGGCCATCAATGAGAGAGACCTGTGCATTTTTCAAATGGGTGGTGAAAAAATATGAGTATGTTGCTGGAGATGTGGGCCGTCGTGCCACCAATGTACTTACCGGGTGAGGGTAAACACCCATTGTTCCGTAACTTTCTTTCCGCATACCATCACTCCGCATACTTTCATTACGAAAGTACCATGACTCCGCAATGCCATTATAATGCATGGCATTACATTTGATATGCTTTTACCATGCATACATTTACAACGAAATTCGTTGTAAATGCATGAATGGTAAAAGCATGTTTTTTTTTAAATGTTTGGATAAGGTAAGTATGGGTATAGGGGTATATGTTTTAGGGTACTGATGTATATGTTTTGGGGTGTTTGGGTATTTTAAGGGTTCAGATATAGTTTTGGGTTAAGGGGTACAAGGGTATTTTTAGGGTTCAGGGGTAGGTTTGGGTTTTGGGGTACAGGGGTATTTTAAGGGTTCAGGGCTAGGTTTGGGTTTTGGGGTACAGGGGTATTTTTAGGGTTCAGGGCTAGGTTTGGGTTTTGGGGTACAGGGGTATTTTAGTGTTCGGGGATGGTTTGGGTTTTGGGATACAGGGTTATTTTTAGGGTTCAGGGTTAGGTTTGGGTTTTGGGGTACAAGGGTATTTTTAGGGTTCAGGGGTAGGTTTGGGTTTTGGGGTACAGGGGTATTTTAAGGCTTCAGGGCTAGGTTTGGGTTTTGGGGTACATGGGTATTTATAGGAATCAGGGCTAGGTTTGGGTTTTGGGTTACAGGGGTATTTTTAGCTTTAGGGATAGGCTTGGGTTTTGGGGTACAGGGTATATTTATAGGGTTAAGATGGGTTAGTGTTTAAGGGTGTTGGAGTATTTTAAGGAGTAAGGGTGGGTTATGATTATGGGGTGCAGGGGTATTTAAAGGGAGCAGGGTGGGATTAGCACACGATATGAGACATGGCATGAAGGGCGGAACGTACCACACGCCCCCAGTGTTTGTCACGCCCCCAGCACATGCCCACAGCACAACGCAGACCCGCCCACAAGGGACTACTTTGCTGGCACGGTTCTTTTACCTTTTAAATGTATATGGTGGGCGTCTGCATAGCCTATGTCCTTCTGCTGCAACTGCCCTTTGCAACACTGTATCGGGTGTTGTGATTGGTGCTGTGCTTCCTGAGATTACCCGCCTCAAAGGTTTGGGCTCTCTCTTTATTATATTAGTATGGATAACATTGAAAATGCTTCAGTTCTGACAGAGCACGAGTCAGGAGGTGGGAGGGGGGTACACAAGCATGGACGACGTCTACCCACGTCTTTTATGTGCTGAACTTGTCCGTGTAATTTCCAAACACCGGGACACTTTCAGCAGCGCCTGCACTTTGTCTGCTTTTCAACTGCAACAAGCAGGAACGTGTAGGCGCAGCCGGGGCTTTCTTATTTAAGCCTCCTTCTGGGCCCATAACAAAGGCTGAATCGGAGGAGTCATCAGGCCTCCTTTAGTTCAAGTCTCTTGACTGGAAGCGGTCAGGAGCCTCACACCTGATATATATGTAGCGGAGGGGAAACAAAGGCTCACAACTTGTTAGCACTTCACACATACTTAAGAGAGGCAGCTTTTCGCTTCTTCGGTCCCTGTTTAGGAGATATGCATGCACTGTAAGAATGTCAGATGTGTTGGTCTTTCCCAGTATTTACACACAAAAAATTGCATTTATATAGAACTTACTTCTCTTGAGGAGGTGTTGAAATAATTTAAGTACCACTATTTTTCAGGTATAGCCTTACTCATTCCAATGCAGGGTGTCAGTGCGTTTTACATCAACACGTGCATATTACATATACAATAAATTATATGTTTGTAAATGAATGTACAGGATGTGTTACATAAAACTGGGGATTACAAGGTGTAGAAATCACATATCATCTTCCAATGTCACTTCTTGTGATTTCACTTCCTGTAAAGTCGTGGCTTGTGATGCCACTTTCTATGATGTCAATAGTGATGCCATGTGTGATGTCATGCGCTGTGAGGTTGCGTGCCGTGATGTCACACACTATGATGTCACTTGCACACTGCCTAACTAGGTTAGTCCTCCCACTTCTTTTTTTAAAGACTTGTGCCCGAAGTTCTGAAATGATGAGACTGTGAAAGAACTATAACAAGCCTCTTTGAAGTTACATCAAAGTCGGTGAAGGGTGGCACTGCTGTGGAGTTCAGATTTATTGTTCACCCACAGGGTGAGGGCAAAAATAGAGAGCCCGATAGGGACCCGTTTCAGCACCTGCTTTTTAGACCAGCTGGTGTTGAGCACTGGCAGGACCCGGCCCACTAAAAGCCCTGGGTAGGAGTCAGACAGGGGCTCAGAAAAGAAGGTGTTCTTTGCAGGACAGATAAAAGTGCACGGGAAGCTCACTGTTCCTGGGTTTCAAAATCAGAGGAGAGAGAAAACGGTTCTCAAAATCCTCTTAGCGGAGAGACACTTTGGATGAACCTGTGCTCGCTTCTCAGCATCCCCTTTTCTGGCCTATCCAGAACATCCTGATAGAATCTGAGTGATCTCTCCCCCGAGTCACGCTGCTGAGTATGTGTTTGTGTTCTTTGTTGCTTATCTGTTATTTCTATGTTGATTGTTATCCCTCTTCTTCTTCTTGGTCTCTTGTAAAGCGCTCTGATGCTCCTGGGCCAGGCTTGTGCTGTATAAAGCCGCAAAAATAAATAGAACAGCAGCCACTGGATAGGAAAAGGAAACCAGGGTGCAGGTATGATATAAAGATTAAACAGACATGGAAACCTATAAATGGGAAACAGCCTTTACAACACAGGCAGAGCCACACGTGCTGTTTCCCTGCAAGCGCAACAACGCTTGCCTGAACTACGCATATGCCTTACCAATGTATGTGTGGGGTTAAGGCGGTACGTGGATAGATGTTCAAGTAGAAGGATCGGGGGAAGACGCGGACTGGTAAGTGGGACTGGGTTTTGGGAGGTAGTTTTAGGGGTGTGGTTGTTTTTAGGGCTCGGGCGGGGTTATTTACAGGGCAGGGGGCGGGGTTTTAGGGCTAAGGTTCGGGGTAGTTTTAGGGGTGGGGGTAGTTTTTATGGCTCGGAGGGGTCGAGTTGTATAGGGTAGGGGCCAGGGTTTTAGGGCTCAAAGCGGGAAGTCTGGGGTGTGATCTATACCACACATCCCTTGACCAATCATGCCTTTAACACGAAATTGCATGGTAAAGGCATGTGTGGTGAAGGAATCCGTTGTTCAGACGCATTTGTTGTTTGGGATGCGTTGTAGAGGCATGCGTGGTTTAGCCATGCATGTCTCTATCATACAACCCCTATAAATGCCTACCACTGTACTGGTTGGGACTAGTGGCATAGTGCAAAATGATGCTACCCCCGCAGAATGTTGTGAGAGGCCCCCCGAGTCACCCATGCGTCACAGTTATTGGCCTTAGGTGGAAAGGCGGCTCAGCAGTTCCATAGGCCTGTATTATCCCTTTGTTTGGGACATTAATGTATGTGAAAACGGATAATATCTCACCTGCTCTTGATGACTCCCCTGGAATGTTCAAATGGGGTCAAGACTGATTTGCATATGGCTGGGTCCGAACTGGGGTGGTGTGGTGAGCAAAAGAATGATGGATTAAACCCAGGTCCTTGTGACTGGGGGTGAATGTTTGCATTGTCCAGAATTCCGTCCATCAATTGTTTTGCAAATGAGGTATGACCCAGCACTGACAGGCAACTAACCGAGTTGCTCATTTATATATTCAACACTGCTAAAAATGACTCTTCGCACTCACGCAACTGGCGCTATTATCAGGGAATATGTGCAGACAGAACTGACTCTCATGCTAGGCGGTACCAAAAATGCAATTGTCCCTGCAAAGTGTCTAACGTTTGTAAAATTTGCACTTCTCAAAGTATTGTAACCTGACAAAGTTTTGCTTATAGTAAAAGTTCTTGCAAAAAAAGTTATCAGAATTTTCTTTCCAAAATTTTTTTTTACCAGAATTTCCCAACTTGAAGTGAGTTTTGGCTTAGTTTATTTTTCTGTAAAGCCTAAGTAAGCAGAATTGTTATTCTCAATCTTCAAAGTATTTCCAAACCTTTCAAGCTTGTGAATAAAACTTCAGGAAGAGGAAAATCTTCGGAGTTTCACAGTCCCTGGCAGAACAAGTATGCTGCATATAATTTGGCATTGATAGCTTAAAAGAGAATGAAATATGTATTAGGACTTGGACTGAAGCATATTTCACATTTGACTAGCTGCACTGCCCAAAACGCATTGGGGTATTAAAAGTTGACTATCAAAAACTGCGACTGTGAAGAAACATATTAACTGCAAAACACACAACAATGCCTACAATTCAAAGGACAGCAAGAACAAAGAAAAAGACACCAAGGCCAAGTGCCACATCTGATAGAAACTGATGGAGGTTTGCTTGAGTTCGACCGCAACACACGTTTTTGGGTCTTATTAACGTGCAACTCAGTGGCACCCATGTTTTCACTCTCAGAAGAACGGGATGCGAACCTTTGAACAACTCACAAACAGGTTTCTGTGACAGGTGCCAACCTACCAAACTCCTTACTGTTTGGAAAAAAAACAATGTTTGCAACATAATGCTGTTTGCGGTCTTAAGAGCTTCACACTTCCTAATCTTTCTTCACAGCAAGAGATGGAAAAAAGTGGGAACAGATGAGGAGGCTTGAACAAAAATCTAATCAAATCTAAGTCAAGTGGTGCAAAATTTAAGAATGTAAAATTCAAAAAGTTGAAAAAAAAATCCTCTTAGTGAATAATGCGGAAGGCCCTGGTTCATAAGCTCATAAGTTGCAGGTGCCGGCCCCCAGGAGGGCGCCCTGATACGAGTGGGTGTGAATATTCATGATTTAGGAAAGCCGCTTTTTGCTGATTGAACCTTAATGAAGTATTGCTTTACAAGTGAAAAATAGTAATTAAATGGTTTAGAATGAAATGCACGACATAAGCTCCATCAAGTGGAGGGCTGTACCAATGCGACAGGGGGCCAAGGCCTGAACAGGTTGAGTTGAGTTGAGACAAGATGGCCATGTCTCCTGACTACGTTATGTGGCACAAGTTCTGACCCCTCACCCAACGACGCTACGCCCACTGAAGCCCAGCCTTCCTGCTCATCTGATACCTCCTGTGGCCAAAGCTCCGAGCGAGTCCGTTGGCATCCCCAGCCCTCAGGAGCCTGTGTGGAAGATGAGCCAGTTCCCATTAAGAGTTCCATCCGAGGCCAGTCCTTGGCGCGCTCACGCTCCCCCCCTCTCTGCCTCCGCAGACTCACAGACGCCTTGTCAATAGAAGAGTAGGACAGTGTTACTATTTAATTTGATTAATTAGAAAGTCTTTTCCCCCATAAGACCTCTTGCATCAGCTTCAACAGCTGCAGGCATTGCCTGGCGCCTCCCGGAGGAGCTCCGTGGACCAATCCGCCCTCCCAACACCTCCAGTGGAAATGAGAGCGAGGTGTGTGCGTGCGCGCGCGCAGGCTTACCGTAAGAACGGCAGGGGGCCAGATCGCTTCTGCCATGGTTGAAGATGCTCAGGGTGTTGGTGCCAAGGGGGCACAGGGTAGGGTGACCAGGCGTCCCTGTTTTGCCTGTTTTGCCTGGACGGTCCCTGTTTTTAACCAGCTGTCCCAGCAAATTTCAAGAAATTTAGCTCATGTCCCCGTTTTTGGAGAGGGTCGACTGAAAACGGTGGGAGGTGTTTTTTTATGTTTTACAATCCAGGGATAGTTAGCAGTTGTTTCAAGAAAGCAATTTAATTAACGGGCAAGCTACTGGGATTAATAATTGCATTTTATGTATGTTCTCACTGCCTGTTCTGTTATTCTCTGCTGAGGAGCGCTCTCATTGCTTGAAGAACAAGCATTTGCAATGCAATGGTCTCGGCATCATTAAAGGTAGAGCTATTGGCATTGTTCATGACATTTCTTTTTTTTTCTTTAAATCACAAATAAATGGCATTGTCATTTACATTGCCAATACACAGCACTCTGCACTCAACAGCACACACCACTCTGCACATGCACTCACTGCTCTGCACACTCACTCTGCACTCACTACTCTGCACTCACTACTCTGCACTCACTACTCTGCACTCACTACTCACTACTCTGCACTCATTACTCACTACTCTGCACTCACTACTCACTACTCTGCACTCACTACTCTGCACTCACTACTCTGCACTCCCTACTCTGCACTCACTACTCTGCACTCTCTACTCACTACTCTGCACTCACTACTCACTACTCTGCACTCACTACTCACTACTCAGCACTCACTACTCACTACTCACTACTAATATATGTAATTGGTTGAACAGAGAAGCAAGAGTGAATATTCACAATATTAGATTGGTTGGGCAGAGGCCCAGCAGGAAGAGGTCCTAATATGAGATTGCTTGGAAAGAGGTCTATGAGTAATAGGTCGTAATATGAGACTGGTTGAACAGAGAAGCAGGTGTAAGCGTTCACAATAGGGGTGGCTGGACAGGACCAGGAGTAAAGGGTCACAATATGAGATTAGATGGGCAGAGGACCAGACTCTAACCAGAAGTAGGGGGGGGGTTCATGATGAGATTGGTTGGTCAGCGGCCCGGGAGTGAGAGGTCCTAATGAGACTGGGTGGTCGTGTCGCAAATGAGCCTGAGTGAAGTGTCAAGATGCACAGGAGTAAAGTATCTCCGTGTGAGGTTGGGTGACCCTAAGCACAGGAGTAACACTGGAGCGTGGTTCTGAGTGGCAAAGACGCCCGAGAGAGATCAAGGTTAAAATCTAGTACTTAACAATATAGTCCAAAAGGTGCGTTGCACGCAGAGAATTTCCCGCTCGTGAAATCAGAAAAACAAAAAAAGTTAATACAATAAAAAAGACTTGGAACAAAACGAGGGGGGTGGGTACTATTACTGAGAAAACGAGAGCAAAGTCGGGGATCACGACGGGTTGTTAGTTAAGCGGAAACCGGAAATGCGCAGAGCAAATATGCCTGCTGCCCTTATCTGCAGGAGATAAATGGGGCCTGAGGGTGGGTCTGGGGCACCTTTCCGCGTGAGTGATTAGCTGACTTGGTAGTTCCACGGAACCCCTATATTCTCCAGGGAAATGACTGGACCCCCCGTCTATGACGGTAGGTTTCTTCTCTTACCACTCGCATTGAATGACAGCAATGCCCTCCGCTTCCGCCAGGCACGGCAGACGTCACGCATGCCCGCCCGCGCCGCTAGGCCCCCGCGCGCTGATTACGGAGCGATGACTCCCCTACGTGAGTTCACGTCTCCACTTCACGATGCTGGGGCATAACACGGGGGAGGCAAATTCCATCTGGGGAGCAGGAAACGTACTGCTAGGAAAGAACACGCCCCTTGAATTTAAGTGAATGATATGCGAGCGCAGGCCATAGTCCACTCAAAACCTATTTGTTTGCCCCCCTCCCATCCCAACCGCCCTTCCACACACACACAAGTTTTATCTCCACTGATTTCCAACAAAAGCTCCACATACCAACGGGATCCAAAACTACTTGACTCACATTTTTTTTCTGGTGGATCAAAAGCAGGATTTTCCTATTCAGCTGAGTGATGCAAAATTTCACGACAGGAGCGCACCGGAGAACCCAGATGAATAAAAAGCGCCTGGGGCACTCGAGCACCGCCTGGACCCAAACCGGAGCACTGCGGGGTGCATAGACCCAGCCACTGCCCGGGCACCGCTGTGAAGTCAACGTGCCTTACCAGGGATCCCAGCACCCCACCACCGGACCCCTGCGCGGCTGCTGGACGGGCAGGAACGCAGCCAGAAGAGGGCCAGCACTCGTGGGCAGCAGGGAGCTCCTAGAGGACCGCTGGGGCGCTTTAGGCACTATCCGACGCCTGCAGGGTCACAGCCTTAAGCGCTGCAAAGTCCGGACCAGGAGCTGCAAGGAGCAAAGCAGAGGCGAGGGGGCACCTGCCCCGTGGCACGGGGACACTCAGAAGCACTCGAAGATCTTGCCTGGCACAGATGGCACCGTCCCCTGTGAGCCCCAGGCACTAACAGCGCTGTGTTTGTGCCTCCAACGGCCAACGGGAGTAGCGCTGGGAGGCAGCCAGCCAGCCGCTATAATCGATTCCTGGGTACAGTCGAGAGCATCTGTTAAAGCGCGGACTGTTGAGCCCCTTTGTTGTCCCTCCTACTCTTTCCGTGGCACTTCCAGGAAGCCCAGCTGAACGCATCCTGTTTTGACGGGGATCTGGTTTGACAAATCGGAATATCATGGAAGGTCCAGGTTACCGGGCAGTGCCGGGGATCACATGGCGTGGCACGGTCTGAAACACTGCTGGGAGTTCACCCTCTCCGGGTGGTACAATTAGCGACGGCCTGAGTTCTGCGTTATTGAAAAGAGCATCTTTCCAGGGCATTTGCTTCCGCCTTCACATTGAGGAAGGAATCGAGGCGAAAGGGGAAGGCCTCGGAAGCTTCAGGGAGGGTCTGCCCTGACTTCGAGGAACAGGCGAGGGGTGGAGGGCCGGGCATCACTTCTGCATTCTATATCGGGGGCATTGCCTCTGCCCTTGCTTTACTTGAGACGGAAGTGAGTTTGGTTAGAAAAATAAAAGATTGTCCCCGCCGCCGCCCGGCCCGCAGTAGGAAGTCAGGCAGGCCGGGGGCGGGACCGAGGGACAACAGGAACTCACCGAACTTCCTCCGGAGGAGAGGAGCCCCGCCCGCGTCACCAGAGCAGCTACCGGAGGAGTGCTGAAGGGAGCGAGGCTCCCGCCTGGAAGAGAGAATCTCGCCGGTGCAAGAAGCCAGGTAACGGCCTCCACCCGCAACAGGAATCCCGGTGAGTGCGAGCATCAGGAGGGGGGTCCCAAGTATGATGTGTGTGCCCGTGGTCCCAAGTTAGCGCATGCGTGTGAATGCGCGACAGCAGCGGTGAGTGCCCGTGGCCCCAAGTTAGCGCATGCGTGTTAATGAATGCGCGACAGCAGCTGCCTACAGCGAGCGCGTGCGCGTTTCAGAATCCCTCCAAGGCGATGCGCGCGGCCAGGAGTGTCTCCTGGGAAGCACACTCGCTAACAATAGTTCTCGGCGAGACGCGCTTCCGCGCGTTTAGCCGAGACCTAAAAATTGCAGTCCTTCTTCTATTTTTATGAAATGTCCCTGTTTTTGGCTTCAAAATTCTGGTCACCTTAGCACAGGGGGGACCCCAGATCTAACTTCGAAGAATCATCGTCCACATCGTAAAGCGTAAAGTAGATTGGGCTTTGTACCTCCACGGGTCACCGCGAGCAAGGGTCTGCCCGGGATAAAAATTATAGGCACGAGCTCCAAAATAAAAGAGCTCCATTAGCGAATACGATAGTTAAAAAAGTGGCCAAAAGTTGGCAAACTGGGCAGTTTTGAACTTGTAAAGGCATTGTGTCTAAGTGTTTTGCAATGTATGGAAGCCTGCATGGATTTAAGTTTGTTGCAGGCAGTTTGTTTTAACAGCAGGGAAATCAACAGGAAAAATCTGCCCAGCAGACAAATAAAAAGGCCCACAATCTGACTTGTCGGACCAGTCTTTCGGGCACTGCCTGAGTGCCCTAAAGGCCAGTCCCAACCAATCCCAAAAATCCCTGGGATGCCACAAACTGCTATGTTCCGCAGCACAGACTGGCACCTTCTGAAGCATTCACTTAGGGCCTGATGAGGAGTGCCCCAGTGGGGCAGTTGCTATTTATCGCACCCAATAAAGTCTGACTCACTAGGGTATGGAATTTTTCAGGTCCGATAATTTGCACCGTTTCTGCGTTTTTTGTGAAGGTGTCGGGGGAACTCCAGCCCAAACCTAATAATGGCCATAGTGTAAGCAAAACAACTGTGCCTGCAGTAACCTCCTCTGGATTCCCCAACAGCTGCGGCCCATGCAGGTAAGAGTGGTGGGGCAGTGGGGCCGGGTGAGGGGGGATCTCGATGGACAATGGCGAGGAAAAATTAAATAAATAATCAATTTTCCCTCGTCATCCCCTGTCGAAATCCCCCCCCCCCCTTCCCCCCCCCTCCACATGGCCCCACCACTCTTGCCTGCACGGGCCCCAACTGTCCCCCAATCTCAACTGTCTTGAGGGGTCACCCACCCAGCACACCCACCTTAGCCAGAGATGTCCACCTGGACTGGAACCCCTTGGGCGGCAATAGGAACTAGACATGCATAGCTCAGAGATAATTTGAAGGATAGTCTTCTAGGATGATCATTTAGCTCAAGAGCACAAAAATTCCTAAAAATACAAATTGCCACAAATCATTGCTTGCAAAAAACTGTATATTTCTATGAAATGTTCCCCACATTCCTGCAAAAAAATTAGATATATTTAGATATTTAATGTATTTGTACAGTAGGGCTATGCGGTTGATAACTTTTATATCAGGCTGACTGGCGCAGTCTTGCAGCACATTTCTCTTGCTTGGTGTTAACCTTTCTTGGGAACAAGTTTAATTTTTTTGGGTGGAGGTTGTCACATGGCTCCATCCTGCTGCTTGGAGTGGTTGCTCACCTGGTTTTCCCTCCATTACCTGTCTTTATTGGGAACGAAATTGCATGCATTGCACGAGAAGGAGCGCAACCTGCAAGAGTGAGCCGAAACGCTCATTTTAAGACCCCTGCAGCAACGTGATCTGACCCATTGGCTGACTTCAATACCCCCTCTGTACATAGTGTGACTGTAAAGGCTAGATTTAATGTCCTCTATGTATCGAGTTTTACCCTAAGACCTTGGTATAGGAGCACCTCTAGTCCATACATAGCTTGTGCTCTATTAGTCACCTATTTGTAAATTCTCATACCCCCAAAAGCTAGACCTTAAGGCCTTCTCTGTATGTAGTCTTCCACCAAAGCCTACGTGTACAACTCTCTCTATACATAATCTTACCCTAATAGCAAGCTTTATTATTAGTTTCTCGTGCCGTGTACATAGCAGCTTTGTACAGAACAATATTCATAAGTTGATCCCATGATACCGTTTCATAGGATACCATATTTCCAGGCAGGGTCCTTCATTTAATAGATTCATTCAATAATTCTATCTAACACCGTTTTGTACCCTGGCCATTTAATAAAGCAAACTCGCTAAGAGCTGTTGTTTGTAGGACTTCAGTTAAGTCAATGGGTCTAAGGTATTAGAGGGCAACGGTTTGCCCTAGGAAAGCATGTGTCCTGGGCCTGTAGGTCCCCATATCCGAGTGGGCAGAATTTTAAGGGGTAGAGCACTGGGGTGTGGAGCGACAAGCCTACTGCTAGCTTTGATTAGTTCTCATAACTTTGAAGTTGCTTCGCTTTTTGGTTGGTGGTGGCTTTAATACATCTTTACTGTATACTACCCATATTTGTGTCGTGCAATGCTGTCCCAGGTCCAGCCTCTTAACTTTGGTGGGCTGTCCAAATATGCTGAGTGCATGCAGATGCATGCATGTAGGACACTTGTGAACGCATCCCACAAAGCAAGCATAGTTCAGATCGCGCATGTGGATGGTAACATACAGAAGATGCAGTCGCACATACATATGTCGGTTAACTTGATGGACCTGGTCTCCTAATTGGAATTGTGTTGGTGGAGGAGGTCGCTCCAATGGTGAATCCATGTATCAATGTACTGCGGAGAGCAGCTAGTTGACTGTCTTTTGGCACTGAAGCAGGCCCGGGTGGGGCAGGGGTTGAATGGGGTTGATGGTTGAGGAAGTGGGCAGGACTGATGTGATGAGAGTGACAGACTGAATCAAATTCACTTTCATATGTGGTGGTTGTGAAGAAACGAGAAATCCACATACGAGTTAGGGGGCATGAGTTTTAGTAGGTGAAAAGATGATAGCGGTGGCTTATACATAAGCCATAGGTATCACCTGATGCACAGCGTCTTTTGCATAGGAGGTGAGGGCTCTACCTGTGTATAGTTGTGTTGAAAAGCAACATGTTGCTCTCTATATGACCCTTGAAACTATGTTTGCTGCATACAACTATGGGATAGGGGCATGCAGTGGATTTTGATGTTTTAGCTGTCCTGAATTTAGAGATGTAGGATTGGTAGGTTCAAGTTCTGTTTGTGTTTAGTGGTGTGTTTGTTGCTAGGCTGTGGCTGCAGTGGTACAGTGTTGATGATATACCAACAGTATTAGGTGCTGAGAAGCAATATGGACAGTTTTGAGCTTGGCTTGTGTCCGAGGAGGATGTGTCGGGTGTGCCACGGTACTGAGGTGCATTTTGTGTCCTCATGTTCTTATGCACCTCTTGAAGAATCCTATTCGTCTACAGTGCTTTTGAAGAGCTAAATGTTTCTGTCTTTGTGGCCCTTCATGCTGTTTTCACTGCACAAGAGCGTTGTGTTGAGGCTTCTGTTAGATTATGACACATTGGTAGTGCTGGGATGTAGATGGATTAGTTAGAATTCACATTCTGTTTAGCATCTGATGGGTTGGGCACTGATGTGTGGTTATAGTGGTGCATTTCACATCCTTGAGTTATGTTGCAGGTCTTGAGGTAATTTGGATGTATTCAGCATAGCAGAAAAACAACACATATCTAGCTGTATGGCCCTTGGTGAAGGGCTCATTGCATGGAAGTGTGTTATTGATGCATTTAGAATGTCCTGATGTACTGGTAATTTGGAGATGTAGAACATTTGGCTGTGGGTTCTGTTTTTGCTCAGTATTGGCAGTCTAGAATCAGAGGTTAGGGTAGAATTGTGCATCCTTCTTCTTCGGGTTGCTTTGTTGGTCTTCGGTTTTACATGTTTTCACTTGGTGTTGCATCTAGTGTGATCTAAAGCATTATATGGCTTTGAGTGATTGTGTGGATGGGTTGAGTGCTGGTTGTGTTCAGCACTGATGTGTAGGATGTTTAGGTAAGAGTACAGTGATGAATGTCATGTCTTTGGGTAGTGTTGTACGTTTTGAAGCAATATGAATATGCACAATGCAGTGAAAAGCAACATATTTACAGTGCTTGATTTTGTGTTGGTTTCATGAAAGTGTGATGTTGGCGAATTTAGTTTTTTTTAAATCTCACCTACAGACATCTTTTGGCTGCCTGCCTTGAAAGACTAATTGTGGTCAATACCAATACTTACAGTGAATTTTGGGTCAATCCATTGCTTACCATTGGTTGGCTTTCTTGTCATTCTCATCTGCTTGCATCTTAGTCAATGGCTGTCCTTCCTCTTTTGTTTGTATCCCTCCTTTTAAGCAGAACTTCATTACAATCTTTTCTATTGATGCCTTGGATCCTTCCACCAAGCACATTCAGGGATCTAAGTTTTTCTTGTGCACTTTTAACACTCTATAGGATACTGTCTGGCACTTCTAAGTTCAAACCAATTTCCGGAGTAGTGTGACAGCTTCACTGGCTGCCTATCAGAAGTCAAACTAAATTTAAAGTGCTATGCATTGCATACAAAGCAATTCACAATATTGGACCCGAGTTCCTTAAAAAAGCACTTTGCCCATACACACTTAACAGATCTTTGCACTCCTCATCGGCCTACCTCCTGAACGTTCCCCGGACCAAGAAAACATCATGGGGAGATAGACGATTCACAATCGCCACTGCTAGACTGAGGAATACTCTCTCCCTCCATATTAAAACTAGTCCCACCCTGCTAGCTTTTAGGGAGCGGGTAAAAACCTGGCTTTTCAACCAGTAGTCATCAGTTCCAGGTCAGTTTTTCCTCTTGCATTCCACAGCGCCAAGACACCTCAGGGTATTTGTGCGCTTTATAAGTGGCTTAAAATAAAATAAATATAGGAATTAATATATTTGATTGCTCTCTCCCCTTTATGCTGCTTCCCCCTTCAAATTCTTGATCTACCCACTCCCCCCCCCCCTAAGCTCGTTTATGGTTTCCCCCACCCCTTCTTGTCTCTAGGACTTTTATTTCTTTTTTTAACTCCACCCGCACCTCCGTTTCTTCAACCTCTTGTTCTCCATTTCTCGTTACACTGTGGTGTTTACTTCCCTCCCAGCCCGATGCCTGTTCCACCTTTGCGCCCCTCCTTTCCTCTCACCGTCTTTGCAGTTTAAAAAATATATATTTTTTTTCCTTTATTGCAATTTGTTGCCAGGCTGTTCCTCTCTGAAAAGGCTCAACGGACATATTTTATTTCTTTTTTCAAATGTATCGCTCCAAGGTGGGTGTTCGTCATCTTGGAATGATAAATAAAATAAAAAAACTAAAATGGCAGATGCACTAAGGAGTCTGTGTTCGCATGCATGATGGATAAAAGACTCATTTATTTATACCTGTAATATGCTAACTTTAAGGCATTACATTTGTTTTATAGGACACATGTAATGTCCTAAAGTTTATTAGCCACAATTGTTATCAATCATTGGCAACGCCAACAGGGTTGGCATTAATGTGCAAATGCATGTGGCCAAGGCGTTCACAGATGCTGTTTGCATGCATAGCATGCACACATTCTGTTAATTACATTAAAGCCTGCTCTGTTGTGTTTGCCAGTGTTGGAGAAAAAGTAACAAAAAGGATCCTCTTCCGTACACAATGCATTTAGGAGCTAAAGAAGTGAATGTGACAAACACTGTGCTGACTGAGTGTACTTTGCAGATGTAAAATAGTCCCTCATAGAAACAACTCCTGGAAGGTGGAATGATACAGCAAATAGCGAAAACGTCTCTATTAAAGGATTGGTAACAATATGTTGCACTAAACAGCTCCACTGCGAACCCATTCCTAAAATCTAATAAAAATAAATTACAAATATCCTGTCTGATGTTACAGTCACAAACTGCCTAAACCAGTTGAATGGCACACAAATGCCTTGACTCACATTTCATGTTATCCAACTCCTAACCCAAAACATTTTCCTTAAAGCCAAGTGTGCCAGGATGCCCAGGCATGACAGGTAAAGGGCAGGAATGCACCGTATTTAAGTCAATACAGCACATTCCTGTCCTTTCCTTTGCGCAGGTGCCCGTTTGTCAGCCTAGCGCCAATGCAGGCACCCTTGCACCGTATTGCAAAGGTAACTGTGTTGCATGCAGGATTGATTTTATGCAGGAAGGGAAACAAACCTGGGAGGCATAGTCCTCTTTCAATGTTTGGTGCAGAATGCAGCACGCATAGAAAGAGGAAGAAACGGGGAGAAATAGAGAGATTTCTCCTGGTTACACCTCCCCCTGGGAAGGTGTAAGATTTTTGCGCATACCTGGGGATGCATTGAAATCAATCAGAGTTGCATGGGATCACTGCCCATAAAGCAGCGATTTGCCCTGTGTTGCGTAACTTCAGATTTTTTAAGCCACTCGGAGTCGCACAAAGTGGCTTTGTGTGGCTTCAAATAACTGACGTAGAGATTTGCGTCACTTATGTACCATGTTGCATGGTGCACACGTGACACAACCCTCTTATGAAGAAGCCTCCCCGAGTTACTGGAATTACAAGAAAAATAAGTAAACTAGCCAGCTTTGTAGAACAGTCAAAGGTGGACACGAAGGTTGCAGCCATTTTGTAAAATGAGACTTTCTTCATGCTCTACAAAGGGCAAGGTGCCCTAGAACCAAAGCAAAATCATTATTTTAAAATCAAATCATTAAAAGAAAATTACATTTCTCAAAAAAACTGTATGCTGATCTATTGGCAATTCTAATAAAAACTAGCAAGAGGAACATCATTTTGCTTTTATTAAAAATTGTCAGTATTTGTTGTACTTTTGAAACCAGTGCACAGACCCGGATTAGATTTCTGATTAAAACATTAGTGACTTGCCCTCTGGATGGCTCTGTCTCAGCCACTCTTCTTGCGCAGTCTATATTTTTTTTAGCTAAAGTGGAGTACGTATAACAGCAGAGCCCTCAACATTTCCTGGTTTATGTCTGAATAGCTCATCTTCCTAGGTTTTTGCTCTTCATTATGGAACTTTTAGACCAGATTTTAAAATGGGATTCGAAGGACTGCGAGTCCTAGAATGCAGAGAAATAAACTTGGAATGTGTGGTCTGCTCACGTGTTGAACTGGGAACCATAAGAGCTCTGCAGTACTTAGATAATGGGTACTCACATTTTCTCAGGGGCCAAAAAGGTTTGTCTGTGGTGTGACCAAGGGTAGCATTGATGCCAGCAGGTTGGTGGTCAGGAGCGTGGGATTCCAGGGAGTGATGCTGGTAAGGTGGGTGTAGGGGAAGCGAAGCATATAAATCAAGTTGCTGAACTGCACAACGTGAAACCAGAAAACTTGAGATTAATTCATGGCTTCCCCACGTTACCAAATTGTGTGATCATAGGCAATTGTTTTATTGCAGTATCCCTCCTTTTTCAACATTATCACATACAAAAGGACGTTGAAATACATGACTTCAGGATGTGCATGGAACAAAACCTTCTTCTGTGTCCGATTTAATAAATCATAATGTTGTTCATCTATAATAGGAACCCAGCCCAAAGAGTGAACTAACAACTGACTTGCATCTTATAGTCAATCTTGTCAGAGTTGTCAGGGTGGGGGAAGAATCAATGTTGGTAAATTCATGTTTGAAAACCCTTGAATTAAGAAAAAATACTTCTCAATGCACTGATATAATGTGATGTACTAAAGTGAAATGGTCCTGCATGTTAATTAAATACACTTTTCGAATTTTGAAGAGACTTTATCATATTTTTACACTTTTGCTGCAAGATGTCTTTAAAAATAAAGGTGTTTCTAAAGTTAAGCGTGCAGGATAACCTAGTTACTTCCTTTCTTTAACTTTAATTAACCTTGAAATAAAGGCTTGTCTGATTATTTAACTTATTTCTCAGTGCTAGTGCTGAGTTTAGAAAACAGGAGGTCAGTGCTGCTGTTGACCAGGCGGCCGCATGTAAAGGCCAGGAGGGCCACATGCAGCCCCTGCGCCGTACTTTGAGAATTACTGAGTATGTGTCCGGTTAGGGTGACCAGATATCCCCGCTTTCCGCAGCCACTCCCGGTTTTCATAGACTGTCCCGGGAACTAGACAGTTTTAATTGAAAATAATGAATGTACTAGTTTTGGTGAAAAGGTGGAGTGAGCCTACACATTAGACTTCATATGGAGTGCAGGCTCACATTTCCACCAACCATCTCCTTTTAAATCACTGCACTGATGAAGTTAATTGCTTTAGAGTTATTTTGAAGACTTCTCTGCTGTGCTCTAGTGTCTCAGGGCCATTTTTTATCACGGGTTGCATCACTTCGACTGAACCCTTGAAATTAAATTGATCAAGCCACGCGAGGCCACCTTTTCTGGCCCGCAGTGGCTTGATAAATCCAGAGACATGCCATGCTGCGCAAATTGCTATGTTGCCTTACTCTGCCCCAGGGAAGCATTCTATGGCTGGTGTGGGGGTGTTCCCACACAAAACCCATGGATTTTGACGCATTTTGCAATTTACCATTACTGCACCAACAATACTATGCCTTCCCAGAGAGGTGTAACAAGGAGAAATGTCTTTATTTCTCCTTGTTTTTGTCTCTTTCTATGTGTGCTGCATCCTGCGGCGCACATAGAAAGAGGAATATGCCGCAGGGCATTGTTTTTATGTTGGTAGGTGTACCTTCCTGCACAAATAAATCCTCCTTAAAATGCAGGCACCGTTGCACCGTGGTGCAAGAGTGTCTGCATTAGTACTAGGCAGCACCTTGTGAGCCAGGGCAGAAACGTTCCATATTGTGATAAATACAGTGCATTCCTGCTCTTTACATGTAACTCAGGGCAGCAAGGGGACTTGCTGCACTGCGTTACATTTTGATAAATATGGCCCTCATTGTCTCAGTGAAGCAGTGAAGCAGTATGTAGAGAGGCAAATCAGCATCTAAGAAGACCCTCAGCTGACACACAAGCGCATGAGCTTTCCCCTCAGCTTAATCACAACTAGGCCTGGGTGAAATGTTTATGTTGCTGGTGTAATCAGAGTTAATTTTATGTTACTCTTTTGGTGGACAGAAGGAGAGGAACAATCTTCCCTCATCAAGTCCTGGTTTTATAATTAGCTTTCTGGCACTTTCAGTTCTCATTTTTGTAGATGCAAAAGTCCCAGATGGCAACCATACCAACTGAGCTACTCAGGGAAACTTGACATCTTGGAAATGTCTTCCTTTGGTTAGGTTAAGCCTAATGAAATGGACCAAAAGGTGCAACCTCTAAAACACTAATCTTGTTTATAATTCTCACAGATAGTCCATCCCATGGTTTGTGGGATGTACAAGTATAGTTTGTCTATGGCAGAATGCGCATCCAATATAGTTAGGGAGGCACATGTTCGTGTATTGCGGTGCAGAATTTATTTTTAGCCCTGATCAGAGCGCAATTTAGCCAACACAGATAATACTGCACATAAATGTTGTGTTTAAAAAAGGTTGTGTTAAATTCCCCTTAGTGCCATATTCTCAGTATTTTCCATGTTGGGACAGAGCTGTCAGTTAATTCCTTCTGTGACCCTCAATCGTTACAAAATGATAGTCCTACTTCTATGTCTGTGGACAGTCCCTGTTTTGGCTTTCAAACTAGCCAGGAGGAATTCTCCTGATTTACGTGTTACCAATTCTGAGAGTAAAATGTAAGGCAGTGCAGCCAATGACATTTGTAATAGTCCCAATTTTGAGGCAAGGTTTGGAGGAAAAACTCTTGGAAGCATCAATAGGAAAAATACATATACACGTAATGTAATGTAATGCAATGTATAGGCATTTATATAGCGCACTACTTACCCGGAGGGTCCCAAGGCGCTTCGACCGCTGCGAAACCCTTCCTGGCTTCCCTGAGAGATGGTCCCTTAATGGGTATCTCCAGGGTGAGACCAGGCATCCCCGGCGGTCTGGTGGGGCCGTTAGTGAAGATGAGGCAAGCTAATGCCCAGAGTTGCCAAGTGTGATCGCTGATCAGAGAGGGCACCGAGGCGAGAGAATTATCGAGTCCGCTGACCCTGGTCCAGAAACCTGCCGCGCCGGGAATCGAACCCTGGTCCCGGGCCGTCCTCTGCTCTCGGGTCTGCCGCCTCTAACCAGTGAGCCACACTACTTCACCAGTAAAATTAAAGCTTTAAATCTGAAGGTTATTAAATAAACTGCCTTCCTCATATGTATGTCCTTTGCATTCAGGCTCCTATTTTCTGGGGTTTTAAACTACTTTTTCTGGAATTAGAAATGTCCTAAAATATTGAACTAAAACAGTGCCTAGTGCCACTTGCCATTATTGACATTTGGATGGACAAAAGACTACGTGTTGTTCCCAGAGTGCGAAAATAGACAACAGACTAGAAGTATGTTGATTTGCAAAGAAACAGTGGAACAACTGTAGTTCAGTTTGTGCCCCCTGTCTGGTTGATGGGACTGAAATCAGCTTTCGTGCCTCTGAAAGGCCTGGAAACATTGGGTTTAGATGCATCATCCCAATGGAATGCACAAAAGGTGCAGTTCTGATTGGATAAAGCACTGAGTGAGGAGAAAACACATGGTCAAGTAGACCAGCAATTGTTTAGAGGAGGGGCTCCAACCATAGTGTCAGAAGGAACTGATGTTTCGAAAACCACTATAGAAGTCAATGGATGTCCACCAATGCCTTTGTGCTTCTGACCGAAAAGTAATCATTATACCACTGGGAAGCTTGGAAGCACGGGGTTGTAAAGCACAGCATCACTTAAAGAGGGCAAATTAGATGAACCCTTAATATGGCATTTCAACAGTCGAGCAAAGGTTTTTGGTGCCCCACCTAAAGTGACATTTTGCCACCAATCATGCTGTGTCTTGGTTCGCCGTTGCTTCTAGCAGGGGTAATCTGGTGGACTCTTATGGTGCCCTGGATCAGCTGTTCAGTACTGCCTCGGGCGGTTGTATGATGGAACACAGGGAAATATTCTGCATGCCTTTACCAAGCATTTTTCACTGCACTTTTTTTTTGAGCACATGTGCATTTACAATGTATGCCTTTACCAAACATTGTTTTTTATAAATATTTATAAACAATGTATTTGTGGGGGAGACCCCCACACTCCTAAACTTACCTTAAAAGCGTGGTAAAGGCATATGCTGTAAAAGCATATGCGTTCTAAAACCATGCGTGGTAAAAAATGAGTGGTAAAGGTGCAACGTGGTAAAAACCTAATTGTAAAGGCTGTTTCCCATCTCGGGCTAGAGTGAATTCTACAAAGAGGGCTAATAATGAACTTGCTGCTAGTAGAACTGGAGAGACAGCTACTGTGGCATGTGAGAATAAAACTGTGTTGATCATTGTTGCCAATTGGGCTTCATCTGAGCGGGAGCCTTAGCAAGGGAGAGTACCAGTAAATTTTAGTTGTAAATGTTATTTGGGTAACCAGATTAAAAACCATGGTGCAGGGCAGATCTTGGTTGCTCTCAATATCTATATACCCTTCTCAATTATTAGTTCAAACTCTAGTCCCTCTCATTGTGCGCATTATGGCAGCAGCATAAAGTGAAGAGAAAGTGCAAAAATCATACCTGTGCTGGGATCTGGGGCTCCAAATTCCAGGGCGTACCGCACCACAAAGTAATTGTTCCAGACGTAGAGCTGGCTGTCTCGGGGGTTATAATCCACTGAGGACACATACTGATAAGGGTTGGGGAAGGCCAACGACACAGGCTCTTCGCGGTTCATGTTGGTGTTGTAGGCATAGTCGATGCGGTTGCCTGCTGCCTCACTGTCATCGTCAACATAGACTGAACGCACCACGTACAGGACGCCACATGCCATGAAGGCATTGGAGGCCGAGCGCTTGTCGTAGCCCGTGTCCCAGGTGCCCTCGAAACGTAGGGTGTAGGGGTTGAGCTGGCTCACCACCAGCCTCCCATTATTGTTCTCAGTTGCATATATCACCCAGAGGCCGTTCTCATCCACCGCCAGGTCGATGTCTGTCTTGCCGCCCCAGCGGTAGGGCGAGGTGTCATGGTAGTTGGCAGTAGAGATGATGGCCTCGCCACTCTTGATGCGAGTTCGTAGGTCATATTTCACAATGTTTCGAGTCCTCTCCTTGTTGTAAAAGACAGCCCCATCGTAAACTACAAAGCCTGTCCCGTCAACCCGGTTGGGCAACCGGTATGTGGTGGTGTGACGCCCGCTGATGTAGTCCTCCCATGTGGCATATTCAGTCAAGGTGTCTGTCCGATATGGAATCCAGGGCATGACATAGATGCGGTCACCCGCCTGCAGGGGATCCTTGCACCATGCTCCAGACATGTGCTCCGACTCATGGGTTGACGTGGCTTCCAGAACCTTCTGCAATGTTCCCGGACAGACAAAAACTAGAGGCCAGAGAGCAGAGGCAACGAGAAAGGATAGAATGAAGGAGGGTGGAGAGAGGGTAGGTTAACGGGAAAGAGAGAGCAAATAGAGTTTAGAGGCAGAAAAAAGAGAAAGAAGGACCGGGTGAAGATTGAGAGAAGGCGAGTGTGAAAATAGGAGAGTGGTGGGAACGACAGAGGCGAGAGAGCGGTGAGAGAATGTAGAAGAGTGACGGTAAAAGAAACAGATAAAAGTTAGGAAAACGGACGAAGTATGAAGTTGAAGGAATTAAAAAATTCGTAGGAGAAGAAAGGCACAGAAGAGAAAGGAGAGAGTGAGAGAAAGTAAGAGAGGGATAACAGAAAGAAGAAAGAAATGAGAACAGGAGAGGAGAGGGATGGTGTAGAGAAGGGAGAAGAGAGTGTGCGATAGCAGGAGAAGAAGAGAAAGAGATGGGAAGAGAAAGATGTGGAGAGAAGAGAGGAGAGAGAGGAGTAAGAAGAAGAAATGAGAGGTGGGAGAGAGAGAAGCGGATAATAGGGAAGGAGACCAAAGTATGAGGATAGGTGAAAAGAATTAGGGAGGTGCAGAAAAGAGGAGGTGGGTGTATATTGGGCATTAATTGAGGATACAGTGAAAGAGTAAACAGGACGGGAGGTTGGGGAAAGATATAGGAAAAGCCGAGAAGGGTGAGAGAAGACAACAAAAGGTGGGTGGTAGGATTGGTGAGGAAAGGAATAGCAAAATGTGTAGTTTCAAAGTAAAGAAAAGAGACAGAGGGAGCAGCGGACAGTCGAAGAATTACAATGTGACAAGGTGAATAAATTTATGAGATAGCCAGGGAGAAGCAGAGAGACAGGATTTGGGAAAAAAGGGGTGGCAGGGAAAAGAGACAGAGAAAAGAGGAAGAGGCAGCACGAAAAACAGCGAGAGAGACAAGGAGAGTGAGAAAAAGAAACAGAGAGTTAGTCGTGAACAGACCCAACCAAGCAAACATCATTCTAAGTAATTTTCAAACTCATTGCTTTCAGCCGGAAGCTGCCAATCATGTCCACCACAAACTGTTATTGGCAAGACAATAAATTTTTAATTTTTGCGGAAAGGTCTGGAGGGAGGGGAAGTAAGCGGGAAAAAAAGGTTGAAAATGAATTGGAAAGAAATGGCCCCTCCCTCCGTTCCCCATCCCTCCACTTTACTTTTGTTCAGGAGAAAACAGATGTCCTATGCAAAAGGGAAGGTAAGTGGAGACAATGCTTCAATCTGATTGTCAACATAAGATTAGAAAAAGTGTTTTTTCAACCTAATTTATTGCAGTGCCTTTCAGCATTACCACCTGCCCTACAGTGTCCTGCAAGCTCCCAACATTTTAAAAATGCTACAGTGATAAGGTTATTCCAGGGCATAGCTCTAGACAGAAGGAAGGTGCTATAGACTTGGCTGGGCGCCATGGCACCGGGTCGACAAATGTACTATCTGTGGGTGAATATTGTCATAGTGGTTGAAGATTTCGCAATAGCTCACTGCCCTATCCTCTATCCTCAAGAAATGCCATACTGCACCCACACATTGTGCCAGAGGCCCCGGCATTTCTGGCTTACTGGAAAGTGGGTATAAGGATATTAGGGAATTGTTGTCAGGGTTTAATGTTTAACACTGAGACAGGAAATAAGGCTGAAGCTCTCATCAAAGTGCAAATGATGTTGAATTAGATCAGCCATATGCCCTGGGGCCACAACCACGCCTAACTAGCATCACATGATCAGAAAAAAGCACCAAAGCCCAGATATTTCACAATCCCTACATGAAAGGCCATCAAGGTCTTCACACGCACCTTGAAGTGTAGGACACCTCGGTGGGAAGTGAGTATCAAAGGTGGCATTAGGAACAAAAGACAAAAACCCAACTTCCAGCCACAAGTTCACTTCTTTAATGTTTCCACATATAGTGAAGATGAAAGAGGTTACTGCTGCCCACCGCTTCTCATGTAGGATCCTCGCAAGCCGCGGGACAGGGATCAAACTAAAGGAAACAAAAATAGGAACTTTTCCCCTTCCTGTGAGGGCGTCTATTTGAATTTAATATATTCGTCTGCATCACTTGGTACAATCCTAGATGACTCAAAAATTATAGTAAATCAATGCAAACACTGTACCTTTAAAAAGGTTGAGAAATGATTATTTTGGAATGCAGATGGGAAGCGAGGCAAAGATATGTTGACAGGGACGTTTACAACAGAAAAACAAATACTTTCTGCACTAGGGGAAGCTAGCCTCAGTCCAAGTAACCGTAGAACCTGTGGTGAGGGTCAGGACGGGCAGGAAGGAACGGGTCTGGGTGAGGAGGAATGGTGAGAGGTGAGCAGTGTGGGGTTTCAGGTTCTTAATTCATGAGGGTAGAAAGATGGCCGTAGGAGACAAAGGGCAGCGGTCAGTGACCAACATGGCTGCAATAGATAATACTACACACTTTGACCTCCGGTATTGCATCTTGGGCAATATGTGTTAAGTACCCAGGGTATATTTCTTATTGTCCCCCACTTGGTGCCATCATTGCCAGTTGAGGAAAGGGTTGAGGGCGTAATGGGAGCTTGGTAGGTAGGAGGAAGGAGCACAACATAGAACATCAAGCGTTACGGGCAATTTTAATGTTACCACTTATGAGAGCAATGTTCTTTCTGTGGACATAAAATCCAGACTTTGAAAGGCAAAGCCAGCTAAAACCCAGCATTAATGGGTTTCTCTTGTTTGGAAAAATTGCCATGGAGTCCTTTTAAATATAAAGTAGATCCCAGTAATAAGGGTGGTTAAAAGGACATTTCCATGGTAAGTACAGCTTTTGAGACTCCCAAAGTTTTCCTTCCTGTGGAAGTAATTCCTGTTATTATAATCTTCTTCACATAAGAACATCACACCCAGCTCCCAGGTGGCTCCATTTGTAGGAGTAATTCCTGTTATGAGAGCATTTCTGCCAGGTCTGTGGGTAGATGTATTAAAAAGAATCAAAAGTATATTTCCATCAATTGTCTCCTTATTTTGGTTTTATTAGAATGAAAGTGTTGACCTCTAAATCCAGAAGATTTAGGAAGTATCGTACTATTTGTGCTCCTTCCTCCTTGTCTCTGGTTCTCTCCCATTAAAATCAAATTCAGAAATAATGTGAAAAAGTAGTTAGGAGTGAACTTCCTGGATGTCATCCCTGGAGTGAAGAAACAAATCATATGATTAGCAACCCCAACAAGCCAAGTTCTGAGGTGTGACCACTTCTCGACTCCTGGTGCCTCAATGCTGCCGCATCCCAGAATACACCTGGAAAAGAGCCATGCCACACAGCATAGAATTAATAAGGGGAAAAAACAAGATAGATGCGCTGTTGCAGCTAAAATGGAAAGTCCAAGCTTAAAGATGACATGAACAGCCATGGGAAGAGGTCTTCTCCTGAACGGTCAACTGAAAAGGTAAAAAGGGATTCAGAAAGTAGAGTTAATGCTGTGGAATGAAAGTAATGGCATGTTATGGGAATTCCACAAAATAATTTAAATACGTTTATATCCAGTGTGTTGTGTGGCAGGTGTTGCATGACGGTAAGGATATCATGAAGAAATAATTCACTACTGACGTGGATTGGGGGGGCACAACATTTGTGATGAGTTGAAATCATAACTCCTAACCCTTGGAGGCAAACTTTGAGGTGTGTTAGGACAAGCCAGACCGACTTTGAACTTGTGTGGTTGCAATACTTTGATAATCGTTTGCAATCAGAGAAGGCAGATGTACCAGGAACATAAAGAAAACTCTGTTTTTTTTGCATGAACGTCCAGGTATTGCCCATGTGTGTCCTGGTATGAAGAACAGGCGACTAGTAAAGACTGGGTTTAACTTCCTGTCTAAAAGGAAACTTTGTAATAATGGTTGGTAGAAAAGAATAAGTGGTTTTCTTTCCTATTCAAGAAAGTAGATCTGAGGTAAACCTTTGCTGGGAGAAGCACCAACAAAAGGATGGTTTTCCTGCCATTCCTGAGATCTTTCTTCATCAGGTTGATGATCTCCACTTGCAAAACGACTGCTGTCGAGCCCTTCAGAAAATAACAACTTGCCAAGTGCTAATATCATGCAGATTCTTTATAGTGTGAAACTTCTCGGATGGGAAAAGCCCAATTTGCATTTCACACCAACGAGGTGTGGTTGAAAATATGACCGCTCCTTGACAGTTCCCACACTGCACGAGCATCTGATATCAACCTGAGATTTTATTTTTGAATCACATAGGAGCCAATAAGAGGCACTCTTTCAAGAAAAATCTGCATAGTCAAATCCTCAGATTGGGTCTTCATTTTGGTGAAAGTCCATTGACGGCTGCTGGGAGGTGATGTGGACCCGGGCATCTTTGCAGTTACGGGAACGTATCCTCTCTACTGGATTTTACACTGGATAATTGTTTTCCTTTTTCGTATTTGCTCTATGAAGGACATATCCTTACCGAAAAACCATGGAAACTCTGTACATGTCTGTGATTCTTGAGATTATCGGGTTTATATCATATTCTTTGTGAAAAAAATGTGTATATATGGTTAGATTCACTTTCCCTCTAGTATTGCTGAGAATTTATAACTAACATACCAATAGGCTGTGAGTGATCCTGAAAGGCTGAGCAAAGCTCAAGTCCGATATCCACAATAATGTCATTTTTTGCCGTAGTTATCTTAAGGTAGGTGCAGTTTGTGTTAAAATATGATCCTGAAAATTTTTATTGAATGGGAGATTGTGATTTGCATAGAAATTGTATTAACAAATCCTAGTTTCAACATCTCTTAGTTAAATCTGGGACTGCACACCCAAAGGCTTGTGTATGAATTCTACTGGAAAATTCTTCACACCAGAATCAGTTGTCAATGGAGAAACCTCGCCAAAATCAGGTGCCACCCCGTCCACTGGCCCAAGGAGGAAATTAAAATGTGGAATTGTCCATGAATAGTGTTGTGGCGGGCAAATTCCTGCCCACAAGAAAGTGCTGCCCTTCAGAGGACCATATTAAATTGTATTGTATGTAAATTACTGAGCAATTCTTGTCTTCAAACTCGTATTTTATTCTCAAAACATGCATACCGTCAGATTTTAGGACTTGCACTGTATTACCTAGCTTCTTCAATTGTTTATGGGGAGATCTGTGTGGATTCAATTATGTATTGTTGGAAAGGGGGTTTTTGGGTTGATATATTGTGTATTTGTCCATTGGGCCAAAAGGGATGTCAGAACTGTATTATCTGACACACTTTCCTTTCCTCTTTCTACAAATTAATTCTTTAAATGTGTTCACAGTTTCCAAAACCAAGTTTAAAGTTGAAGTATTACAAATCTGAGCAACTTTAAATAGGATAAGATACCCTAAATGACCACGAAGAAGAAACATTCTATTGGTATTTTGTGCTTACCTCTGTTTTTTATGATTCTCATATTGCTAAGAAAGTCACATTAGCATGCCCCCATTATGTAGCATTAGAAGTTGAGATAGGCTAGCTGTGGCTGATACAACACACCTTTTGTCAGAAAATCAACATTTGTTCATGTAATAAATTGATTACATGCCAATGGGCCATTGGTAATCCTAAATCACACCACAAGTTTAAGTCTTTTACAGGCATAATTAATCACCAGTAGCTATATTCTGCCCTCTAAACCAGGTAATGTGGTAAAGGCTGATAGGCAGACCGCTACGTACCTATGTTGGTTTGTTCAACAATTTGGAAATGTAGACACAATGTAATAACTCTCCGATCACCATTTACTTGATTTAGACTACGTCATTCGGTCACTCTTGATCCCCTTGCAGTTGATGTCACAGTGACAGGCGGCTTAGATTTCTATCTGGGTGGATGAGTGATCTGAAATTAATTGTGGCTAAAATAAAGTCTTGAATTAATATTACCTTTCAGCATATGACACATAAACATAAGGACTTTGAGCATGTTCTTACGAGTTTCATCCGAAGAGATTAGTGGTGTTGTAGGCCAGAGTTCATGGTTGTTGCGTTTACTGAATATGAATATATTGATAATGTTATTCTCAGCATCAATGTCCGATCACAAACCCTATTAGAACGTTAGTCTAGTTTCCACAGACTAATATGCATATGTACGTTTGGGAGCTGGACACAAAGATGGACCTACTACTGGGATCTCCAGTGATGGGGTACGATAGCTGGATCCGTGAGATCTTTGGACCTACTACAGGGATCTCCAGCGATGGGGTACGATAGCTGGATCCGTGAGATCTTCAGGATAACCTTTCACTAAGTAAGTGTTCCCCATTTAGATTAATTGCATGTAAATGTACTCCATGTAGATACCCTAAATCTCTGGTTCTGGTATGGATTCGGTCCTCATAGTCTATTAGACAACCATGATATAGTTGTCCACTGTTTTGTAGCACTCCTGCATGGGGCCGTGTGCCAATTTAGGGCATTGAACACCGTGAGGATAGTGACCTATTGTAGGTAGTCACTGCAGGTAGTCCCACCAGAGCTCCTGTGGTGTGAGGACTCTGGTAGGTCTTGTAATAAGGGTACAATAACCAGGCCGCAATGAAGGGGAGGTAAACGCTTTGAGCAGTCACCTACTCTGTACCTCCATAAAAGGGTTATTGGGTCAATTCAGATTTGAAGTGTGCCCTCTGTTTCACTAAGTGCTGGTGAAGAGATGTCACAGCCGGTATTAGGTGCTTCCGCTTGTTTTTGTTTAGAGTGAGACTTAATTTAGTGTCTTGGTTTTCTGTTCTATGCATTATTGTGTCCTCGTAGGTTGACCTGTTTACAGGATTTTGCTTTAATCCATACAAGTCCTTTCGGGGTACAAAGATGATAAAAACATTACAGCCAAACTTCGCCCTGACTACAGGAGGATGTGGTCTCACGGCTAGACTGCTGATTTTGGAGCTGGGTAACCAAGGTTCGAGCCTCGGTTTGACTCCACATCCTGTGATTCTGGACAAATCACTTAATCCTCCCTTGCCTACCAAAAGAACGAATGTGTCCTTGTGTAACGTAACTGGTGCTCATGTACAGCGCTCCAATAGCTTCGGGTCAAGTTTGCGCTATATAAATCTGCAATTTTTTTTTTTAAAGGCGATCGCACCATGGCAAGTGGTCCGTCTTGTGGCCCCTGCGCATCTCCTCTAACCCTGGTATGCCTGCTTGCCTATTTATCTGGAGAAAGCCCGGCACAGGACCCCCTCTTAAGAATCATCTCGTTCATGTCGCCACACTGCAGAGAGAAAGTACATCTTCGTGAACTGTACCGACTTGTTGCCTGGGGGCGGGGGGCATCCCCATTTAAACCTGTAATGATTGCCCAGAATGGGGAATGCTTCTGTCGCTCTCTGGTGTGGAGTGACTGGTATTTTATTCATTCATGCTTGAAGACTTTGCCAAGATTTGGGCTTTTGAGTGGGCTATAATAAAGTACCACTGGAGGACTAAAGAGTTTCACTGGAATGCTTGCGCCTGAAAATAGGAGTCTTTGAATCCTGTGTTTAGTTTAGCTTTACACCACTTGGGAGGAGGTTATAGAAGTCTAAAATGGCCTCTGACTCAACGAAATGATGGGTGTGACGCAATTACGTTTTACTTTCACAGATTTTGTTTTGCTGAGGTGATGGACACACGGAAGGCGGGTAGGAAATATGGCATCGTGGAAATCCAAAATATCAGTATTTTGCCAACTGTTGTGCTGTGCAAGAAACATTATTATATAATAATATTTCACAGAAAGCTAAGGTGCCAATAACAATAAAAGTAAAATGTACTAATAGGACTAGAACATTAAAAACAATAAAAACTGAGACGCAAGTCAAATAACTGCTTTTTTGAAAGACCGATCGTCATGGCTTTTGCCACTTTAATACAAAACTGAGACACATTGGTGAGTGAATTCATGAAAAGCACTCACTGGTGTTAATAAAAACGAGAGTGGGGGGAAATCTGAAAAAAACTGAATCAACGTGTATTGGTGTTCTAGTCTGTACAATAATTCAGTGGTCCAGTGATTGCTGAATTGAGTTCTGTTTGTTGACATGGGCTAGGCGCTAGCTCTAATTCCAGTAAATAAAACGTTGCTGAAGTGAGGCTTTGTGGCATCAAGTAGCCAGCAGTGCTGAAGATCAAGCCCTCTCAAGAAGGACACCCCCTAGGGGTGGAGGGGGACTGTGCAGACTCTGAGCTACAGAAAATGAAAAAAACCCATGGGCAATCAACTCGAACGGATATGTATGAAATATAGGCTTCACCCAAGCATAGGTGCTGTGAGGCATAAAACCCCCATAATCAGGTTGAAAGAAAAGTCAGGGTGAGGTCCATACAGGAAAGACCTTGAAATATTCCTCAACACATTTTAAGCACTCGCATGTAGAGCACAGTCAAGGGGAAGATTTTGTAGAACAATTATTTTCCTTTACCAACAGAGAACAAGCAACACGGCCACTCAGCTTGTCTCATGTGTGTTGTTTGGGCGTTGCTGAGACGTGAGTTGGCTTCCGCGGATGGGGCAGTGTTATACATAGTGCAGTCTGGAAGCTGACCACCTTTAGGCCTAACAGCTTGTACCACTCCAATGCCCAAGGGCCATGGTTCGCCTGCACTCCCTCGCACATCACTCTCAGGTTTCAAGGAGGAAGAAAGAGCTCAGCATGACTTTTTTAGGGGGTAAGGGGGCTAATGCCAAAGCTGAGGCTGGAAAAGCCAAAACGGATCAGAGATTGAAAGAAAGAACCAATGGACAATTGGGGCAAGGAGTTAAGGAAATGTACCTCCACCAAGGAGCCCTAAAGAAAGGTATGGTAAAAAGAGTAGAGGAAAGACGGTACAATCCAGGCTGGAGGACAGAAGACGGCTTTATGTCTTCCCTAGGCCAGGGACTCTCCTCCAGCATCTGACCTGCAAAAAATTGGATTCCCATCCTAAGGAGGAAAAGCCCCAGAGACTACTAAGAAGAGACTTTAATGATCATATTTAGTGGGGGGATATAGTGCAGTATCTGATGGAGAGTAGCTTGTCCTACAGAATAAACACATATGCATCCGGGCATGAAAGTGCTCCATGATTTTTGGCAAGTACAAAAGGAAGTTGCCCTCAATGTCTCCCAGGAACTTGGGCGACCAGCAGCGCTATAAGAAAAGGGCGCACTAATCCTTACGTTGGAAAGTCAAGCTCTCACCATATTTTACATTATCTTAGAGAAATTTGGTTTGAAAAAGATGGTGACTTGTTTTGGGATAATGAAAATTAGGAGAGAAAGACTCAGACTGCCAGGGGCGAAGACGCTCCCCCTCTACAGGGCTCAGCTCATGAGGCAGGAGAAGTGATGCCAAAGAAAAAGCAAGATTCTGACTTTGGCAATCAACATGAGATGTGGGCACTAGAGGCCATCAAAAAAGGATGCCATGTTAATTAAGGCTACACCTCTTCAACTACTAAGTTTCCTAGATATTCCTAATTAATTATATTGTAGAACACTAACTCCCCTTTGCAAAACCGGTGCCATAATAGGAATTCTAAGGGTTGGTTCGAGTGAACAATTGGGTGTAGACTACTCTCTAAAGGCAGGTGGGGGGGGGGGGGTCTAACTTTTGCATTTGCTAAAAGGATTGAAACTTGCTGAACTATTGCCTTTCTATGTATCTTCATTTTATACCTGGATTAGTGAAGGTTTGAATAGCCTTTTACTGGAGAGTTACATCCTCCATGGAAGCTAACTCAAGAGTTTCATATGGAACAAAATATTAGCATTTTTAGTACAGTTTGTACAGAAAATAGAAGTGTTGTCTGTACTTATATAAACATCTGCCACCTGATACTTGGGGGAATATAGTGTGAGGCAGGCGTGATGTTCCCTTGTCTTAGGACATCAAGGTTTAATTTCTCTTTTGAGTTCCATCCCATGGTTTCGGAGATTTGTTGATAACGCTAGCAAACAAGGAACCGAGAAGCAAGTGGACGCTCAAATCGGCCTCACACAAATTGGTTCATCACGAAATGCCCATAGAGTAACAAGAACTGTACATAATTTTAACTACTCCAAATAGATACTCTTCAAAGAACACCCACAGTGTAAATCCCTGTACATTCCCTGCTCCTTTTATGCCCTAATATTGGGCATTGACTCATGTATGTTATTTCCAAGGAGTCCTGGTGAAAACTGATAATTAGTAACACAGCCCTAGTAGTAGTTTGACTTCTGAACGCAATGCCCATGAAGGGAGTCTTGATAAGTATGTGTTTAAGGAGGAGCTGCCATATTCTGCAGATGAAGAGACAAATGTTCTTGATCTTCTTTGCTTTTTCCCATTCTGAACCTGTCAATCAGTGTGCTGATCATGCACAATTCTGCATTGCCCCGATTGTACCTAAGACATCCAACAGTTATTGAACTCATCCACACAACTGTAGCTCTGATTGAGGAGCTCATCTAGAGTCTTCAACATAAAAATGAATATCTCTGACTGCCCCGATTAATTCAAATTCCTGAGGTCAAGGGAAAGGTTATCAGGGACTGTTCCGAATAACCCTGAAAAAATCTGAGGTCAACAGAAAGTGTATCCTCAGGGACTTGAGTTAATCAGGCACAGGTTCAACTCAAGTCCCTGATGTCAAGAGAAAGCGTATTCTCAGGGACATGATTAAGTCTGGCAAGGATATAACTTAAGTCTCTGAGGACAAGAGAAAGTGTATCCTCGGGGACTTGAGTTAATCAGGCAAGTGTATAACCCAAGTCCCTGAGGTCCAGACAAAGGGCATCAGGCACTGCTCTGATTAGCTCGGGTCCCTGAGATCAAGGGAAAGGGTATGTGCCATGAATTACCTCAAGTCTTGAAGGTCAAGCCAAAATTAACCTGTGTTGCTTAGTAGACTGCCATAAGCTGTGAAGTGCATTTACAAGCTTTTGCAGAGTCTAAATGGCGAATTGGGAAGAAGATACCCTGATCTGCAGTGGACTACATAAGTTCAAATTGGACTTTCGAGACACTTAAGGAAAGCAGATAAAGGCCTCTTGATCTGCAGAGACAGCGAATGGCCTCACTTTTTCTAATATTAACCCTTCACAAAGTAGAGTAATATTGGATTGCCCCTCTGTGGGAAAATGTCCATATACCACCCATAAAACCAACTTTGCAGTGCAAGTTCCTTTATCCAAAAAGACTATTTTGGAGACAACTAAGGGCACTATGTGGTGCCTGTCCAGAGGCAAGAAATAACTGAAATGGGCGTTTACTATAAGGGAACTACAACCATGTGACCATTTAAAGACGGTCAAATTACCTTTGTATTTACTAGCACTTAGCTGACCAAAGCAATGAGCTAAGAGTGGTGAGCAATATGGGATTCAGCACTGAAGACATTTGTTTCAATGTGCTCCATTGGTGCATTCGAACATATCATACGGGATGTGAACGGACGTGAACATCATAGTTCATCTGCAACTCCATATGTTGTGGTCGAAGCCTCTAAGAGCCATTATGTCCCTCCTTTCTTATGATGATCAGCAATTACGTTTGATATGTCTTCATCACGTTTGAGAAGTATTAGAACATTGGAATGTTGAGAACTCATTTGAAGACAATGGAGTTGCTCAGGGACAATAATGGCTGGTACAAACTATTTACTCCAACATTTCAATGTTTGTTTTGCTGCTTTTCTCTTTTTAATTTTATATGTCCTACCCTGAGTGGGTGGAATGTTCAAATAGCCATATAACCCTTCTGTCTTTGGCAATAACGGTTAATGGTTGTTAGACGCTCTCATCCTCGTTATAGGCCCTCACCTGTGGCACAGGGCCCTATATCACAGGTTCAGGGCCTTTAACAATGTTATAGCCCTTGGCAGCATGACGTAATGCCTTGTTATAGACCTTGGCAGCAGTACATCATGATATATTTAAAAGATGACCTCTATTTATCCAACCGGCTCAATTTTCCATGATCACTTCATGTATAAGGGAACATGTTGTTTGGTGCTGGAAGACAGTATTCATGATCAATACAGGCTTGTGACGGTTGAGACTGGTCAAGATGGGGGGAGTGAAGGGTTAAATTTCACCCTGGTTAAATGACAGATCGTGACAGCACTGCTTCACTGAAGAAAACGGAATGCCTCCACATTGGCTATGTACAGGTGAAGGGCAGTAAACCACAATACCAGTACCAGCAAAACAATAATCCATTTCTGATTTGGTAGCTCAAAGTTAATGTGTGAAGGCATTTCTATTGAGCATTACACCCTCAAGATCATTCTTAAGAATTTAATAAGAAGTCAAAGAGAACCATGATAACAAGGCAGAAGGGTACAGAATCTATGATGAAACCTAAATCTTCAAAAAAGTCCTCAGTTGTTCAAGGAGGAGGGTGGATGATATGATTTGGAGTTTGATCGAATGGGCACCGTGATGGCATTATGTTCATGGGTGGAAGGGACGCAGGTCTGAGGTAAAAGGGTGAAGGCACATCATTCTAGTTGTTTATATGAAGCATGTGACAGGTATGGAGGGCATAGGGCATGGACTGCACGTTCAGCCTCAAGCCAAATGGGCTGGAATTCATCATGGATGAATGAGGAATTACCAGCAGCCCTTCATAAAGGGTGGAGGGTGTGGCGTGCTGCCAAGGTGAGTTTAGATTAATTTAGTTGGGCACCTTTTCTGGGCGGACTCTTATGCCGGGGCCATAAGACCTGGGAATATTCCTATTGTTCTGTGCGAGGCTGACAAAAGAACTGCGTGTGAGGTCAGCATGGACCGGGCATTCATGCTGCATCAACGAACGTTCTGCTGATCTGGCCGAGATACACTTAAACCTCATAATTCAAACCTGGCTCTGGGACCCTCTTTCTGCACTGCTTTCCTAGGCCCTGCAACCCCTGTGCTGCATAATTACCAGGCACGTCTCCAAGTGATCTGATTTCCTATGCAGGTTCTTCAATCAGCACTAATTTGCTGTAATTAGGGCTAATGAAATTCCACTGGGCTGTTACACCACGGATGTCTTCACCAGCCCGGTCCAAGGCCTCTGCTGATGACTTGGCACTGTAAAGGGTGCAATGCACGTGCCACGACCGGGGCCCACTGCCTTAAAAACAGAGACGGATGCAGTCACTCTTAATTGGCCATATTGTTGCCCCCAATTAGAATAAAGCAGAAACAAACCAACAAATAAGCCAACAAAGGGGGCAGAAGATACAGAGTAGCCGATCGTGGTATGGAGGAGGCATATAAATTCGAAGGTATAATGATGCTGTCGGACAGACATCTATAGGCTGGACATAAAGTTTATATAAATAAATATTGTCTTCTTCTAAAAATACTTATTTGATGTTTTGTCTTGTATTAGAAGTATGTGGTGTGTTGCTGTAGGTGGTTGTAAAATTGTTGGTCAGAAAATTGATGGTTTTCATTAGTTTTTTGAAGTTGGTTCACTTTGATTCTACCCCTGAGATAGATGTGAGGGTGGTCCATCCTCTGGCAATTTTTCTACTACCCAAGGTCGCAATCTTTAAGCAACATGCTTCTTTGGGAGATGGCTTACAGAGCGAAGGATGTAGGTTAATAACTTCTGTATTTTTGCTAGAAGGACCAGGGTGGTGTCATGAAAGATGTCATGAAGGAGCACGAGCCCTTGACTTGACCATACCTCAATATAGTTTCAGTTATCAGGGTTGGGTGTCTGAGTTTAGGGCTAACCTATTGCTCTTCTCAGTACTTTGATTGTTTTTTGTATCCTGAAGTGTGTTTTTCCATAGACTTAGATTCACTTGGTTAGTGTGCCGCATTTATTTTTCTTGACAAATGTTGGCAGTTGTTTAGTGTAGATTTCCCTTTATCTCTAGGGTGGTAGGAGCTCTTGTAGTAGTTTCGGGTCCGTGAGGCAGTATGTTTGTTGTGATCACTCGTGGATACAAGTAAAGGGAGTTCCGTTTTGGTGAGGCAAAGCCAGTTTTCATTTTTATTATTGGGTTGGAAAGCGTAACTCAAGAATTTTGGTTAACGAAAGGGGCTGGGTTCTCATAGAAGTAGAAGAGGTTGGTCTACATATATTTACACACTGGATATCCCTCCCTAGTCAACTTTTTAAATTACATTTTTTAGAAAGACATACGCACTGGTCAGGAAATTCGGAAAATACTAAGGGTAATTATAGATTGAAAATACCACTCATTCAATCTCACAAATGTCTTTCAATTGTTTCCAAAAGGGTCTACAAAAAAAACCTGCAATTCAGCTTTTCTAAATCAGCAAATTCATTTTGATATTTGAGAAGAGAAATCACAACCAGTGAATAAATCGTGAGTGTTTAATGTGGAAAGGCACCAGTTTTGGCTTCTCTGTGATGATATAGAATAGCAAAGAGGATTTTTAACACATGACCTCTTTGACCATTCAGAAACAGTCATTCTAGAGACAATGTTCTTCTTTTCAATGGACGTTGGCAATTTTCCATAAGATAATGTCAACGGGTTAACATGATTGTCTATGATGTAATATGTATATGGTCTATAAACAGGAGCTATGGATCAATAAAGGACCAAATTATCTGAAGTTTTGACTAAATTAGGAGGCAAGAAAAGGCAGGTTACAAGGCATTATGTGGAACATTCTCTGGCCGTATTTTGATACTGTGCCGTCTTAACACCAGGCAAATGTTTCACTTCACTAGTAACAGTTTACTAGCTAAATACCGTAATAAGCAACTGAAGTGACCACCTAACTTTAGGAAAGGGACTTCCACAATTGCGAACAACAGGTGTTGGTTTTATTTCTAATACATTTTGATCCGTTTTGGTTAGACACATTTTTGTTGAAATCTGTAAATTATGCAGCACAGGGCAAGTGCTGTAAATCCATAACTAGGCGAAAACACTGCCGAGTTGCAGAATTCCAGAGGCCACATTTCGAGGGTACGGTCCCTATATGTTAATGAACACTGACCACCTCTCACATAATGCTGTTAATGCTTTCAACCAGTGGCACCGCACAACAGCAAGAAGTAGTCCCTAAATGGACGCTTTATTCGACTTGGCGTGCATTTCGGGATGCATGACAAAGAGTGCATGCTTCCATGGAATTCTAGGACCAGAATCTGGTTCTGAAGTCAAAGTTGCAACTGTGCTCAGAACTACCACAGAACTGGCTCCAGGAAGTGAATTGGGCACAAAATTTTGAATGGGTCAATTACAAAAGTACTAGCTAGTAACCACAAAATCAAACCAGAACCTCCAAGTTTGAGTTCACAGCTGCCCATCATGTGATGTAGGCGGCCAGCTTCGCAGGAAAGCAGTGGCTATGGGTAAGTGATCCCTGGGACAACTATATTTATTGTCCAAGGAGTTTGGTTATGCATCCTGTTACGTAGGCACGTTTACTTGAAGCACTGTTTTTAGATCGGGTTGGGACTTCTAGCAGCGCTCACGTCTTGTCATGCCAACTTGGCTCCTAGCCATGTTCTGCTTTCCTTGTTTTGCCTGTGCTTTGTCAGGATTTATTTAGAGACAATCTGTGTAGCTGTTCAGCTTGTGCTTAGTTAAACACTTTCCCACAGATTTAGGGAGCTGGTTGATACTGTATTTATTTTTAGAGGTGATTTGTTTGTTAGGTGTTGCATGCCTCGGTAAGGCTTGCTTTAGGCACATTAAATGCTTGCAGGTGAAAGCATCCCACGCAATAGACTGGAATGTGTTAGTTTGCCTGAATGTTTAGTTTGCACTTTTACCTGGTGTATTCAGCATTCTTAGGTAGAGCTGAAGAGTCTATGTTATGCTTACAACTGAGGTTGTATTTTAGTACTATTTATGCTGTAGTGCATCTTTCTGATGCTTTGCTTTCACACTATTGTACAATGTTCTGGCGTGCTGTAACTGCTTAGCACAAGGCATGTTTATTAGCTTAAGCGTCGGTGGTTGATTGCAGCGAAGTGAGGTGCTGCTATTGCTGCTAATGTTTATGTCTGCGACAGGCTCAGTGTCTATTGTGGTTTGACTTTTTGTTGTATTTTGTTTGGTTTTTCGTGCTGTGGCTCAGGTTAGCAGCAATTGTGCTACATACCTTGCTAAGTATGGTGTCATTTGTTACTGACAATTTTATTGTCTATTGTAGGCTGTATGATGGACCGCCTGACTACTTTACCTTTCCTGGGGTACCAGCACACCACGTCACATGGTTTTAATATCACTGTGCTTTGTTCCTGTCTTTGCTGGATTTTTAACTTTGCCTGAGATTGCCGCTATGAGTAATTTACTACTGACTGACAACCAAAACGATCCCTGTTGGATTTCTGTTAAATATCCTGTCTTTGGAAAACATGAAATAAAATATTAAAATTTCTGTCTCTATTCCCATGTAAATACTGTTCCAAATATTGCCATGGATGTTCTTTGGCCACTAATCTTCCCAGAACACTCCCCTTTATAGGGAGACAGTGGGTCATGGACGATGGATGATGTTTTGATTTTTGAAAAACACTGATCCATTGGTAACTGTGGATGTATTTATTCTTACAGTAAAAATGGTCTACGGGTTGGACCACTGAAATTATGTGGGAATGGAGGCCTAAATTAAGTATAAGGGTTGACTAAATTATGCACCAATAAAGGAAAACGTTCAGCACATGCCTGGCAGTGTATGTCACTATTTTGTCTTTTTAATGGACATTAATAGTATCTGGACAAAGGGTTCATCTCTTTAGTACTAGTAAAGCACCTAAATAGAGCAATCAGCAACAGAAATGTGACCAGTTAACCTTTCCAAAGTGACTGCCATAGTGAAGCCGATGTGGCACTTTATAAAGTCATTTTTTGAGCTACAGTAACCATTTGAGCTTGAAAATCACTTGTTTGTTGAAATCTACGTATGTAGCAGAAATTGGAATATGTTGTTAGTGTGCTAAATCTACAGTAATGTGGGATGAATGCAACAGCAGGAACATCTAATTCAGATTTAGCATGCCGCCAGTTCATAGGTCTGCCTTAGGATGAACATTGATGGATTAGATACTTTAAATTAGCTCTTCTTGAACAGATATTAGTCCACAGAATACTATCCATACACCTCCCTCATGTGAGCATCGGCTCCCAGGTTACTGTTGTCCAATAGTTTTCAGAGAATGTTCCAGCTTTAGATGGACATTGTTCCTTATTAAAGATGGCCCCATAATGAAGAGGTCTGTTTCAGGTGAACATTGTGCTATCCGTTATAGTGATGTCCCAATTTTTTGATCAACATTGGGTAACAGATTACAGTGGATTAGTCTGTCATTACGGAAGCACTGACCCCTCCATTACTATGGAATTTACCGTTTAGGAAACATCCCTGTGGACTATGATTCAAGAACAGAGTAGGATTTGTGCATGTTTTCAGTGTATGTTGCTCAGGATATCTCCTTGTGGTCCATTCTTCGAGGTAGACAACCCTTCTTTAACATGAATGTTGGCCTTCATGTCATTGTAGACAAAGTTGTTTTCTGAAGATCATTGGTCAGTCTCTTGCGATAGGTATCCCCATTTTCAGACCAGCAATATCTAAATCTTACTGGATTGATCCTGTGAGCCACACAAATATAACAATGAATCAACCACTTTTTTCCTGAATGTCTCCTATGGTTCTTTTGCTTGCGCCCCTTTAAGATGAGCAATTATTCTGCCACAAGTTAATATGGTATCTGTTACCACATACATCTCATTTCATGCAATTATTTTAGTTTCACTGTTGACGTTATGTTGAGGTTACCAGAAATCTTTTGACACATGTGTCCTTGGGTGATGACTGTCCAACCAATCACGAAGTGTAACTGCAACATGAACCAGGAAGTAAAACTGTGACATGAACGAAGAAGTCAGATTGTGTTATTGAGGCAGGCTGTCCAGGAAGCGTTTTAATAGGGAGTAAAATCATTAGCCTCTCAAATGAAATATTAACACTGCAAACAACAAAGTTGGTCAATCAAATGTGAACACCTGTAAATGAAAAATGTTAATGGGAGTCGCCAAACCTTAAAAGAAAACATGTTTTAGGGTAACCATATTTGTGGGTTATTTGCCGGATATTGTCTTGTAGATACTTTGTGGCACAACAAGGAGGGCACAATACCACTGACATAGTTTTCACCACCATGTTCCAACCAATTCCCACCATGTTATTGAGGATTGTGGAGTTTCTACCTCATAATCTACTGGTGAGGCACATTGTGGAGTGAGGGTGAACACTTTTAGCCAGTGTTTTGGATTAATTGGATGGCTTGCCAATCAGTGAACAAAACCTGCATTATTTTAGTCACTGGCCACTTTTGTTTAAAGAGGAAGGACTTTCCCACACGTGAGCTTTTAAGAATTTTTTTTTGTAGGAATGTAGTGACTTTCCCAATGCTCTTTTACTTCATGTCTCTAGCATTGATCACAGGAGGCAGCTCATGAGTTGATGTGGTGGCTGCCTATGTGTTTTTACTTTTTTACAAGTATCTTCGTTTATTATTTGCTGTGCGATATGTGCTCATGAAAAAGAACAGGAGGAGAGAGGAATAGAGGTGAGATTGGGGCACCTGGCTACACTATCTATAGAATTAATTTGCCATGGCTGATGTTGATGCTTTCTTAGCTTCACCACTTATATATTTTGAAACCAAGAAGCAAGGGCATTCCATCTCAACCACAACCAGTAGATCCTGCTCAACTACCCCACAGCCTGCACTACCCCATTTCTTTGTTGTGCTACCAACCCAGCCTGCTCTAGCATCTCAGCCTTCAGCAGCTCCCCCCCCCCCCCGCCACCACCACCATGGATTGCCCACGCCCATAAACTGTCTATACTTTCACCTTTTTCTTTTGTTAATATCTCTGCCTCTTTGCACCCGGTCAGCATCATATCTCAACACAATGCTAATATACCACAGAGAGAGACAGGTTTTGAGAACCATCACAATATTGTGTCCAATGGCCAGTTTTCCTCCACCCAGAGTCTCTCTCTCTGTCCCCACCCTTTAAGGCAAGGCCAGCCTTGACTTTTCCCACCAGTTCTGTGTCTGTCCCCTCACCTTCCCATGACTGGAGGAGATGCCTTCCATGAATGCATGTTGATGCTTCCCATTCGAGTCATGTTTGCATGCTTTTACACAGGATTGTGTCATATCTGTGTTTCTTCTAGCCCAGCATCTGCTCACTTAGTTGGTCTTGTGTCTGCTCTTTCTAGCCAACTCCACCCGCCATGTATCTGCCTTCTCCAAGGTTCTTCTTGGACAATTCTATAGAGCCAAGTCTTCAGCAAAGCCTGAATCTGTCTTCTCCACTACGTTTAGCCTACCAAGGTGTCACTTTTGTCTTTTGTCCATGGCACAATTCTCCAAATGTCTACATAAGTCATTGAAATAACCCACTTCTCTTAGCCATTTCTCTGCTTGCCCCCAGTGTCTACATATGCTATGCACTTATATGGCTTGCTATATCTCGCTGACTTGGTCATGTTCTACTTTCTCCTCATAGTCCTCTCAATACATATAGCTTCGAAAGACAACCTTTACACTTGTCGACTCTCCATAAGGGATTGCTTTAGTTCACTCCCTTTGGCCAGTATCATTTCTTCTCAACCTCTCTATTTATATTTATAAATGTTCCCAGAGAGATTGCTGTATTTGACTTCCTTGGCTACTGTCTGTTCTTTACAGTCTCTACATATGTAAGCACTCCCCCCAGAGTTTGTCTTAGCTCAATCCTTTAGCCATTGTCGTCTTTTCTCTGAGGGACCATTAGATGCCTCTGTTGTCTCTGAGACCAACATCTTTCCTATCGTTCTGATAGGCTCGCTTTGGCTCATTCGCTTGGCATTTGTTTTCTCTTCTATGCCGCCACACATACAATTGCCACCTGTGGCTATCTTTGCTTCACTCCCTTGACCACAGTCTTCTCCTCCCAGCCTTTTGCTCCCCGAGGGTTCCCTTAAGCTCTCTCCATATGCTTCGCTGAGCCTCTACATGTCATTGCTCCCCTGCGTCCTGCTTTAGGCTTACAATTCTTGTCCATTTTCCTCTCTTCTTAGCCTTTATATACATAATTGCTCACCGCAGCGTTAATTTTACTCAAACTTGTGACAATGGCATGGCTCTCCCAGCGTCTGTGTACATCATTTCAGCCCAAGGTTTGCTTGGTTCTTTTACTTGGACATTGGCTTTTTCCCCTGTTCCACCTCTACACATGGCTGGTGGCCCAGGCCATTTTTAGTGTGTTATTACTTTCAAGGGCTTTCATTACACTCTTTACATCGGTGTCTATTTGGGGTCACTCAGTTTCTCAGGGGCCTTGTTGCCACCCCTAAAGTGTACAGCTTGACATGGTTCGTACTGTGGGTGTAATGAGAGGGAGATGAAAACTTAAACCTGCGAAAGGACGGATCAATGCAAATATGGCCCACGGGGAAGCCCTATGGGGGTCTCTATAACCCCTCCTCACCCCTTTACCCAAGACAGGGAGAAGGGGTATTGGCCAATAACAGTACAATGTACGAGCATGACTGGAGCTTCCAGGAAAAATAGGAACTTATCTAAACAGAACAAACATCAGAGTATGCGCAATGAGAAAAACGAATCAGTGAATACAATCTGCATTATTTTAGAAGCATATTTATTCTACAAGTGTAGTCATGTTTAAGGTGTGCTTAAAGTGATGAAATCGCATTTGAACCCAGTCGAATACCCCAGGATGGTGTGCACCCGCCACTGGAAGAGGCTGTCACAAATGACTTCTCAAAAAAAGTAAACATAGAAAACAACATCGAGAAATCCCCCAACACAACCACCCCCACCTAAGAAAAAAACCCAAAGTGAAATAAATCGTAGGACACCGGGGTGGGAGTGGGTGAAGAGATGGGAAAAGGAGAGAGGGATAAAAGCAGAGACATTTGGGAAAGAGAGAAAGTGCTGGGGAGTAGAGTGAGAGGTGGGATGAGATACATGGTTGGGGAATAGTTCCTCGAATGAGAAAGAATTAAGGCAAAGGTGGAAAAGAGCTGATAGCCTGCATGAAAGATAGAGCTGTGGAGATGAGAGCGGGTGAAAGAGAGAGAGAGGAAGGTATAGCTAGAGTGGGAGACTGAGTGAATGAAATGTGGAGAGAGTAGACATGAGAGGGAGAGATGGCTAGGGAGAGATAAAATGGGACATAAAGGGGATATAGACAGTATGAGAGATAGAGAAATGGGGGAAATAGGCTGTAAGGAGTGGTGTGGGAGCTGTTGTGAGAGAGATGGGGGAGACCCTGGGTGAGACAATGGCAATGGGGAACTGGAGAAAGCTAGGGTGAGATACAGAGAAGGGGGAACATAACAGGGAGTGAGAAAGAGATAGAGAGCGACAGAGAGAGAAAGAGAGAGAGAGGTGGGATAAGAGATGGTTGTCCTAGGGTCACATAAGTCTGAAGAACGATGTATGAGGAAGACAGAGGAGATGTATGGTAAAAAGAAACAATCATTGAGTGCTGTAGATAAAGAAGCGAATATGTGAGATAGTGATGTTTGCAGAGTGAGAAATAGCGAAAGGGAGGAAGGAGAAAGCAGTGAGCTAGGATAAGGGACAAACAGGTTTCGAAAACGCAACAAGGATGTCAGGAAAAAGAACGGAGACAGTGAAATGAAAATGGAAATAGGATAAGAGGGAGTGTAGACTGAACACCTAGAAAGAGAAAAAGAAGATGATGGGAAACATGGAACAGAATACACTAAGACAAAGAGAAACCAAGAGAGAAGGAGATAAAAATAAACAAGTAGGAAACTACAGAGAGAGAGGGCTTGAGAAAAGGAGAAAGCTGCTGAGGGAGAAAGAAATAAGAGAAGAGAGAGTAAGAAATATATAGACAGAGAAAGAAATGAATGGAGAGAGAAAAAGAGACTGAGACAGACAGAGCGAGGGAGAGGGAGCAATGAAGAGGAGAACGAGCGTGGCGGAGGATGTGTCTGAAAAAGCCCAAGGTATCCGGATATTGGTTGCCATGGAAACATGGGGACGAAGAGCAGGAGGAAGCTGAAAGAATTAGGCTGCGGATGGCATATCTGAGCTGACACAAGGACGAAGAAGCAGCCATGAGGCAGAAGAGACAAGAGTCACAACACACTGATCCCTGGAAGGAGTCAAGGGGCAGGAACACAAGATGAACCTACGACATGGCAGGTAAGGGGTAAGAGGGAACACTTCAATCATCTCTACCCTCAACCTGGGGATCGGAAACCACTTACGAGTGTGACAATAGAGCAAAGCTTGCACTTCTCCTTTGACAAACCTTTCCTCTGTACACTCTTTCTAAAAAGGACATTGTTGAGCAACTTCCATGATTGTCTCAGTTGGCCAACTAACCTGACCTTCCCAGATGACAAACTCCCATAAACAATGTCTATGACCTTCTTAGCTGGCCAACATTCATGACCTACCCAGTTAACCAGCTTCCATGAACTTTTTATGCAGACCAACTTCCATGACCTTCCAGATGACCATCTCCAATAACTAATGTCCATGACATTCCTGGGTGGTCGCCTCTCATGACCTTCCTGGCTGACAAACTCCATGAACATTTACTTGTTGGACAAATACAATGACTGCTCTGAGGACCAATTACTGCAGCCCAAATCCACAAACATCTGGGCTGGCTAACTTTGATAAACTTAATGGTTGGCCTACTTAATGCATGGTTGAGTTGGCCATGCCAAATAACTTTATAGTTAGCCTACTTCATGAATGTTTCAGTTGATCAACTGCTGTGGCCTTTTTAATCGTGAGCCCATGTTCCATGACTTTCCTGGTTAGCTAACTCCCATCTCCTTCTTGCCAAGGTAAGTCTCATGATACACTTTTAATCAACTCCCATAAGCTTACCAGTTTGTCAACTACCGTGACCTTCTTGGTTGTCAAACCAGCTGCCATGATATTTTTATTTAACTAACTCACATGAGCTTTCTAGTTGGCCACTCCCATCACCTTGCTGGTTGGCCAACTCCCATCACCTTGCTGGTTGGCCAACTCCCATCGCCTTACTGGTTGGACAACTTCCATCATCTTGCTGGTTGGCCAACTCCCATGTGTTTCAAAGCTGGATAACTCATGACCTTCTCAATCGGCGAATCACCAGTACCAAATCAGTTTATCAGGTGCACAACACTTCCTTAAATCTCCCTACATGTCCACAGATGCACACAGAATATCAGATACTAGACATGTACTCATGTCCCTTTGACTCCATCCCCTGTCCCTGATTTGTCTCTTGTGCCACGTATTTCAAAAACAAAATGAAGATTTGTACATGAAGCCATGAACTGATTCCCAACCCTGGTGCCACCATAAATGGGGCAATGAATCTATAATTCCTTGTGTGCTTCTGTTGATGTCACTGAAATTGAAACGGTGAGACCATGCATACCATGGAGGTGGGGAGCTTCTCTTCAAAACGTATCTAGTCTTGCAAACTTAGAACGGTACAGGTATAATAAAGAAATGATTTAGCATTCTACAATGAGGATCACACCCCATAGATCTTGTGGAGAACAAGTTGGCCTCTTTCAGGGAAGACTCAGTGGTACTTCTTGTTATTTGGGAAGGGCCACTAAAGCCCGACTGAAACTGAAATGTGGGCGAAGCGAGATTGAGCAAGGGGCAAAGGGAAGGAAAGGAAGAGGGAAGAGGTGCAGTGGGAAGGAGAAAGAGGGATCACTGGGGTGGGATAAGGAGAGAATGGGAGTTTACAAGAAAACATGGCCACAAAAGAATAAAAAAACAAGGTGCTGGGTTAAGGAGGAAAAGGAGGCGGGAGTCTGTGAGATGCAGTCTTTACCTTTCTGCTCCACTTCTAATTAAGCATCGGAAAAGAGAGAGAAAAAAATGAAAAAAAGTGCAAGAAAAAAAGAGAAAAATAGATTAAGTTGTTTCGCTTCCCTTCCTTCTCAAAGAAACCTTTGCTTCATTCACTTTTCTTTTAATTCAACCCCCTCCCACCCATCTAGGTTCTCTTTTTGAGACAGAAGCCAAGACATCTGCTTTCTTGCGTTTTTCTTTAAAAAAAACTGTATAGATTTTACTCCTGGATGTTTCAATAATCCGCAACAGCGTCCTAAAACCAATAAAAAAATTAAACAAATCCAAAAAATAAAACTAAATAAACTTAAGAAAGGAAATTAGAGAGAGCGGGAGAGGTAGATGCCCCACCTTTTACAGAGTTTGCAAGGTTAGAATAGGGCAGTGAGAATAGAGGGGTAAAAGCGAGGAAAGAAGAGGCGCAGAGAAAGAAGTAGAGGCAGGGGATTTTAAAGAACGATGGGTAATTTAAGAGGAAACGGGAAGCAGAGGTAAGAAGGCGGAAGCATGAGACGCGGGGAGAGATGGATACATGTAGGCGAGAAGAAAGATGGATGAGTACAGATGAATGTGGAATTGCTAGGCAAAAAGGGGGGCCAGTAAAGTAGGACGGAGGGATAGGCAGTACCTTTGACTAGAAAGAGAGAGGTGATGGAAGGAGAGGGTGGGAGAAAGAAGAGAAAAGGAAGCAGGGATATAGAGAGCAGAAAATGTTAAACATTCAATATCTACATCAGTGGGCAGGAAGTTGGGGTGAGTGAGGGAGTATAGAAGGGGAGAGGATGAAAAAGAAAGAGCAGAAGCGAGAGAAAAGATGGAGGGAGTAGGTACATGAAGCCAAGAGAAGGCAAAGAGATTTGTGTTGCTACTTTGGAAGAAAGGCTGAGACGAGGAGACCTATTGACCCTCCCACACGTGTGCCAGGGCTGGGAGTCATTGAACCCCCCAATTTTTACACCAGTTTCAGGGACCTTCACAGACATGCCAACCTCTTCAGCCCACAGCACGACTGGGGGTCTTCATATAACTCCCTTGTCCACATCACAAGCCTTTTGACTCGGACCCAGCATTATTTTTCATATCTGAAAGCCAGCAGCAACACACACTCCGAATGGCCAAGCTCGGAGCAGAACAAAGGCAACCACAGGCGATGTACAATAATCAGGGGAGGCCAAGGAAGGAAAGCATTGGAAACATTCATGTGTTGGTCCCTCCTGCATCCTCTATGATCACTGTCTGTGCAGACAGACCCACCTAATTTGCATCACTTTCATCATGGCTGCAGCCGTCCCTTCACCTAAAGTATTACCCTTCCATTTGTGGGAGGCAGTATGCCCAGTGCATTTCTTTCATCCTACACTTCAGTACGTCAGCTTCTAGCCCTGTCTGCGTCTGTCTAAGTAAAAGCATGCCTTCCCTTTCTACTAATAGGCCAACCAGCAGCCAGCCTTTGTTAAGCTGAATCAGAGACCTACTTTCACAGGTTAGTATCCTCATTTTGGAAGTCTAGCTTCTATTTCTACTAACCTACCTAGTGGCAGCCAGCCTTTGCAGAGATGAACTGGAGGCCTGCTTTTATAGCCTGGGTCCTTCTTTGCCTAAGCTTCATTTGTATTCCTCTAATCTTCCTAGTAACAGACAAATATTTTTCAGCTGAACCGGAAGTCTACTTTGAAAGTTGGGGAGGGGCCATCTTTATTCAAGTTTAACTTCTATTCCCACTAATCTGCCTACAAACAGCCAGAAACTCTTTCTACAGAGTGAAAGAATGGCCGGCCAAAAGCATCGCTAAGAGAGAGGGGATGGTCAATTGAGGAAGGCACCTCAATGAACTTGATTACACTGTGACCAAGCGTCAAGGCATGATTGGCATGGCCTCGCACAATGGGGCTACCCCTACTACTCGTTCTGGTTGTTCTTCCTGCAAATCAATCTCAAGCAACTGATCCCATTAATCATAACCATGGAACATTGCAGCTAACACCCCCTCTTGTCATCGCTCGCTATCCAAATGGCAGCACCAAATCAGCCACCGGGACAAAAGGCATAGAGGACCCGCAATGAAAAAATTAGCCCTCACAAAGTTTAAAAGCATGTGACACTTGGAGGAAGTGAAAACGCAGGGAACAGAGCCTGATGTCTTGAGTTATCTGGAAAGTGACAACAGGTCCTGGGTCAGAGGACATATACAGGGCATAACTCCATGCTTGCCTACGGGGTAGAGGAGCCTCAGAGGACATGGGATTCCCAGAGGAAGAACTAGCCTGTCAGACGACTGCTTCTTTTTAACCTCAACCACCCAAGGATCAGTTGAATATAGCTGGGTGCACTGAGAGCTGGACCCTGCCTGTTTCCGAACTGCCTGAATCAAGTAATGGTGCCTCTGGAAGACAGTCCTCTCTTTGGCGGCAGCTATTTACCCGAAGGGCCAGTAAACATTGGTTCTCTGTCTCTTCGGACTTGCCTTATGCCATACTAAAAAAAGATTCAATAGCTATTTTTTCTTAACTCCCTCACACTCAAAGTGTCACTCTATGGCACCATAGCAGTTTCAGTGTATCAGAGTCTTCTCAAGTCATGCCCTCCAAACGCCATAAGCTCAATAACACTCCATCTTATTTGTTGCCTGTAAGGGAAGGGATGTCCTCTTCCCCCACGTCGGCCCTGGGGTCACTGTCTCCCTCTCACAATCATGTTATTTCACGTATGCTCAGTGCATTCTACCCCACCACTCATTGCAGCAATATTCCAGCCAGGATGGGATCTTATGACTTTCCCACCTAAAAAAGTTGGCTAAAGCTCTGAATACACCCTGTGACTAATGGTTGATGGACTCAACTGAGATTTGTAAACTTATGATTTTGAGGGTGGGTTTCAGAAACTTCCACTCACAGGCTTCGCTTGGCCACTTATGGCTTAGCTGGTCCTCAAGTTTGACTGGTGCTACCTCAAGGTGAGCCACACGTGTTTCAAACAGGCTTTTTGTCCTATCACAGTTCGAGGAGCCCGAAATATGTTTTGTGGGAGATGGGGTCGTTGGTCCTTTAGTTAACCTTCTATTTCGATCTTGTCAGGGTGTCCCTCTTTTTCAGAATACATTTCGGTTGCCCATAGAGGCTCCAGGTATCAGGTTGTTTTGTGATGGGGCTTCCTATTATATAATGAATAATCATAACTAACCACCAAAATCTCCCATACAGTGGGAACTAACACATGCCCATTTTGTGGCTGGAGAAAGAGTGTGAGTGCTCCTTTAAGGAGGCTGGGCCTATGAAGGGAATCATGTCAACCCCCAATGGAAGGTTACACTAGAAAAAAGTCAATTTAGACAACTATAGAAAACAAGTGTGACTAGACAGGGACTCACGCAGGTTTGACAAAGTCACAGTGTTGACCTTTCAGCTATGACGTTGCCATAATCAGTGTTTTAATAATTTTGTTGAACAAAATATGTTGGCTATTTCACATTAATTGCTCTGAATGTCATTGGGGAAAAGCGCAGAATATCTAACTGCAGGCTCTGTCTCGCGGTATTTTTAGTCCATAGGAGTGGGAGGGGATATGCAGATGAGCCCATCAGCCAATCCAATGGCCGCGGAGGCAGGTGGTGGCGCCATGAATTAATCACTTGTTTCTGAAGTCAGATCCGGCAGCTCTGTCAGAAAGTTGAGCAGATGGCAGGGAATGTCTACAAATGCTCCCCCACATGCGGCACCTACTCCCTAGGAGACGCGGCCATAGAGAGGTGAAAGTGGGCCTTTGCTCGACATTCCCTTCCGGCTGGAACATGCTCGATTGCAACGGCATGCATGCACGCTCTCTTGACACCGGTGGCTGCACAAGTGGACTTTATTGTTAACACCCCCACCCCACCCACACACGTTAGTAGTCACCGCAGTGCATGCAGAACCATGGGGGAAGTCTTCAGTCGGCAGAAAAAGCAACATAATCAGCAGGACGCATGACACTAATCAACTCAATTTACCTCTTCAGCTATTTATAACTACTGCTTCAGTCTCTCACTTTCTCCCAGATCTCACCAACTGCTCTGTCTGCCGTTCACCTTTTCACATGTACCTTTTTCGCTACACACTTGATTTTGGTAACAGCGCCCTACTTAACAGAGCGCCGTATGTATCTATCTATCCATCCATCCATCGTGCTGCACATCCATATTTCCCACATTTTGTTCATTAGCCCTTATTGCCTCCATTCACCTGTGCATCTGTCCATCGCACCCAACACTGAACATACCCACTCAATGTTTGATACATTGAGCCCTACATACTAATTCAGTCAACTCTGATCCATCCATCTACCGCTATCCCTACCCAGGCTCACATCCATGTGTCTGTCCGACGATCTTTTTATTCCCTCGTTCAACACACTGAACTCTGATCTTTCTCATCCAGCTTACCCACCGCCTATCCATCTCTAACATATATAACATTATTTGTTTTTCAAAAGACATGCATATCATATGTCTTGCTACCTGCCTCTCTTTGCTTAACATGCATCGCGCTTCCACCTGCTTTCAGTATTTTTCATTTCTTTCTGTACCTCACCCTACCTCCTCAGTCTCATCTATGTGGCTACGATGCCTCTGGTTTTAGCTGGAAATACCGAATCACAAATATTGATGGGTCACAATTTCGTGACCACTATATCGATTGAAAAAATATCGTCAGGTAAGAGTACCTAACTCCACATTCAAGTAACTGGGTGATATACATATATCTTCACGGTACATAGATGTAGAGTTAAGAATAGTAAATCTATACCACCCTCGGTACACTTATCCGTTAAATATTTTGTCTCTCCATATTGTGATCACGATATTGTGACCCGACGAAATTTTGAATTCGATATTCCCTATTACAATCTATCCCTTTCAGTCAAGCCAAGCAAACATTCATCCGTTTCTCCATTCCTTCTGTCCTTCCCTTTATTTTTCTGGAGACCCTCCGAGGTTTACTGGACGTCTGCAAGGATGAATGACTCTTTACAGCCAAGACACTGGATCTTTAAAATTAGAACTACATTGCTATTTTAACTTTCTCTTTTTGTGAATTAATAGAAATCGGTTTCTCTTTATAATAATCTGTCATAAAAAGCTATTTTGGACCTCTCCCATGGTGAAAATGCACTGGAAATTCAGCTGACCGATAATTCTTCAGATTTAGTACTTTCACCCATAAACTGGAAGTTTTTCCATTACCACCAGCTTTACCAGATGTACAGATTATGTAACTAAATCTCAGAACAGCCCTGGTTACGGCCTTAAGCAAGTGACCCTAGTGGCAGCTCGATACCACAATTCCTTCTGAAAAGTCAGCAAAGATCAACGTAGGAACTCAAAGTTTGTATGGACTGCTGTGTGACATACAACGAGAAGTGCAGCTGCTCTGGGCTGCCTCTTCCTACATCGCTGGCCTTGACCCTGCTCAAGTTGTTGTAGACCTTCTTAATACCATCAGGAGTTCTAGAAGACAAGCAATGACCCATGTTGTTAGCTCAAAGCCTATTTGGATATGTGATCGGCTTTGATTGCCCTGCCCCTCCACTTAATCGGGCTCTCTTATTCCCAGACTTTTAGACTTCCACTCTTTCAAGGTAATCGCCACCTTGCACTGCACCACTCCCACATGCTCCTCAGGCTTTGTTATCTCCCAGACACAATATGAACAAATGTACTTTAACATTAAATTCCATAAATTGAAATGTCCTAAACTGTAAGGCTGCCAAAACTTCCAGCGAATGTTCTTGATAACGTCCCCCACCAAAATGCTTTGTTTATCATTTGCAAGTATGACAACGCATATGTCCGTCTATCCTACAATTCTTCAACTGATTGAATGTAATAAGACAAGTAGGAATATGAAATGATCCAAAACGGTGGTTATCATACTGCACTTCCAGGTCCTCTCTGCCCTTACCACCGATCACCAGCAAACTGCTCATCAAGCGTTCTCTTACTCCAGTGTCCAAAGTCAGAGCTACTTGTCAGACAAGCGCTTTGCATCCTGCCTTTTACTTCATTAGGATGCTGCCAAGTCAGTCCCTAAGAAGTAGGTTCCCACACCAACCTCCTTCAATTTTACAGTTGTGAAGTGTGAATTTGTTCACACGACTCAACAAGTTTAAGTTAAAAAATCACACATCTTACGCTATTTTTCAATGATGGATAAATATTTCAACAAGATTACTGGGCCGGGCAGGTTTCATTACAATTACAATGCAATACTGGGGATGTCATCCTTTTAAATGAAAGGCGTCTAATCATAAATACATGGGGATCAATATTAATACAGGACTAAACCGCATACTGGAGGACAACCTTGAACCCCCTGATCCCTAATATACAATCCATCAAGTTGTTATATTCTTTTCTCTAGGTATCGATGTGGGGAAAGGTCCATATATATAAAATAAATATAATGCCTCACTTGAACTACATTTTGCTCTTTTACTACATTTTGCTCTTTTACCCATACAAGTAGCAAAAAGATTGGTTAAGACGCTAACTATTTTAATAAAGACATTTGCAAGGGATGGGAGGAAACAACAACCTAAAATGGGGAAAAATACAAACAACCACAGAAAGTGGGCATTTGCGATTACCCCACGTCATAATGCATTGACAGGCATTGCAACTTGTGCAAATAAGGTAAATGATGCACAACATCGTTGATACACTACACAAAGCTGTGATGGTTAGCGTAGGACCTCTTCATTTATTATACATGGAGAATAAGAAGAAACTGACCTCAACGCACCCAGTACTCAATGCTATGAAATGCGCATGGAGGGAGTTCACTCTCTGATGAGGAAGATAGCGGAATTGACATAAAGGACCCTATCTGGCAGAATGGTATCTTTAACATAGGAGCAGAAGAACCTGCCTGGATCATGATCAGATCTCAAAGGATACACACGGTCGACTAACTCATCATGGAAAGGTAGACTGAAGACACTTGCAGAAATACAGGCAGAGTTTGGTACCTCACAAATCCTCTTTTGGGATTTTCAATGACTTAGAAGTCACTGTCTTCGCAGGCTTCTCTCACCAGCTCCCATCACATAAGGGGGCTCCACTGTACTAAAAAACTACACAACTGGGGTACACTTAAAGGAGCAGCCTCAGGAACATATGCACTCTTCATTATCCATAGATTTTCCGTGTCCATGTACGCTTCGCTGAAGGTTTGGTGGTCCCACCTCCTACAAATGGACTATACTGACAAAGACTGGAGAAACAACATGTCCACATATGACAAATCCTTACTAGAAGCCTGCTTAAAACGCAGTTATTTTAAGATTCTTCCTAAATGGCAGTGGTCCCCAAAGAGACTTAGCACTACTAGGATACTGACCGGAGCTAGATTGGAAATGTGATCTCCCTGACAGTGAGATAGTGCACTTAAGTATGGGAATGCCCAGCATTAAAGGGATTTTGGAAATCTGCATGAGAAACCATGAAAGATAAGGGAGGAGTACTGTGTATAATGTGACGCTCAGCCCTCCTACATCATAGTAGCGATTACTCTTAGATAACGCATGCAAAACAAAGGTAGTTTGCCCCTGCATTTACAGTAGCCAAAATCAGTGTACTCAAACTTTGGGCAAACGTGCAGGCTAGATTGGGAATCATGGATGCAGGAAATTAATTAATTGGCATCTTACGAACAAGTGATTTATGGCACAGATGTCCATGTGGATACATTTGTAACCATTCGGGATGAGTTTATTCACCATCCACTATAGTTTAAATCCAACTAAACCTACTGATGCCAGCTTCCGCAACATAATGTCAGTTGCAAAACTAATGGCGTTGCTAAAAGGTATATTGGACTTTCTGTCAGACAGGTTAGATGCAGCCCAGTTATTGACACTAGAGCGAGGGAGATGAATATATACTTTTGACTGCTGGTTGAAAGATGTGCTAACTCAATATTACGATTGGGCCCTTAGTTTACACCTAAGGGGAAAAGTTTTGAACACAATTCATTTCATCCTGAGGGAACACATCTGCATAAAGCAATACTCATGTGGGTCATAGTTTGAATGGTGGTAAAGAAGTGATCAGTCACTCAAGAGTGTTTAATGAATTCTGTTGTTTTATGCAAAACAAGGTAGAAATTGAAACTAACTTGTGATGGAGTGTACACAACGCCTAGAGGGAGGGAGGGAATATACAAAGCTTGACAGTTGGGAATATAAATATTAATCGGATAATGGGTTACTTTGACACTGACTCTTCGCTTTATACTGTGAAGGTAAATATGACACAGTTGTAATATTTCAGTACATTTTTTTAAAAATAATTCACTACTGAGTTGGACAAGGCACAGTTATTCTTTTTTGAAAATTCTTTGAATGTCAGTCTATGCTCATGTCTTGTTTTCATTTCATGGAATCCCTCACTGTCAAGTAGTGCACTAGCCGGATTACTATCCACCACAATTCAGGCGCAAATTTCGGGATCTAGTCTCTGTTGGTCCCATCACCCTATTCAACCCCATCTAACTTTTGAGAGACTTCAAACAATCTATCCCGTGCCACAGCCAGCGTATAATAAAATCATTCACATTATTCACCAAAATGATAGAAACCATCCTCTCTGTCCCTATGGGTACACTGCCACCATGATCTGCAAATTGGCCCTCACCCTCACTAATCAAAAAATTACACTGCTGAACTGGTCCAATCATTTTTCAATTCACTTTCAACTCATCCATGGAGAGAAATGTCGTTTATCACTTTGAGTGATCTCCAAATACTTTGGCATGAAATCCAACCTCGCTTCTGCTAATTTTGAACCTCTGATAACAGAACAACTTCTGATGTGCCTCGAACAACTCAATATATGGTTGCGCTCTCACCATGTCTCTATGACGATGCACTGTCCTCCATTACTAATCGTCTAGTCGAACTTAAATAAGTCACCTCTAATAGCTGACAACACTAAAGAGTCAACTTTCCATAAATCCACCACATATGCACTTAAGAAGGCACTGGAAACTTAAAAACACCTTCTTGAATATTCATCCTCTCTATTAGTAAAATGAACTGACTAGGGATTTCTTATAGTACTGTAGCAAGTGCGTTCATAGTTGAGCCACACAATCACTACGCTTGCATGACAAACATCTTCTAATCTACAGGTCTAATTTAAACAGGTCAAATAATTTCCCTGCCCAGTTGCAGCACACCTGAAATACTTTGCTGTTTTAAATGTGCTGGTCATTTTTGCCTATGGCACATAAAATGAATATCAAAGGGACACCCTGAAAAAAAAATATTGCCTTATTGGGATAATAAACTTCAAATGCCATAAGTTGGACTTCTAACCCTAATGAGTGGACGAAAAGTGCTATGACCTACTTTCACTCTTACCATGAATTTGGGAATTCCCATTCCTTGCTGCTGTGGTTCAGACACGGTTAAAACTTAGATCAAATCATAATTGGGGACACCCTCTATAGACCCTGTATTCTCTGCAAATTACTACCCAATCTCTACAATACCATTTCTGTAAAAAGTGCTTGAAGGAGCAGCTACTATTCAATTGCACTATTGCCTCGAAAACCAGTCATTGGGTACCAGCAATCCAAGTTTCACTGTTATGGGGGAACTTAATTACTGTCCTTGATGATTAACACCATGCGCGCTAGCGGAATTCCGCTCGCACGCTGGGTTTTGCGGAAACGCACTTTACGTGACGAGCTGGGCTCGTCATCAGCGTGCGAGGAAGCTACGCCATGACGAGCCCAGCTCGTCATCAGCGTCGAAGGGGTTAAACAGATTTAGGCCGCTGTCCCTCATCAAGCTAAACAGATTGGCTCTTTCTTTTCTTGGCCAAACTGCCCTACTCAATGATCAAGGATATAGATACACTTGTGGCGTTTCCCCAGGCTTGAGCCTATTTTAGACTTTTCCTAAAGGGTTGGAATTCTCAAACCTATCAAACTTTATCTTTCAGATCATCAGCTGGGAAGCCTCTACAGAAACATATTCTTCCATCGTTCCTTTTTAGTATTTTTATCAAAACCCCTGTATGTCAATGATTCAAAACCTATTTTAGTGCTCATCGATAGTGAACATTATTTGATTAGACTTTCCCTCCAATTTTGCGATGGATTGGAATGAATAAACCACCTTAAACACTGAACTTCTTGTGAATGATCAGTGTCAGAAACCCAGAGACATCCTCCTAAACAGACACAGCTACAAAAATGATCTTCGAATCTTGTCTCTATAAGGATACAATATTTTCTTGCATGTGCAATCTAAATTCAGCCCTGGCCATAAAAGCGTGAGCCAGTCAAGCTATGAAAACAACAAACCACCATCAATTAAAGTTACTCTGATGTGGTCAGCCATTTCTGCATGAAAATCACATGCCTACAACAGCCAGAGCCATCAATAAAGCGTGCCTCCTTTCTGGTAATGTGTTTTACTCGCAGCTTCCCAAAACACGCATTAGTCAACTTCAGAGAATATAATATAGTGCATGTCACATAATTACTAAAGCATGGCTATGCTCACGCTGCGGTATTTCACAGGAAAACCCACAACTTGCCAGTCAACGCTCATATTTTTAAATCTTTGCAATTTCCCCCATATTGTTCAGACTAATGCCAATTCTTTGGGAAAGCTCGTCCTCTCGTTCTCTGCATAGTATTTGTTCAAGTGACCAAGGTACACTGAACAGTGGTGATGCTTGGAAGTTTGGCATTGGTGGTTGTTCCTTCATTTATTTGGCGACCACCTTCTTAAAGTTTTTCTTTAACCTCACACAGTGAAACAACTCTATTTCTGGAACAGCAAAAAATTAAAACAAATACATGTCTACTCTGATGCCAACCAGCCTGCTCTTGATGGAACTTCTGTAGCACATATTTTAATTAACACACCTTTAGATGCCTCGTTGCTGGTATGAAAGTTAAATTTACACAGCATCTTTTTACAGTCTGTTTTAATTTAGACCCATTCCTGTTGTGGCAAACTTCAGGTTCAGCAGAGGTGAGTCCATTAAGCATGGCTAACTCATTTTGGTAGCCAGATAAGAATAGACAGAGACGAGTCCCCTCAAATTCTCATTTGCCAATGACCTAGTTAGTTGGTCTTAGGGGAGACACCGGTGCTGCATAGTGACAGATGATAGGCACCATGACAACATCTGTATTCCATTAGACCTTAGCTATCGGTCCTCAGTAGCTCTGGTAACATCTTTCTAGTAGCCTTGAGGACTCAAGGATCTCTTGTTGTTACTCCTGGTAACCTCTGGGAGCCCTACATTACTCATGGCAGACCGCTTTGCAAGGATGACCAGGAGGTCCGGATCCATGCCAAGATTTTAGGATCACCACTCACTATGTAACGTATTTGCAAGTTTATTTATTGCAGTTAAGTTTGCCTTGTATAGATACCTTTAAAATCCAGGAGTGAACTGGACTTGTGTTGGTCATCTGCCCCCCACATCTTTCCTTACAACCAGATCTTGTTGATTTAACATACACTGCCCTTCAATCAGCAGACAAATAGGGCCAGTCGAGGTTTTTGTATTGTATCACCTTCTTTATATCATATTTTCTCATATCATTAATTTTATGCCACGTGTGTATCACATTAAATTAACTAACCTCATATCTGGGCATTGCTGTTCATATCTCTTCAAGACAAAATAATTAAATAATTCATACTCGGGAGACATCGTACCACTGTTTCACCCTCTATCTGTTTACCATCTGCCTATGCCAATGTTTGGTAGATGACACTGAGAGGATGGAGCCAAAACAGACCATCACTGTGAACACAACATGAAAGAGTTAAGAGTGGGTCTGCAATATCACCTGTTCAAATTTAGAAGAAAGAGGACGACCCAGCTGATCTTCTACTTTCTAATTGAATTGAAGCTTTTGCCCAGGGTTAACCCCCAACTGTCCCACTGCAATCAACTGTCCGTCACTGTATCTTCAAATTCCCTGTTCTACTTTATTTTGGACAGACATGACATTGCGCCTTAGGGACATGCATCTCACCTCTCTGTCCCAAGACCCCAGCTTCTGAAACAACATCCCTTTTTCTCCACTCTCTTCAACAAATCAGGCCTTGTTGCTGTGGCTTGCTCTGCAACCCAAACCAACACTATGTATGGCACATATGATCCCATTTCCACTGCTGATCGTATTTCCCAAGCTACAACACTTATGTGGCTCAAATCCCACTCATTCTTTTATTGATTTAAATCCAACCTTTATCAACCCAACGTTTGTGCTGTCACTGCATCCTGGCCTTCATGTACGTCAATCTTGCCATAGCCAGTAACTTTCAAAGCATTTCCTCAACCCTGTCAATGACGCAGACATCTTGGAAGGGTTTGGCATCGTCAAAGCATGGCTCAATACAGACATAGGGCCCGCAGCCATTCATATATCTAACTGCAGGTGTGCAAGAGACGCTAGTTATCCCTAGAGAGGGGATCGGCCAGTGGGAAAACATCAAATCAAAGACATTCAGCAAGGGAAATTGTAATTATTCACACCTGTGAAAACACTCAGCTTCCCAGAAAGTGGTTCCGGCAGGGGGCTGGCATAATGCCGGAGAGAAAGCAACCTCAGTCAGCAAGCGCGGGCATGTGGGACAGAAGACGAGGTGAGCCCATTAAAAAGAGGCGGGGTAGTGGGCAAGTGAAAGAGACACTGAGCGAGCTAGAGAAGGACAACAAGGAAAGTGAAGAAGGACAAGAGAAGGACAAAGAACCCGTCTTCAGAAGTCAGTGAAAACAGTAAGAAAGGAAAACGAAGATGGGTAATAACAGTGAATAAACAGAGAAAGGTGAGTTGAGAAGGATGCTTGGGGGCAGATGAAGAGTCAAAGAGGTGAAAGAAAAGCAGAGCTAGAGGGAAATGAGAGACAGAAAAGGGGAAGAGAAAAAGCCAAAAAGGGAAGGAAAAGAGCAAGAGAAAGAAAGGGTTTATATTCATTTTCATACAGTGTCAAATACAATCATTATACAGCAAATCAAACAGTCAGAGGAGAGAATGCACCATATTCCCGCCATCACATTGCCACCTGCTGAAGGGAAGGAGATGTTAGTTGGGGACGAAGGCAGCTGGAAAGGAAACATACGGGTTAAACCAAAAAATACTTCTCTACACTGTCACACCCCTGTCAACAGTGAGCTTTGAGAGTGCTACTCAGGAGAATCCGCTCAGCTCTCTTCCACCCTATACCAAGTCTCCATGTGATCGCAAAGCGATTGTCCAATGAGGAAGAAGAAAGGGAGACCCAAGTTCTCCACCCCTTTTACTTAGTGACAAATAAAAAGACTTTCTCGGGCAGGGGAACATAAGGAGGTTATAATGGTACATTTCTAATTCTTAGTGCTATGGAAGCAGACTTTCTGATGAAGGATAACAAGGGGCACCCTAAACCTGCACCCTACCTCTTAGTAGAGTAGTGAAAGAGAGGTACAACCTAATTTTACACTGAAATCTCTTAGTGACCACAAAGCAGACTGTTTGACGAAGCATAACGGGATACCCTACTCCTCAGTGACCAGAGTGGACTCTCTCAAGCAATGGAACAGAGCACTTCTACTCCTTGGTGATATGAAGACAGACTTCCCCATGAAGGATAGCAAGGGAACACCATAATCCTGCACTCTACTTCTAAGTGAGCAGAGAGCAGAATTCTGGTGGAGAATCTAGGGCACTCCCTAATTCTAAATCTCAATAATTTAGTGACTAGCAGGCAGAAATCCTCTCAAAGTAGAGCTGAGGGACGCCAAAACCCTACACCATGCCCTATCAACAAGGCAGCAGAGTGCTCCACACAAGGAGATGGGGAACCTCAGTGACCAAAGAGGAGACAGTTTGACACAAAGGGATCACCATTTTGGTACACTGTGCCGTACGAGTCAAAAATCGAGCTTCCTGATTAAGAAAAATTGACAAACACTCTAACTCTTCACCCAGAGCCCAGACAGCAAACTACTGAATAGTGGTGAATAGAGGTCTACCCTAGACCTACACCCAATGCTTCAGTTACCAGAGAGTGGACTGTACTGTGAAAGAGGATCACGTTGATCCTACACCCCTGTGCCTCAGTACCGCTAGGCCCTCAATAACCCTCAGTAACTCTAGAGCAAACTGAGAAGCAGAATGAGGTGAAGTCCTCTTTACCACTCCACATCCTGTGACCGCTCCATGACACCAGTGCGGGCTGGGGAATAGAACCAGGATCCCGTCTTTGATTCTACACACTGTGCCGTCCATAGTTAGCAGGTGGTAGGCGAGATCAGGCTCTATTGATGTGCAAGAGCATCAGAGGTTTGCATACACATGATCTGATCTGTGGAGTATTTTCAGGCCATGTGTTTTAAAGCCTTTTTGTGCCTCTACCAGATCCTCCAAGACAAGGGGCAAAAAGGCGTTATTGCCCTGTATTCCTTTCTCTACACAAAACTTCTTCTCTGTGTTCTGCTTTGTTACAGTTGGGCCAAAAGACCGAGTTCCTTGCCTTACACTGCTATTCCCTAGGAGCTGCCTTCTACAATAGTGGAAATGGGAACTAACAGTGGCCAACGACACAGAGAACAGCACCTTCCCTTGCTCAGGCCCTCCGTTAGGTATCTCTGGTCTTTGCTTCCTCCTGTATGGCGAGATGGGTTGCTCCTGCTGCCTGCCTGGCTTCCAACCCCTGTCGGGCTAGTAGAAGTTGTAAAGTATTGATGGTAGCATGACCCCAATATTAGTTATTACTGCCTCTTGCGTCATCCCCTTTAATTCTTATCAGTTATTTCAGGGTGTCTGTGAGGGCAATATAACTCGCTAAAGCAACCAAGAACATCAGCCCCTTTCTTGTTCGTATTCGTATTCACCGGTTTACCCTTTCGAATGGGCCTTACAGATATGATTTTGTGTCAGGCTAAGAGTTTCCCATTTTTGCCCCTCTCTCATATTGTTTTTGCGTCACTGTTTTTATAAAATTGTTGAATGTCTTTTCTCCTGTGGCCCTCACATAGTTACTTAGGACTCTTGCCACTTGGACCGAAAGCACAAAGCGTTTGTCTGATTAGAAACCTGCACCCAAACCTGAACACTTCTGATTGGCTATAATAAGCCGCAGACTCTGATGAAAATACAACCAGTCGTGGGATCAGTAGCGAGCGAGGTGGTTGCACAACTCGGTCGCACCAGACTGCAATTTTGCCTCCTTATTTTCTGCTGAAAAACACTTGTTAAAATTTGCGTTGAAATACACGGATATCTCGGTGTAATTAGGTCAACTTTATTTATAGTGGTACATCAAAATACCTACAAATTAGGTTGGTATTTTTTACTCCTCAGCCGTGCACGTCCTATGTCAATTTATCAACATAGAGAAGTGTTCCCATTGCTTTGAAAAGGGAATACAGGAGACACTAATGAGGGTGTGCATGGAAGGGGCATACAAAAGGCAGCCATTTTGAAATTCCACCCTGACGCAAAGAAGTACCTCTGAGCAGTGTAACTGGCTGCCCTTCTTTTAGATTGGCATGAAGAGGAATTTAATTATAATGCCACTGTTAATGGAGATGGTGGTCATGGAAGGGCAGAATCTTGAACAGGAGATAGGACAAGGGAGCTCCAGAGAGCAGACCTCACCCCTCATTTCAGAGCATGGCTACCCCTACACAGTTTTTCAACAGAATAGCAACCTTGCTCTATGCCTTAGAAGGTGAAGATTCTTACACAGATTAAACAAAGATGCTACCAGGAGGAGAGGGTGCTATTGAATTACAAGACCCATGTCTTCGACTGCTGAGGTGTTTTTTGATCCACACTCAGTAATAGTTCCAGCGATTAAATCTTTGTACGTTTCTTCCTTCAAAATATGAAACCCTTGAGAAATCTTGTGGATATAAGAACAGTTTCTATCAACCTAAAGCTGTGACCATAGTGGAGGTTCAGACCGTGCCCTCTCGGGCCCACAACACATATTTGTATATTTTCACCTCCACCTCAATTCCAGTGTATGTGAAACTTTCTGGACGGATTGGTGATAGAGGTTGTGTGTGCATCAGGATTTATGAAAATGTTTAATCTGGAGGTATCCTGGTCTTGAAATACTTTGCTCCAGGAAATAAGAGAAAGAACATTTTGATGCTTTTCTGAAATGTTTTTTTTTTATAAGGAGTAGCCAAGTGTTTCCTTTCTTGTGGTGGGGCCTAACAGTGCGTGAAAATGCCCATAGTCACTACAAGACACTTCTTTTGTGGAAAATTATCCTAAACCCTCAAGGAGGGTTCTCGGTCACTAAAAGGACAGATGCTTGCCAACATGGATATATGGGAGTGGAGCACCCGGAGCAGAACTTCCTTGGTACAAAATAACCGTCTCTACCATAGCAGCAGCTGTAGGTAAGAGAGGTGAGGCGGTTTGGCCTGGTGGGGGAGGGGGGATTAGGGGCGGTTTCGACAGACGACCATGAGGGAAAATTAAATAATTAATTAATTTTCCCATGTCGAAATCCCCCCTCCTCCGCTCTTAGCTGCACGAGCCATGGCTGCATAGCAGAAGAAAAATTCTCTGGTATCAGGTTTGAGGTCTTGTGGACTTCGGATTGTCTCCTTTCGCTTTCTGGTTCAATTGCTGAATTAGGCATTTATATTGTTACCACCAGAAGCATAAATGGGCATTGACCTAATCTGTGTTCTCCTAACTGGACAAACTAGTCTTGTCATACTGTGAGGCAATGTTTCGTGACGAATTCTTCTAACAAAGTACAGGTCTTAATCTGCCATCACTGACTGCAACCACTTCTTTCTAGGTCTGTATCAGTTTTGCTCTTCTCACCGTGGAACGCTGGTGCTCTTTCAGTGGAAAAAGACCGAGTGAAGATATTCCTAGGACAGCAAGAGGACTTGTCATTCTTAGAGGAGTCATTTTCCATGAACAAGCAGTTGTTGAAGCACAGTGAGAATTATATTAATGAAAAGAACCACTAACTGTTGTAATAATGTACAAACCTTTTGTGTACCTAGGTGAATAAATGAATTTCAACCAGAAGGAAAGACAAAAAATGGTTAAAATTGGTCAATACACAAAGCCTGATGTCTGCCTCTGCTGCTACAACAGGTTTTTTCAGCTGATGAGAACAGCTTTCCCATCCTAACTTGCTGACAATCATTCCCAGATAGAGTGAGTACAACGCTAGACAAATATACTAGTGAATGGATTGCTGATACTCATGATCTAAGCAAAAGAGTCACATCTATAGACTCGTAAAAGTAAGTTCTTAGGCGGCTCTCCTGGCTAGATGTGACAGGATTATGCCTTGGAGAACCAAGATATTTCTCCTCATCAGTCAACAAAAAGGCAACGTTTGAAGCTATTTATCCCTGTACCAGAGGTCTGACTATAGGGAAAAGATTTGCCTAGAGAATGGCTTGAGAAGCCCAGGGTTATAGGCAAGGGCCTCTCAGAAAGGAGAGCTCTGTCTACAGCTCAGAACGGCCTATAGATTTTGCTGGTGACTGGCTCTCAGAGCAGAACTTTGTTTTCTCCAAAAGAAATATCAAAAGGGTCCATGGTAGACAGCCCAAGTATTTATGCGCGAGTCATAGTTATGAGGGCACCGAGGACAGCCAATTCCTGCTTAAAAGGAATTGAGATTTTTTTTGTATCTCAATGCCCTGGCGGGTGTAAAGGAAATCCCACTTTCTGGAGGTGCAGTGTGGATTTGGAATGCTCGATTCCTGTATGAATTTTTTATAGCGGTTCTATTTCCCTTGGTGAACCCACCCCTACATGCCTAGCAATCCCAGGACTAGGGTAGGAAGGGAATGAAAATCAAATGAAATGTATAAAGCGCGCTAAACCCAACGGTATCAAGACGCTAGGTATGCTGCAAGGACCCTTCTAAGTCAAGCCCTGCACCGGAGGATTACTGAAGGGACAAGGACGGTGGAGATGCCATAAGTGATGGTCAGGTTGAGTGCTAGGGAAACGTGTACAAAAGATGGAGGAAGAGGATGTTAGTGTAGGGAAAGGCGCAGGAATGGAGGGCGGCATAGGGAGTGGTCTAGATCACAGAGAAAGTGAAGTGAGAAAGGAATGGAGGGACAGAAAGTGGGACTAGAGGAAGGACAGCAGTATTGAAGGAGAGGAAGAGCATGGAGGTTTAAAACAAAGGGTACAGGGTGTGGTGGAAATGATTTCGAAGGCAAAGCCACCAGAAAGGAGGAGGATGGGAGAAAAGCATAGGTCACAAAATAAGGTGAACCTGAGGAGAACAAATAAAGAGTGAAGAAAATTAGGCTCAACCCAATGAGAGAGAAAAGGGAATGAGTAAATGTGAGAGAAGATGAGTCAGGAGGAAAACGGCGAATAAGGAGAGACTGGGACAAGAAAAGTATTGCAGGGTTTGGAGTCGAGGAGTCTGGGTGGTGCAGAGGGAGGGGAGCGCAAGGGGAATTGAGATAGGAACCCAGAGAAAAGAGTGGGGGTGGGGAAGCATGGAGGAAAAAGAGGGAGGACTGGGGCACGGACAGAAAAGGAGACAAGAGTCAAGGAGAGGTGTCAGGGGTGGGAAGGTGGCCACGCAGAGATAAGGAGCAGCGAGGTTAGGTGGGAGGACAGGAGCCAGGAGGAAGGAGAGGTGTTTGGGAGACAGAAGAGGACGAAAGCCAGGAAGTAGGAGAGAAGTCAGGAGCCAGGGTGGTGGAAAGGACTAAAGACCCAAGCGAGGAGTTAAGAAAGAAGTGTGGTGCCAAAAGTTGAGTAGTGGAGTCAGAAGTAAGAGGATGATGAGGGGAAGTAAGGCGAGAGGATCGAAGTTAGAAGGGAGGAGAGGGGTCAGGAAGGACTGGCTGGAGAGGAGTCCGCAGACAGGAGTTGGGTAAAATGAGTCAGGAGAGTCAAGAGGAACCTGGAAGACAGAGGGGGAGTACAGAAACCGAGGTTAGGGAAGCAGTTGAGTAACGAAACTTGAAGGGCCACCCCTGCAAACTATATGGTGTGGGGCCCCTCCTACCACACTCAGGAGCTCTCAGGCCAAGATACTGTGCTGAGGTGGTCCCCTGGAGACCTGGGCCCACCCGCACTGCGGGGGTTGCGTAGGCCTTTGTTACGCCACTGTAGGGGAGGAGTCAGCAGGGAGCAGCCAAGTTAAGTTAGGAGACAGGGTGGAGAGCTAGGTGTGGAAGAGGGAAGACAGGAGTAAGGAAGGAGGAGGCAATGGCGGGGAGAGGAGTGACAGGGAGCGAATGTAAGAGGGGTAAAAACCTGGCTGTATGAAGGGTGGGGAAACAGGAGGAATGAAACAGTGGAGATAAGTATGAGGATGGGGAAGAGGAGGAATAAAGAGAAGAAAGAGGTTTAGATGAAGAGAAAGGAACAAAAAAGAAGGCAAGGAAAGATATCAGGACAGTGGAGGGGAGCAGGGGGGGCAGAAAGAGGGGAAGAAGGGTGTGAAAGGGAGGGTGGGATACACGAAAGATGTTAAAAAGAAACAGGAAAGACAAGAAGACAATGGAGATTGAAGTTTGAAAAGAAGGAAGCTAGAGATAATGTGAAAAACAAAAAGCGGGTGAGGGAGAGGAGTAAGGTAAGAACAAAAGAGGGAGAAGTAAAACAAAATTCAGAATAGGCGAGAGTAGAGTATGGATTAAAGGGGAGGAGCGAGAATAATAAGAGAGCACAGAAGGAAGGGGGACAGCGAGAGAAGATAGAATACGATCTTACAGGAGTTGGAAGGGTGTGGAGAATGTAAGAGAAAAAGAAGACCAAACCAGGACAGACAAGAAATAGAGAATGCAGAGGGAAGGGCAGGGAGGGGGAGAGGAGAGTAGAGGAAGATGAGTGAGAGACGGGAGAAAAAGAGAGTAGAGGGGGAGAAGAGAAGGTTGACAGAATGAAAGGGGTTGTAGTGGAGTCCGTAGGAATTTGTAAGAGAAAGAAACAGTGTTGAGGAAAGAAGGATACAAGGCTCAAGGGGGGGGGGGCAGGATGATAGAAATATTGAAAAGAGGAGGGGAGTCGAGGAGGGGAGTCGAGGAGAGTGTAGGAGAGAGAATGGTGGAGACGTAGAAAAGAGGAAAGGAAGGAGGAAAGAGCATTGTGTTGAATGGAATAGAACAATTAGGGAATTGAGAAGATGGCAGGATGGGAGAGAAAAAAAAGAAGAAAAAGGGAGAGGAAGATGAGAGAGCGAAGTCGAGAGAACGGCGAGCAGTGGAAGCTTCTGGGAAGGAACAAGAATGAAGCAGGGAGATTTGTATAAAAGACAGAATGGGGTGACTGAGGAGAGGGGACAGCACAGATGGCCCACAAGGGGGAGGGCAGAGTACGCTAATGCAAGGAGAGAATGCGGAAGGAAAGGAAACAGGGAAGGGATTCATAGGGGTGGGTTGTTGCTGGAGGAGCGGAGAGGACAGACGTCGGCGGCACCCGTGGTGAGATGCGCAGCAGCTGCTGTCTTTAACCTTCCAGCCTTCCCGTCTGTTTCTCTTCTGGTCTCAAACACGTACCCATCTGACACCCCTCTGCCTTCAGATGGGCGGGCAGGTCCCAAGCGCTGCCTGTAGGCCCTCGCAGTCTTTTCTCACATCAATGTAAGCCATTGTTGCTGTAAATAGAGGCCGGACGCTAGGAGCGAGAGCAAGGGATGATGGGTAACACTGCGGTCGTGGCACGAAACACCCAGGCTGTGCTGCAGGGTCTCTCTGATGGCATCTTTTAGATGAAGTTGGCGGCAAAGGGTCATACAGCTGACACATGCAAGATGGCGGCAGTGCCTCAGCTGGTAGACCGAGCCGTATCACGTGGCCTCTCCGCTGGCCATGCCACGTGCAACACTGCGACTATGCTTAGGGTCTCTCATTGGATGCATGTAAGACTTTGGTCCTGCCAGAGGGAGTTTCCACTGGCTGATGGGAGACTGCAGCAGTGCCATGTGGTCACTCTAATGGCACATTCAAACCTGCAGCACGAGCACAGCATCTCTCTGATGGAACAGGTGAGACTATGGCCGTGCCCTAGGGTGTCTTGACTGACATTGAATGTCACCACGCCGGGGTCTCTCGATTAGGGCACAGGTAAGACTTCTGTGATGCCACGGGGTCACCCCACTGCTATAGCATCTCTCTTATGCGGCACACGTGATATGTGGGTGGAGTCACAGGGTCTCAGCTCTGACACATATAAGACTGGACCCTCTATTAGCATGTTCACAACTGTGGCAGTGCACTTGATTCCTATGTGGCATCAAGTGTGGGTCTCAGACAGTGACAGTTTAGTAGCCTAATGCAACACTGAGGCCATCAGCACAATATCTTCCTACACGCATGCCTAAGATCGATAGCTGTACCACACCACCTCCCTGCTCGCACATTCCAAACGGCCAACTGAGCACAGGGTTTTCCCGATGGAACATAAGAGACTATGCCAGTGCCACGGCTAGTATACACTGGCACATGTATGAATACGGCGGTGCTGGAGGGTGTTTAAATGTTACAGGCTTGCTCGACAGGAACCGGTGGGACTACAGTGGTGTCACAGGTTCTCGCCACTGGCCCATGCAAACTGTGGCAGTGCCACTGGGTATGCCCACTGGTGCAAACAAGACTTCTGCAGTGGCAGCGACCTTCCTCCTGGCATTCTGCATAAAACAATGGCAGCATCACAGAGTCTCCACACTGGAACATACCAAATTTGTCCCCTTCCTTTAGTTTTGTTCCACTCTCATGATACACTAAACCACAATTCCTCCCTCTCTACCACCCAATGAGGGTCAAGGGAACAATACACTAAGGAGACATTACAGTGTCCCCTGCTTCTCCGTGCCTTGGACAATCACTATTTTAAACTCTTGAGGAACAGGAATATTCACTACTCACAAACTACACTGTGTATCAGCACCCTTTAGACACTTATTTTGGATTTGAATGGAACGCCCCCATGACCTTGAGGTTCATCTATTGTAGCTAAATGTTTTCAAGCATTAGAGAGCATATACTGTGGCGTGGACTCTTAGACCAAGAGATGTCTGCAATCTGTTTCTGACCTTGGGTAAGGAAATGTGTTGTAGAAGTGTCTCTTTAAAGCAGACGAATGCTTGGTCTGAATGCTGAAACAATTAAATAGGGATTAAACAGGAGAGGGTCACCTTTAAGGGGCCTTCAGATACCTACATGGAAATTTGCTAGCCATCTTGGAATGGTAGACTTCACTTTGACAACAATGGTCATCACTACTTGCTAACAGAAGCCTGAAAATGAGACAATTGTTTTACCACTTAGCCCAATTTGTCATCAACTACAGAAAACAGATTTGATTATTTTGAAACCTCAATTATTTACATCGCTGTTTAACATCTAAATCTAAAATGATCTTTGTTTTGCAAATAACTGGCACAGAGCTCTATGCCTGGGCCTAGACTATGGCTTCCTTTTCTATGAGAGGAGCCCATCCTTTTTCAGGAAAACATAGCAGCCATTTTGGAAGAAAGAGAATTAAAATCACTTTTGCAAACCTATCAATAAGAACACTATGGAATGAACATCATTCCAAAATAGCTAACATGGACAATAATGTCCACTTTCATGACTTTTGATTATTCAAGAGAAATTATTGTTCTCAAAGACATAGTGCAAAAAAAATGGCTCCTGCTAAAAGATCCCATGAGTTGAAGTATTCCGAGTCTAAGGCTATGATTACGATGTAGTCGGTATTATCCGGTACTTGCGTAAACGCTGGTTTAGGCACGGGTCAGAATTATGAACTGCTTGTTATTTAACACATCCGATAATTATCGGATGCATTAAATAACCTACTGAAATTTAACAGGGAAAAACCATAAGGTATTTACCATATCATGCAGATTTTGCTGCGTTAAACACCAAAATCCCCATGTTATTCCCCAACAACTCGTAATAGGTGGTATTTATTGCACTTGATAACTAAGTAACTCATTATATTGTTATTTATCAGGTGAGATAAAAAGCACCTATACCCGTAATCAGGGTGTAAGGCTGGAATCAAAGGCAGTGCTAACAGCTGCTCTCGCGGAGTTAATCTTATTTCAATTTCTATCGCTGCTTCTGACTCCTGTGTAGGTGAAGACATGAAGAAAAATGTTTGCTCTATGAGGGGGGAACTACTTCTGCATGGAAAGATAATGAAAAAAGACTTCCAATGCAAGCAGTGTACATACAATACCCGGTTCTGTCTACATGTTTATATACTATTTATCATAGCATAACCGGAGTCCCACGGAATGCAAGAAAGTCCCTTCAGGAAACTCCTCACTTTAAAACAAAGGTTGTAAATTCTCTTTATTTTTCTTCCGTTCCAAGGGGCTAGGGAATTTCCATGCAGCTGGGGTGCTCCCATCGTCTTAGTATCTTGTTCTGTGGCTCAACTCTTCTAGTGGGTCAATAATACAGTTCCAGAAAGGAAGGCATATCCAAAATCACTCTCCTCAACCTCAAGTGGTCAACGGGCCTGGCACAGTCATGTCTACAGAGTCTCCTGTGGATTTTTGCACCCAAACCCCTACTTCACCTGGAGACACATTTAAACAAAACTTTGGGGCAGGGGGAGATGTGCTCACTGTGGTCCACTCCCAGAAGGCTGCAACGGAAGGATGTGAGGGAAATTAAAAAGTTAAAATTCACATTAGACAAAGCTCATATATCTCAATATCCCTCTAGCAACCCTATGCAACACCCTCTGTTCCCAGACACCCTGGGCAAAGGCTGCATCTGTGAGGAGAAATCAAAGTACAATTCACAATCCAGACCTTTCACCACTGAATAAAACATTTTAAGGAGGAGTCGATTCTATAGTCCTCGATTTGACATTCAGTCCTGCTCCTGAAGTAGAATACAATAGGAGGCTGTGAGTCAGTGTCCACCAGGAGGGAGATCCAAAAACGTGGCCATCTTTGCATCAGTTAGTGGGAATAGACATTTAGTTCGCCAACCCATTGTCATTCTCAGACATACCCCACCTGTGGTGTGTGTTGAGCTGTGGCTTATACTTGGGGAGAATTTGGTACTTTTATGTTTATATATATATATATATATATATATATATATATATATATATATATATATATATATATATATATATACATATAAGAAGAAAGCGGTCCGAGTTCCAAACAGTACAGGAACCAGCGGTCGAGACCTCACAACACCTCACAACCAGCAAATCAGTAGAGCCTCAAAGAAGTAAATCCACAATGGAAAGCAGGGAAGACGTATTTTTAATAAGGATGACGCGTTTCACTCTACAAGAGAGCTTGATCACACAGCGCGCCAGAAACAAAAAAAGTTGTCATTCTCAGACATACCCCACCTGTGGTGTGTGTTGAGCTGTGGCTTATACTTGGGGAGAATTTGGTACTTTTATGTTTTAAATATATATATATATATATATATATATATATATATATATATATATATATATATATGTGTGTGTGTGTCTTGCAGAAATAAAGTGCACTTTTGTCCTATTATTGAACTCTCACCTGTCTAGTTTTTTTTGGGAAACTATTTTCATGCAGGCCTGTCTAGTCATAGAAACATTTCCTTTGTGCATGCCTGATAAATGGGACCGCCTCAGTTCACAATGCAGGTGTTTTGTTTTTCCCAATCCTTCAGTTTGGCTGATAGAACTGCCGATGCCCCATTTGGCAGCAGAAATCCCGGACTATCAGCTGTATCAACACAGGGGGTCTACAAACTTTTATCATTCAGCTCTTTCGAATCTTCCTAACCTTGCCCCAGTCAATTAGCAACATCAGCATCAAGTCCAGTCGTTGGGGTAAAAAGACTTTTTTTAAATATTGAAACTACTTCAGAACAGAATAAAGAAAGACTGTTTGATTCTATTGTTTGCTGTAGCCTCCATTTGTAACCTGTGTATTGACTAAGAAGGATGTGTGTGTGTGGACTGGGTTGCTACTATATAAAGATTATTAGCTTGAAGTCAATATGGAGGACCTTCCCTACCTGCTGTACCGACAAACACCAAGAGGCTAGCCATAGTCTTCCCGCAATATTTTCTTAGATTCACATACCTTTCAAATATTCCTCGTTGTCAGGATAGGGCCTGACGACGGGGAAAAACTCAAAAGCATGGGGACCTAGGACAGTTACGAAAGTTGGTGAATCAGGGTTAAAGATAAGTGAACGCATTTAACATGTTTGCTATTTAATACGGTATTACACATTTACCAATTTGTGGTATTAACACATTTTCAAAGGAAGGAGAAAGATATGTGAGATGTAGGAAAGCAGGGTGGGTGGTTGGGATGAGAAAACAGGCAGAGAAAAAATGCAACAAAACAAAGAAACAGCAAGAATATGAAGGATGGAAAGCAACACAAGTGGGAAAAAATCCACAAAGGGGTATAATTAAAAGAAAATATTTATTGGTTGTGCAGGCAACAGGTGAAACACAAAGGAGGGTGAGCTGGAAACGGGTAGAAGGAAAAGGGGAAAGGAGCGTATGTGAGAAATGGAACAGAAATAAGTGGACATGAGATAAGGGTCAGTCGCTGGAAAAGAGAATTGAAGGGAAAAAGCAAGCAGGAGGAACGATGATAGAGAGGAAGGGAAGAAACAGGATGTAATGGAACTAAATCGGAAAGGAGAGCTTCGTGTAGAAGGGGGAAAGGGCTGCGTGAAAGGGAAGTTATTAAACAAAAAGCTCGTAGGCGAATGGGGGAAATGAAGCAACCAAGGAAGTTAATGAATTTTCTTTACAAACTCACTCTGTAATGGATTTACGTTATGTAGTCTGGATTTTTTGGCAAATGAGAGAACAGAGACACAGAGAAATGAAGTAATTTGTGCAAGATCACTGACTAGTCAAATGGGTAGCAGAGATTGAAAACCACATCTCCTAATTAGACTACACATTCGTCACTTGACAACAACTCCTCACCTAGAATGGGCCTGTTATGTAAACGTTGGGTGCAACCAGGAGCGAGTAGGCGGAAAGTGACTAGGGCAAAATATACATGGCGAAGATGGAGCCGAGATAACTCTCCTGTACACTGGTAATAATCAGTGGCGCTCTCTTGGTTCTGCTTCCAGCAAACACATGCCATATACAGAGGTGAAACTGAAAAAGCGAGAAAGACGAAGATAGAGTGAGGGGACGAATAAACGATAAAGAAGAAGATCCGGAAGTCATATTCTGACAAGATCTCTGGAATTCATAAAATGTAATAGAGGCAGGGGCCCGAATCTGAGTTCCCGGGTCACTCATATTTGTACACTTACGAGGCATAGATTTTCCCGTCCAAAGTAAAGTGACATTTTGCAGAGCCACCCCCTGCTTTTGTTGCTTTGGCCCAACTTGAAGGACACCCCGACGGTTAGCAGCTGCCCCGCGGTGGTTTGCTCCAAAACCAACCGTGTTTACCCTCGCGTTCGTGGGGCTGCGCGCTTGTGAGGGAACGCACGCACGCACGTAGCGCGGTGGCGTCAACGGCTCTGCGTGAAGCTGCGGCCCCTACAAGGGACTCAGATGGAATGTTGTATCTCATCAACAACAACAAGGACCTGGAGCAGCGGTGCCCCCACTGAACACGCGCGCGCTCCAGCCGCACCCCCGGGGCCGCTCACCAACCCCCGCCTCTATTTATAATGCCAAAGTGTTTGGAGATGCCGTTGGATACCTAGTGATGTTTCTGCAGGGGATGGGCCCTGGGGACGAAGCTGAGCCGGTTCTCACATGCTAAGGGGAGGGCAAAGGGGACGAGGATGAGGCAACATTGTTTGTTCCCACCTGACTGCAGCAGGAGGGGGAGGGTGAAGCCTGGAGAGAGGCCAGGAGGCGAGAAGAGCACACATCCCATGGAAAAGGTTGAGCAGGCATGGGTATGTCACCACAAGACAGGCTAGGCACGCATGAACAGGCATGAATATATCACCAAAAGACCGGCTAGGCACGCATGATCAAGCATGAGTATGTCACCAAAAGACAGACTAGGCACGCATGAACAGGCTTGAGCATGTCACCAAAGGACAGGCTAGGCATGCATTAACAGTGAGCATGAACAGGCATGAATATGACACCAAAAGGCGGAATAGAGGCACATGGAAACGAATTTAATTGAAAAGCATGATTGGCCAAGGGAAATATAGCAGAAGATGGGACAAGCCATACTGAAAAAATACCCAGACAGTCGTCTGGTACAAGCAATCCTGAAAACGAGTAATTGTGATGCAACAAACAATCTCTAAACTAATCAATCATTCGGATTGGGACAAATGATGAAGAAAAACAGCCAATCGGATTAAGAATATCGATCTATCAGTGGGACAACTATCCAGAAAATTAGTTCTTCGAATGGGGACAAATACGCCTGGAAAGCAGTCAATCAGATAAGACAAGCAATACTCAAACCAGCCATGGGGGTAGAAAGAGCAATCCTAGTGAACAGGATAAGACAAGCAATGCTGGAAAAGCAAACCCATGAGATGGTAATTGCAACCCTGAAACAAGTCGGTCAGGTATGACATGTAATGCTTTAAAAACCTGTTAACTAAATTGGCATAAACATTTATAGAAAACTAGCCAGTCGGTTGTGGCATTCGAGCTACGAAACTAGTCAATCAGATGGGTTAAGAAATGCTGGAAATCAGCAAAGTCTGATAGGGCAACGAATATCCAACCAATCGTATGTGACCAGAGATCCTATCTTGAATACTAATCAGTTAAATGCTGCAAGAGATCCTGGAAGCTAGTCAACTGCATGGAAAAATCCTGGAATTTACATAATCAGATGTGAAAAGTAATCTGGATAAAGTGAATGCTGCTACCAAATGCATTCAATCGAAAGTGATAAGCAATAGTGGAAACTAGTCAATCAGATGGGAAACGCATTTATGGAAATCAAGTCTCATGGAAGGGACAAGCATTCTTGTAAATTAGTCTGCCAAATGGGAGTTGGAATGGTTGTAAGTGATGCCCTTTGTTCGAGAGGTGCACTACAGACCCCTCCAGAGTGTACACACACAATAAATTGCCCAGTTGAAGCTACATCTGGGCACATCTGACGTGCATGGCCATGCATACTTACTAGCTCAACCACCTCCCAATCAGGGAGCTCAAATTACAGTCCCAGGACTGTCACTTAGTTCTGCTGTTCGCACCACAGACAGAGTAGAACTATTACATTCCATGCTTGTCTTTGTATATACGGACAGTGAGGACCTTAGAGTTAGAAACTGCTAATGGATCTGGCTTTGACCTCATGCAAGAAGACAGAAACAACTCCCAGGCTTTTGCTAAGCAGGATCTTAAGACAAAAATATAACAGAGTTACACTGAGACTATTTAACTCCTTTGGGGAGAGTTGAGCCTAAGCTGTTTTCTCATGTTGTTACTGCAGTGCATTTTGGCAAATGACGCCCCAGGTTTCTTATGACTCAATACAATTGTGTCCTGGAACTACAGTTTGGAATCGGAAGCTCGGCCTAAAGTTAAATGCACTCAGGTACTTGCTGAGGATGCTTGTATCAGAGATTAAAGGAAAACACAAGGGGCACAACTAGAAGCGGTTGGGAGACATTAGTAACTTTTCGGATTTCCCCTTCTACAAAATTATTTTTATTCCTTGGGAGTTCCATGGTCTAAGAATACATGTTCTTCATAGCAAAGGCTCTTTGGGGCCTTTGTGATGGTGAAGTGGATACCCCAGTGTCCTGAAAATTATATTTTTGGCCATGTGGATCACATCTTTCTGGTGGACTCATACCCTTGATGAATGGTCTTAAGGTGGTATCAGGACTCTACTGCAAGTTTCTGTTTGCTTATGTCTGGTCACCCAGTATGTCAGTCATCCCCAGGGAGTTATGACACAATGTCTCCTGAAATGCAGAACCGGACTCGTTTTTGAATCTCCCTCTCATGGTACACACACTTTCTGGAGAGAAGAGCATTTGGACAGATGAATGGCAAGAGCACTTACTGTAAGGGACACAGTCATATTGGACTTCCAGGTACTTGTAGGTTCCGGGGCAGGGGTCTGGGAAGGCATCCGAACCAGCCACCACCACACACTGGGTGCGGTTGTTACACCTGGAAGAGAGAAAAAAAAGCATCAATGGATTGTTCATGCAAACAAAGCCGGCTCTAACAGTTATCAGATTGCATTTCACAGAGGAAGATCTTCGTGCTTACATCGGAAATCATGGCCAAGCATTTGTCCTTGTAAGGACCAGCAATTATCTAGGACACAGTATCCTCAGTGGTCAGTGTGACGCAGCGGTGGTGGTGGTTACATGCCACCAAGGTTCATGGGTTGTCCAAAGACATGAGAAAGGTGGGACTGAGGTCATGTGGAGTTGGGCGATGAAGAACTTTGCAAGTGTTAGTGGAAAGACACCAGAGGACAAAAGTCAAGACAAGGTGGGGTTAATCATGGGGCAGTGGACCACATAAGATTACACCCACCTCAGTAAGAAGACTCGCAGGGGGCATCAGAAGATCTTCTGGATGAGATCTTCAACAGCCCAATGATACTGTTTTTTTTATCACCTTTACTTTCCCTGCTGTTAGGGACACAAACTATTTCAGGCTGTGCTGATATTTACCACACTGTAGCACAGTGCATTTGGAGCCTCCATTAGTAATAACCGCCGTGCACCTGTGTCCAAACCCTGCTGGTATCAACCGAGTCTGTGCCAAGGCTCTATTGTCATTTAAAATAGTTTTAACGCAGTTATTACTGGTGTTGTCCCAAGCCATCAAGCCACGCCCTTCTGATCACCTCCTACAGATCTTCCAGTGCTATTTTGTCCAGCGTTCAACCTTCTGTAAGCATCCCTCATACTTGTCTTTGTCACTTTGCCCATCCTGCCCCCTTGCTTGCATATTTTGCAGAACCACTCGTACTTTTTTCCTAGTTTACACCCTTTTGTGCACATACGGCATATTTGTCCGTGAATTTTAACTCACTCTTTACCCCTCTTTCTGTTACTGCCATCAGAGACGTTTTCAGGATTGGGCAAAGTGAGCAACTGCCTAGTGCCCCACAATCCCAGAGGCCCCTGGGAAAGTGAACTATTTCTTTATCTCAAAGTTTAACATATTATTCAATGTTGTTTGGGCTCATGGGGTTGGATTAAATATTTCTTGCCAGGGGCCCCCCAACAACCTTAAGATGACACTGACTGCCACTGGATCTCACCCCTATGTATGAATGTCAGTGCTCCAAACATGCCCCTGTTCGCTCAACGCCACAACGCTCCCTCCCTGTCCCAGCACTGCTCTACGCTCTTCACCCTCCAATTGGATATCAGAGCGGCCCTGCTTGGTATGCATTGAAATCATTTCAATAACCATTTTTTGCATAACACCAATTACAACTTTACACCCTGATAAGAGCTTCTGTGGGCCTTGTCAGTACATGCCCAGAAACTGATGAGACCTCTGCCAGGCTGGCACTTCTTCCAGCGCTCTGCCCCGGGCTCACACACCAGAGCACAGCTTGGTACGACACAAGCCAGAGCAAACCGTGCAACAACCACCAAGAACAAACAAATCTGGGACAGTAAAGGACATGCCAAAACCAGAAACGGCTGAGCAAATCTGATACAGTAGAACCCAATGCAAAACTTGTAACAATTCCAAGTGAAAACCAATAAAACAACCCAGATCAGACTTTGTAACAACTAATATAAACCTGCCAAAATCAACAAGGGTAGTCCTTGTAATAATAAGAAACACGCGTCCTAAAACGAATCCCAGAGCAAACCCTTACAGAGCAGCCCAAAGGAAATCCTTTAAAAAGCAACCCAAAACCCACCTGTGAAAGGCAGCTAAAGCACACCTTTAATACCCCAAAGCAAACCTCCTAAAAGCCAAACCAAAGTAAACATCCTAAAAATAGAAAAACAAATAGCAAACCTTGTGACTCCCCACCCAAAGCACATCGTATAAAAAACATTATAAACCAGACCACGTCGGGTACAGGACAACATAAATTATGAACCTTATTACAACACAGCACAAACCTACAAACCTCATAAAAACTATTCAAGGGAAAGTTTTTAACAACCCATTGCAAACACTGATACAACCCAAAGCAAACCTTGCAAAGAAAACACATGGCAAAATGTGTCAGAATAATCCAGGGCAAATCTGTACAGTATAACCAAAGCAAACGTTGTACAAGCAATTAAAACAAATCTGGTGCAGTACAATCAACACAAACTTTGTATAAGCAGCCTAAAACCAATATTGTGCAGTACAACCAACGCAAACTTTGTACAAGCAACCTAAAACAAATCTGGTGCAGTACTGTACATCCTAGAACAAACCTTGTTACAAAAATAATACTCAAATATGATAAAATGCAACCAAAGCAAACCTTGTAAAGACAGCAACCACTCTAATAACTTGAGGGGAATCGTGTACCTGTAACCTAAAACACTCATCCCAGAAGCAACTAGACCAACACTTGTAATAAGGCAAAGAACAATGTCTAGAAATAACTATGGCAAACCTCATAACTACAATACAAAGATTTTCTCTTAGATGTCATGTCCTCGACATCGTTCTCCACAGACAGGCCCCATCTTTTACAATGCACTCGCCTTTATTCTCTTCTCTTTTCACAACAGCCTCTTACAGTTACCACACCCCAACTTTATTCTCACACTTCAGTCCCCTCTCTGGAGTACTGCCTCTCAGAGTTACATTTCCCTCGCCTCTGTAATCTTCACATGGCCCACTTTCTCAGTTACCAGCCCCCCCTTTATTCTTCCCACAGTCCTCTCTCTCAGTTAGCATGGTGCCACCTATATACTCCTGACACAGCTCCTCTCTTTCACCCTGGCCTCAGCTCTACTACCCTGACACAGCTCTCTCCTCTTTCTCACATGCCCTCAGCTCTACTACCCTGACACAGCTCCCTCCTCTCTCTCTCACATGCCCTCAGCTCTACTACCCTGACGCAGCTCATCTGTCACCATGTCCTCAGCTCTACTACCCTGACACAGCTCCTCTCACTCACCATGTCCCCAGCTCTACTACCCTGACACAGCTCCTCTCTGTCACCCTGGCCTCAGCTCTACTACCCTGACACAGCTCCCTCCTCTCTCTCACATGCCCTCAGCTCTACTACCCTGACACAGCTCATCTGTCACCATGCCCTCAGATCTACTACCCTGACACAGATCCTCTCCCTCGCCATGTCCTCAGCTCTACTACCCTGACACAGCTCCTCTCTGTCACCCTGGCCTCAGTTCTACTACTCTGACACAGCTCCTCTCTCTCACCATGCCCTCAGCTCTACTACCCTGACACAGCTCCTCTCTGTCACCCTGGCCTCAGCTCTACTACCCTGACACAGCTCCTCTCTGTCACCCTGGCCTCAACTCTACTACCCTGACACAGCTCCCTCCTCTCTCTCACATGCCCTCAGCTCTACTACCCTGACACAGATCCCTCCTCTCTCTCACATGCCCTCAGCTCTACTACCCTGACACAGCTCATCTGTCACCATGCCCTCAGCTCTCCTACCCTGACACAGCTCCTCTCTGTCACCATGTCCTCAGCTCTACTACCCTGACACAGCTCCTCTGTCACCATGCCCTCAGCTCTACTACCCTGACACAGCTCCTCTGTCACCATGCCCTCAGCTCTACTACCCTGACACAGCTCATCTGTCACCATGCCCTCAGCTCTACTACCCTGACACAGCTCATCTGTCACCATGCCCTCAGCTCTACTACCCTGACACAGCTCCTCTGTCACCATGCCCTCAGCTTCACTACCCTGACACAGCTCCTCTCTCTCACCATGCCCTCAGCTCTACTACCCTGACACAGCTCCTCTCTGTCACCCTGGCCTCAGCTCTATTACCCTGACACAGCTCCTCTGTCACCATGCCTTCAGCTCTACTACCCTGACACAGCTCCTCTCTCTCACCATGCCCTCAGCTCTACTACCCTGACACAGCTCCTCTCTGTCACCCTGGCCTCAGCTCTATTACCCTGACACAGCTCCTCTCTCACCATGCCCTCAGCTCTACTACCCTGACACAGCTCCTCTCTCTCACCATGCCCTCAGCTCTACTACCCTGACACAGCTCCTCTCTGTCACCCTGGCCTCAGCTCTATTACCCTGACACAGCTCCTCTCTCACATGCCCTCAGCTCTACTACCCTGACACAGCTCATCTGTCACCATGCCCTCAGCTCTCCTACCCTGACACAGCTCCTCTCTCACCATGCCCTCAGCTCTACTACCCTGACACAGCTCCTCTGTCACCATGCCCTCAGCTCTAATACCCTGACACTGCTCCCTCCTTTCTGTCACTATGCCCTCACCTCTTTCCTCCTAATACAGCTCCGTCTTCAGTTATTATGCCCCACCTCTATTCCCACAAAGCTACTTCTTTTAAGTGCCATGCTCTCAATCACTTTCTCTCCACAGCCCCAACCAGACACGGACTGGCCCTTCCAGGCACCAGGCTTTATCCTAGTTGACTGGGAATGTGGGGCCCCTAGTTTTACAGTGAATTTCTGAACAATGTGACCGCTTCAACACATTTAAGTTTAGTATAATAAATTATGCCATTGCATTGAGTGCATATTGTTAGAAGTGATACATTTTAATCATGAACTTTGAAACAATTATGCCCCTGCCACCACTGCCCTGATGACAATGCTATTAGTGAACCAAGAGGAAAGTCAGTTGTTTTATCCCTCTATATGTTACCTATGGTGTTACTATAAGTGGAGTCATATTACAGTCTTTTGTTTTGTGCAGCGCCGGCATTATGAAAAAAGTAATTTCTTAGGATCACACAATGTGGTCAAGTGGAAGCTGGGGTTGAGGCATGGTTTCCTGGTTCCACACTGTACAATTCAACTATATGTGTATCTCTTTCTCGCTCCTGTTTTAGATCAATGCTTAAACAGACTGGAGCTATGCATGCATCACAAGGATTGGTGGTGCTAGTTTTGGGGCAGGATGATGTTTTAATGCCGTAGATTAAAACCAGAGCACCTATTCTTGAGACCATTTGCTCCAGGTTCCTAAAACTCTTAATTCACTGTAATCTATTCTTGAATTAATTCATCCATCCACTCCTCACTCCAAGATCTGCTGTTTTTTTCAAATCTTTTCTTGGGGGAAGAAGCTCCAAACCTCTGTTGCAGTGGCCAGGCTTGCTCGTTGCATATAGCATGAGGGCTGATCTGACAGAACTTGCCAGGGCTGCTTTAGGTTCCCCATGTGGTCCTCGCCCATTTTTTAGGTCGAGCCTATGAAAGCATGCACTAGCGCATGCGCTCTCTCTTGTGAGACTGTTGTAATCAATAAAGGGCTTAGAACCCGCCCATAGCTTTCCATTCTTTGGCATCATTGTCGCTCTTATTTGATGTCGTCTCGTTGGGCAGCGCTTTGCATATGTTACGTCCATTGCAGACACGGATGCAGGGACCAAGTATAGATGGGAAACATCCTTTACGACGCAACTTTTACCACGCAGTGCCTTTACGACGCAACTTTTACAACGCAAACCATTACAGCGCATTGCGCTGGGGGGTGCTCTAGGATAGGGAATAGGTTTAATTTACTGTCCAACACCTTCCCTACTTTCCACGGGGACTGGAGTTGGAATAGTAAATTAAACTATTCACTATCCAGCGCCCCAAAGCACTATGCGTTGTAATGGTATGCATTGTAAAAACCGCGTTGTAAAAGCATGCGATGTAAAAGCATACGTTGTAATGTCGTACATCCAGTATAGATCAGTTACCTTTTTGATTGAAGAGGCTCCGCTGGCCATTTGCTGCTCGTGCTGGAATTCAGGTACTATTTTTCGGGGCTTTGACGGGGTCAATGCAGGCAGCATCATAGTTTTTTTTTTAACTTACCCCTCAGCAAATACTAGGGAGCTGCACTTATTTTTTAGGTATTAGTTGGCTATACAGCCACATGTGCCTAAGCAGGATGTGTGGATGCCATTTTATCTGTCCTTCTCTAAGCATCACAGTTTCTATCCACTTGTAATTTGCTGAAGGACACCTCTTTTTTATTATTTAGTTTATCTCAATCCCTTCCTTTTTTTTACCCCATTCCTCAGTCTTCTCCCCCTCCTTCCCACCCAGTCTCTTCAATCTCAACTTAAAAAATGCTATGAAGTGGCCAGTGCTGGCCACTTCATGGCGCTTTTTAAATTCATCCTGTTTCCAGCCCCCCATTAGCCAACCCCACCCGATTGCCAAAGTCAATAATTCGTCCATGGGCGAGACCTATTGGCTTTCCCAGTGCTTGTTTACCCTGCCTTTATCACTGTTCTCAACACTCACTCAGCCCCCTCTCTTATTCCAATTCCCTCACCTCCTCTTTTTCCTCGTACAGTACCCTTTCTATTTACCCTCCTTAGATCCCCTGTCCTCTCCTCTCTCCTCTCATATCCTTATTCCAGTGTCCTCCCCACTTCCAGGGTCGTAGCTTCAGGTGTTTGGGGTGTTACACCCACCCAAATAAATGTATTTTATGATAAATTGTTGGGTACAGGTGCTCTCAGTCGGGTATGGTGAGGTGTCTGTCGGATTTCACCTCAGATTTTTGCACAGGCACTTTGCTGAAACACACACACACTCTCTCATCTCTATTTTGAACGGTGTAAAAAAATCGTATTTTACAAAATATTGTTTCTCTCACTTAGAACCCCTACCAATCCGCATTCCTCTCCCTTTCCTCTGCCTCTTAAGCCCCTCTCATGCGCCCACTTGTCGTATAATGTATTGAAAAAATATATGTCCGCGTGATTGTCGGGTAATCTGACATTCACAACCCCCCACTCTTAATGACCAAGCTACGCCCCTGCTCACCTCTTTCGTCAGCTGCCACACGCTTACCTGGCTTCTCCTCTGCGGTGCCCCCTCAGCCCCTTCCAGCCTTCCATATACCCCTAACTGCAGTTGTGTAATATTACCCTTTCCCCACCGCAGCCCCTGTGGTGCCGTGGGGCCCCGAACTGTGCAGGGGCGGTGGACCCCTGGCCTGAGAGCTCCTGACTGGTTGAGGGGGTGGGGATAATGGGGAGGTTCTTTACTTTGCAGGGGGGCCCCCTCAAGTTTCGTTACGCCACTGCTTACCCGCCCTATTCCCCTGCCCCCCCTCCTTCCCGCCCTTGCTCCCCCCCTTGTCTCGCGCTCTTCCCTCCTCACCAGCTTCCCTCTGCCTTTCCCCCCTTCTCTCTCACTTTCAATTACTGCGACTGTCAGGATTTAGCGAACGAATTACTCGTTTGTGGGCGAGGGGGCCGGGAAGTGATGGAAAGTGGGGGATATTACCCGGCAGGAGCGGAAGCAGCAGAATAATTGCAAAAAACAGATTAGGTTTGTATAATAGTTTTTCTTTTTTCTCGACAACGAGGACGTCTGGCAAATCTTTATTGCTTTGCAGGGTACGGCTTCCGACCCCGTATGAAAGCAGCAAGTGTGCAGGAGAGGTAGAGGGAGGCAGCGTATAAAGTGCCTGGCAGTCTCTCACCTTTAATGGGGTGGAGGTTTCAGGGACGGGGGCCCAACGGGAGAGGGATCAGACAGACAGGGAAGGAGCACACGCATGGAACAGAAGGAGGCAGCCGGTGAAGCCGCAAGAGAAGAGAAGAAAATGAAAAACTGAGGGACGAGGAGAAAGAAACGAATGAAAAGGGGAAAGATAGAAACATGGAAAATAAGAGAAAGGAGAGGGGGGGGGGGAAGGAAATATACTTGAATCTACAATTGAGAGAAAATGTGGCAGGAAAGGTGAATAGATTAAGAGAATGAAAATAGATAAAGAGCAAAAGGGAGGCGTTAAAAGAAAAGTAGAAAGATAAACATTGGAGGACTGAATAACAGTAAGGTGGTAACAGAGGTTTAGCCTAAAAATCGTTTTTTTTTATTTCCCTGGCTTAAAACCACCCTACATAGAAGTTCTTAAATAGAGGACATTCATTGGTCCGAGACACCTCCGCCTATGGTATGGGGTCCACCAAGCTCATTGAAACCATGGCCAAGGACAGTGACGGTTCTCTGTCTGCCACGCCATCTTCAGCGGCAGATCTGCCACTCAACTTGGTGTAAGCACAGGGCAGAATCACCATTGGACAGGAGGCGGACTTTCATGGGATGGTGAATATGGTGTCCCACTCCCTAACATGGTAGAAGAGTAGGTCGGGCAAAAAGTTAAATTATGCGAGCGTAAATGGCGTAATTTTGAGAATTTTACATTACGCCTGTTTCCGAAATTCCAGAAATAACATAATTATACCACTTTGCGTAATTACTCAGCATTAGTTGTGAAAATTGACTGCAAGCGCGCAATTTGCAGTAAAAAATGTTCATGAATGCATGCGAACAACAGGACTTTTGCTTAAATGCTTCCTCGCACCAAAAAGTGTTGCTGCGAGGATACATTTCGCGCTGAAATATAGCGTGAAGCGACAGATGTACATTTTGCGTACTCATGCATGTTTGCCATCAATTTTTGTATTACGCAAATCTTAGTACACCCCTATGGAAAAACCTTCAGCATTCAAGAAGGCTGGATATGAGGGCACTAACTAAATACCTGCACTTGGAAAAAAAAGATATAATAGCATGAGAGGAAACGAAACAGTCGGAACAGATGAGATACAGAGAAAAAGAAATAAAGAGAGATAAATAAAAGAGCATGTGAGAGGGCGAGAGAGAATAATAGAATAAATAAGAAAGAAAGAGTGATAAAGACTAGCAATCTGACAGAGAACAGGTGGGAGAATTTGAAATAGATAAAGAGAGGTGACAGAAAGACAGTGGAAGAACTGGTTGAAAGGAGAAGGAATAGAAAAAGAGTAACAATTAAACACGTAATAAGTGATAAACAATGAAAAAAGGGAATATAATGTAAAATAAAATGCAAAAATAATAACAACGGGACATGATTCGAAAAAAGAGAACATTAAAGAAACAGAAAGTTAAAAGGAAGGAAAGGAAAGATTAGGACTTAGGAGAGAAGAAAACAAAGAGACTTAAGTAGAGCAAGCGAAGAGAGTGATCAACAGATTGAGAGAATAAGAAAAATATAATTCATTCTTCCATTAAAAATTAAAAGTATGAAATAAACCGACTCAAATTTGAGAGACAAATAAGAAATGAGAGAGAGAGACATGACATAAGAAATAAATGACAATGTGGGATAATGGGGGGAAAAGAAACGGACTGAGGAAAGTAGAGAAAAACAATAAACGGGCAGGGGAAAAACATGTGAGTGCAAAAAACACAATCTGGCCCGGTATGGGTGTAAAATAGCGATCTTTTTTTGAAACCTTCACAAAGATCTTTTGAAACTTTGCAAGTCTGTAGTACTTGCCGAGTTTTACATTTTACCACATTTGTGCGAAAATCTTCACTTTATAATAGTTTCTGGTACGAAAAGTAAACCGCCATTGAAACATTCTACATGCATTTGCCATTGTCCGTTGCGAAGCTATGCAAAAGATAACATTGCAAAGAAAAGTCCTGCAAACATTTTCGATGGTGGCTGGGTTCAGTTGGAGTAAAAACATATCGCAATTGAGGTGAAAAGTATCCAGCAATACACAGAATAGCTTCAAATGGGCATAGGTCGCGTGAAATCAGGACACTTTGCAGATTTTAAGAGGGAAAAAATCTAAAATTCAGCAAAGCTTTACCAGACAAAAACAAGCATTTGCAAAGTCAATAGGTTGTACCTATGCAAGAGTTATTGGCTTTGCCAATGTGTTTTAGTCATGTACACCTGTGTAGCTTCTGTTTATCACGTGTAAAAGATATTTACATGGACAGGATGGGTGCAGAGGGGAGGGGAACAAAATAGAGGGGCATAGAGTGGAGGGCATGAGGGGTGTAGAGTAGAGTGTTGTAGAGTGGCATAGAGCAGAGTGTTGTAGAGTGGAGTAGAGTCGTGGAGTGGCTTAGAAAGGAGTAGAGTCGTGGAGAGGAGTGGCATAGAGTGAACTGGTGGTCTACAGTGAAGTGGCATACATTGACATAGATTTGAGTGTATGAGTGGAGTGCAGTAGAGTGGAGTTGAGTGTCATAGTGTGTAGTGGAGAAGTGTAGAGTGCAGGACAGTGGAGTAGAGTGGAGTAAAACAGAGTGGCAGAGCGGAAGGGCATAGAGTGGAGTGGTGTAGAGTGCAGGACAGTGGAGTAGAGTGGAGTAAAACAGAGTGGCAGAGCGGAAGGGCATAGGGTTGAGTGGTTTAGAGTGGAGTACAGTGTCAGAGTAGAGTGCCATTGAGTAGAGTGGAATGGAGTAAAGTGCCATGGAATGGTGTACAGTGGAGTAAAGTGGCATAGAGTGTCTTAGAATAGAGTGTCATAGAGTGAAGTGGCATGGAGTGTCATAAAGTGGAGTGTCGTAGAGTAGAGTTGAGTGGCCTAGTGTGGAGTGGTGTAGAGTGTCGTGGAGTAGAGTGTCATACAGTGTTGTGGAGTAGAGTGTTGTGTGGTGTAGTAGAGTGTCATAGAGTGTTGGGTAATAGAGTATTGTATAGTACAGTGTGGTGTCATGTTGCGTCTCCTCCTGTATTTGCTTGAGGCACAAGCAGCTCTGCATCTCGGATTCTTTATAGAGGCCTCAGATTCCCTTGATCACTGCCAAGTGGTCTTTCACTCAGCTCACTCAACAGAGGCAGAAGCAGTGATCTTCTCAGTAGTAGATGAAATGAGAGTGGAAGTAGACAAAGAAACACTCAAGCTATAGTCCTTCATTGATCTGTCCGCAGTCGGTGACACGGTCGACCATGACTTCTTGGTTGATGGTGTCAGGGCTGCAGGACTCCAGAAGTCAGCAATCAACTGGATCATCTCCATTCTAAAGGACAGATCTCAGTCAAATAGACTGTCCCCCTTCAATTCTCCTAATGTCCAATTATACCTATGGGTTCCACAAGGTTCTTCTCTTTCCCCTCATCTTTTTAACATATACATCTGCCCCCTGGTTCACTCTCTTAAAAACATGAAAGTTAAAATGTTTAAATATGCTGATGACTCCTCTTCACGATTGACAAAACTCCAAAATCTAAGCTGCATTTCCAAAACACAATGCTGTTTATCCGGGATTGGATGAATAGCAACCACATGAAACCAAACTCTGACAGAACAGTGATAGTAGTCACCAAAAATAAGCCCACCCTTTGGAATCCTTCCTTCTGGCCCAATGAGTTTGGTCCTCCTACCTCTCCAAAGAAGTCGGTAAAAAGTCTTGGTTTTACAATTGATGAGGATCGATCTATGAAACCACAACTTGGCTCAGTGATATCCCCCTGCTTTTTCCAACTCTGCAGAATTAAGAAGATCAAGAAATTCCTCACTACTGACGCCTTGGTCCCAATCATAATAGCTCTGGTCATGTCGGGAATAGACTACGCCAACTCTCTTTACTTGGGTCTCCCTCAACATCTTAAGCTGAGGTTTCTGTTGGTCCAAGACCAGGCAGCTCGGCTGATCTATCAGCTTCCCAAACTTTGCCATATTTCTAAAGTTACAAAAGAGCTTAACTAGCTCCCAGTAACACAGAGATCTACATTCAAAACATGTTGCACTGATTTCAAAGCCTGGCATTTATTCAATCTCAGATCCACAAGTACTCACCCAACACAGATCTCAGATCCACCCATTGGCACTTATTAGTAATCCCCCAATTTAAGAGGTTTAGCATAGGTAGAGTCAGGTTTTCAGTCATTGCTCCTTGTGTCTGGAACTCCCTGCCCCTGGAACTCAGGACCACCTTTAATCATAGGAAGCTCGGATAGATGCTGAAGACTTGGATCTTTAAACAAGCCTCTTAAAAGGTTTCCTGAGGTGTGCTGAGACAGCTACCTAGCCCCAAGAGACGGTCCGGTGCATGTGTGCTATACAAGTTGCAGTAACATAAGTGTGTCATGTCATAGAGCAGAGTGTCGAAGAGTGTCTTGTCATGGAGTAGAGTGTCATAAAGTGTTGTGGAATATAGAGTATCGTAGAGTGTTATAGAGTGTTGCAGAGTAGACTGTTGTAGAGTAGAGGGAATGGGGTAGAGTGGAGTGGTGTAGAGTGGAGTGGCGTAGCGTAGGGTATGTCTGGTATGATAGTCCACTGCCATTACAGACAAGACATTTTCAATTGAAATTACAATTACATTTGCACATTCAGTTTTACTGATAAAACTATGCAGTGCACAAATGATAATGTGTGCAAATGACCTCACCTCGTGTACTGATTTGTTTTGATCATATTAAAATATTTGTTTTCATCCTACTTCCGAATTACAAAAAATTTGCTTCATTTGTGCTTTCATTATTCTATTATAGATTTGCTTCATTTGTGCTTTAGTAATTCTGATATATTCTGAAATATTTGCACAGTTCATTTATAGACATTTAAATGTTGTTGTGTGCTACAAAAAAACCTTTTCTTTCCCAGTATTCCACAGGATTGTCACGTAAATTCTCTCACTTTTGTAGTCAGAGAAAAAAAAAGTCAACACCAAGCTCCCTTGGAAGACAGAGCCTAACATTTGACCTCTGTCTTTAAACCACAGCAAATCTGACAAGATAAGAGCAAGATTTAAAGGCCTGTTTACAGAAAACTCGGACTCATAGAAGAATACAAGGAACGATGATGAACAAGGTTTGCTCCCCAGGACCGAGGAAGTCATGCTGGACAACCTAAAACAGCAATTAAAAGCCAGAAAATGTGAGTTAAAAAGCCCAAAGGGTAAGCAATGGATGGAATGTGTTCCCATGGAAGTTGACAAGACAAGAGTCTTTTCACAACCAGATGCTGTCTGGTAGGCTTTCACCTAAAAAACACAAGAAACTGCACAACTCTGTTACCAAGACCGCTAAGTGGCAAATAAAGCAGGTGTCTGTTGTGTATCCAGATCACCAGATAGATGATTGGAAAAGACATCCTTTCTTGGCCAAGATAAAAGTAGGTCTCACAAGGGAAAAGACCACTCGGTGGATGCACACATTAAGAAACCCATGAGTATGAAGTTGATGTCTCTGCAAAGGAGAGAAGTGTTTTGGGCATATCCTATGACCTGCAAAATCTGAAAAAGAAGATTCGCAAATATCTTCAAGAAAACCTGAGTGAGCTGAAAGGCTGATGAACTCGTGGCACTCTTGACTGTGCCTGTATGGTACAAAATCCCATTTTCCAACGCCCAGTACGATGCACAACAAGGAAAGAAAATGGACCTTGGCATTACGAGCACTAGATGATACTGTTTAAACCATAAGACATAGGTGTGTGCATGACCAAGGAGATTGTGGAATTACATAACTGACCAACCTGCTAACTTAACCGGCAGACACGGTCTATGAAACCCTACGGTGGGCCTCTTGAGAATGATACTGAGGCCCAAAGCTAAGAAGTCCAGTTGTACGTTTATTGGCTTAGAGCTGTTAAAGGCTTTTAGCGATGAACTACCACCCTACACAAAGTCGAAGAAAGTCTATATGGATTCCGGAGATGCTGGGATCGACCTCTGCAGAAAACAAAACATATATGCTACAACAAAGAAAAGAGGGCGGGGCACAGTCATAGTGAACTGAGACTCCCTTTTGTTGGACTTTGCCAAGGGTGGGGGGTGGGCAAGATAGGGTGGGTGTAACAATTATCCACCTTGAATTATTCTGCAATATCTCTAAGTGTCACATACATGGGTCTGAAAAGAAAGGTATTACTTGTGTAATGGTTCACGACCACCCTACCATGATCACTTCAATTCTTCTTCAGAAGCCTTCTCAACCCACCTAGAAGAACCAAATGTTCCTCTCTTTTCTCTTCATTGAGTGATCTAGGACTATGACCTTTCAGAATGTTAGTACTTCATTTTAACAAATCACAAAGTTTATTTATTATTATTACAAATGTATAGATATATTTTTCTCTATTAAACAAATGAAAATCATTTTTCATTTTTCTTTCTTATATTTTATATTTCTTATATTCCCCAAACCAAGATTTGATGTTTATGTAAAATGTTGCACATGTTATAAGGTATTAAAAAGTGGCACAATGTTCTTATTTTATTTGAAAATCATTAAAAATGAATATACTAAAAAAAACTATATACAAAAAAATAAATCTAGGGCTCAGTGGTAAAGTCATATCTGTTCTCATATTGTTATTCAGTGGGGTCTTCACGGTCCCAAACAAAAACTTTATTTTTGACGAGCAAAGTTCAGATGGGCAAACCGGATTAAAAAGACCCAGGTATCTGATTCAGATCTGGGAGGAAGGGCCAACTTCCTGATGCAGAGCGGACATGGTATGACAGCAGGAGATCTTATAAACTGAAATTGTGTGGCAATACCAAAGTGATTATGGAACAACTGCGGCTGCCCCACACTGGAGAAACGGTTTATCCAGCAGAAAATAAAAACAAGTGAGAAATCCACAGGGCGCCGGGCACTTAACTCATGCAAGATGCCACTCTTGGGGACTTGATGTCCTTACTGGTTGCAAGCTAATTGGTTTGAGGTCAGCCCTGGAACTAGAACAGTGCTTCCCAAACTTTCTAAAACCATGACCCAATTTTTAGAACAACAAACTTTAGTGACTCTCCTAACTTTAACGTACATGAGGTGGGCAATTTCTGTAATGTAACTAAAGCAGCATGTGGTAGCGCACTGTCATTTACAGAGAGCACATTTTCAATTGAAAGGGCCACTAAATGTGGACAGACATACAGTTTTACTAATAAAGCTATATTGCACACACATTATAAGGAGTGGAGGCTGTGGGTTTTAGTGAATATTTATTATTTGTGCATCAGCAAGTAAAATGTATTGATTTGTTTTGATCCTATTAAAATCTTTGTTTCCATCACACTTCCGGATTACAAAAAATGTGCTTCATTTTTGCTTTCCGTAATTGCTAAACGTGTACAGCTCATTTGCAGATATTTACATTTCCTTGTGTTTTACAAAAAAATGACATCCTACAGTCTTTCTTTTCACAATGCCTCTACCCCAGCAAGATTATCACATAATTCACTTTACTGTTCTTTCCCTGCCTGTAAAGTGAGACGTTTTCGTAAACACCAACCTCCATGTTAAAAGAATGAGCAGCAATTTTTCAGAAGACAACCTGTCTTTGAAGCACTGCAAACGTAACAAGATGAATCCAGATTCTCCAAAAATCGTCTGGCGACCCACCAGTGGGTCACGACTCACAGCTTTGGAAACGCTGGACAAGAAGATCCGTGGACTCACCAAGTGGTGAAACTGGCACTAATTGTGAGTACTGAGAATTTGACTGAGGCCGTCTAGCTGTACGTTGAAGACCCTGCTGCCAGTTTAATACGATTAATAATTACCCGTGGCCAGGACTCCTTCTGTAGCCAATGATGGAGTGGGGGTTTGTCGCTGTCAGACTGGTCACGAAATAATACTTGGAGTTTTTGAGCCTAATTTAACCAGAACAATCTTCCCAAATTTTAAGGGAACGACGGCAAGGCCAAGAAAGGTGATGGTCTCCGTTGGCCAATGGTGATTGATGAAGATAATTCTGGAGTATCCCTGATTAGATCTTGACTTGCTCAGTGATGTCGTCAATACTAAAGTAATTTGGCTGGTGAGAACGGAATACTGGATTAATTTAACCTTATGCCAAAAGGGACTGGAAACCTTGGATTTTGTTTCTAGAAGGGGTGCACAGAAGCTGGGGAAAGAGTTGGGAATGCATCCGTTCATCTCCGATGCTTCTAAAAGGATTTTGGATGGGAGGCCTCTCGGAGAGGTGACCATCTCAATACTGTCAGTGGGCCCTAAGATATTTCACACTTTCACTCATCAAAAGCATATATTGACCAACCACACACCTTCCTCTGGTATCCAAGGGCCAGCGGAATGATTTGTACTATCTCTGTATCATAAGGCGGAGTCAAGACACATGTATATGTAGACGCTTCTTGGAAGCAGCCACCAGCGTGTGTGTGTGGGGGGGGGATTGGGGGCTGAGGAAGGTTGAGAGGTACAGTGCATGTGGTTGGGGCAAGCAAAGCCTATGCCGGGTAACCCTGCTGGTGAAAGGGGCAGGGGCCTAGTTATGTCTGGGTTCAGACAGTGTAGTGCAGGTCTGGAGAACCAAAGCAATGGTACGGCTTTGAGAAAAGGTCCTAAAGCAGGTGACAGGGGTGGACTGGCCTATATTACAATCAGGCACCGCCCGATGGGCTGCTCTGACAGATCAGTGTGTGGGTCGGTGTTTTAGCGCTGTGGGCCGGTTTTTGTGTATAGGTAGGCTGATTTCTACGTTGATTTCCCTGGTATTACCACTTTTAGCTATATGCTTCCCTGATGGGGCCGCTTTTAAGTTTGCGTTCGGGTCTATTTTTTGTCCCAATCTGACCTTGGCAGGGTATGGCTTCTATGTAGCACTCTCTACTAAATGCTTTGAGCAGGAGTGAGACTGGTTCCCTTCTGCCACAGAAGGAGCTGAAGTTACCCCCACCATCTCTTTTTAAAGCCTTTGCGAGCGTTGCCCTTAGCCAGCGCTAGGAAGTGGCGTTGTTTCAAGTTTGGTGCTTTACAATACTCGGAAAACTATAAATACATAAGCAATACAAATCTGTTAATTCAGGAACTGCTTCTCTTCGAACCAGTTCCACATTTCATTTTGGCCAAAGACATTTGCAAAAAGAAAACATGAATTGGTTCATTGCAAACTTGACTACCTGCGTCTTTTCAAGGAAATGATTCATTCGAAAAACAAACAGTTTGAAGGCAAGAGAGAGGTGAGATAACCAAGCGAGATGGGCGGTGAGTGGAAGGTAGGATTGGGAGAAAAGAGCACAGAGGAAGAAAGGGAAAATGGAAAAAAGAGAGAGAGGAGGAGAAGAGAAAATTACGATGAGGAGAAAATCATTAGGGGAGAGAGCGCGTTTGGTGGAAATATATATTTGTAGAAAGAGATAGAGGGAGAAAGAGAGAGAGAGCGAGATAGACGAAGAATCAAAAGAGGCGAATATGAGAAAAAAGGAAAGACTGGTGTTGAAAAGAGGCAAGAGATGGTGTGGTAAGATACAAGGAGAGAGGAAGGAGCAAGAGCCTAGACACAGACGAAAACGGAGAGAGAAAGAGAGATGGAGAGAGATAAGAGAGGTGACGGAAACAGAGGAGGAGAGACAATCCGGCAGGTGAAACGTGAGGCCGGGAGACTCTTACAAGACAATCAGAAAAGGGATAATGATAATCAGAGAACTAGGAGCAGAAATAATATCCGTGCGAGCAGAGCGGTTTCCCTCCCTCTGCATCCTTCCCTGCGGAGGGCGAGAGAGTTGCCATGGTTACTGCTCCATCCCTCGCAGACACCCCCACCTCTTCCCCTTTCACTTTGTCTATGCCAAATCTCCAGACTGCAGATGAACACGGAACTCCTCAGCCCCTGCCGCCTGCAGCGTAAAAACCAGCAGGACAGGTGAGCAAGAGGTCACGGGGTGGGGTGGGTGGGCAGGGACACCGAGCAGGATCCGAACCCTAAAGATGGGAGGCATGAAGGTTCAAGCCAGCAGACCAGGGGCTGATCCCCAGTAGTAGGTGGCATGGGTGGTGTAGGCCAGAAGAGCAGGGGCTGATACTCAGTGGTGGGTGGCATAGGGTGGTGCAAGCTGGCAGAGTAAGAGCTAATCCCCAGTGAGGAGTGCATGTGGCAGTGCAGGCCAGAAGAGCAGGGGGTGATTCCGGAAGGCGGGGGGCACGAGGGCGCAAGGTAACAAAGCAGGAACAGATCCAGAAACGTGGGGGGCATGGGGGGGAGGGGGTGCAGGCCAGCAGAGCAGGACTTACTCCAAAGTCCACACAGGTGAAAGGCGGGGATCTCCCGGCAGACCAGGAACTAGTGCCCAAGGGATGAAGGAAACCCGGTCACTCAAAGGGAGGGCGAGAGAGGAGACCTGTTGACCATTGTGGGCGAGGAGCATGAGCTGTCCATTACTGAGGGGGGCTGCAATCCTAGACTTGTCTTCCGCTAAGGGGAGGTGCATAGACTGTCTACTACTTTGGCAGGAGGGAAATAAAAGACTGTCCAGAGCAGACGATGAAGAACATGGGCTGTCCATCACTGATGTGGATGGACATGACTTGCCAGCCAGTGATGGGTGCTAAAGACCGGGTCAATCAATGAATTTGCAAAGTGTGGGAAAGATCTGTTCATCATTCAAGAGGAAAGGGGCAAATTCTGTTCTTCACCGAGGGAAGAAGGGTCATACCTTGTCAATCATTGAAGGGACAGCAAATGTCCATCACTGAGAAGGGGAAAGGGACATGGCCAATCTATTTCTGAGGAGGAGGAGGTACAACACTTAATGAACAATACCCTACAATGAAAGGTAGGGACGAGACCTATGCATCACTGTACTAGTAATACTAAAGCAACTGCATCAGCAAAGTACTGAAGTAAAAGAGAAAAAGGACAAGTGAGAGAAAAAGGGCAGATGAAACAAGATTTCCGTGTTTATACATAAACTAGAATAAGCATTGGCAAATCCAATAGGTTTCACCTTTTGGCTTTGCTAATGCTTGTCAGCATCCGGAACAAAATAGCCTCTGCATAGTGATATATGCATGTGCACCATCAAGCATGCACGTGTAACATGTATACACCGGGATTCTATGCCAGCAAGAAAGTTTGATGGCGTATATTTGAGCATAAGTCTACATAGGTGCAATGAGAAGCCGGAGTGAGCAATTGAACACAGCGAACAAGTAGAGATAGCTGCAGGGATGAGTGGGAGAGCAGTGTGAAAGGGGGGGGATACTATAAAAATATTCCAAGCAGGACGGGGGCAAGGCAAGTTAAAGATGAGCTGAAGGGTGGAAGAGCAACACCGAAAGTGCAATGGGGTGCTGGGGCGTGAAGGGTGGGGAAGCACACAGAGGAGAAAGGGATAGAGCAAGAAAACACACAGACTCCCATTGAGTGCTAAAAGAAGAAAAAAATGGACCCTGAATGTAAGCGTTAGAAGGATTCAAGTCATCCAATGAAAGGGATGGTAACCAAACAATGCTTCAAGGGAGGGACAGCCACAAGAAGAGGAAGGAAAGGCATAGTAAGAATCAGGCAAATGAGATTGTCCAACCAATGACAAGCAATGGACTGGCCCAAGTCGACTGTGAATATTGGTATGGTCTACAATAGGTCTTTCGACAACAAACAGCTGCAGCTGACTTGAGGTGAGACCTACAACATGGTTAGACATGGCATTGCACAAGAATGGTTCTTTTTCTGAGGAACAGCACTTAAAGTTAATACAACGGCAAATATCAGATGTACTACAAGTCTTTCATATTTGTTTGTGAAAGCACGAAGCATTAGTCATTGATAGTTTAATAAATTATTGTTTAATAGTATTACATTTTATTAGTACGCCATATATTCTCATTCATAGTACTGTGAAAACAAAATAAAGTTTCCCATTCTTTTGTTCTTGTTCCAGCATAAGTAAACATCTCCCATAAATATTTATCCCTGTAAAAACACTGTGGGCGTCGTAAACATATTGTGCTCTCTGATGTTCCTTCCAATTCATTATATTACCGCCAGCGCACTACCGCATTACCATAAACGATTACAGAATTGGAAAGTAACACGATCTGAATCTTCAAAAAGTCCTGTTTTGCGCGTCATGAAATCCGAGTCCATTTACAGTTGTCTCTCGAGGGTGTCTGCACTCAGTCTAGCAATATTACCGTCTCTGCTGCTGTCCGCGGTGCTGACCCTACTCGGTGATGTAATAGAAGGGTCTCTGGTGCTGTCCATGGTGCTGACAGTCATTATTACAGTAATTTCACCGACTCTACTGATGTCCATTGTGCTGACTGTGCTGGTAGGTAATATTTAAGTCGTGCTGCAGTAAGTGGTCCGTGAAACCTCAGTACAGTAATATTACGGTCCACAGTGCAGCCTGTACAGTAAAATCACAGCGTGTGTTGCTGTCCCCAATGCTGCCTAAGCATTACATTTACATTTTGTGTAGCTGTCCAGGGCTCTGCTTGTGCATCGATTGCCTGAACAGTAAAATTATACTTTGTGTCGCTGTCCAGGGTGCTGCCTGTGCAGTGCCATTGCAGCCTGTGCTGTGTCTCTACATAGCGCTAAGCGCTCTCAATGCCGTAATGTTACTCGGTGTTGCTGTCCGCGGTGCGGAGTGCTATTAGTGAGTAATATTGTCGTATAAACTGCTGTCCACGGAGCTTGAACAATCATATCACACTCCGTGCTGCTGTCCACGGTGCTGACTGTGCAGTAAAAAAAATTACAGTCTCTGTTGCTGTCCACGGTGCTGCTGTGCAGTAACATTACCGTCGGTATTGACGGTACTCAGTGCAGTCACATTACAGACTCTCCCGCTGTCCACGGTGCTGATTTCTCCATCTCTTCTTTTTTGAGAGGCCTTGCTCCAGCACAGCTGGTTCAAGCCCAGACCAACCGTCTGCCCAGACCCTTTCTGCACCCCCCTTCCACGGCATCCATTGGTCTCGTCTACTTTCAAATATTGACCCCCTCTGTCATAACACCGTCACCTGCAACCTTCAGGGTCTGAGGAGCCTCTAGTCCCAACCCCTCCTGCCCCAAACCCCATCCCAGAGGCCCACGCGTGTCAAATGATTTCTACTCCCGCATCCGTTTGAGTGGTGAGAAGCTTTCAACTCAGCCCCCGCCCAAAACTGATTTCATCTGCACAAATCTTCACTCCACTGAATGATTTATGGGTCTAAGAGCGGCCTCCGCGGGCCGCAGCACTCCGAGAGGATCTGCATGAAGAATGGGCGGTGAGAGCCACCTGTTCCCCCAGTACTTTCCACACACCCACGATCCAGCAAACATGGCTGCACTTCCGGAGTGCGACGCCGTCGGCATCTTGTAAAAGAGGACAAAAGATTACAAAACCGCAATGCTTTATTTGTATAACAGAAAATAAATGCGGACGCAGGAGTAAAACAGAGGGTTTCATTTATAAACAAGCATTAGCTAGTCTGCGGTGTGGAGAATCGGCAAAATGAAATGTTTTTGTCAATGCTGTACAGCATTGTCCGAAAAACAAGAACATACAAACAGCACAATGACGTGGGTGCGTGCACAAGTATTGCGATGCCCTACATAATGACGAATGTGCACACATGTGTCACCATGCCCACATGCAAACGACATGACATAACTGCCATTTTGTTGATTTATCTCATTCACCATTTCAAGATGGCGGAGGCCACTTGGAGTGGTAAATAAAAAAAGGCATTCAAGGGTGTGTGAAACGCTGTGAAAACGGAGGGGCCCGGAAAATATGGCAGATTTCGGAACCTAAAAGTATATATATACTAGTGGAGGGGAGCAGGAGCAATGGAGGAGGGGCTCGGGAGCAATTAATGCAGCTCGAGGAAGCAATAGGGAGTGCCGGGAGAGCAACAGACGAGCTTGAGGATAGAAGGACGAGGTAGTATTAAAAAACAATAATAAAGTCGGGGTTGTTGAAGCAAGGGATGAGATGGAGGGTCAAGGAGAGAAGCGAGCACCATGGAGTGTGTGGGGTGGGCGAGGGTATTTGATGGGAAGCTTAACAGAGGGGAGGTAGAGAGCGGGAAATGTGTGATAGAGGAGATAAAAGTGGTACCCTGAATGTGAGCAGTGGAAGGGTACAGGTCATCCACTCATTAGAATGGTAAAAAAAAGCTAAGATCCACGCAAGGAACACACAAGAAAAGAAAGGAAAGCCATTAACAGTTTTGGACTGTCCTATACGGCAATGTGGCAGTGCCAGAAGGGCTGGTTTGAAAGGGCCGGATTTATGCTGGGTTTAGGGCTGTTTTATGGCCTCGTGGGCTGGTGTTTACGGTTGATTTTCCTGGTATTGCCACAAACATATCCCGCAATAGGGACAATTGTATGCAGTCTACTATAACTATCCAAAAACCTATAGTTTTTCTTTACAAATTCAAAATTGCCCAGATTCACATATTTGAGCCTCTTTTCTAGCTATCTGATTTGCTAATTGAGGCCACTTTTCTTAGGTGCTCTCTGTCCCAGTCTGACCCGATATTGATGAAAAAGCAAGCAAATTAGAGTGACAGCAAGCAAACCAACAGCAAGCAATGGGCGTCTCTGCATTGACTGTAAGTTTTTTATATGGCCCACAAGGGGTCTTTCCTCTGTAAGGTCTGAAAAGGAAATAAGTGCAGTGTCCCAAAGTGTTCCTTAGGAGTGTGTCCCCGGCACTGCTGAATGCTAGGGTTGCCGAATACCAAGGCTGGTTAGTTTTGATCCCACCTCATGTCTCTTTCTTCCAGCGCCCTACACTTTCTGCCTCTTCATTTCACTCTTACGTGTTCTGATTCTCTGTCACTCTTTCCTTATCTTTCGTGTCCTTCTTTTTTCTACATTTCTGCATTCCTTTCGCTTGCTGTGGGTCAAAGTCTTAAGATGAAAAACAAGGACTAGTTTATGAAAACGAGGGCCAGAGTCCACCACCTGCAAGCACAGGCCCCGGTTATGCGCTGGTAAATGACAGTGCTGTGGGGGAGCTGAAATAATAGCAGCGGCACACGACATATGCATCCAGGGCCCTGAGCCGCAACAATGGGAGAAGAGGAGTCAAGTTTTGGTTTTGAGGTTGCACATCTTATGCAGTCCCTATGCACATAGCTAATTTGATTTTGCATTAGGGTGGATATGCTGTGCAACTGATAATTTACACTGAGCCCAAAAACGTCATGGTATGTTAGGTACATTAATGAAGAGCCAGCTGATGCCAACACAGGACACCACATTGTGTTATAGCCACACTCCAGCAAAACCAGGGGTTTGCAAAGTTTGCAGCTTAGTCAGGTTTCAGAGTCTCCAGCAGGGAATGGCACTGCCACTGAGTCTATCCCCATTCTGGTCCTTGCCAGGCTTCTGTGTCTATGAGCAGGGGGTCACAGGGAACTTGTGGCCTTTGCGAGGGTTGGACGCATGGCATAGACACCAGGCCGCCTGCAGTCTCTCACTGCAGTGGAACAGTTACAACCGCTGCAAAAGTTAGAATACTTATTTTTTTGTCGACATGGTTTTCATTTGTTTTGTAATAGAGAGCAAACAATCTATACTACTATTATAAAGGAAGAACTTTGAACCTTTGAGGCGGGTAAACTCGGGAACCACAGCGCCAATCCACACACCCGATACATCGTTGTAATTGTCAGGGTGTGCAGATGGACATAGGCTATATAAATTAAAAAAATATAAGTTATTTAAAAAATTTACAAAAAAATAAAGTAGTCCAATGGAAGTAGCGCTGACCGCGACGTGCGTGCTGACCTCAGGAGCGCGGGGAGGCGCGGCGTCCAGGAGCGCGAGGAGGATCGGCGGACATGAGCGCGGGGAGGAGCGGCGGGCAGGTGGGGAGGAGCGGTGAAGAGCGGCGGGCAGGCTGGGAGGAGCGGCGAGGAGCGGCGCACCAGTGAACTCAGGAGCGCGGGGAGGTGGGGCGGATGAGGTAAGGCTCCGGGGGACCCACAGACAATGTCGGTGCAGGTGGGGGCCCTGAAGCCAAGGTCGGGACAGGCTGCAACTCCGGGGGACCCACGGACAATGTTGGGGCGGGCGGGGGCCCTGAAGCCTGATTGCTTCCGGACAAGGTCGGGACGGGCTGCTAGTACATAATAAGAAAGCAAGAAGTGTAGAAGTGAGTTTAAAAAGTAAAGAACTAATAGCATTTCCAAGACACATTACAGTATGATCTTATATCCGGTGACCAATATGATCGTAGTCTGACACAGTTGTAGAAAGGTGAAGACAAGCAGTAGTAGTTAGCAGTGAATCGTAAGCGAATGAAAAGTAAGTAGACAGAGGAGCAGCCGGTCTTAAGTTAAAATACTTTTTTAGAACATTTGTTGAGGTTGCAACTTACTAAAACTAGTGACATTTAAAAAAAGAAATAACCAAGTTACGAATATAGCATGTCACAACGCATGCTATTACATTGCGTGCTTTTACAATGTGGTCGTTACAACGACCGCTTTGTTAGTACACAATAACTTTACATCACAAGTCATAAGAACGACTTGCTGTAGGGGGCGCGCTGGACTTAGGAAAGGTATTATTTACTATTCCTACTCCAGTTTGTGCAACAGCAGGGAAGGTGCTGGAATTCATTTCCAATACCTTAGGGCCCCCTAAAGCAAGTTGTTCTAATGACTTCCGATGTAAAGGTATTGCGTATTAACAGCGCGTTCGTTGTAACGACTGCGTTGTAATAGCACTGCGATGTGATGACAGCGTTGTAAAAGCTGTTTCCCCCAAGTTACTGCAGCTTACATACACCCCTATGCAACACCCAGATAACGAGGAATATATTTTGCATTTATGAGAATATTAGCCGAAAAGAAATGATCATTTTCGGCTTCGAACTTTGAAATGATTGCTCTCGCTGCAAAAAAGTGTTGAAGTATTTTGCAACTACCCATGTGCACCCTTTAATCGGAATTCGGTGAAAAGCTTCAATTACTTCAAAATAGAGCATGACAAACAATGTTCTTTAAAACATTATATTTAAAAAATATATCATCACATCAAGGTACGGGATCCGGTTTTCACATCCGAAAATATATCCAGAATTAATAACAATCCAAGAATGTGTGGCCGATAACCTGTTTTAAAAACAGTTTAGCTAATGTTAATATTTTACAGCAACGACATCCTTGAAAATCATTTGGTAATTGGTAAATGTACTAATGTTTGAAATCAGCTGTGTGAAAAGCAATGCCACCTTCAGCATTTGTAGCGCAGTCTGGGAATATCTCGCGGAGACAAAATTAAGAAGATTCAATTATGAAAAAGAAACAATCTTATTAAAATGCATACAACTCTCTCCACTACACCTACACTTGCAAAGGTGTACATTGTAATGAAGGATGCAAAATTTGAAAATGCAACAGTAAGCAAACATAGGGTTACGGTTGTGAAGACGTAGGGGAATGTTAGGGAAGGGATGTCCCGCCATGTGAAATAACACTTCATTTCGAAACTTCTGCCCTTTCAAATTCATTATGTTAAAGCTAACATGTCTGCATTTTTTTGTCATTGAATGTGTTCATGTATTCTGAATGAATGAATTGTTGTGCCACGTATACCGGAGTTTGTGCAGTATTCAAAACATTTTACATTTGATTGATCCAAATTGCCTAATAGGCCCCAAGGCTTAAGTATTGGCTAATTCTGAAGCCACTGTATTTACTCAGCGGAGGAGGACCACATTGTGTGGTATGGTTGACTAAATTATGAGGCAAGAAAAGGCAAATTATACGACATAATGCAGCACATTTTGAAGCAATATTGATTAACTATTTTGTAATGTTGTGCACGTTAACAGTGTATGGACAAAGGTATCTCTTGAGTAATAACAGTTTAATACCCAAATGCAGCCATCAGCAACTGCATTGTGACCAACCATTGAGAGCCAAAAGGCCTTCCACTGTGTAGTAACACACGTCGTATTGTTTCTAGTAGCCTTTCATCCGTTTGAGCTAGAAACAACATTGTTTTTAAATAAAATCTTCAAATTATGCAGAAGGCAATGTATCATGTGGGAAATGCGGAAAATTATACTTATGCTGAAAACAAAGCAGCAGCAAAATCACTAAATTCCAGTGGCCCTGGCTAACGCTACAGTCTAGTCAGGAAGCACCCAAGCCATTAACTCCGGAGAGTTGGTGGTCAAAAGTCATGGTGTGCTTAGGGTGAAAGAAACAAGTCAAACTAGAGATTCTCTTGGGGGCCTCGAGGAAACCCGCGGATATATATCTGTCGGCCAGAGCGCGTGCAACCAATAAATCTGGTACAGAGGCATTTGGGTGTGGATATTTCACTAGGGACTTGGATTGTTTTAATTCTCGGTACACAGACAGCAGGATACCCAAGTCTTTTTCTAATTTCCAAGTTTCTTAGTAACAAAAAACTCAGTTTTTTTTAAATGTGCCTTACCTTTAAAATGACAAAGGCTTGAAGGTGGTCACTAAAACAAATGGAAAAGCGAGGGAAGACTGGAGTTATTCCAGGTGCCTTCGCAGGTTGGTGGCGGTAGGGCACCCTGGAAAGCGAGCACTAAGGGACAATTGGATTCCCATGTGCAGGTGTGATCATTGGGCCATGAATCATGATGAAAAAAGAGAAGTATGGCGGCCCAGTAGAGCTGGAAAGGCTGTGAAGTGGTCTTAGAGCTGCTACAGGAAGTGTACTGCTACACTCTATAGAGACCGTTCCGTTCCGAGAGGTCACCTGAAGACCTCCTCCATGGAAGGTTAGATACATTGTCAGTTCATCAGAAGGGTCAGCGCTGACGGCTGCCATGTTTTTCCCCAGCGATGATCACAATGGATTCTTCTTCTGATGACCTTTGGTGGCAAGCACTCTTGTCCTTCCCCCAACACACTTTTTGTAAATGGCTGGCAGAGGAAACAGTGAGGGGTATGAGGACCCCCTTGGGCCCACACTCGATGGTTGGTAAGATCCTGGTCACAAGATAGTCAATGTGGCTGCCCACGGGCCTCCTTTTAACAATATAAACAAACTATTGTATAGCGAGGAGCGCGAGCGGTTCCCATATCCTTCATGTTTTTTTAAAAAGTGTCAATCCCGTGGCTGGCTACATCGTTGAGGTGCAAATTTTACACAAACAGTTTAGTCCTAGCATTGAGGCGCCCAGTATGGTAGTTGGTGCCGGATCCAAGCTGTGGGATTCTTTGCCCCTGACTTTGCGCACCAAACCCAACCTTCTTGCTTTCCGTAGGCTCCTGAAAACTTGGCTTTTTCCATAATCTTTCACCTTCATTCCGTCAGCTCACTCACTAGCGCTGGGACGCTCATGGGCAGCCATGCGCTTTATAAATCCTCCTTTCATTTCATTTCATTTCATTTCATGTCACTTTTGCCACCCAATCGGATGGACCCCGGCCCTCTCTTCAGCTAAGGCCAGCATCAGGCGTCTTCCGGTGGCTGAGCCCGCCCTCCCGGCTTGTCTGAGTCTGAGAGGACCCTTACTATGTAGAGACGTCAGCGGATGTCTAATGCTGGCGGTGCGCGCGCCCCTTCGCCCCATCTGGTTTGAAGGGTCCTCCATGCCTCCAAGACCGCCAGTAAACATGTTTTGATGGTGAGGAGAACTTCCTCCCTCCCACCCCGAGGTGCCCTCTTGAAACTTAAGGACATCAGCAGACACCTTCCGCAGGCAGTGCAGGGCTCCCGGGCTTGCCAACGCCTCTTGCATCAGCCGCCACACCGTGAGCAGGTGGCGTACCCTTAACGAGAGGCATACCTGCACAGCTCACCTGGGCCCCAGGGGGCGCCGGGAAAGAGAGCAGCCCAGGAGCACACGCAGCAGGGCAGCCTCGGCCTCGCTGTCCTTAAAGAGACAGGCGACCGGGAGGAGGCAGCGGCGACTGGCCTGGGGTAACCGGTACCGTGAACGCACGCCCCTTCCCTTCCAGGGTCTCAGTGTCTGTTGAGGGCGCTGAACATTATGGCGCTTGAACCGCTCGTGTACCACTGGGTCACACCTGTTAGGGGGGGGACATCTTAATGAGGATTTGTGCTCATTCAAGGCCAGCTGCTGAATAACAAGTGCTACGAAGCGAAGGGTTTGACCGGCGCCAGCTCCAGAGGGTTTTGCTGGCCTGCTGAGAGAAGGGTAGTCTGCCTGCTCATGCCTTGTGGGGCGGCGTCAGGGAACCTTTAAGTGTGGAGGGAGGGTCGTGCCACGCCGTGGGACGCGAATGGACCGCTCTGCTCGGGTCGGAGACAGCTCTCTTTGACCTAGAGCTGGTACAACCTACAGGCTGTCCTCAGGCGCTCCTGTTTCCGAAAGGCTCCCACGTAGCGCAGATGAGCAGTCCTTGCTACATACGGGACTCTCTCAGGGTGCAGGCGCGTTAGATGGACCTTGAACATGCCAGCGCGTGCTATTGACCCCAGAGATGCTCGCACAGGTGCACTGTTGGACTGGCATCTGAAAGCAGTCCTGGGAAAAGTGCTCATTTCAGGCCTGTGTTTTGTAGCTTTGAGCCTGTTTCCGGAAGATTTGGAGGCGCGAATTATAAATCTTTCTTAAAGAATGCGTGGGTTCGCTTTGCCAGACTAGACAGCTGTTAACCACTGGTCCTTCTACCCTTAAAATTAGCCCTCCTGCTCCTCACCCTACCAGGGATTTCCACTATGTCCGATAGGGCCAGTCCAGTCCTGGGCAGGTGTGGTTGCACCACGTAGCCATGCCGCGGACTTACAGTTTGCTGCTAAAAAAAAGTTAGCAAAGGCCGTTGTAACTTGATGCTGTGCGGCAGTCAGAGGGTGTGTGCTCGGAGGCAAAGGGCGGGGTAAGAAGTGCTGGTTTAACAGTTTACGGTGATAGCTGCTTCAGCTCATGAAGGTGGGATCTGCCCGAGTCTCTGAGTGTGGCATCTCGAACTGGGCACACAAGTGCTTCTATGGGCTCTAAATCTGGCCCGATCCTGGACATGTGGTCTCCAGAACTGGGCACAAGACTGCACATGTACTGTCTAGAACCCTGGGCTTGAGACTGCAGACGTGCCCTCTAGAACTGCGTAACCCTTACGATGTGGCCTCTAGAACTGTGAGCGATATTGCAGATGCGATATCTAGAATAGTGTGGGGTACTGGAGCTGTGGCCTCTAGAAATGGACATGATATTGCAGATGTGGCCTCTAGAAATGGACATGATACTGCAGATGTGGCCTCTAGAACTGGACATGATATTGCAGATGTGGCCTCTAGAAATGGACATGATACTGCAGATGTGGCCTCTAGAACTGGACATGATACTGTAGATGTGGCCGCTAGAACTGGACAAGATATTGCAGATTTGGCCTCTAGAACTGGACATGATACTGCAGATGTGGCCTCTATAACTTGACATGATACTGCAGATGTGGCCTCTAGAACTGGACACAATATTGCAGATGTGGCCTCTCGAACTGGACACGATATTGCAGATGTGGCCTCTAGAACTGTGTGATATTGCAGATGTGGCCTCTAGAACTGGACATGATACTGCAGATGTGGCCTCTAGAACTGGAGACGATGCTACAGATGTGGCCTCTAGATCTGGATATGATACTGCAGACGTGGCCTCTAGATCTGGATATGATACTGAAGACGTGGCCTCTAGAACTGGACATGATACTACGGATGTGGCCTCTATAACTTGATATGGTACTGCAGATGTGGCCTCTAGAGCTGGACATTATACTGTAGATGTGGCCGCTAGAATTGGACACGATATTGCAGATGTGGCCTCTAGAACTTGATATGATACTGCAGATGTGGCCTCTAGAACTAGACATGATACTGTAGATGTGGCCTCTAGGACTCTGTGTGATATTGCAGATGTGGCCTCTAGAATGGGACACGATATTGCAGATGTGGCCTCTATAACCGGACATGATAATGTAGATGTGGCCGCTAGAATTGGACATGATACTGCAGATGTGTCCTCTAGAACTGAACACAATACTGCAGATGTGGCCTCTAGAACTTTACACAATACTGCAGATGTGGCCTCTAGAACTTTACACAATACTGCAGATGTGGCCTCTAGATCTGGATATGATACTTCAGACGTGGCCTCTAGAATTGGACATGATATTGCAGATGAGACACCTCTATAGCTAGGTAAGATATCTTCGGGGAAACCTCTAGAACTGGTCACAGTACTTTAGAGTAGGCCTCATGAACTGATCATAGTATTGCAAATGACGCTTCAAGAACTCCTACATTCGACACACTAGTCCATGCAAGGCCTCCGTACTCCTACAAGGCGTGTAGAAGGCAAGGCAGTGGGGGAGGAGAGGGTTACGCCTGCATACGACGAAGCACTGGTCCAGGTTCTGTGATAATCTCAACCTCGCAGTATTCCCCCGATAAATCCCGGCACGACAAACCAGCAGAAATGGATCACGTGGAAAAGGCCCGTAATAATGGCAAACCATTCGGAATTCAATGGGTTAATCATCAATTCCGCACACTCCTCATTTTTAAGTTGGAAACTGGGAACAGGAAGTATTTTTCACAAGCAGTAAGTACCTCACCCTGGGTTAATGTCATTTACCACATGTGGTAAATATTTTGCCCAGTTCGACCCAACTCCTAATTATGGCATCTAGTGCACAATGCACAGCAGGGGGCCTGTGCTTTAGGTACAGAGATACTCTTAACCAGAGAATTGTTGCATAGCTCATAAGGGTTTTGCACTTTATAGAAAGGGGTGTTCTTAACTTAAATGTGCAAATTATAGATTTACGTTAAGAACACTTCACTGTAGACAGAGGCACTCATTGCCTAATGCACATCACCGCAGTGCAGCACTCTAGGCATATGGGTAATATTTGTCAGTAGTGTACATTACATAAGGGTTTAACAGGTTTGTCTGGGCAAGATTTGATTCATCCGTTCCGTTCTGGAAAAAAATTCCAATCACACACTGTTTTTTTGTAGGGTGTTTATAATGATTTTTCTGACACTCTGTTTCCAAGAGTGAGTGAACAAAAACAACAGCCAACACGTGTTTCACCCCTTTACATGGCCGTCCGGCCTGGGGCTTCCTCAGGGAGAGTAGAATATAGAGGTATATAGGCTGACGATGTCAATGCAAACTAATGTGAAGTCTGGCTCCCAGGTAATGTCTTGTAGTTTTTCTAGGATGTCCTTTGTATCCTGGATAAACAATGGTATTTCCTTCATTAATCCCTGCAGTTTCTTGTCTAGGTATTCTCCCATCCTGGAGCATGCTGAATTGATCCCTGCTATGATAGGTCTTCCGGGTATTGCCTTTGTGGATTTTGGGAAAGAGGTAGAGGGTAGGCATAGTGGGGTGTGAGATATATAGAAATGATTTTTCCGTTCGTGATATGAGGCCCTGACTGTACCACTTATCCAATTTGATTTTTATTGATTTCAGGATATCCTGTGTTGGGTCATGTTTTAGAAGTTCATAGCAAGTGTCGTCTCCAAGTTGTCAGTTTGCCTCGGAAATGTAGTCGTCTATATGAGGGCGACTGGGTTTCAACCCTTGTCCGCTTCTTTTACGATCAGATCCTTTCTGTCTTTCAATTGTTTGATTACTGTCCTCTCCTCTTGTGTAATGTTATGCAGTAAGTAATTAGATTTTCTTTGGTATTTAGTATGTGCATGTTATAGATCATGTGTGACTGCCTGATGGTATGTGTCAATGCTGTTGCCTGCAGGTAGTTGTGGAATGAAGGTTAATTTCTTAGTGAGTTCACTATCTATAGAGATGTTGGTTTCTATTCCAAGTTCTAATGCTATTGTTGTGATCGTGTCAAAATTGTCATCTTCCTCACTTAGATTGGTAAACAGGTCCACATGTTCCAGATCTTGAATAGATAATTCCGATGTTGTGGTCTTTGATGGGGGTTCCGCTCTTCTTGTTCGGTCAGCAAAGAAAGCTTTTAGTTTGAGTTTGCGAGTAAATTTAAACAGGTCTATTTGTGTTTTTGTCAGATTCCATGAAGCAGTGGGACAGAAGGAAAGTCCTTTATTTAGGATACTTGTTTCTTCATTAGATAGTTGGATATGGCATAGGTTCTTTATCAAGTTTGTTGGTGTTAGTTTCTTCTTTCCATCTCCTTCTTTCTGGACCTGGTAGTCACGCCTAATGCTGGAGCCTGTTGTCGTCAGAATTGCCGGGTGCCTGCCGTTGTTGTAGTATTTCCGGTGTTTGAAATTTGATACCGAGTCGGTAACGTAATACCGCCTCTAAAAAATTCACTTTGCATCTTGAGTTATCACCTTCAGGTGCAGGGGAATCAATATCCGAGCTGAAAGAGGCTCCCGATTGTTGTCCAGCACCGTCCGTGTTTGTGATAGCCTGTGGTTTGGTGTTGTATCTTTTTGCAAATGTATAGACTCTCCCGAACTGGTAGGTACATAAGGTAACTGTACTGTACACAAATGGGACACCTTCACCCCAGAGTGTATACTATATAAGGGCACTGTATTCCAGGCTCATTGGTTTTCCTGACCCTAGAGTGCATATTACACAGGGGCGCTCCAGACTCTGGAAAGTGCATTACATAGGGGTTCTCCTGACCCTGGAGCGTTCGTTACACTGGTGCGCTCTTGCCCATAGAGTGTAGTATACAGGAGTGCTTCTGACCCTAGAGAGAGTACACTGTGGCGCTTTGGAGCCTGAGGGGAACATTACATAGAGGTTCACCTGATCCTAGGGAGCACTTTGCACATGTGTGCTCTTGACCACAGAGTGTACATTACACAAAGGCATTGCACTCCAGGCACAGGGGAGTCTTGAAACCAGAGACTGCATTATGCAGGGATTTTCCTGGTCCTGGAAAGTGCATAACACAGAGACACTTCTGACCCTAGAGAGTTATGTCATATTATGCGAATTTGAAGAGCATGGGTAATCACTTGTGAGGGTATCCAGGCGCTGAGTAGGGCAGACCTGAGCGGGGAGGAGAAGGTCATGTGTGTTTCGTCTGGAAGAGCCATGTCCTGATGTTCCTTCAGAAGTCCATGAGTAAGGGGGAGGTTCTGAGGTGTTTCAGGAGGTCATTCCAGGTCTTGGTTGCGAGGATGGGAAGAAGCGTCCTCCGCTTCCAGTCTTCTTGATGCAAGGGAGGTGTGCTCTTGCCTGGGACGCATATCGAAGGTATCTGGTGGGTTGGTAAAAGTTGAGGTGGCATTTGAGGTAAATTGGACCGGTGTTGTGAAGAGTTTTGTAGGCGTGGGTGAGTAACTTGAACTTACATCTTTCCTGGACCGAGAGCCTGTGAAAATTGTTGAGGTGTGGAGAGATGTGGTTATTTCGTTGGATGTTCAGGATGAATCTGGCGGCAGCGTTCTGGGTAGTTTGGAGTCGGCGTAGGACATGGGCTGTGATTCCGATGTAGAGGGCGTTTCTGTAATCAAGTCTATTTGTGATAAGAGCCTGAGTGACTGTCTGGTGTTCAGTGAGATCCACTCAGTGCTTAATTTGAGCTGGTGGTCTCCGGTGCTCGACACCTGCACTTAATTGTCAACACTGGAGCTTGACAGGCTGCCACAAGGTGGTGCTGTCTGGCTAATTTAGACATTACGACAACAACAGTTAATTATTAATTCAATGTACATAAAAATTTTACTAATACGTGCTGTACAGCCATTCTTTTAGCTATGGGGGCCTTAAATAGTCTCCAACCAGCACACTGGTAAGAGTGTGATGGTTAGTAGTTATGTCGATTCTGTGATTGGAGCTTGGCTGGGGCCATAATTGGTGTAAGCTGCAGTGGGCTGCTGACGAGAGCCCTGGCACTTATTTGTTTACAAATTAAGTACTGGACCCACTTGAAAATCTTGCAGGATGTGGAAGCACGATGAGGAGACAGCATTAATCTGTTCGCTCATGGAGAGGTTGGTGTCCAGGATGATCCTATGTTTCGTGGCATGGTCCTCATGGGTAGGTGGCGGGCCATTTTTGGAGGGCCACCAAGAGAAGCCCCAGGGGGAGTGATTGTTGCCAAAGATTAGGACTTGGGGTTTGTCTGGAGGCAGTTGTTTTTCGTCCAGGCAGTGATGTTAAGCATTCAGTGGTGAAGTTTACTTTGGCGCTGCTGGTTGAGTCAGTAGGGGAGAGGAGGAGCGGATCGTTCATTACGCAGGGCCCTCCTGTCTCTAGCACATGCATCATGGAGGGGCCTTCCTGACCCTAGAGAGAGCATTACACAGGATTGCTCTTGGTCCTATAACAGTGCATTAAACAGGGCCGCTCCTGGTTCCTGGAGAGTGCATTACACAGGGGAGCCCCTCACCCTAGGTAGCGCATTACACAGGGGCCATCATGACCCTGGAAAATGCATTATACTGGGGCACTCCTGGCCCTACAGAGTACATTACACAGGGCCACTACTCATTTGGGAGAGAGCATTACTTAGAGGCGATCTGCACCCATAAAGTGCATTATATAAGAGCACTTCTGGCCCTCTTGTGTGGATTCCACAGGAGTGCTCCTCAACCTGGATAGTGCATTACATAGGGTCCCAAATCCTGGAAAATACAATACACCAGGGCGCTCCTTACCTTAGAGAGTACATTATACTGAGTAACTCACTCTGGAGAGTGCATTTCTTATGGGCGATCTGCACCCAGAGAGTGCATTACACAGGGACGCCGCCAACCTTAGAGAGTTCATTACAGACGGGTGCTCTTCCATTTTGAACCTCCATTACACAGGGGATCGCCCGCTCTGGACAATGCATTACACAGGGGCGTGTGTGGCCCTATCAAGTGTTTTACACAGGGCCACTCCTGACCCTGGATGCTGCATTACACAGCAGCGATCAGCCCTAATGAGCGTATTCTATAAGGGGCGACTGATTCCGGAGAGTACATTACACAGGGCTGCTCCTTACCCTAAACAGTGCATTACCCAGGGGCGCTCCTGACTCTGAAGAGAGAATTACACAGTGGTTCTCCTGACCCTAGAGAGTTCATTACTCAACTGAAAACTTTTGTCCTGAAGATTGTATTACACGGGGGCACTCCTAACACTGGATAGTGTATTACACAGAGGTGCTTTTGACTCTGGAGAGTACATTATACATGGGAGCTCCTGGCCCACTGAAGCACAAATACAGGGGTGGGTCTACATTTGGAGAGTGCATGCCATGGCACTCCTGACCTTACAGGGTGCATTTCACAGGGGCTTTTCTGAGCCTTGAGAGCACATTACACAGGGGTGTCCCTGACTCCAGAGTGTACTTTACACTGGTGTTAGTCTGGCATTTGAAGTATCTTTTGAGAACAGCTCTGTTAATGTTACGTGACCCTGAACCGCTGGAGAGGAAAGGGGGCTCTAGTAATGGAGAGGCCGGGGTGGGGCGGCGAGGGGGGTCGGCCTGCCAGGATCCCGTTACTGGAACTGCTGACGCGTTTTACTGGAAAAGGAAAAGCTCTTTAAGGAGAACAGAGGGAATATCGATCTGGGAGTCCAGCACGTGCTCCTGGCCTTCACTTATCCGCCCCACCCCTCGCCCCCCTGCACTCTGCCCCCTCCCATCCTATTCACTTACAATCCCCATTCCACACCCCAGCTCACCGTGGTCCACCCCGCCTAGCCACTGGCATGGACCAGTCCTGCACACTGCCCTCCACCGGGGTCCATCTCCTTAATACCCTGCCCTCCACAGCTCCAACACTGTGCCCTCACCCCTCACGTGTCCAACACAGCTCCAACACGGTGCCCTTCACCCCTCACCTGCCCTCCACAGCTCCAACACGGTGCCCTTCACCCCTCACCTGCCCTCCACAGCTCCTATACGGTGCCCTCACCCCCCATCCACAGCTCCCACACTGTGCCCTTCATCCCTCACCTGCCCTCCACAGCTCCCACACGGTGCCCTCACCCCTCAAACACACGGTCACCCACCGCCCTTGCACGCAGCAGTCCAAGGATCACCCATTCTAAACACTGCCCTCCCCCCTTTACCCACCTCTTTGACTCAGCTCAGACATATTGCCCTTCTCTCCCTCTTACATATCCTTTGCCAACATTCTGCGAACACCCGTTCCCCTTTTCAGGTGGCCTTCCCATCACCCCATCCATTCTCAGTGCCTCCCCAGCGCCCCAATCCCTCTGCCATTCCCCCACATCTTCTACTCGCCTTGCACTCCCTCCGCCCCCTCCAGTCTGGCTTGGCGTATCAGCACTTTGCATTATGGGACTTATAGTTTCGTTTTTCCACCAAACGTATGGCTGTAAAAACCTTGCATGCTAAATTTTGTTGAGTCAAGTCTAATTAGCCTTCACGGGGTCACTTGACAACTGCCTGTCCCCTGCATCAGCTCACTTGAACCTCAATGGGTTCCCGAGTACCTAATTTGTTAAAAACATGGTGCCAGGGCTCTCGACAGGAGGACACTAGAGCTTGCACCATCCTTTGCCCCGGTCAGCACTGCCAATGACAGCACCAACATACTACTAATCATCACACTCTTAAAACAGTGACCATTCATACTATTACAGGCCCCCACAGCTATAAGAATGGCTTTGGAGGGAAATACTAATAATTGGAAATTGAAATGGAAATAATAAACAGAAGTTGTTGTGCTTGTACCTAAATCGGCCGACAGTCATAAGCCCCGGTGCTGGCAATTAAGAGCTGGTGCTGAGCACCGGAAAGCACAGGCACAAATTAAGCTCTGCACTATTATTTCTCTGCCCTCCATTCATGCTTTCCTCTCTTCACACTCTGCTTTTCCCACTCCTTTCCTCTTTTAAGCAAAGAGCTTTGGGGCCTGCCAGCTTCGATTTAAGATCACGTGTTATTTTCTCCATTTGTGACTCAGGACAAATGAGGGCCGGGAAATGAAAGTCGTTGGGGCTGCTGAGGCCACGTGATCTGCTGTCCACCAGGTCCTCGCAGTCCTCGATCCAAGCCGAATGAGAAATCAGCCAATCATCATGCCCAAGTCCAGACCAAGAACCCCACAAGTCACAGGGCTGTTGACGTCATGTGACTTGCCACTCCCCCACTGACAGAGCCAATTCTGTCTCCGCCCCTTCTTCGGAATATGACTTGCCTGTGTCATTGTAATTCTATTTGGCGAGTTTTTTTTCACAAACCCCTCTGTACCTTTTCTCACATCTTACAATCTCTATATGTGTACGATAGTGTATGGCTGCCTATGAGAGCCACTGTAGCGCTGTAGGATCCGTCCCTACTTCGGCATGGCTGTGGGTGTCCTTGCCTAGGCGGCTGAAGAAAAGGGCAGACATATAGAATGGCGCCACCTTTTCCACGCTTCTGCGGCTAAGAGAGGGCCCTGGATCAGAATCCCTGCCTCTAGATGGGACACCCACACCATGACCCCCACAAACCATACACTACGCCCCATCCTCAGAATGAGAACCAGACCATGCAGCCATTCTTATCGCATGTTGCATGGCAAATACCCCAAAAGAACATATCCCACTCACCAGCACGCAAATGCAACACACGGGTCACCTCATGCCAATGAACTCACACTCTGCAGCCCTCCGCTCCCCTGACACTGCAAGCACCAGTCACACAATGCAACCTTAACTGACTGTTCATCACACAAACATAACAGCACCATCCACATACACCTCAGATGTCCCAACCTTCACAGTATGCAGTGATCAATGTGCCAACCACACACAACAGGTGGAAGGCTCACAATCATTCACAAGAGTGCAAAACCTCACACCTGAGTGAACCAGAGACACTCAAGCTCCCTACCTGTCTCTGCATCATCTCAGTGCCCCGGACACCCACCTTCAACCTGATCTACAGATCCCTCCCTCCACCTCCCAACTAGGCCTAGTTTGTTTTATTTAGAGACAAGCACAACACCAGCTGTTTATAAGCTCAATACACATTAAGAATGACTAATACCCAAGCCCTTCTTATGACTCTTAGGGCCAGGAATAGTCAGAATAGTCACATTTGTAGGAGAGTGATGGTTAGTAGTTGAGTTGGTAGTGTTCTTTGCAGTGCTGGCAGGGGCAATGGATGGTGCGAGCTGAAGTGGCCTTCTGGAGAGGGTCCTGTCACTTATTTTGATGCAAATTGAGCACTGCCTACAGATGAATGTTAAGGTATTTTAAGTACAATTTGAAAGCCTAACAACATTCCTGAATCTAGTTGGGAGAACCATGTAGTCATTGACATAAAATGCACCGGACATGTCTAACAGAATAGATATCACATCCTCATTTTTATCAGATACCATTACTGCTTTTTCAACATCTAAAAATGTTCTTTTAATGTCTTCCTTTAAAACAAAAGCTGGTCTGCCAGTCGCCTAGGAGACGGAAGGTCTTCGTATGATCATCAAGGTTGTTCTTCACAGTGTTCCACATGGCATTGGCAGGGGATGGCCTAATATGAACAGGTTGAGAGTTTGATGGACGGAAGGGTCTAGTGTTACCGTCTTAATGAGATGGCTAGTTCACAGTTGCTTCACATCTTCTGGAAGCTTGGATTGGGAAGACAGTGCATTCATTACAAGAGTAGACAAAAGAGTTAGTATGACAGGATTCCTTTTAGAAGAACATGGGCTCGCTAGTTAGTTGGTTTTGCAAATGTACCCCTTTTTGCCCTCCCACCCCCCAGTTTTTCAATTTTTTAGGGACTCGCCTGCAGGTAATCATAGAGTCTAGCACTGGGATTCGGCTATTCAGTACCAATGGATGTAATCCGACCACTATAACATGTCACCATTGGTTTAAAACATGACTGGTGCCTTTAACTTTACAATACATTCTTTAGTGAATGGCACAGAAGTACACATGTGGCAGTGAAAGTTAATGCCAGTTGTGGACTTCAGCACCTAGTGTGCCATCCGCTGCAGAGAAGTGAGACATGGATTCAGGCCTACCCTGTGTCGCCTGATCAAAAGAGCTTAAACTCAGCTGCCCAGACTTGTCAAAATCACCCATTTGGCAGGAAGGAAAACCCGAGTTTAAATATTAAATAAGTCAGTAAGATGCATAATATTTTAGAATGGAATATGAGTAAAAGGGCATGTTACCCCAGAGACAAGGCCCAAAACGACATTACCTCTGGTCAGGTTGTAACTGACACACATAAAAAGTCAACAGATAGATTCTACACCTGTACCAGCGACAGACTCCATTTAAATAGTTATTTCCATATTTAATAAAATGGTGAAGTCAGATTGTTTTTCAATAAATTGCAAATATAACTTTTAAAAAGTTACATTTACCCTGCCTAAAGCTGCTGGAGGCTTATTTGCATTAGCGCTGCAGGCACTTCCCAGCATCTACTCGGCCTGAGTAGGTGTGAAAACTGCTACGAGAGGAGACACCATGGCTTGGGCTGGGGCCATGTTTTATTGCCCTGGCAGGAAGACCTGTTGGGATGGGCCCAGGAACTTAATTAACTTCAAAATGCCCTCTCACAAGAAAATGTCAGGTGACACTTAGAAAACTCCACGCTTTTACCTCATAGGCTGGCAACACGCCCATTGGGAAGAAAGCTTCCCCCAGAACCAGTTATGAGTGGCCACAGAATAGGGGACTGCCCATTAACCTATCACACCTCTGGGGGGTGGGCACACAGGCTCCACAGAAGTGTAAAAGGGTTTCCCCATCTCTAATTTTAGGAGAGAGGAGCACTGAGGGATTGTTTGTAGTAAGGTAACCAAGAACCAGCAGCGGCCCGTGCAGGTAAGAGAGGTGAGGCCAGGTTAGAGGGGATTGACAGACGACCACAAGGGAAAGTTAAATAAATAATAATTTTTCCCTCCTCCTCGCCTGTCGTAATCCCTCCACCCGGCCCCCCCGCTCTTACCTGCATGGGCTGCTGCTGCCATGAGCTAGTGAAAAAGTGGTTAGGCGTGCCCCCAGGAGCACGTACCTCATTGGTTAGAAGTATCCAGATTACCCCATTGGTTAGGAGTGCCCAGGGGTCCCCCACGCCCCCCCCCCCACTGGCTGATGCCAGGCACAAATCTGGCACTCCCCAGGAACTCTCCTCAGAAGACTTTCTGGACCTGTGGAAGAGAAGAAGAGGGCTGGACCTGCTGTCTGTGACCTGAGGCCCCCTGATGGACCAGGCCTGCTCCCTCTTGCAGCCGGGACAAGCAGGTGAACTCCAAGGGTCAGTTGGATGACTTCCTACAGGGACACAACAAGCTGCAAGATGCCTTTTCCTGAAGTACACAGTGGCAACTGGACCTGGACTGGACTTTGTAGTTGGGCTTTTACAGACACCCTGAGAGTCTCTAGGTGCCCTCCCCTCATGTCCCGGGGGTCTCAGAAGTGTACTTCTCTGGCTGTTTGGGCATTAGAAAAAACTTTGGAAACTTTGCAATACTTTTCCTCCAGAGCTTCAGGGGGACCCATAGAAAAAAGTATTCAACTGGCACTTCCGCAACTTCAGATTGCATTTCATCTTTGTTTGCGAGATCAAAAAAGCATTTTTAATGCACATAGGCCGAATTTGCGATTCGGTAACCTATTACCAAATCGCAAATTGGGTTTGCGATTCAATATTAGGAGAGGTAGAAAGGCGGTAGAAAGGGCGTGTTTAGGGAGTGCCTTCCTAATACCGAATTGCAGTTGTATGTGTAAATGTTTTGGGACCAAAATGCAGTTGCAAAACATTTACATTTTACCACCTATTTCAAGTAGGTGGTAACCCATTTGCAAATGGGAAGGGGTCCCAAAAGACCCCTTCCCCTTTGTGAAAAGAATCAGGGCCTACTTTCAAAAAATAAAAATACATTTTTTCATTTTTCCTTTTGAAATGTATCCCGTTTTCCTTTAAGGAAAATGAGCTGCATTAATAAATAAAAAAAAAAACATTACTTTATTAAGAAGCAACTACAGACATGGTGGTCTGCTGACCCCAGCAGTCCACCATCCCAGTGAGTTTTGCGATTCCCAATGGGTTGCAAACCGAGACCTACCCCATGAATATTAATAAGGTAGGTCTATTTGCGACCAACTGGGAATTGTTTAAAATATAAAACATTCTTTTGACCATGGGTGTTTGCGATTACCAAATAGCGAATCACTACAATTTGCTATTTGGTGATTACAAAAATTTCCCTACGTACATCTGACCCTTAATTCTTTAAGGATTCATATTGCAAGTTCCTCTTTTTGGATTTTGGGATTTTTGTAGTTTTCATTCTATTTTACTCACATCATTTTCTCTTTATTTTAAAATTGGTTGTGGAGTTTTATTGCATTTTGTGTGACTTTTTATACTATGTATCCACTACTTAAATACTTTACGCTTTGCCTTTGATTTAAGCCTGACTGCTTTGTGTCACATTACCAGGGATTGAGCACAGGTACATTTAATTTAATTTGTGTGACATCTAGCACGTAGTGGCACTACCCTGCGTGGTGGACACTTGTGCGACTAAAATAATAATCCACTTTCCTACAGTTGGGATCCGTCATGCTAAATTGGAATTTACCAGAGCCCTCAATGGTAATTGGAGCAAATGGGAGAGTGGGAGTTGGTGATAGAGAAAATATTGTGTGATGGACATCGGTACTGAAGGCCAGGCTGAATAATGCTACAGTTACATTTTCTTTCACGATGCTCACTGCAGTAGCTTTGCTTTCCTGGAAATCATTTTGCATTTTTCGATACCAGTAATTCAAGTTCCAGGAACAATATCAGAGATTGCCTCAAACTAGTATTAGGGACTTTGGGGGAATGGAATGAAGGACTGGGGCAGATGTTATGGCAGACTGGATGGTGTCCATGATTTAAAAAAAAATCCCTTTCGAAGAAACAATGCATGAAAAAATGTGTTTCTGAAAACGTTTTGTAGCTCATGACGCGGCCGCGCATCTATCTTGCGCAAGAAGCGTTAAACGCCAGCTTGAACATTGAGTGGCAGAAATGTTAAGGTATTTTTTTCTGTGGTGTGTGTCTGATTTCTTTTTTTTTTTATAACTTTAGATTATTTGTGAATTACTGTTCAAAAGAAAGGGCAATTTTTCATCTGCTTCACTAGTGAAATTGAGTTAGTGATGCCGAATGGGGTTCAAAGTAGATTGAAACCAATGGAAAAATGTGATACATTTTCCTGGATTTTTAGAGAGTGTGTCACTTTAATAAGAATAAGAGGCACACATTCTGACCTTTAATTAATAGTCTCAATGACATTTTGAAGCCATACTAAAGTTAAATTAATCAAACCTGCAATCAGAATAAAAGTGTGACGAATACTGGCATGTCCTTTATACTTTTTCTGGCCAGGACTCAATCCGATATTTGAAACAACGTTTGAGAATTAGAGAGAAGATATTTGGTTGTTAAGAGTATGGGTTTCTAGCTCCACCTTTGGTAAGGCTGTATGCTCACCATGCTATTGTTTCATTTGCAGAATAGAGGACTCTTTCCTTTACAGTTCTGGGGGGTGGTCTGTAAATTAACAATAGTGTGCAGATTGAAGTGAGCGTTAAGTAGAGTTAGCATATCATGTTTTTAGATAGAGAAACGTATATTCGCTCAAATCTAAAGAAGACAGCTATTTATTTTAAAAATAAAAAGTATGTGCCAGCATCTACTTGCACTGAGCGTTCAGTGATAGCGTAGAAGTAGATCGATATTAGGCAGATTTGGCAAAAAAGCAAACACAAGAATATGATGGACTGAGTGCTGAAACTTTTCAGACACACACCCCCCAGTCACTATTAGATCTGGGTTGAATCCATCATTGTTCTTTAGCTCACTTTGCCACCCCAGTTTCAGACCCAGCCATATGCAAATCAGGCTTGACTCTGTTTCTCATGGGAACAGCCCAGCCCGAACTGCCAAGCCAGGTTTTCCCTGGACCAGAAAGAAGCATAGTGTGAACGGTTTCAGGCTAACACCCCTCATCAGCAGATCTGGAACATCTGGGCTAGAGGAGTCACCCAATTGGGTTTCATTGACGGTCACATTGTCTGCAAGCACTGTTAAAGCCACTGTTTCTGGCCAGGCATATGTCAGAAAAATAAAATGAAGGAAAAAAACCTGCTGCTGCTTAAATATGATGGCCATGTTTGCAATAACAAAAAAGAAAATGTATAAAAAAAATAACAATTGCATATAATTTTAATAGCACAGCACTGATGCTCCCTAGAAAACAGGTGCCCTTAGAACAAATATAGAAACCCTTTCAAGCTTCAGTGCACATCAGAGAAAAAAAATGATTTATATTGGGGAATAGGAAGTTGTGGCTTTGAATTACTGCAATCTAAAGACATTGTTTAAAGAAACAAAGACAATTTAAAAAATAAAAACGGAACAAGAATGAAAAGAAAAAAGCATTATCTCACTCGCTTTCGCACTGCAGAGTCCTTGTTTAGGCAGCGGTGCACATGTGAAAAGGCAAAATGGCGTCATTCGCAGTGCAAGTGAGCCAATGGCTGAAGTGGGAGAACAAACTTACCCATGTTGTATGGTGCTGGTTTGGGGGGCGGACGCAAAATGTGAATGAAAGTTGAACACATCAATGAGTGAAGTGTGCTGACACTTCTATGTATTGTTATATTTATAAACGTATTATGATTTTTTTTAATTAACACTTGCCGCTGGCCAAAACAATTACAGCCATCTCTAAGGCAGGCCTAAAAATAATCCCATGAACTAACCTGGAACAGTGCTTAGCTTGCCTCTGAGGAGAGTTTTAGATCTGGGACGTTTCGATAAATGAAAAAATTATGAGTAGAAGTGTAAGGTACACAATTGTAGTTGTATTTTAAAGGGGTTAGAGTTGAGGCACCGTAAGAAAGAGCTCAGAAACCAATGTCTGCAGCAGGAAATATAGAATCAGCCAGTGTCTGCTGGTCTCTACTGGCAGGGCCGGACTGGCCATAGCGGGCACCAGGCACTTCCCCAGTGGGCCGCCAGGGTTGGAGGCCGGTTTTTGGCCCTTGGGGGGCGATTTTGTTGCAGGGCCGTTTTTGCAGCATAGCTGCAATATCAGCCACTGTAACGAAATCGGCTGAAACTGGCTGTGGCAAACAGCTCAGCCGCACCCCCAAACCCCCGGCTGAGCACTTTGCCAGGGCCGGTTTTGGTTCCCAGTCCTGTCTACTGGTCCTAGTGGTGGAACCTCTCGCTCACCGTATTTGAGATAAAATATGATGTACAGCCCCGGTATGTGGTCACTCATACAACCATTCCGGGAATGCACTTGTGTTGTAATGAAGGACTCAGCCAATCACTACCGTCCTCGCTTTCATTTCCCCCTTTCTTGCCCCAATCCAAACCCTACGCTCCATCTCTTCCTCTCCCACCTCTCTACCTCGACCTCAGTCCTCTTTCTCTGTTACTTGACGTTCAACGTGATTGCGTGGTCCGGCCCACGATGGGAGTCGTCACCAAGTAGGTAAAAGTCAAGATCACAACCCCGCTAACAAAAACATTCCTTTTAGGGACTAACAGGAAGGCACGGTACTCTACAGCAAGTACAACACACTGCCTTTGGACCTGGGTAGCTGTCATGAAAAGAGCTTGGGAAAAGGATGTAGTTCCACTAATATTGTCTCCAAAAGGGTCAGGGTTTGGCAGTAAGGGATAACGAGAACTTTCACACTATACAAAGTAGCGTCATTAAAACTCTATTTTATGACTTCAGATAATAAAATAGTCTATATCATGGACAGCAAACAGTACAGAGTAATGCATAATGACATTCTGTACTGTACTATTTAATGACAGTGAAATCTGCGGGATTTCACTGTCATTAAACAATTCAGGACAGGCAATGAAAAATGCAGCATTCATATGACAACGAAAACTGTAAACAATGATGCATTCCCCTCATGACTTCATTGGCCATAAACAATATCATCATCATCATCATCATCATCATCATCATCATCATCATCATCTCATCATCATCATCATCATCATAAACAATATAGAATTCCATTTATTACAGCGTCGGTACCTAATACCTAATTTCCTCCCTGACTTCAAAAAAGAATTATGCAAGATTCTCTCTATGAGATCAAAGGCTGTAAGCAATGAAGTATTCCCTTTGTGAAATCATAGCCCAATCAATAGATACATCTATGACCTCATCCGTAAAGAATGCGGAATTCTCTGCCTGGCTCTCGCTGATGTCATAAATCCAACAATGTAGCATTCGCTACGTGACTTTCTAGATCGTGAACTAAGCGCAGTTTAATGACGTCATAAACCGTAAACAATGCAGGATTCCCTCTATGGCGTCAGAGACAGTAAAGAATGCAACAACCTCCTCTGACAACACGCTGTAAACAATGATTTCATCCTTCTTATGACTTCATGGGCAGTAACCCAATAGGAACATTTTCTGTTAATCCATGGTCAATAGACAATGCACCATTTTCTCCATCATATAATATGCAGTGAAATGCAGACGCCTCAGCTGTGTCATCAGACAGTAAAGAACACAGACTCTTACCAAATCAGAGCATTGCTGCAGTAACACCAGCAAGCTTAACATTGTGTCTTTCACGGTAGAACACACAATGCACCAGGCCCTGTCTTTTATAGCAGAACTAGACAATGCAGCTGTCACTGTATTCCACGTTGTGAACACATAGAAATCTGTCCCGCCATCACAGACATGAAAAATACAACAGTCTATTATTACATAACATAGCAAGCTGTAAACAATGCTGCATTCTCTCACAATGCTGCATTCTCATACTGATTCTATAGATCCCAAACAATGCAGCATTCTCTCACTTATTCCATAGATCACAAACTATACAGCATTCTCTCACTGATTCCATAGACCAACTATGCAGCATTCTCTAACGGATTTCATAGATTACAAACAATGCAGCATTCTCTCACTTATTCCATAGATCACAAACTATACAGCATTCTCTCACTGATTCCATAGACCAACTATGCAGCATTCTCTAACGGATTTCATAGATTACAAACAATGCAGCACTCTCACACTGATTCCATATATCACAAACTATGCAGCATTCTCTTACTAATGTCATAGGTCAAATAATGCAGCATTCTCTCACTGATTCCATAGATCACAAACAATGAAGCATTCTCTCCCTGATTCCATAGATCACAAAAAATTGAACATTCTCTTACTGATGTTATAGGTCAAACAATGCTGCATTCTCCCTCTGATTCCATAGATCATAAACAATGCAGCATTCTCTCACTATTTCATAAATCACAAAAAATTGAACATTTTCGTACTGATGTCATAGCTCAAACAATGCAGTATTCTGTTACTAATTCCATAGATCACAACCAATGCAGCATTCTCTCACTGGTGTCATAGATCAAACAATGCAGCATTCTCTCACTGATTCCCTAGATCACAAACTATGACACATTCTCTCACTGATTCCATAGATCACAAACAATACGGCATTCTCCAACTGATTCCATAGATCACAAACAATGCAGCATTCTCTCACTGATTCCATAGATCACAAACAATGCAGCATTCTCTCACTGATTCCATAGATCACAAACAATGCAGCATTTTCCTACTGATGTCATGGATCACAAACAATGCAGCATTCTCTCACTGATTCCATACATAACAAAATGTGCAACATTTTCTCAGTGGTTCCATAGATCACAAACAATGCAGCATTCTCTCACTGATTCCATAGATCACAAACAATGCAGCATTTTCCTACTGATGTCATGGATCACAAACAATGCAGCATTCTCTCACTGATTCCATACATAACAAAATGTGCAACATTTTCTCAGTGGTTCCATAGATCTCAAACAATGCAGCATTCTCTCACTTGTTCCATAAATTACAAACAATGCAGCATTCTCTCACTTATTCCATAAATCACAAACAATGCAGCATTCTCTCACTTATTCCATAAATCACAAACAATGCAGCATTCTCTCACTTATTCCATAAATCACAAACAATACTGCATTCTCTCACCGATGTCATAGGTTAAACTATTCAGCATTCTCTCACTGATGTCATAGATCACAAACAAAGCAGCATTCTCTCACTGATTCCCTAGATCACAAACTATGACACATTCTCTCAATGAGTCCATAGATCACAAACAATGCAGCATTCTCTCCTGATTCCATAGATCACAAACAATCAATGGCACTTTCTCTTACTGATGTCATAGGCCAAAAATGCAGCATTCTCTCACTTATTCCATAAATCACAAACAATGCAACATTCTCTCATTAATTCCATAGATCACAAACACAGCAGCATTCTCTCACTGATTCCATAGATCACAAAAAAATGCTTTCGTGCGAAATGTACAATAGAAACTAAGTATATATGGTTTTAATGTGAAGCGCTCTGATACCCCACGGGGTCATGTTCGCGCTATATAAAAAAATTACAATAAAATAAAAGAAATGCAGCATTCTCTCATTGATGTGATAGCTGAAACAGTGCACCATTCTCTCACTGAAATCACAGATCACAAACAATGCAGCATTCTCTCACTGAAATCACAGATCACAAACAATGCAACATTCTCTCACTGAAATCACAGATCACAAACAATGCAGCATTCTCTCACTGAAATCACAGATCACAAACAATGCAGCATTCTCTTACTGATGTCATTTTACTCGTGTACACGTTTCAGTATTTATAATATACTTAGGGTGTAATTGTTCAACTTGCTCTTTCAGAACCTGGGCTATCGAGGGACCACATTTACAAAGAACAGACAGAAGGCTAGCACGAATTAGAGCCCACAAGGTAGGGAAATGGAGTCCTTTTACAATACTAGCACACTGCAGTAGTTTGGGCAGCAGTTAGAGTCTGACGAGGTTTTTAACTCTCTTGATTTACTGTAGCCTTTACCATTTGAGGAATATGAATACAGTCCTCCAGAATCAGCGGATCCAATGAACGCTGAATTCAGGTACAGAAACACATTTACTGGCACTGAACGTTCTTTGTAGCTTTCAACCCGGTTGGGTCAGGCATTATATTATTGTTTTTTGTGTTTTTTGAAATTGTATAATCTACGACCAGTTCCGAGTCCTGAGGAGAACCTCGAAACCATTAGTAGTTTGAAACGTGTTGACTTCTGATTACGGGGGATTCTTGATGGGATGTGCAACGAGGAAATAAGTCGCACTGTATTTTCCCATTCTAGACAACACCCAGGTAGTGGGTGTAACCCCATGTCTCACTCACAGGCAGGACAATAGGCTTTAACCTGGTTACAAGACAGTGTCCGCCTAGTGTCTTATTTGAAATTCAGGACTGGTTAAGTGACTCATGTTTATACATGTATTGTTGTTGTATTCTTTTTGTACCTAAATGTCCCTTGTCATGTTTTTTGATATTGTGTATTTCAATTAAGTTTTGTCCATTCTAAGACATGTATAACTGAGTTTGATTTTATTTTGTCTGAAAACACTACAAAGAAAGCTGAATAAAGCTTGTGCACTTTAGAATTGTTGGTCTAAGGTGCCCATCGAATGTATGGTCAATAGTCTTCCTGGACACATTGTTTTCATTCAGTATAGTGGTCCAGTCCAGGGAGTTAAGGACCCAAGCCTTGCTTATTTATACAGATCACAAACAATGCAGCATTCTCTCACTGATGCCAGTGATTACAAACAATGCAGCATTCTCTCACTGATGCCAGTGATTACAAACAATGCAGCACCCTCTCACTGATGTCATAGCTCAAACAATGCAGCATTCTCTCACTGATTCCCTAGATCAGAAACAATGGTGCATTCTCTCACTGATGTCATAGGTCAAACAATGCAGCATTCTCTCACTGATTCCATAGATCACAAACAATGTTGCATTCTCTCACTGATTCCCTAAATCACAAACAATGGTGCATTCTCTCACTGATGTCATAGCTCAAACAATGCAGCATTCTCTCACTGATTCCCTAGATCAGAAACAATGGTGCATTCTCTCACTGATGTCATAGGTCAAACAATGCTGCATTCTCTCACTGATTCCATAGATCATAAACAATGCAGCATTCTCTCACTGATTCCATAGACCACAAACAATGCAACATTCTTTCATTGATGTCATAGATCTCTAACGATGCCGCCTTCTCTCACTGATTTCATAAATCAGAAACAATGGTGCATTTTCTCCCTGATTCCATAGATCACAAACAATGCTTCATTCTCTCACTGATTCCATAGATCACAAACAATGCAACATTCTTTTATTGATGTCATAGATCTCAAACTCTGCAGCCTTCTCTCACTGATTTCATAGATCAGAAACAATGGCACATTTTCTCCCTGATTCCATAGATCACAAACAATGCTGCATTCTCTCACAGCTTCAATAGATCACAAACAATGGTGCATTCTCTCACAGATTCAATAGATCACAAAAAATAGTGCATTCTCTCACTGATGCCACAGATCCCAAACGATGCAACATTCTCTCACTGATGTCACAACTGAAAGAATGCAGCATTCTCTCACTGATTCCATAGATGAGAAACATTGATGCTTTCTCTGAGCGATTCCATAGATCACAAACAATGCTTCATTCTCTCACTGATTCCATAGACCACAAACAATGCAACATTCTTTCACTGATGTCATAGATCTCAAACTATGAAGCCTTCTCTCACTGATTCCATAGTTCAGAAACAATGGTGCATTTTGTCGCTGATTCCATAGTTCGCAACCAATGCAGCATTCTCTCACCGACTCCATAGATCACAAACAATGGTGCATTCTCTCACTGATGCCACAGATCACAAACGATGCAACGTTCTCTCACTGATCTCACAGCTGAAAGAATGCAGCATTCTCTCACTGATTCCATAGATCACAAACAATGGTGCATTTTCTTGCTAATTCCATAGATCACAAACAATGCTGCATCCTCCCACTGATTCCATAGATCACAACAAATGCTGCATTCTCTCACTGATTCCATAGATCACAAACAATGCAACATTCTTTCACTGATGTCATAGATCTCAAACTATGCATTCTCTCACTGATTCCATAGATCAGAAACAATGGTGCATTTTCTCGCTGATTCCATAGATCACAAACAATGCTGCATTCTCTCACTGATTCCATAGATCAAAAACAATGGTGCATTTTGTCGCTGATTCCATAGGTCGCAACCAATGCAGCATTCTCTCACCGACTCCATAGATCACAAACAATGGTGCATTCTCTCACTGATCTCACAGCTGAAAGAATGCAGCATTCTCTCACTGATTCCATAGATCACAAACAATGGTGCATTTTCTTGCTAATTCCATAGATCACAAACAATGCTGCATCCTCCCACTGATTCCATAGATCACAACAAATGCTGCATTCTCTCACTGATTCCATAGATCACAAACAATGCAACATTCTTTCACTGATGTCATAGATCTCAAACTATGCATTCTCTCACTGATTCCATAGATCAGAAACAATGGTGCATTTTCTCGCTGATTCCATAGATCACAAACAATGCTGCATTCTCTCACTGATTCCATAGATCAAAAACAATGGTGCATTTTGTCGCTGATTCCATAGGTCGCAACCAATGCAGCATTCTCTCACCGACTCCATAGATCACAAACAATGGTGCATTCTCTCACTGATCTCACACCTGAAAGAATGCAGCATTCTCTCACTGATTCCATAGATCACAAACAATGGTGCATTTTCTTGCTAATTCCATAGATCACAAACAATGCTGCATCCTCCCACTGATTCCATAGATCACAACAAATGCTGCATTCTCGCACTGATTCCATAGATCACAAACAATGCAACATTCTTTCACTGATGTCATAGATCTCAAACTATGCATTCTCTCACTGATTCCATAGATCAGAAACAATGGTGCATTTTCTCGCTGATTCCATAGATCAAAAACAATGGTGCATTTTGTCGCTGATTCCATAGGTCGCAACCAATGCAGCATTCTCTCACCGACTCCATAGATCACAAACAATGGTGCATTCTCTCACTGATGCCACAGATCACAAACGATGCAGCATTCTCTCACTGATTCCATAGATCACAAACAATGGTGCATTTTGTCGCTGATTCCATAGATCACAAACAATGCTGCATTCTCTCACTGATTCCATAGATCACAAACAATGGTGCATTTTGTCGCTGATTCCATAGATCACAAACAATGCTGCATTCTCTCACTGATTCCATAGATCACAAACAATGCTGCATTATCCTACTGATGTCATGGATCACAAAAAATGGTGCATTCTCTCACTGATGCCACAGATCACAAACGATGCAGCATTCTCTCACTGATTCCATAGATCACAAACAATGGTGCATTTTGTCGCTGATTCCATAGGTCGCAACCAATGCAGCATTCTCTCACCGACTCCATAGATCACAAACAATGGTGCACACCCATGGACCATTCTCATGCTACTCTTGCAAATTCAGCGGCACCGACAACATCTCCGCTACGACCACAACACAGATCCCCGACCCCAACCACCTAGAATGCATCCTTCTCAACACCCGCTCGGTCCACAGACACGCCATTGACCTATGGAACCTACTAGACACCATCTCTCCGGACGTCGCCTTCCTAACGGAAACATGGATGAACGCTTCCTCCGCCCCTGACATCGCCATCGCTATCCCTGATGACTATAAGATCACACACAAGGACCGCACCGACCATACAGGAGGTGGAATCGCTATCGTCCATAAGACATCAATCCGCATTTCAACCAGCTCCGACGCCAACCTCGCCAACTCCGAACACCTTCACTTCCAGATCCACATCGACCCCAAGACCACACTCAGAGGCACCCTCCTCTACAGGCCACCAGGACCACGCGCAAAATTCAGTGAAGACATCACGGACTTCATCACCCCACACGCGCTCCCCTCCAAAGACTACATCCTTCTGGGAGACCTCAACTTCCACCTTGAAAAGATCAACGACCGCAACACCGCCACCCTCTTGGACAACCTCGCCAACCTCGGACTTAAACAACTGGTCACTTCCCCCACCCACATCGCAGGCCACACTCTCGACCCCATCTTCACCTCCAGCAACCATGTCTCCTTCAGCCACACTACGAATCTCCTCTGGACTGACCACAGCTGCGTTCACTTCACCTACAACATGCCGAAACCCATCATCCACCTACAACCAACTCTACAAAGAAACTGGAACAAAATCACCACAGAGCAGATCTCCACATCGCTCCTTCAAACCTCCCCAGCCCTCTCCTCTAACACCAACGAAGCCGCCTCCAACCTCACCCTTTGGTTATCCAACACCGCAGACAACTTAGCACCACTGAAAAAACGTCAACACAAACTTGGCACCAAAAAGGCCTCATGGTTCAACGACGACCTCAAGAAGTCCAAGAAACTGTGCCGCTCCCTTGAAAATGCCTGGAAAAAGGACCCATCCACCAGCAAGAAGGACGCCTTCAAAAGCGCCATCCGCACTCACCACCAAATGATCCGAAAAGCCAAGAAAACAGCATTCAAAGATCGACTTGACAACAACGCCCACAACAGCAAGGAACTGTTCAACATCGTCAAGGAATTTTCCAACCCCTCGGCCAACTCTAACGACATCACCCCCTCTCAAACCCTCTGCGACTCCCTAGCCTCTTTTTTCCACAACAAGATTGCTGACATCCACAACAGCTTCGACAACCAACCTGGAAACCAACCCACCCTTCCATCAGCTGACCATCTTCCCCCCGTTAACACCCTTAACGCCTGGAACCCAATCTCCACTGAGGACACCATCCGCCTGATGAATTCCATACACTCTGGATCCCCCACAGACCCATGCCCTCACCACATCTTCAACAAAGCTGACTCCGTCATAGCTCCGCACCTCCGAGACGTCATCAACTGCTCCTTCAACTCCGCCACCTTCCCGGAAAGCTGGAAACACGCTGAACTCACCGCCCTTCTGAAAAAACCCACAGCGGACCCCACCGAACTCAAAAATTACCGCCCCATCTCGCTTCTCCCATTCCCGGCCAAAGTCATCGAGAAAGCCGTCAACAACCAGCTCGCCGCCTTCCTCGAAGCCAACAAATCACTCGACCCCTCTCAATCTGGCTTCCGAGCTAAACACAGCACTGAAACCGCCCTCATCGCAGCAACAGACGACATTCGTACTCTACTGGACAATGGAGACACAGTCGCCCTCATCCTCCTCGACCTCTCTGCAGCATTCGACACAGTCTGCCACAGCACCCTTCTACAACGCCTCAATAACATCGGAATCCAAGGAAAAGCACTTGAATGGATCACCTCGTTCCTCACCGGAAGAACCCAGAGAGTCCGCCTTCCTCCATTCAAGTCCGAGGCCTCTGAAGTCATCTGCGGCGTGCCTCAAGGATCATCACTCAGTCCCACCCTCTTCAACGTATACATGAGCCCCCTCGCGGCCATCGCCCGCCAACACAACCTCAACATCATCTCTTACGCGGACGACACTCAACTGATCCTTTCTCTCACCAAGGACCACAGCACCGCCAAAACTAACCTACACGAAGGAATGAAAGAAGTCGCTGAATGGATGAAACAAAGCCGTCTGAAACTGAACTCAGATAAAACAGAAGTCCTCATCTTAGGCACATCCCCCTCTGCCTGGGACGACTCCTGGTGGCCGGAAGCCCTCGGAAAAGCACCCATTCCGACAGACCACGCACGGAACCTTGGCGTCATCCTGGACTCTTCACTCTCAATGAACAGACAAGTCAACGCCGTATCCTCTTCCTGCTTCAACATTCTTCGCATGCTCAGAAAAACATTTCGCTGGATCCCCTCCGAAACAAGGAAAACAGTCACCCACGCCTTGGTCACGAGCCGACTGGACTACGGAAACACCCTCTACGCAGGTACCACCGCTAAACTCCAGAAGAAACTCCAACGAATCCAAAACGCCTCAGCCAGGCTCATATTAGACATCCCACGCAACGAACACATCTCCGGTCACCTTAAAGACCTCCACTGGCTACCCGTCAATAAAAGGATCACCTTCCGACTGCTTACCCACGCACACAAATCACTCTACGACATCGGACCAGATTGCCTCAACTCTCGACTGTCCTTCTACACCCCCTCCCGCCAACTACGCTCTTCCAGCCAAGCCTTCGCCACTGTACCCCGCATCAACAAGACCACCATGGGAGGCAGATCCTTCTCATACCTGGCTGCTAAAACATGGAACTCACTCCCCGCTTACCTTCGCCTCACCCAGAACCACCTAGCGTTCAGAAAGCAGCTTAAAACGTGGATATTTGACAAATAATCCTCCTCCCCCTCCTAAGCGCCTTGAAACCCTCTGGGTATGTAGTGCGCTATACAAATTTTATGACTTGACTTGACTTGACTTGCATTCTCTCACTGATGCCACAGATCACAAACGATGCAGCATTCTCTCACTGATTCCATAGATCACAAACAATGGTGCATTTTGTCGCTGATTCCATAGATCACAAACAATGCTGCATTCTCTCACTGATTCCATAGATCACAAACAATGGTGCATTTTGTCGCTGATTCCATAGATCACAAACAATGCTGCATTCTCTCACTGATTCCATAGATCACAAACAATGCTGCATTATCCTACTGATGTCATGGATCACAAAAAAAGGTGCATTCTCTCACTGATGCCACAGATCACAAACGATGCAGCATTCTCTCACTGATTCCATAGATCACAAACAATGGTGCATTTTGTCGCTGATTCCATAGGTCGCAACCAATGCAGCATTCTCTCACCGACTCCATAGATCACAAACAATGGTGCATTCTCTCACTGATGCCACAGATCACAAACGATGCAGCATTCTCTCACTGATTCCATAGATCACAAACAATGGTGCATTTTGTCGCTGATTCCATAGATCACAAACAATGCTGCATTCTCTCACTGATTCAATAGATCACAAACAATGCTGCATTCTCCTACTAATGTCATGGATCACAAAAAATGGTGCATTCGCTCACTGGTGTCATAGATCCCGCTGTGCAGCAATCGCTGCGTGACATTTATTTGAGACCGTAATCTATTTACTATTCCCTTAAGACTTCATAGAATTTATGTTGTCTGCATTGTACGACGCTTTTATGCATGCTAAATCGCCTCTGAATAAAGTTATATTCAATTGAAGATTGACATTGTAGAATGTAAATAATGAAGCATCCTCTCACTGACATCAGGGGTCATAAGCAAGGCAGCATTCATTCCATAACATGGGAGATCGCAGACCAGGCAGCATATTCTTAAAGACATCCAGGATTGAACCAAAGGGCTTTCTTTTACTGATATTAACAATAAAGCACGCTGTCTCTGACGTCCTTCGACATACAGAGTGCAGCATTCCGTGCATCGTTCTCTTGCTCATATCACACATCACAACCTATGCAATAATCTCTCCCTCATATCTTAGATCATATATCCAATTCCGTATTTTCCCAGTGACATCATAGCTCATAAGCAGTGCAGCAATAAATGCACATTTGTTTGCTGTATGTAATACGGTGTATCATTTACAGGAAATAACTATATAGATGATAATAAGACCTATAGGAACAGTCTGAGGATGCTAGCTTTCGAATGAATGAACACATGGCATCTGTGTGCATTATGCCGGAGTTGCCTTAGTCCGGGTTGGGTATAAGAGGTATTGTTTATGTTAATCAATACCAATAACAAGATGGCATGAGTTTAAAGTTGGCACAGTTCAGGAAGTGCCACCACTGGTGAGCAGCCGTGACCCGCTCAGGTAAGAGCGGTGGGGCCGGGTGAGGGGAGATTTCGTGTGACGATGACCAGGACAAATCAATCATTTATTTAATTCTCCCTGGTCATCGTCCGTCGAAATAACCACCCTCCCCCACCCGGCCCGACAGCCCCACCGCTCGTACCTGCACGGGGCGCGGCTGCTGGCGCGTAGGCATGTTAGGACAGAAGAAATAGAAAAGCAGCACAAGTGAGATAGCACCACCGTTGTATTGGGATTGTCCCATGCATGGTCAATGGGTGTGCACCTCTACCGTGAATGATCAGACTCTATGGAAAACTAGCGTCCTGCCTTCCTGTTGCCCAACTGATACTCGAGTTCAGGATCTGCTCTGAGCTCCAGCCTGTCCATGGAAATCCCAAGCTCCCGAACCAGTTATATCACGTGGAGGGGCACACGAAGTGTGCCCTCTATGATGGCATGGGACCACTGCCCATGACTTGGGTCATTGGTCTTCATCAGCGATGCAGCATACCAATCTTTTGTGATTGACAGAGCCGAATTGACTTTTTCTTGGTTCAGGTGGAGTGAGGTGCCTGCATCCCTGGAGGTTACGGGAGGGGCCCCGGACTCTGACACGAGAGAGCTGCCCGGAGACAGTCTAAGAGGTCCTTTTAATGGCTGATTGCTGATTAGGCCGCCCTGAGCACCATCAATTGACGAATGATGGGGGAATGGAGGTAAGTCAGCGGGTTCTGTTGTTAAAGCTAGGTTTCTAGGCAAGGACTGCCTTTTGATGTCCCTGAATGCTATTTCAGTGAGGGAGAGGCTTATGATTGCCAGGTGCAGATTCCCCACACTGTCTTGTTCTCATGTTTTGGGAAACTGCTGCTTGGAGCCAGCGCAGTCACTATCTGCTGCGACAACCATCGCTTTGCAAAAGGGTTGTGTTTGCACTACAGTGAGAAAATTAATTCTGAAAATGAACCACCCTCTTCCAAGACTTTAGACAGTGGCTTACCATCCCCTGCATGGACAATTGGCGTAAAAGTGAGGCCGAAACCACCACACTCTGTTCCAGTTCTGAATCCTTCTGACCTGAGAATGGGGGTGCTCCGCAGGTCACTCAAAGAGCTGCTGTGATCCAGGGCTTGTGGAGGCCTGACAGTCTCCCAAAAGTGAGGGGACACAACCTGGAATCTGCAGGCTTCCTGAAGAGCTGAGGTCTGTCTAGCACCTAGAGGCCTTCCTGTCTCCTAGGAGGGGGACTGAGAGTCCCTGCAGGAAGAAAGACTGTCCAGGAGGAGAAGCGTAGCTATGTTGGGCGCCCAGAAGAGACACCTTGTGCATAGGAGCGTGACTGGCGCTGACCTGAGGTGTGAGAGTCACCCGCCTATCTACTTTGGCCATATGGAGATCTACATGAAGTGACAACTCAATGCAGAGTGGCAGTCTGCTGTGTGGCATTGCTGCAGCTGCCCGATGAGCTGTGCACGAAGACATCAGCACTGCGGAAGCAGAGGACCCCCAGCCGCCTGGACTTCGCTACTGCTGAAGATGGGGGACCGCTGAAAAGGCCTGCCATGCTGCTACTTCAGTGACAGGATCTGGGAGATGTGGCCACCTCCACTATCCTCTGGTGCTGAGAGAGATGCCAAAAATGTGACATCTGAGGGCACACTGCAACAACTGAGCTACTTTCACCGGTAAACACGAGTGGTGTTGGGACACTGCGGTACTGCATCTTGTGCTAAGGGGATAGACTTGCACATTCAGAGGAGTAACCGCTGCCAGAAGTAACACTTCTGCAGGATACAAACTGAACTGACCTATGGGTTCCAGCATCTAGCAATGCTCGCTTAACCCTCTCAGTGAACTTGTAATTGTGCTGATAAACCTCTGTATGTTTAGTCGTTGGGTGGGACCTGCATCCACTTTGCTAAGACTGTAGCGGGCAGGAACTTTGGCAAGTGTGATAGGAAAATGTGGTTGGTGGAGAAACTATTGACATTGTTAAAATGTTGTAGATTCCTGGAGTTGATACCCATTTCTGTGCCTAGTATTTCATTTTGCTGTGCTATTAAAGTACTTCTTTTTTTTTTAACTAAGGCAAGCACCGGGCTGGACGGGGCTGGACAGGACATTCATGTTTCTGGTCGATGATTGTTGAGTTCTGAGTCTCTGCCCCCATACTCTCTCCCTGAAAAATCTTTGACTGCTCGCCTTTGCTACCCTGAGAGTCATGTGCTGAAAGGGGTGTCCTTGGCCCAGTTTGCAGAGCCATAGTATGTATGGCCACTGAACACCAGTGGCTGATGACGTCAAACACGACAGAAGGGTCCTGGTAGCCCCCGGATGTCTATGATAGCCCCAACTGTGTCTGACTGCCATCAATGGGAGCATGGCAACACTGGGAGGTGGTACTGGTGGCAAGATAACACCTGTAGAAAGTCATAACAATCCAGACAGTGGCACCACTGCAAAGGGGCCAGCAGTGGGAAGGCGCCATCACCTACAAGTTGGCACCAGCATGAAGCTGGCATCTGCAGGAAGGAAGCAGCCCCTTACCTTTGCGACATGATCTTGAACGCATCCGGCAGGTAGCACTGGACGTTCTCCATCTGGAAGGGGTCGGCATCACAGATCTTGTCGTCTGTCCGTCCGTAGTTGGCATTCTCCACCATGATGACATCGCTGCCCGGGCAGCGGAGCTCAATCGGGTAGCCCTCGCAGGCCAACTCCCGCCGCATGAGCCCAAAGGGGAGGGCAGCCCGGCTCAGACCTGCAAGGGACAAAAGTGCACATTAAACTCATGCATTGAGGGAGACGGTGCTCATTTCTGAAATAGATGGAAAATATTTACATTCAGAGCATCAATAAAGTACAACCATAGGGTAGAATTTGATAGCCACACATATAAATCAGTTCTCAATCGCCCTCCATTTCCCTAATGAAATGGGATCCTGTCTGAATAAACAACTAGCCCATTGCATCCAACTCAAGACCATGAAGGCGATGGGCAGGGACGGTGAGAGCTGCAGTGAACAGGGGGAGTTTAGGCAGAAGAATGAGGTTGCGTAAACTATGCCACTTGGCACTGCACATGTCACACGTCACCGCCAGTACTACTCTTTCAGTTATGGATGAACATACATGTAAATCTCAACATTAATAAAACAGGGTCCCTAGATGCCAACACAGTGGCATGCTAAGAAGTTGCACCAAGTCTGTGCCTCATTGGCAGAACATGCGTTGCTGTGGTGGAAGTGGGAATCATGCTAAGTGCTGAGTGGGATCAGCAGCACGTAAGATGACACACCCTTCCATAGCATGTACGGAGAGATGCACATAAACATGTGCACATTCCACTGTGCATGGATATGCAGGCCTGCGCTCCGTGTGTTGGGTCTCCGTTCTTGACCAATCACAGCTCTCCTTGGCCCAGCGCCATTTTCTATCAGTGTATGTAATGGCTTCCAAGAGCCTGGTAAAGGATGCTAGATCCCCTCCTTCCAAAACAGAGGCCCTCACGGGCTCCTGGCCCTGAGTTCGTGATTCAGTCCTCAATGTTGGGCGTTCCTTGCGCGGGTGGGCTGCAGATATTTGCAGCCGCCATCTCCTCACCCATGTCTTATTCGCCTTTTCATCGTCTCTCGCTTGGAGACTCCCAACTGTGAAGACGTCACTCAAATCTGCCAAGTTTTGTTCACAGCAATGATGGGTTTCATGCACACTTCCTCAAACTTTCATTCTGTCAATTACCTCGCTCGAGACTCTTTCAGCCGAATGAATCATTGCAAAATGCCACGTTGGGGGTTGCACGGTTTCCCTTAAACACAGATCAAGGAATGCAGAGCGCCTAGGTGTCACAGTGACACAACAGTAGCTATCGGATGTCACTAGGGCTTAGCTCTTCTTGCTACACAAACTGCAGTGGTTTTCAAACGCACAAGTCACAAGAATAACGTCATACCGATGAATTATTTTCCATATGTGAAAAGAATGACACACAACACAGAGTAGTTATTTGAATAAATCCCCTTTGTTTTATTAGAGCTGAATTATTTTCCATATGTGAAAAGAATGACACACAACAACACAGAGTAGTTATTTGAATAAATCCCCTTTGTTCTATTAGAGCTAAACTCGAGAAAAACGAACACAACAAACCTCCAGCGCCAGCCCATTGTTACTTAAAAACTGCAACAAATATTAGCCGAACCGACATCGCCTGCAGACAAAACGGGTTCTAAAAGCAGCATTCACAAACCGAATAAAGTTTCCATTAGATCTCCGGCGTTAATGACACTCATTAACACCTTCTCCAAACGTGTTAATAAAGATTACAGAAAATAAAATAGTGCACTCCAGAATTCCATTTGCTTGCTTCTGCATCATTTTAACATTTGAGAAAGCACATCTTGCTCATGCCACCCCGAGCGAAGCTAATACTGTGTAACATAAACAAATAGGTTTCTGTGATTTATGAGGTAGTGGTGCCAGCCGGGCGCACTGGTGACATTAATAAACCAGGCTGCCTTTTGTTTTTTTGTGCTTGTGAGTAATGGAGATAGACCAGCTCGAAGTCTAGACTTCAAGCAACATAGAACATAGACACAAGAATCTTCAGCAAGTTAATTACCTGTAACAAAAGTTGGGGGACGCGAAAGTGCAGGTGACCACCATCGCTGTGAGCGGAAGTTGACTGGTTTGAGCGGAGTGATGTTCTGTTAGTGGGTGTTCTCTTACAATATATATGGAAATAAAAAAGGCGAATATTAAGAGCCAACAAGTTCATTTTGGGGTGCTGGTGATATTTTCAAAGTGCCTGGCGTTTGATGTTCTGGTTTAATATGAAAATTCTCGTTTATTGGCATGTAACTGGCTTCCGTCAAAACAGTCACAATTAATAATGTATATTTTCCCCTGCACAGAACTGCACGAAAAGTGGCAGGCCAGAATTTAGCTGACAACGGCGATTGCCAAATTTGGTGCAGATCCGTCCACAGGGCTAAAGTTATAGGCAGTAGCGGCTCCTCCTAAATGGCAGAGGAACATCGCCCCGCCTGCTGCGAGTGCAGCAGCAAACACTAATAAATGTTATCTGTAGTACATCTCATTCTCATTGTGACTTTGGCATTCTGTCTAGTGCACACATTTTAAGAAACAGGAGGGCATATTAGCAAGAACCTTGTTACAATTATCCAATAGAAGACCAGGTTACATGTGCTGCACATCTAACCTGGGCTTCTATTGGAATTCTATAACGCATATTAGCAAGCAATTATCGCCATTTTAGCAGCAGTTTCATGCCGCTAAAACAGCGATCATTTTAAGGAGGTTCTTGCTTATATACACCTGGATTATTATTTGGTGTGTGTAATTGCCCACCTCAAGGAGTAATTAGAGCCCTTGCCAGGGGGAACACTTAAAGTCACTAACCTGAGCTCAGCCCTTTGGTAGCTATGGCACAGAGCAGACAAGCTTAATTTAGGGCAATATGTAAAGTATGTATGCAGCTTCAAAATGGTAATAAAGTCGAAAGTGCAAAACAATAAAAATCTTGAGCTGAATTAGAAAAATAGAGTAACACTTGATATACAAAATGACAAAAATCTAATAAGGGGAACCTTAAATTCTTTACATTTTGAGTAGGAATGGCACCTAGAAGCACAAAGCATCAATGATAATCGATGATCACGGTAGAAAGGGGCCAGGTGTGTCCTGGTCAAAGATTTGACCTTCTGACTTTAGTCCCTTAAGTCCCAAACCACCACAGAAGCAAACTTTTGAAGACACTCCTGGACCTAAGGGGAGGCACTTAGAAACTCAGAGGGTGTCAGGCAGGGTCCAGCCAGGCTATATTACCACTGGTCAGCTGGGCAGTAACAGGAAACGCCTGCTATTGGACGGTGCTAGTTTTTGGCGCTAATTCAGCGTTACACATTCTTGTAAATCTGGGGCAGCATCAAAAAGCAATGGGTGCTTCAGTGGAGCGCCCACAGCAACACCCACTGCACGCCCCTTTCATTCAAACTGATGCATGCAAAGGGGACGTATTCACAAGGCAGCATTAAGCCACAAAAAGTAGCTTAACGCCACTTTGTAAATATGGAGAAGGGCATAGTGCCACCAGAACATCACTGGTGGCGCTATAGCCTTGTAAATATACCCTATAGTCTCATAACCCCGTTCATTACGTGCAGTACGTCCTCTGTTATGTATATTTTAGAATATCCATGCTAGCTCAGGTAGGTGGGAAGCACCATAAATTCGGTACATAAAATAATTCTGGAGCATACCAGGGCCATCACCAATAATGACGAGCACTACCCGGTAGCTGGCACTTTGAAATGCACCACCACAGTGACAAAAAAACAACTTACATTTTATGGTATCCAACATGTCAGGGCAGATCCACGGGGTGGTGATCAAACTGCTACACTCCGGAAATGTGAATCCAAACTCATTGAGCTTAAAACTAAGGGGGAGATTTACTAAGATTTTGCATCAGTGCAAAATCTTTTTTTCCTAATTTACTTTCCAGGGCTAAACTTGTTTAGCGCTGAAAATAACATAAAAATAATGCAAAGCAGTGCATATCGCTGTGCACATTACCTTGCGCCATGGGGCGTGCCAATGGTTGCATGGGCGTTCCCATGCAACCCCCCAAGCTTTCCCATGCTAGACCCAATTTACTAAATACAGTAGATTGGGTTTAGCGAGAGAAATCTGCGCCCTTTTAAACTAGGTGCAAGGAAGGAGAAATGCTTCAATTTCTCTTTCCTTTCCTGACTTCGCATGCCTGCTGCACTGTGCAGCACGCATACAAAGTGTGAAAAGCTTTCCCTCCTGTCTAGGCATCGTATTTTGTACCGGAAGGGTACGTTCCTGTACAAAACCTATGCTAGACTCACACATTCACCCTAGCACTATGGCGCTAAGGTGGTGTGTGGCGCACGGCAGCTGTACTCAGCGCAGGCGCAAGGGAAAGGGGAGGAGAGAGACAAATCTCCGAAGATATGGTGCTCTCCTGCTCCTTCCCTGTCACGCAGCGCAGAGAACCCTCTGGGGAGGCTGTGCTGTGTTGCGTGGAGATTTGGTCAATCTCCCCTTAAGATCCTTCATTATCTTAACTCGGACACCTGGATTGAAACTACCTTAATGTATTTCGTGTTATAAGCTGTTTTTTAAGTAATTAATCTAATTTATTTTATTAGGTCAACCTATTGCAAACTGTCTTTGTACCACCTGTTTTTTTCTTTATTGTGTCTAGGTAGGAGAGGAAGGGACTCTGATCTGGTGTGCTGGGTTCAAGAGGTGGCCCCGGCCAGGGCCGCCCTACCCTTTTCTTCCAGGACACTTCGGACATATTGGGTGATATACTTGTCACTTTCACTTTTTCTACTATAATTTCATTTATGTTTGACTGTGGACTGGCTCGACCAGAGGAAGTATGAGCATGATGCTGTGATCCTTACTGCCATGCACTTTAGCCCACCTGGGCTTCATTTGTGTATCTTGTCCTTTTCGATTCCTACTGGGTGGCTCTAGGTACATGGATCCCCTGTTTCCAGAATGGTTAGGCACAACTTGTTCGGGCATACCTATGCAATCTGATTGTCCACTGTGAATTTGTACGCTGCTGAATACTGCCTGTTTATCTGTGCCCACTTAGACTTTAAGTGGCACCTTTGCAGAGGCTTTAATGTTGCATATTGAAACTGACACTGTACACGTAGGATACACTATTCAGTTTTGTGATTTAATTCCTTTTGATTGATTCGTCCTTAATTGAGGATCAATGTATGCCTTTAGTAACTTATTGTTTATTTTGCGGCGTGAGTGCTTTCAGTTGTAATTTTAGTCCTGTTGCCACTCAAAGCAAGCGCTTTACGCTTTACATTTCCCATTGACTGCCAACTGGTACCGGGGTAACTCACCCGCAATGCTGCCCGTCCAGAGGCAAAACGCGCTCATCATATTATTTGGCATATGTCATTTGTATACGTTGACATCCTGTGACCGTGGTAGCATGGCACTACTGTTTATATTGTTATACCATATGCAAATGACAAAGCGAGTATATTGCCTATTGGAATTTTATTTAACCAAGTTGTGGATATTCATAAATTTTCTTTCCTTGTGGTAGTGAATTTCATGTTTTGCAAATTGTAAAAATATCTTGTATTATTTATATGAATTGTAACAAGCCAGTTAACAGTCCAAGATGGTGGCATATTAACTGTATTACTATGTTGGAGCCATATGACCAGTCTGATTTTCATCCTCATTTTCACTTTGTATCAACAGTAACCTGTATATAGGGTGTGTGGTTTTGCTACTACCATGTGTTTGAGCAAGGCTGATAAGCCGAAACACATCGCAGGCGCTGGAGAACTCATATTAAATAATTGAACTTCATTTTGAGTGTGCGTGACTCTCTTTCGGAATCTATTAGGATTTACCGGCCGTGGGCCTCACCTGACACAAGATGCCACTCCCACTTTGGCAGCATGCATTTACAGCAAACAAAATACAAATGCTAAAATGCCATAGGTATGTGTTAGAAATATGCCTCTAGTTGCCAGTGGCATGTACCCTGTCCAAGTAGGGATCATTCCTACTAGTAGGAATAAGGGAATTGCACACTTAAATAACCCTTGCTCACCCCCTTGGCAGCTTGGCACGAGCAGGCAGGCTTATCCCAGAGATAATGTGTAAAGTATTTGCACATAACACACATGGTAACACAGTAAAAACACTAGTAATGGATACCACACCAGTTTGCAAAAATAAAGTATCTGTACCTAAACCTAACAAGACCAAAACAACAAAAATACAACATACACAACTACAAATTTGACTTTTAGAAGGTTTCAGGCAATTTTGTTCATGAGTCATTGGGGAGGCGATGCGACAGTTCTACTGCACGCAGGAGAAGTGATGCATCGAATCCGGACAGTAGGGAGGAAGTGATGCGTCAATTTCCCAGGTGATTCTGGTCTGTGGGTGTTGCGCCAGAAAAACTTGGTGCACTGGTGCGATGTGTGAGAAAATCCAGGTGCTATGGGTTGATGCTGCGGCAATCCAGGAGCTAGGTCACTTTTTGTAGCAGCACAAGGGTGATGCGTCGCCTCTTTTAGCCGCATAGCAGGACTCCATGTCGGATTCGGTACGGGGGTCTCGGACTTCGGGGGCCAGTGTGTTGAATTCGGCATGTGGCGATTCCTTGGGCCATTGGTAGGCACTGAGTTGATTTCTTCTGCACCCTGGTCTGTGGGTCAGGATTTTCTCCCGCACGGTGATGGTGTGTCGGAAAATTCAGCTGCAAGAAGAGCAAAGCGTTGATTTTTCAGATTTCTTCAGATGTGTAGATCTTTGCAGCAGGAACAATCTCCAAAAGCCCAGAACTGGATTTCGCACCACAAGGCAGGTCAGGACTCCCAGAAGTGAAGTTCAAGGATGTTGCAGGTGAAGTATGTGTCCCTGAGGCTTTAGAACAGGAGGCAAGCACACACACGCTCTTGGAGAAACTTCACAAGCAGGAAAACAGCAATGTCCAGTCCTTTTCTTCTCCTTGGCAGAAGCAGCAACTGCAGGCCAATCCAGCAAAGCAACACACAGCAGAGGGGCAGTACTCCTCCTTCGGCTCTTCTCCTTGGCAGAGGATCTTCTTGATTCCAGAAGTAGTCTAAAGTTCTGGGGTTCTAAGTCTCATACTTCAACCCCTTTTGTCCTTTGAAGTCTTTGTTCAGAAAGTCTTTCTTGCTCAGTAAAACAGTTCTGTCCTCCCTGGTCCAGCCATAATACAGGGGTGGAGAAAGTATTGTGAAGGGCAGCCACAGCCTATTCAAGTGCTAGTGGCAACTCCTCCCACTGCACTAGCCCAGGTTGGCTCATCAGCATATTAAGGGTACACCTCAGCTCCTTTTGTGTGAGTGCCTGGAATTAATGCACAGCCAGCCCTTGTCAATCTAAAATCAGACGGTGAATCCACAAGCAGGCAGAGGCACATAAGATGGTTAAAAAGACTAAATGCCCACTTTCTAAAAGTGTAATTTTCATGCACACAATTTAAAAACCAACTTTACTAAAAGGTGTGTTATTAAATTCTGAGTTCAGAGAGCCCAAACTCCAAATTTCTAGCTGTTTCCATTTGAAAGTTACACTTGTAAAATATTACAAGGCAGCTCCAATAATAGCAAATGGGAGAGCTGGTCCTTGCAATAGTGAAAAATGAAATACACAGCATTTCACTATCAGGCCATGTAAAACACACCGGTAAATGTCCTACTATTAACATACAATGCACCCTGCCCATGGGGGTAGCCTGGGGCTAGCTTAGGGGCACTTTGCATATGAGATAAGGGAAGGTTAGGGCCTGGCAAGTGGGTGCATGGCAGTCAATAGCTGCACGTGCGGACGACACATTTGAAAGGCTACTTGTGTAGGTGGCACAGTCAGTGCTGCAGACCCACTAGTAGCATTTGATTTAGAGGCCGTGGGCGCACACACTGCACGTTACTAGGGACTTACCAGTAAATTAAATAGGCCAATCATGGATAATGACTCAATCACAATTTACACATATAGCATATGCACTGTAGCACTGAATAGCAGTGGTAAAGTGCCCAGAGTCCTAAAGCTTACTAAAACAGAGCAGAAAATTAGGAGGCAAAAGGCAAAATGTTTGGGGAACACCTGCCAAAAGGGCCAGGTCCAAAAGTATAGTAAAAAGATCTTAACTTTTGTTAATAAAAAAACACAGAAAGTCACTGAAAAAAAAACAAAGGTTAAAGTGATGTTTTAGTTAGGGGTAGAAATGAGATGAAAACTTGCAATTATGAAAAAAATACCAACTGAAATTCCCAAGTTTAGGTTTACTGAGACTAAAATGTAAGCCCCACCTTGCACTACTTAGGACCTCACATATGACATCACTCATGACATGTTCAATGGCATCATTGAAAACATCAATGATGGCATCTGAAATTACATCAGAAAATGGCTAAAACTCGGACCTCGGCATAAGTACAGAGGCACTATTGAACTTTTGACCAACTCTGTGATGGAAAGTGTTAGTTTAATCCACAAGTGGTAAATTTGTGAATTAAACTAAGTTTTCAGAGATTCCACTGATTGTATTTGCCCATTTTTTTCCAAGTCTTTTGCACAGGATACCACAACCGTGCAGAGGGTTAGCTAAAAGAGGGAAATATGTGGAAGTTATAAATATATAGGTAGCTGTATATATCTGTGCATTACATACTGGCAGTCACCAGTAGGTAGTTATAGTTAGGACCTGGTTTCAAGGGGAAAAGCGTTTTTTGACTTGATCTTTGCCAATGTTTGTTGAATCTTCACTAAATGTTTCCAAAAAAGTGTGTCGCTGATTTTAGTTGTGCATGGAAAGTTTTGGGTGATCCGTCAAGCTTGGGGCCAAGAAAAAGAGGGATAAAAAAAAGAGTGTTTACCATATTAATTCCCATCAGGATTTTAGACACAACTACAGCAGGAACTGCTGAACAGAACTACAATAAATTTAGTAGAAAGGTAGATCTTTATCTAAAAAGCAACCTTTTTGTGATTTGATTTCAATCCATTCAGTAGTTTTCTATATATGTACAGAAATCCAAATTTGCATATCTAGGGACGAGGATCCTCATTGGAACGCGAATCCACATACCAATAGCAATGCTGTGATTGACTGCCTACAGCCTGAGAGGAAAGTTGAGGCCGCCATTTTGTTAATTGGGACTCACTTCCCGGCATGGAAAATAAAGTTAAAAAGTGATAGAAGGGGTCAGCGTAGTGGTACCCTGACTCTATGGGACTAATATAGGGGTCTGTGAGGGACCCCTCATGGTCAAAAAATTGCCCAAAACCTTTCATGAGGATATGCGGATCCTCCCCAGTCCTCCCCGGATCCGGGTGGATCCAGACCCCAATTAAAATTACACTCACATCTACTCATGCACTCACACACTCACGGACCCACTTACATACCCGAATAGCAGATCCATGCAGCCACTCACATATCCACTCACAGACCCTTAAAACCACTCACACACCCACTCACAGACCCCCACAACTTTCACACACCCACTTGAACACCCACACCATACTTCACACACCCATTCAGCCACTCAAACACCCACTCACAGAGCCTCACAACAACTCACACCCACACAGCCAATCCCACCCCCACTCACAGACCCACATGGCCAGTCACACACCTACCCACCACACAGTCACACGTCCACTTACACACCCACACAACCACTCACACACCCACTCACACACCCTGGTTGCAGGGACATTATAGTTAAGAAATAGCATGAAAAAACCCATAGAAATTCACTGAAAAAACAGAGGTAAAGGGACATTATAGTTAGGAAATAACATTTTAAAAAATGTTAGAAATTCACTGAAAACAATAAAGGTTAAAGCAAAGTAATAGGTAGGTTCAGATTTCACACACACCAAAACCACAGAAATGTAGCAGTTATAATAATCTCCAGTAACTATAACTTGTGCCTGAAGGTAAATATAACTCATGCCCTCACCATGCACTGCTAATTACCCCACATAGTACATCACTCATGACATCCTCTATGATATCATTGATAACATCACTTCAACATTTGCAATGAAAACTGCGCATGTCAGGGAGCAAGTTATAGTTACCTTAGGGCACAAGTTTTAAATACCTGAGATAACTATAACTATAACTCCTGAATTTCTATGGTTTTGTGTGTGTAAAATCTGAACCTAACTATAATGTCCAAGTAACCTTTGATATTTTCTGTGAATTTTGAAGGATTTTTTACATTTCATTTCCTAACTATAACGTCCCTGTAACCTTTATCTTTTTTCAGTATATGTGTGTGTGTGTGTGTATATATATATATATATATATATATATATATGCTTACTTCTCACGGCTCTTTCACAGCAAATAAAGCGACACTGTGTACCACTTTACCTCTGAGTGCGCGTCTAACTTGGAAGTTTATGGGATATATATATATATATATATATATATATATATATATATATATATATATATATATATATATATATATATATATATATATATATATATATATATATATATATATATATTGTGTGTAGACCTGCTCAAATACAAATAGAAATGCACACACACTGAAACTAAGTGCAGACTTGGCATCCAAAGCAGACGGCTGCGGCTCCCATGATCTCGTTTTGAATGCCATTTTATTTGAGTTCCGGTACAGAATTGAACAAAACTTACTGGAAAGGCTAAAAAGGTATTATTTGATTTAAATTGACCGTGTATATGAGCCATAACACAAACGGGCCTGTCACTTCTAATATGAGTAACTTTTCAAATGTTAGGCAGATGCCAGGCTTGTGCTTTTGCCAATCCGACCCAAGGGTGATATTGAAATGTGGACTAAATGGAAAGAAGTTTCAGTCTCGCACAAAATCCAAAGTACGAAACACAGAAAACAAAACAATGCTTCAAGCCTCGTAAATTGAAAATGAATAAAGAATGCATATATTTTTCAGCACACTAGAAATATTCTACCAGCTGCTACTGTTCTTGCAAGTTAAAAACTGCACCCCCTTGTACTTCTTTGTGTCGAAGGGTACTAGTTTGTGTACTGTACCATGTTTTTATAGACACACACACACATATTATATATATATATATATAAAAAAATTACCCATTCTTGCCTCACCAACAAGCACCTTTACCCGCAATAAGTGTTCTAGAAATGTGTTTTGTTTGAAGACGTCAGCTAAGATTGTGAGTCGTTGTGATGATACAGTGTCAGAAATGACCCATTTAAAACAGTATATAATAACCTCAGCTAATCAAGAATCTTTCAAAGGCCCTTAAAACTTTTTACCTAAAGGCACCTAATGGACATAAAATATGCAAACGTGCCACTAAAGATTAGCTCTGCACCCGTAACCAGCCTCCAAAGCACAGCTCAAAACCCAACACACCTTAAGAGAGACAGATCATTAATGACATCAACAGTAACACCACATATTACAGTAGCAACAAAAGAACAAATGGTGGATTTGCTTTATACGATCAGCACATCATAGAGAGATATTCCCCTTGTTAAAAGTTAGTACAATGTAGGTTTGATCACTTTATAGGAGTGCTAGTCCGGTATCGTGCTCATCCACCTTGTAGCACCAATCAACGATATCCTACCCACCCACGGTAGGGCAGAGTATCATATGCAATTTATGAAAAAATACCAGTGCACATCCCTGCTAGTTACTTTTATCCAATAGGCATCCAGCCACGACAATCCAATATTTCCAATCTCCTTGCCGTCCACAAATTTATATGAACAATGTTCATTAGTATTCAGTATTCTTTATTATTGATTCCTGTTCTTGTCACACCGTCACAGCCGGCGCGCGTTTCGCCCTCCGCGGGCTTTTTCAAGGCAAAATATTGTATGGTGAGCAGTATGTATTCGAAAGAGTCAACAATTAACGCAGAACCTGTTGAGCATTAGTCCTTTAAGCCTTTAACTTTGTGCACCAAAGAGTTCTCAATATGATTCCTATGTAGATAATCCATTCATATGTCGATAATCAAGTTACTGTACGCTATCTGGAGCCTTGATAAGTTCCATCACCATAGCGCGTTTGTTTGGCGTTCGCAGGGTCTCCTCCTTCCGCGTTCGCCTTCCCAGGAAACCGTCTGCTGTGACGGTGTGACAAGAACAGGAATCAATAATAAAGAATACTGAATACTAATGAACATTGTTCATATAAATTTGTGGACGGCAAGGAGATTGGAAATATTGGATTGTCGTGGCTGGATGCCTATTGGATAAAAGTAACTAGCAGGGATGTGCACTGGTATTTTTTCATAAATCACATATTACAGTATTAAGGAAAACATTCAGGCTCATACCAAGCACACAGAAGCCCACATCTAAATGTTCCGTGGAGATGGTTAAAGTATTTTTTCACAGTGGTTGCTATTACAAGGGCGGGACTGGCTGTAGCGGGCACAGGCCCTTTCCCCAGTGGGCCTCCAGGGTGGGGCTAATTTTGGACCTCTGGGGGGGCATTTTTGTTACTGGAGGCCAGTTTTGCAGCATAGCTGCAATATCACCCCCCTGAAACAAAAGCAGCTGCAGTTTTTACACGTGCATCAACCCGCCGCCCCGCCGCTGGTCCGACTCAATTGCAAGGGCTGGTTTGCGTTTCCAGGCCGGCCCTGGCTATTACTGCCAGGAACAGGACCTACCATTTTCTATACAGGCGACAACTTTCGCCACCACTTTCACAAAACAGTAATACAAAGTTATTGTTCCAAATCTTTTTTATTTTTGCAAGATTGTTTTGATTTTTTTCGCTATGCGTTCCTATCTCGGTCAGCATTGGCACAGAAATCAGCCGCGGCCCGTGGAGGGAGTCCGGCGGGGCAGAAAGGTGGGGCAGAGGAGAGGCATTATGGAAATTAATTTAATTATTGAAACCAATTTTGTAGCGCGCGCTGCATCACATTTTGCAATGCAGGGCGTGCTACGAAATGAGTTTTATTTATTACATTGTTTACTTACCTCCAATTATCCATATTCCGTTTTTTTGCACCACCCACCCTGCCCCCGCCCCGCCTTTCTGCCCCACCGGAACTTCCTCCACGGGCCGTGGCTGACAGAACTGTGGTGGGCCCGAGGGCCACACTAATGGTAGTAGGATGGGAGTGGGGCTTTGTGGGAGGTTAAATGTTGCAGGATACTTCATTAGAATATTTTACTTAAGTTCAGTTAGCTTGTAAATAAAAACGTCATAATGTATCTAACATCTTGCTGAATGTTAGTGTTTACTGAAGTAAACAGCAGCTCAGTGCTGCTGTTAACCTGGGGGCTGCATTTGTAGGCCAGGAGGGCCGCAGGCGGCCCCCGGTCCGTACTTTGAGTATCACTGGTTTAGTAAAAAGTACAGTGAGTGTAGAAATGCCAGGAATTTGGGGCTGAGACCCGAACTGGACTGCTGCGACTTCTTCTGCATGGGACGCCATATGGGCTATTAGTACTCGTTAACTATGCAAGTGCAAAGTTTCAGATTCTGTACTTCGCAAAGTTTGCACTGATACCTGGGACTGAGCATCAACACTTTTTAATCTGAAAGGGAGAGAACTAGTGCTTATCAGGTCTGATGCAATACTTTCTATGGGAGCCTGCCAGCATTTCTCAGTAACAATCGGGCACTCAGGGATAGTGTTCCTTTACTTTTATATGCTTATTGCAAGCACTGCAATATAGCAACATTGTTTTCACCTAATTGAACCCAGCCAAGTTGGGACATATGTGCAGAATGGCTGTCTGCTGGTTTACCTCTTGTGGAGCTTTTCTATGTGCCAGAACGGTGGGAGGCAGAAGGGTAGTCACTGTGTTCAGCATAGGTCCTTTCACGTAGGACCTTTTTTAGAGTTAAATATAGACATTGGGGCAACACCTTTGCAAAAGTGACGATTTTAACCTGGAAGTGGCAAACCGAAAAACTTTCCATACTTTACCACAGACCTTTGCGATGTGTGCAAAGACTTTCGTGCTACCTCAAACACCATGTATGCAACTTTCTTCTCCCCTTGGAGGAAAAAAAGCCTAAATAATAACCATAAAATTGTTTTTAAAGATCCTATTTTATCTGATTATTCGGTTGCTGAAGAGCCCACTGAAAGAATTTCGAAAACACAGTCTGATTCTATGTGCCTCGACTCAGGGCCGGTCCTAGGATTTTCAGGGCCCTGGGCAAAAGGGAATGTGCGAGGTCCCTGAAATGTACATAAGTGACACCTTCTGATCTCGGGGAAGCTGCTTTGAGCAGACACCCCTTGGGTCGCAGCTTCTCCTCTCAGCCACCCAAGCACCTCTTGTACAGCCCATTTCAGACTGAAGGTGTGAGAACTGCTTGGGGGCTGAGAGTTAAACCTGTGGGCGCTAAAGTGCTGACAATGGGCGACCCGCAATGTCTCTGAATGGGCAGCCCGAGAGGTGTCCCCCTCCCCTAGGCCTTCCCACCCCATCCCTTAGAGGCCCCAGGAAGGGGGGGAGGGTCCTCCCATGAGCCCAATTGTAAGGAGACGCATTTATTTCACTCTGAATGGCAGGGGTACACGAGGACTAGTGGGGTGGTGCCATTGTGCGGGCCCATATCCTGGCAGGCAGAGTTCGAGGTCCTGGGCAGCTGCCCACACTGCCCATGCCTAGTGCCTGCCCTGCCTCGACTGAGTTCACTAGTACCGCAAGACATCTCCCAAGATCCAGTCAGTCAAGTTCACCCCCATCAAAATGGCCACCAGGATATTCCAGTGTGTCCCAAATGGCGAACACCATCCACTTGTGCAACGGCCCTGTGAGTGAGTCCCCGGGGGCAAAACCCACCACCAATAGTGAAACCCTGAAGTATCCTACGTGGATTCCCTACCGTAATGAAGATGAGGAAACGCCCGGAACGGCGCAAATAATAGATGACTTTTCCCTCCTCACGCAGAACATCGGAAGTGACCAGAAAGTAGTCGGTTCCAAGGAAGGCGGGCGGAAATCTACGTCACCCAATCAGGAGCCCCAACGGGAGGTCAAGTCCAGCAGAAAAAGGAAGGAGACGCGATATCAGCGGAGGAGAATCCGAAAACAGACTTCCGAGAGCCCAAGACGCTGTTAAGGAGCGACGAGGACACAGTAGAAGGAGAGACGGAACAAGAGGTTCCAGAGACGTAGACTGAAGAGTGGTGTATTCCGGAGGATGTATGAGCCGCCACAATTCAGGAGAGTTGTGGTTCTCAGCGGTACGTGACGGGGCAGGGGAACAGGGGGATATAACGGACGGGCTGAAAGCATTGAGGGGATAACGGGCGGGCTGAGAGCATTGAAGATGGCTCTGAAGAATTAAAAGTCCTGTTTTCTCCCGCTTTCCATCCCTGCCCTCGTTGTAACATACTGCCCTATACCTTAGAGTTAAATCCTTACACCTTTCTCTTAAACCCTTCCTAAAATATCCTCACAATTGATCACACATTATTTTTCCCCTTCCTTTTCACATGGTATGGTGACGGTGGCCAAATTATAAATAGGACATCCTATTGACCGCTGCCTTTCTCTTGTTTATTTCGGAGCGTATCCCGGGATCCCGGCAGAACCCCAGAAACCCATAACAGGTTTCCGGACCTTAATAGAAGAAAGACCTGCAATCAAGCTCCCTGGAAAGGCCTCCTACATCCTAACTCAGTGACCAACAGACCCACTTCAACTCAACTGATGTTTACCCGGACTTTATATTTCCTTTTTTTTTTTGTTGACAAACTGTGATACTTATCTTCAATAAATCTCTCAATATTAACCCCATACGGCCTCCTCGCTTCTGCTTCCGACTGTCCCTCCGACAGGCCCTCCAGTACAATTCTCGATTCAGCCTAGTCACACTGGCTTTCGGTGACTAGCAGCGAAGATACAATAGGCGTATTGTGTACAAACCAGGTGGGACCTGCATTGTGTTACTCCCCTTCTCCATTCATATCCCAGGTATCTGGACCTAACGTACCAGTGGGCTCTGTTTTGCTGCCTCTGCCCCATGTCTCTGGATTGGCCCTCCCCTTTAGACCTGCATCATCCCTACCAGGGATTATTGCAATAATATGTACATGTGATGTAAAGAGCTCTGACAACCCATTTGATTCTGCTGTAAAATTGACTGGCCACACAACCATTTATCATCGCTCATTATCCAGCCTCTAAACGCCATGAGGCCTTTGTAGCTTGTAACAACGCTCTACCAAAAGAACACTATTACTAGTCTAGCCATCACCCTCCTCCAACTGCCTACCACGATATTTCCATGACCTTGCCGGTACATCCTTGGCCCAACCATCCATCCGCTACTATAACACAACCATTGGCGACCCGGGCTGCCAGTCCACCCTCAGCCAATCACGCACTAGGTCACTGCCCAGAATTCTGATTGACAAGTCCAAGGCCTGCCCTGCGCATGAGATACCTGGTGGATACGACACCTGTAGACAAGCAAAGGAAGGCATCACTCTGATTGCTCCATGCTTTGAGATTCGGCGCGGCAACATCATTTGCAGCGCTGCTACTCCTTAAATTGCCAAATTATTGATGCCCAAGGATTCTAAAAATATAAAGAGCACCGGAATGACCCTAAATTTTAGCAAGCTTAAAAGCTACTGCTCTCGTCGATGCCACATTAATATCACACTTTAGATTAAAATGGCGCCGCCATGTGCAAATACGCTACACGGAAGGCACTTTAGGAGCGTTAACGGCCTCAATAAACCTTGATAATCCGAGCACCGAACACAATGTCGCAGCGTGTCAGCGCCTTCATGACGGCTACTGTCGCAGTCAAGCTGGGAGGATGGCGATGAGAAGCACCCAGAATGTTCAGAGCGTAAATGAGGGATATTTGAAAAGTCTAATTAAAAGGCGCCATGGCTCCCTTCAGGTACAGGATGAGATTCTGTAAAAGTGCAGCATGAATGAGCCAAAAAAAGGCAGGCACTATCGGCTCTCATAAGTAGGAGGCTGAATGTCTGGTTCCCCTAGGGCAGCATGGCGGTGGCATGGGTCTCTTGAGCTGCCAGTCACTTGCTGCTAAGTTAACCCCAGGGCACAAGTCCTAAAAAATCGAAAGTGGGGGACTAACCCCCATGTGTGTGACATCACAGGGCGTGACAACGGTAATGCCATCACAGGAAGTGGCATCACAACCAATGACATCACAGGAGGTGACATCCCAAGAAGTGACACTAAATCTTAAGAAATCACAAATATGTTTAACAGGTCTATCATGAGCACACTTGAACGTATTACAATATTTAAGAAATCAGATTTTGCATCGGGATTGTGCCAAAAAAGTGACACAACCCCGCCGCAAAATCTGCGCCTCAACATATACATTTATTTTTTAAAACCCTGCCAAAAAGAAATTGGCAACAGGGCGAAATGTGGAAGTAAATCTGTTCTGCTTAATTGGTTGCAAAGTCTGCATGTTAAAATATCTTAGGGGGTTAAGGCACCTGCTGCAGAGATCTTTGTGTGCCAGCTCAATCTCTGGGAATAACAGTAATGGTAACATATCCCTGGAGGATAACGTAATTGCTGGAGAGATTGGTGTTTTGTCTAGTCCCAGTTTTGCATCAAAATCGCATAGAGGGTTAATATGTCTCCTGCAAAACACATTTTGTAACACGCAGATGCCAGATTTTTATTATATGTAAATGGATGAACGGGTTACTGCTTCCAAGACAGAGATCCTTTTGTTACAGCTCACACATTGTAATCCTTCTAATATATCACAGCGAGCTATGAAGGACCCATGAACCCTGCACCTTGTGACCCCCACTGTATTAAGTAACACATCCTATACATCGATTGACACACATGCTGTCAATGTATAATATGTACATGTGATGTAAAGAGCTCTGACACCCTGCATGGGGATGACTAACGCTATAAAAGAAATAGAACGAAAAATTATTATTTAAATAGTTATTTGGATAAATACTGGGACAGATCAACGCATCTTACATCCTTACATTGCATGCATATGTCTTCTATACAGGGACAGAAGACAGTCAACAGCATGCCTCTCTGAAGTACCTGTGAAGTGATAAGCTCTGTGCCTTTGTTTCCCTTCCAATGCTGTTAGTTGTGAGGGTCTTGATAGCTCCCAGCCAGGATACCTGAACAAAAGGAGACCTGATGCCCCTTAACTTCAGCCTTTGTTATGGACCCAACTGGAATCTGATAAGCCCCCTCTCTGCCTGGACGGTGCTGCTCGAAACAGAAGCAGGCAACATGCACCTGGTGCTGAAAGAGTAAACTGTGTCTTGGGGCAAATTCAACATATTTCTGTGGGGTCCAACTTCATGACAGAGTAGAAGGCGTCCACCCTGTGAAGAGTGGGTAGACACGGTCTACCAGTGTGTACCCTTGACGCGCCCCCTCGTTGACCCCATCGACAGTTGCCATGCTCTTTTGAGATGCACCACTCTCTCCTAGGTCCACTGCAGGTATGCAAATGTTGGAGTCTGTCTTCTACATCTACTTCAGAGGGGGAGCATAAAGCCACTGATCCACTGCCAACTTAACTAAACCATTTCTGACCAGAAGAGTGTAGGAGTCCGTGCTGAAGAAGGCCACACACATAAACGGGAATGCCCCAACGTCACAGGGGTGTGTAAAATTCAAGACACACATCCCGCTCGTAGGGCAAACTACACAGTGGAAAAGAAACTGCATTGAGGAGAGAATATTTCCCACAAATTATGTTTTGATCAAAATAGTCCTTCACTGTTAAAAAAAAACGTCAGACACATTTCAGATGTGAGAATATTTAGCAAATTTTGTGGGAAGAAAAATATTTGCACAGACCTAATCCAGATAAACATTATGGGAAAAAACACATACACACGAGATAGCTAAATAACATGCAAAAGTTATATTGTTTGAGCAAAAAAATGTATATTATAGACCACACATTATTTTAAACCATGCAGATAAGATAATTTAGGGTCTACAGAGAATGACCACGCCAGAAAGCCCACCACTAACAGCCATACTAAAAATTAATGCCTTTCACACCATGATCCTCCACTCCTAGACCCCACTAAAAACAAAGGCCCAAATGGTGTTATTCATGCTCTTTTGACTAGTAAAATATTATGTTTAATATTTTTAATTATGGGCCCGTCCAATCAGCCGTGTTCATGATTGGTTTGTTGTTGTTTCATTCACATTTTGACTCCGCCCTCTACAGCATGCATCATGGGGCAAAGGTTCACCTAGCTCCTGCCATTGGCTAACTTTACTGTAAGTGATGGCATCCTGTTCCTTTGCAAGGAGCACATCTACACACAAGGTAGTTTCCTTCAGTGTTGGGCACTTCCATAGCAGTGTGTGCTGTTTGAGACCAACAAATATTTTTACTGTCACTCAATTTTGTCCTTATATATTGGAGAGGGCCGACAGCTCTGCCAACAATAAAGTTTTACAAACACCAGGACAAAGCAAACGCATTGGCAAGGCCAAAATGCTGACAGCCAACACCTGACCTATTGAATTTACCAACACATGTTTCCAAAGTGCAATTAAAGTGGTCCACTCGTTATTAAAAATTGCGACTGGGAGGGAACACGTATATAGAAAAAAAATCCCTATAGCATGATATTCATTGTGAGATTATGACACCCTAGAGGAAGCTTTGTAGGTGTCTATTTTTAATGCTGATAAATGAGGTCGAATTAGTTTGTCATGAACTCTTCAGGACTTTAAGGAAAGGATGTCTTTATTTCAAAAACAGTAACATCTTAGAATGTCATTGTTTAAAGTACTTTATCTCCGCTATAAAATCAACTGGAAATTCTATTTCATTATCAGGGTCAGACAACAAAATGCAGATACCAAGGAAATGAAGCAGACAGCACAGAGGAACAATTCAGTGAAACACCGCCCCCCCTACTTGACTGATGACAGAAGCAAAGCCATCTGATTATAAGAAAGACCCTGAAGCAGGTTTCTTCAGAAACAGACCCAGAAGGGCTCCATCATCTACAGCCCTATCTATAGTAATTGGCAACCGTAGTCGGAATCTACATTTTGATGGGATTTTCTTTTATCTGTCTACTACTCGCCACCTTTTGCCTCTGACTCTGTCCTTATCTTGAGGCATTGACAGTTCAACGTATCTCTTTGACAATCGGCAGAACTCAGACCGAGATAAACAGTGCCACCGTCTTATCTTGGGAACTGATCTGCTATTGCCATTGTTCTGGTAAATGTTGTGTGTCAATTACAGCTTGAGCCACTTACAGTCCCTAAATTTAGATCTACAATTAGATACATCTTTGAAACCTCCATCTTACATGGCTTTGCTATTTATATATTATTAAAATGACAAAGCTCCTTAAACGTTAATGGTTCTGAGAAAAATGTCAAAAATATGTCTGGTGGATATTAGTAGAACCTGTTGAAGGAAGAAAGGCTTCTCCAAGTACCTCTGTGTAATATTCATTAATATTAGGCACAGTACGTAGCTGCACTCTTTGCTGTCTGTATCTGAAGCAACCATCTTTGTTGGAAGCTGGGAGCCACCATGCTATCCTATACCTGACACCAGGTAAACTCTGAAAGGTTGACTTAAGGTTTTGCAGCACTGGAGATATCACTAGGGAATCGATCCTTCATTATTACATTTCCTCGTCGAATTGCATACATATACATGGTTGCAAGTAAGACTATCCACTGATAATGCTTTGCCATCCAAATTCTTCTCTGAGAATGGCCTCAAACAGGGCTGCATTCTTGCCTACTTTAGTATTCTCCTTAGATATTGCCAACTTCTCATAGTCTCTTAAATCAGACCACATTGTACTACCAAAGTTGGGAAACAAAGGAATTTCTCACTTGGCCTATGCTCACGAGCTGGGGATACTGTTGCAAACTCCAAAAGGGCTACAATATTCATTAAATCGCCTAAATTATTTTAACTTGGAGAATGGATTAATCGCCAATTTGTCAAAAAACAAAATCATGATACTCTGAAAGAAAACCAAGACTGTACAGTGGGTCTTAAAGATGCCTTCATCGGAAGAGTTAACCAATAAGAGTGTCTTGGAGTTACAGTTTTGCCTAATAGCCCGCTGCCAAGGGTTATACCATTTGTCAAAGGCCCTGACACTGAGTTTTAGGCCCGAGCCTACAACAAGGTTGAGAGCTTTAAACAGGTCTAGCCCGAAGCAGAAGGGTCATAAGGCTATTACAACATTGCAACCACTGAGGGTTGAGTGTTCCAAATTAATAAGGGAGGAACATGAACACAAACATTGGAATGTTGGAGCGCCGGGCTTATATCAGCCATTAGAAGCCTGGAGATACTCCATTGTCTTCAACGAAGTTCTCAACATTCCAATGTTTTAACTGACAATAGGCTATCTTGGACCAACCACCTATCGACAAGAAAGTTTAAATCAACCATGATCACTACATCTATAATAAGATTCTTCAAACGGTTTGGAGGCAGAGCAATTTCATTTTCACTAAAAATGTTCAATATGAAGCATTTCTTTTTTACCATGTGATTCGTCTGCACTAAATAGCACGTCAAAGCCAATCTCGATAATACTTATTTGCAGAGTGAATAAAATCTTCGGCATCTTCGTACAGCCACTTCTTATTGCATCATCAGGCTAGAGCTGAATCTGGAAACTTTAATGTCACTCCATTACAGAGCTAGCTTGAATTATTCATGTGATTGTGCAAGTGGCACCCCCCCCCCCCCCCCCCCCCACACACACAACCTTATAATCCCTAGTTTACCTCGAACTTAAGAAAACATTGTAAAAGACCATGGAACTAAATGCAGTATTATCAAAAAGGCTCTAGAAACGCACAGTCTACCTGCCTACAAGACGCTGACTAAGCTAAATCTAGTGACTTGAAAATGTTTGCTGCAAAGGACTCCACTCAGCAGACAGATGGAGAATGATATGGCCATGCTACAGTAATATAAACACATAGATTTCATTTTTGAAATCGTTGCTTCCCAGACCAAGAATAGCTCGGGTCAAGTTTGCCTAGTCACATCAAATTGAAATACTTAAGATTTAGACTGTTCTATATTCCCATTTATGAATTTGAGGGGAAATGGAATCAAGCTCTTAAAGGGAAGTCTGCTTTTCGACTTTGTGGACTTACAACTGAAATTCATCTGAACAATTTATGTATTTGCCATACACTTTTGTATTTAAGAAAATATACTTGCGATCAATTTTAAACAAGTCAAAAATAAGATCCACCCTTGCTGTACAAAATGGCTAAACGACATTGACGATGTAAATAGCTCTCTCGTGCATGAGACCTATTGGCTATTGGCTTTGCCAATGATTGTTACCTTTTGAGTTTCATGGCCTAGGAGGCTGAGAAGCAGCAGTCATCATAGCAATTTCCATTACTGTTAAGAAGGGATCTTGCTGTCCACTGAGTGAGATCCTCTGAGATGGGCAACCTCTATATATATCTATCCTCTCATGAGATACACTTAAAAGAGAGTCAATACATGTTATTAAAGCACCAGCAAAAGCCAACTAGTACACCCTGGTGACCTACATGATAAGCAACATCTGGCCGCGTGCTCAAGATCCATACCCACGCACTCCAGTTTTTCCCTCGATTCGGAAAAGTTCTTTGACTTCATGTGTTCTATAAACAAATTCCTACTCATATTGACTTTTGTGGTGGAATCCCTGTCATTAACATCACAGTAACTCCCAAATCACAGCACAAAAATGCTCGATATTATTGGTGACCACAACAAATCAATATAAATTGATCAAACTAGTGTAGAAATCTGCCAATTGTGGTATAGCAATTGAACCTCTCCCCACCATAAGGTCTACGCACTAGTCACCGCTAAGAGGCATAAATACCCAGGCACCCTTTGGTTCAGATAAAACAGGATGTTATGAGACACGTTCACTGATTATCCACTCTATGCTAACTGGGCGGTACCCAAGAGATGCAGATTGCAGTGTAACCGAAGGTGGGAGAATTTGCAGCCATTGGCATCACTTCCTTCCACTCAGGGTTTAGCTATGGATTTCAGGTGCCAATTGAAGACTGGCTTTCCTGACCAAGCAGTCATTCACCCACCTCCCCTCCTACCCCAATGTTTTTGATCACTTATGTCATAACTAACTGGTTTCAAGTTCTTGGAAGTTGCCACTTTGGCACGTAGCACAGTTCACCACTTTAACTCATGCAGAGGAGCAGACGGCACAAAACATCACTGAAGAGGAAACTATGCTGGAAAACTCTGTATTTGCTGGGTGAGCCCAACTCAAGCTGCCCCATTGACAGCAAGGGAAGGCGACTGAGAAAGCCACAGGGGTTGAGGGATCAAGACCCTGAGCTCCTCAACTGTTCATTGAAGTAATGTTATATGTTACCTTTTAGACATATCTTGGAATAGGATTACCTTACTTCAGGATGGGCCTCTGCCCGGCTAGAAAGTCAGATGAGATATACAGGCCAAACCCTGCATTGATGCTTGAAGGCGACTTGTCTACCCAAGATAACTCTCCGTGATCCATTGCAAAAATTGTCACATGGTCCTCCTCCCAGGAATAATGTTGTCCAAGTAATAGCTGTAGTCTGTGTTCTTCATGTTCTGTCCCTATTCTTATTTTCTCCATCCTGTTCTCGTCGTCAGCAGTACAGGAGCAAGAAATGGCTCCACCACGAATTGAAGGGCAAGGCCGGGAAGAAACCCATTTATTTGGGTAACAGTACCGCAAGTGGGAGGTGACCATACATTACTAAGCCTAACAGTATTCCTAGTAATAAAAACACAGTTGACTTCTCCGTGAAGAGGAAAAACATGCCTGACAGAAACAACCCTAGTCTCTCTTTTAGACACATCTTGAGTGCAATGAGAACAGGTTCATGAACGTGCATGACATGGACACCAGCATGCTGATGGCCTGGGTCAAGATTCATGGCCATGTTATTAGACCACCGTTTTGCGCCTGTGTGACAGAAAGTTCAAACAAGAGGCTGGGTGCTGTGCCTTGAAGCGGTGGATAAAGCAATTTTCGAGCTTCACATCCAGATCCTCTGCAGTATCCTCCCCCACCTACATATTCTCTTAATGTCTCTACTCACACCTCTTCATATCTCTCTATCACCCATACCTTCTTCCTCTTTCTCTACTGCTCAAATTCCCTCCTGGACATCCAAAGTTGTGAGTCCTTCTGCTCATGCAGTCCCACTCGTATTCCAGGTGGCTGCGCATTCCCACTTATCCATGCTGATGCTCTGTTGGCCCCAAGAGTCTATGTAGAGTGCAGTCAATGCAAAGTCTATCTCTCTTCAAAACTTCTTCTTTGCTCCCTCTCCTTTACGTGGCCTCTCATACATGCTGCTACTCTGTGGACCTTCATGGTCCCCGGTGCCCGTCTCTTCTTAAAGTATGCAAGCAATTGATGGATGGAATGATTCAATGAATCTCAGCTACTGGTAATTACTCGGGCCACATCCCAATTCATCATTATTTTGCACACCATGTCATCTCAGCTTGGAGCCAGCTATGTGAAAATCAGTCTTGACCCCGCTCCAACAGGAACAATCTAGCCCAACCTGCCAAGCCAGGTCCTCCCTGAACCGGAACACAAGCACCTCAGGGTTGGCTTCGACCCTAGTTAGGGCTCAACAGTCGGATACAGCTTGATTCCAGTGACACAGTGTGCATGGGACCCAGATATGGGCATAGCCGTCCCACTTAGGGCGGCACAATGAAGTGTACAAAAAAGTGATGGATGGATTGCTTGAATTAATCTCAGCCCTTCTCGTCTTGGCTGCTACTGTGTGACTCCCAGCAACACGGATGGCCACTTCCCTCCTGGCCACCTCGAATCTGTAACTCTGAATGACGGTATGCCACCTCTTCTTTACCATGCTGCTGTTCCTGTGGCACCGCAGGACCTGTGCAGCCTCTTACCTCCATGCTGCCACTCGGCAGCGCTAGAGCAGCCAAGAGGCCTCCTGGGAACACGCCACTTCGCTACATCTTTTCCTGGAATGTGTGGCCGCTTCCCCCCCCCCCCCCACATCTGCTCGCTTAACCCACGTGCACTACTTGTCCACGTTCTTCTTGTCTCGTCCTGGGATCCCTGCCCCTCAGAATTGATTCATTATCCCTTCACCATTACAATACTTAAGAGCTATGCATATTTCCAGATAGCTTAGGGGGGGTGCTCTGCGGTCTTCGAACTCTGCCTCTATTTACACTACTTCCAAGATCTTGCTGCGCCTACTACTGCTTTTAAGGCAGCCTACTCCAGGTTTTGATATTTCCCAAACAAACAGCCCCTCACTGTATCGCCTGTGAAGCTCAACCCTCTACCAGCTCGGCTTATCCGCTGTGTGGCCCCAGAAAGCATTCGTTCCTGAAGTAGACTAGACCTGCCCCATGCCTTCAATTGGCTGCTTCACCAGACCGAGGCTCCCTGGATCGTCTCGAGACACGGGTTGCTTGTGTTTCTCTCAGATTCCTGCATTATGATTGGCTGACATATCTGGTATAGTTCTTAGTCGCCTTGGGGAGTTTCCAGACGCTCGAATGTATATCCTTTGTACTGCCTGTCCGCGCTGATGTATTGGTGCTGTCTTTCGGGCTTTCCCCATATTCTACCCTCTTCTCCTTTGATAATAGGCATTCTAAATTTTACTAAGGACAGAACGATCCCTAGGGAAATATCCGGATGACCCCGTTTACTTCCGTATCATTAATATCTATGGCATTTCCCCATAAACATTTTTCATAAATACAATCACGTGTCAAACCCACCAAAATCCAGCTGAGTGAGTTGGGAAGGATGCTTTAAGCAGTAATGCTGTTTCCTGAAAATAAGGATTGAGAGACTGTCTCTCAGGTCCTGCCATAGTAATACCCAAATGGGAGAGATGTAGCCTTATGGCTAGAGCTGCCCACTTTGGATCTGGGGAACCAGGTTCGAGCTACGGCATTGACTCAGCATCCTGTGATTCTGGGCAAATCACTTAATCTCCCAGTGCTTATGAAAGAATGAATGTGTCCTTGTGTAATGTAACTGGTACTCATGTAAAGCACTCCAATACCTTCCAGTTGAGTTTGCGCAATATAAATCTGCAACAAAAAAGAATGCGCATTCGGTTGCTATTTAGCCACAATTTCTCTTTTGAAGTGTCTATTGTGGAAATAAAACATTGTCGTACCCTATCAGGCACCCAGCAATAGGGCAGGGCGTGCATGAGGGAAAAGGAAAAGAACTGGATTATTTATGTTGCATTTCCAGTGCAACCCATTCCAAGATGGCCCCCATTGCAAAAATACAAGTTAAAATAAAAACTGAGACCTTCCAATCATGATGTTCTTAGAAGTTAGACCAGCTCTGTTCTTGGATAGCATGGGTAGTCTGCGAGCACTCTCTTGACCTCTTAGAAGAGGCAGACGCAGCCTGTGGAGAGATGTCCAATGACCCCTGAAGCCCAGTCTGCCTCTGTTCTCTGGGATCACTGGTAATATTCTCCAACCATCCGATCAGCCTCTGAACAGTACTGCCCTGTTAAGAACTATCTAGCTTATTTCCATGGCCCTCTTTTGTTATGGGAACTAGTACTATTCACTTTTTCTACAGCCGCTGAGAGCTCCCAAAATCTGGGGTGACATCCATGCTCCCCTCAAGACCCAAGGGGTAGGTATCCCAGGTTCTGCTTCTTCGGCACTAGTGTGGATGCTGGGAAGGGGTACTAGACTTCCAGCCCTACACAAACAATGGCCACAGTGGCAACTAAGTTAAGAGCCAGACCGTAGGGCAAGAAGCCCGCATTTCCCATTAAAACAGCCTTTCATTCTAAAAGAGAAGGGCTTTCTTTGATCAGCCAATAAATGCGTGCAACCCCTCTTGGCGCTCCACCGTGGCGCTAACAAGGGTCGGCTTGCACAGGGGGAGGTTGCTCTTTGTGGAGGGCCACCTCAAGGTTTCAGAGGAAGAAGAAAGGCGCGAGAGGGAGAGATAATGAACTGTAAAAATATCAGCCTTTTGTTAGCAAAGTCAATCGAGGCGTCGGGGGGGAGCCATGGTCCTCGGCTTTGTGCGTGTGGAAGAATAGAGGCGAAGCTGCCATTATAAGGCGGACGATCTCCTGGAGTCCATGCGCAGCATGAAGTCAGGTGCTTTATTAATATTTCATTCTGTTTGTGAATATCTGTCGATGGTGGTATGGACCCCCAGCTCCACCTGGATAGGCTCTCGTGGCTCATTCAGACCACACTGGGGGCGGAGCGAGCAAGTGCAGCGAAGACTGTCACTCTAGGAAACAAGCCATCTCTCCCACACCCCTCCTCCTTAAACCGGTTGCAGTACTTTCTTCTGTAGTGAAGGAGTGAGACAGTGGATTTTTTTGGTAGAAAGTTGGATAGAGAGAGAGGGTTCAGAATTAAAAATCGTCAGTGTTTGGACAAAATATCAGAAACACAAATACTGTGGGAACAGAATATCCTGCCAAAAATATCTAGGACAAGAATATTGAGACAGTAATTTTCTATGGGTAGGTAAAGTTTTACTATATATAACTCCACATATATGTACCTTGACGATATATATATATATATATATATATATATATATATATATATACTAACAAATTGAGGTGTTAATTAACACAGGAAAATTGGTGCTCCCCAGGTATCGTGATGTAAACAAAAAAATAATTCTTGCAGTGCCACAGGTGTGGGAAAACCCCTAAACACTCAGATTAGGGACCCAAGGGTCCGGAATGGATAATGTCAATTCCTATGCACACGCATGCAAGTAATACAAAAGTTCAAAAGATTGTAGGTGAAAAGACGGAGGCAAGTAATGTCTCTTGAAGTGTTCTCTTTGTCTTTCTTCAAATGATAACACAAGGTCCAGCCAACACGTGTTTCGTCGATAGGGTGTTAACCCTCGACTTCTTCAGGGCTGTAACGAAATGAATGTGATAACACAGACCTAAACACTGGTGATAATTCGGACCCGGCTGGTCATAAATAGTCCAACCCAGTTCAAATCTGTAAGAATGTTCAAAATATGCTTAGTATCCCTGATGTATGAAGGGAGATTCTGAACCAGAGGTCCAAGAAAAAGATCTACATATTCAGCAAGTTGTTCTGAGGGGCCCCCTATCCCCGAGACAATAGTTCCGCGGGGAAAAAGGACATGTTTGTGGACTTTTGGTAGAGTGTTAAAAACACAGGAAATTAGGTCTAGATCTTGACACAACTTAGCGATGCAACATGTTATGAGAGCTTGACTAACAATCCTATAGGACCTTTGACAATTAAGATTAACAAACATCTCACAGTGTCAGCCACGGCCCGTATAGGGCGTGCCACCGGGCAGGGGCGGGGGAGGGCTCAGGGTGGGGCGTTGTAAAGTGCGGCAAATGGACGATTTCAGGTAAATAACGAAAACATATAAAATGAATTTGGTTGCGCGCACTGCATCGCCAAATGCGCAACAAAATTTGTGGTTTTTTTTTGCTTTACTTACCTGAAATTGTCCGCTTGCCGCATTTTACAACCCCCCACCCTGCCCCTCCCCACACCAGACGTTTTTGCAGCTAAGCTGCAATATCGGCCCTGTAACAAAATCGGCCGAACCCGGCTGTGACAAACAGCTCTGCCGTCCCTCCCAACCCCTCCTGGGGGGACCGGCCGAACACTTTGCCAGGGCAGGTTTTTGTTGCCAGTCCGGCCCTGCATGCGTTGTAATGAAGGTGTGGTAAAGGCCATGGACGTCATTTTGAGGTAGTCAGGGGTTGCAGCTAGGTCCGCTAGCGTGCTTCCTCCTACTTCTGGCACTCCCTTTGAGACTACTGGGGCAAAACTTTTGTCTCCTCTGAGGCCAGGGTTCACAAAAGAAGTGCCAGGAGTAGCAGGGAGCACGCTAAAGGTCACACCTGCGACCCCAGACTACCTGCAAATGATGTCAATGGTAAAGGCGTGAGTGGTAATGGCATGTGTGCTTCCATCATACAACCACACCCCGCATATGCAGAACTAGATCTGGTGCTCGTGCCTTTTCCTACCTCGCTCCTAAAGCCTCGAACGAAGGGCCCCTACACATCAGAGCCGTCTTCAGTTCTTAAATTTCGCAAGAAACTGGCGACCTATCTCTTTACCCTAACCAGAATCTGGTTCAGTCCATACAGCTCCTGCTTCAGTGCCAGGATACCCTGTTGGGTGAGCTGTACCCTACACAAATTACACACGTTTTAAAAAATGCCTAGATTTGCAAATATGTGCAATTGTTTTTAACTATCTAATTCGCCAATGGCGGCCATTTTGATCTAGGTGCTTGGTTCTATTTTCTGTCCAAGTCCGACCCTGCAGAGCAGATACGGGATGCCCCCACGGAGCACGGGATTCCAGAAGGGGCAGGTTGTGCTACCAGTGTATACACATCTTATTACATTTAAACATTCACGCGTCGCAAAGGCGGGACAGAGCCCTTCGCGGACTATAGGAGATTTTCCACGGCGCGGGGGGCAGCGTGTGATTTTCATATCGGAGCTCGAGGCCCCCTGACTCAGGTTAGTCACGGACGGCCACGGATTTCAGAACATCGACAGAACCCGGATTGCTGTGAAGTACAAACAGCAGGACCAGGCCTCGGAGGCAGGAGAGGCGGCGCTCACAGCCGCGGGAGGAGTCGGGTTCATCTAGCAGGCGGTAAAAATGAATTTAGGGGAATTCAATCCTAGCGTCGGGAGGCGGGAGAAGGGCGACTGGTATACTGTGTTTAGTGTTTGTCATCTGTGAGACGGCGCTGTGAGGCCACTTCATGCGAGACAAGTCTGAGGAGGGCAAAAATAGAAATGTACAGTGGAAATACAAAGGCGTCCAGGAAAGGGGGGCAGAGGATGAAGAGAAGACGGCGCAGGTGGGGTGGAGGGCAACAAGAAGGGGTGGCGAGGTCGCCCAGGAGTGGGGGCGCAGGAAGAATGAGCAAGTCACCCGGGAAGAGATGACAAAGCAAGAAAATACAGGAGGAGAATTGGAGCGCAGGGGGAAAGAAGGAGAGAGTCGAGTCACGGGGAAAAGGAGAAAAAAATAGAAGATTGCGGAGAGAAAGAAATAGAAGAGAGAAAGGGAGGGGAAGTGGTGAGAGAAAGAACAGGAGAAAGGCATGATAAAATGTCAGGTGAAGGGGATGGAGCAAAAGGAAAAGGAGAGAAGAATGGAATAAAAGTCATGAGAGGCAGAGAAACAAAGGTCAAGCAAGAAGAAATGGGTACAGGAGTAATAGACTAAGGCGAGGGGTACACGAGATCAGGGGCGGCCTTGAACATGTGCAAGCTGTGCACCTGCACAGGGCCACCACGCCAATATATATCCTTAATATAATAATCCTCTGAGGGTGGATACATATTTGCTTGGAGGCCCCTGGCAGGGATTTGGCGGCCTCCGGCTTTGTTCCACTTCCAAACACCCTGACCCCCCCTCTTCACTGGCCTCCGTGCTCCGCCCCGCCCAGACCCCCTCTTCCGGGGCCCCCTACCTACCCTCCCTGCCCAGGGCCACCATGAGCCTAGAGCCACCCGTGACGAGATTGAGAGTAGTAAGAGGAGGGCAGGATGGGAATAAGAAGAGATGGGGAAAGAGTCAGAGTAAGAAGAGAAGAACTCAGGGATGAGGCTAATGAGAAAATGGGAAGGAGAGTAATAAATAATAAAAAAGAGACCTGAGAAGGAAATGGGAAGGAGAAGCAGTGAGGGTAAGGAGACAAGGAGAAGGGAAGAGATTAAAGAGCTGAGAAAGGCATTCGAGAGTGAAAAGATACGTGGAAATGGGTCAAACAGAAAGTAAATGAGAAATGGATGAAAGAGCATGAAGAAAAGCAGCAAGTAGTGATCGGAGAGGAAGAAAAGATTGGTTGATAACATATAGGAAAGATCAAGTGAAAGAGAGGGATGAGAGAGTGAGTAGAGAGGAACCAGGTGTAGGAGGACAATATGAAGGTGTTTCCACCCCACCCCACGTCTTTAAGATGCCAAGCGCCCAATATGTGGACCCCTGCTCATAGGAACGCACAAATGGGAAAGAAATAGGAAAAGAAAGATGAAAAAGAAATTGCAAAGTGAGAAAGCAGGAACCTTGGAGAGTCTGGTAGTGGATGGAAGAGCTACAAGATTTATTTAACACCACGGAGCATTGGTATTCAGTACGCCGACATTTCTGAGTTTCGATCAGACGCCCTCATTCCATTACATATTAAGAAGTGGTTGAAGCTATAACTATCTCTTATTCCACTGAATATTGATTGAGTGAACATTTCATAGACATTTGGCTGAACTTGCCTCAGATGTAGCCTAGTCAAATGAGCCCTATCCGGACTGGAATCAAAATCAGAAGTGACAATAATGTTCAAACGAGTGCCATCCTGCTGGCGGTCATGGCAGCTAGTTGTATCATGGCAGCTCATTCTACTCTGAATGAAAAAAGAACAAATTATGGTAGGAATGCTAAACAATGTCAAACACTCACACCCAATGCAAAGATCAGGGCCTAAATCCATTGTTTTTTGCTCACTAGCCCATACCAGTTTGGACCCAACCATGTGCAAATCAGCCTTGACCCTGCTCTCCATGGGAACAATCCAGCCCAAACTGCCCTGCCAGGTTCTCCCTGGACTGGAAACAATCATTTTAGGACTAGTTTCAAAGTATCACCCCTTGTCAGCCAGTATAGCTTGACTATGGTGCAGGGTGAGCACGGGACCAAACTGAGGTGGCATGGTGTGTATACTTTAGTATGTTGTCCTCAGTGGGGCGGGTATGCCCAGATGTGGGTACCGTGCACACTATGTCACTGGACCAAACTATATTCAGCTGATGAGCCCATAACAAGGGCGAAACCGTTCCAGAACTGCTTGTGTTCCAGTTCAGGGAGGACCTGGCTTGGCAGTTCTGGCTGGATTGTTCCTATTGGAGCAGTGTCAAGGCTGATTTGCATATGGCTGGGTCCAAACTGAGATGGCATGGTGTGCAAAATAACGATGGACTGGGATGCGGCCTGAGTAATTACCAGTGGCTAAGATTAATTCAAGCATTCCATCCATCTTGATAGTTTTTTGATGTCCTTCCTCGCATTTCTTTTTAATTTCTTCCCTGAAGTAAAACTTCTTTACCATTCTTTTGATTGAACGAATTGCATCTCTCTACAGCTGATGTTTGGGAATTCCTTTTTTCCTTTTTTTTCAGTACTCCCTGAAAGTGCATGTGTCTTCTTGCCATTTCCTCAGTGTGCTGCTCCCCTTAATCTCTATGTTGCTTCCCTAGCTCTCCCATTACTTCTCAGCCCACCTTGCTTTGCCCAACTGGTTTGTCTGCCTTCTGCACCTCCACTGCCTCCTTCCACTCCGTGTGGTTGACTTAACCCCTTCTATCCCACTACCAGTTGTTCTCCTGCCCATCCCCATCCCATTTTTCATTTTATTTTTGTTTTACAGAGAACTTTGCATCCCAGGGTTACTGTGAGGCTGGTTCTTTCTCTGTTATGTGCTCTCATTCACTTTTTACATTTTCTGCTCCATTATGAATGTCCAGCTTCATAAAATGGTAAAATAAAACGAAAAACAATGAAATGTGTCATGACGCATATGTGTGCATGGTGGTGACACATGCACGTTTATACGTCATCATGCCAAGACTACCCATATTGGTTTTTTTGCCAAAACGTTTCAAATCAGCAGCAACCATTTTTTCTTTTTGGATTGGGAAAGCCTAATACCTTTCTAAGGCAAGATTTATTGGCTTTACTAGTGCTTGTTTTTTAGGTCATGACTCCGCAACACTTAGTACTTTTAGCACATCTATGTTTTACTATTGGGATAAATTTGAAGTGTGGATGAATGAATGCATGCAGTTTTAAGAATGACTATGGATTTATGTATGTGGTTTTATATATGAATTTATGTGGTTATTCTGAAAAGCATGTCCTGGCACTGTAGCCGTGATAGTATTCTAATGGTATAATGGAGATGTATTACCTTTCACAGAAATACCTTTGGCTGGACACTGACATTTATTCAGTATGATAATTATTGTGATATATGCATGGCCACAGCAATTATGCTGTTCTGCAGCGACAGCATTTCCTGCATAATTATGGATTGGCCACACTTGTCACTTAATCCACCATCTGCTGGATAATTTGCAGACTTCAACAAAATATTATCTCTTGCTCAGGCGAGTAAAGGTTACTAAAGAAGAAAGCCACATGTAGTACCACACAGGTCATACCCTTTGCAAAGTTTAATTTGTCCACTGAGTAGCTGCTGATTCCAGTTTCTTGGTGCTAAACTGCTACTAATGAGGTGAAAAGTTTGTCTGACGATACTAACCTGCCTTAAAATCACAAAACGAGATAATTAATACTGCCATAGAATGTCTCCATGTGTGCAGCATAATTTGCCTTTTCTTGCCACATAATTGAATTAACCATCTGCAAAATTGGATTCTCCAATGCTGCATAATTCTAATGGCCCTAGTTATACTCGCTCAGAAGCCCAGCCTACAGCACCTCCCTGAGTAAGTCTTGATGGCGCACCAGCCCTATCACTGGAGAGTCAAGATGACCGAGGAAGTCTTGGCTAAACTTTCCAGGCAACAACACCAAGTGGCCTTGTCCACTGATAAGAGGCAGTACCACCAATTACACTGTCTACTATCTCCACCTGCCCAAGGACTTATTATTCCTGTCTGTAGTTACAGTTTACATAGGCACTAGTGTCTATAGATGGGGGCCAGTGCCCCAGTTCCAGTTGTCCTCATCCCCTCCCACCCACCAACCTTGGGCCCCACCAAAACAGCTGCTAAACGTGCTGGGAAGTAACAAAGCAAACATCAGACACTGTACTTTGCCACACACATGACTTTGTGTCAAAGCAGTGATAGTGATTGTGTGATGTCATGAGCCCACGTTTGCTCAAAATGTATAAATCTGACTTTGTATTATGTTTTTTTTATCTACATACATCTATATTCACTTTAAAAAACAAAGGTAAAAGTAAAGTTATTTTTAGGTGAAATTCTCAGTGACAAAGATAATTTTTTGAAGTAACATTATCAATATCAATATATATCAATATATCACTATATATAAAATGTATATAGTGCACCCACTATATATATTTATTGAAAAATATATATATATTGAAAAAATCAAAGGTTAAAGGGACGCTATAGTGCTATAGTTAGGCTCAGATCTCACTTGCACAACACCAGTGAAATTCAGCAGTTATAGTTACCTGAGCTAACTAAACTTACATCCTTGTAATGAACTGCTTATGATCTCACATGACATGGTCAGTGACATTACATATGACAACACTGATGACATCATCGAGTGAGTCTAAGCATTTTGTAAGACTTTATGGTTGTTAAACATATATACTAAGGTACTACAAACGTTAAATTGGTATAATGGGTGTACTACTATTGAGAGATACTACTTCTAATATTTATTATGTGAGTGGCTGTATGACTGTGTGTATGCGTGTGTGAGTGGGTGTGTGAGTTACTGTTAGGGTGTGTGAGTGGATGGGTGATTGACTGTATGGGGGAATACGTGGGTGTGTGAGTAGCAGTGTGGGTGAGTGAGTGGATGGATGAGTGACTGTATTGGTGAGTGATTGGGTGTCTGAATGGCTGTTTGAGTGAGTGACTGGGTGTATAAGTGTCTGCATGGGTGAGTGGCTGTTTGAGTGGAGTTTGGTTAAGTGAGATGGTGTGTGAGTGGCTGTATTCAGAGTGAGTGTGTGTGAACAGCTATATGGGTGAGTGAGCAGCTGTGGGAGTGCTTATATGGATTTGTGAATGGGTATGTAAGTGGTTGTGTTGATGTGTGAGTGAGTGTTTGAGTGCTTGTATAGGTGAGTAAGTAACTGTGTTGAGAGACTGTATGAGTGAGTGGGCGTGTGAGTAGCTGTTTCAGTGAGTGAGTGGTTGTTTGGGTGCCTGTATGTATGAGTTAGTGGGTCAGTTAGTGGTTGTATGGGTGAGTGTGCATGTATGTGTGTGCCTGTATGGGCGAGTGACTGGGTGTGTGATTGACTGTATGGATGAGTGAGTGGGTGCATGAGTGGCTGTAAGGATGAGTGACTCGTTGTATGAGTAGCTGTATGAGTGAGTAAGTGGTGTGTGAGTGGCTCTATTGATGATTGAGTGGTTATATGAGTACTTGTATAGGTCTGTGAATGGGTATGTGAGTGGTTGTGTGAGTAGGTATATGAGAGGTTTCATAGCGGTGTGAGTGTATGTGTGATTGGTTCTGTAGATTATATCATCAGTGATGTCATTTGAGATGTCATCAGTGATGTCAGTGATCATGTCACAAGTGATGTAATATAAGAGGTCATAAGCAGTGCATTGTGGGGGCTTAAGTTTGCTCAGGTACCTGTGAATCTTAAATTTCACTAGTTTTGTATGAGTGAAATCTGAGCCTAACTTTACCGTCCCTGTAACATTTGTTTTTTTCAGTGAGTTTCTAAGTTTTTTTTACATTTTGTTTCCTAACTATAAAGTTCCTGCAAGCTTTGTTTTTTTTCTGGAAATTTCTAAGATTTTTCAATGTTATTTCCTAACTGTAACCTGTAGCCTTTGAGAGTGAGTGTATGAGTGAGTGCATGAGTGTCTCAGTGGGTGTGTCAGTGAGTGTCTCACTAGGTGTGTGAGTGAGTGCATGAGTGTCCGAGTGGGTTTGTGAGTTGGTGCACGAGTCTCTGAGTAGGTCTGTGAGTGGGTGTGAGAGAGAGTATGAGTGTCTCAGTGATTTGATTTGATTTGATTTGATTTTGGGTTTTGTAGAGCGCTCAGCTACCCTTAGGCATCCCGGCGCTGATGAACACATCCTGGAAGGTGGGAAGTCAAGTGAGGGAGCGCTCAAGGGAAGAGTAGAGTCTTCAGTCCTTTCCTAAATCTGAGATAGTTATGTTCCTGCCTAAGGGAGAGTGGGAGGGCGTTCCATAGCCTGGGGGCATTGTACGAGAACTGGCGACCACCTGTTCTGGCCTTCGAAATTCTGGGGATTTTTGCCAAGGAGAGGGAGTTAGATCTGAGATGTCTGCTAGATGTTTGGTGGGACACCAGAGGCCTGAGTATGGGAGGGCCTTGATTGTGCAGTATTCGATGGGTAATGCACAGGGTCTTAAAGTCGACCCTCTCCTTGACTGGTAGCCAGTGCAGACTTTTGAGAGCTGGCTTAGCGGAGTTCCTTGCAGCGGTTCCAGTGAGTATTCTGGCCGCAGCATTTTGTGCACATTGGAGTCTGTGGACTACAGAGACTGGGGCCCCCAGATATAGGACATTGCCATAGTCCAATCTGGAGTTCACCAGCCCCTGCATCAAGAGCTTCCTGGATTGAGGGGGGAGAAGATGGAGAATCTTTCGTGCCATCTTTATAAGGCCGAAGCACGTTCCCGCAGTTTTCCTCGCTTGTGTTTTGAAACTGAGCTCCTGGTCTAGCCATATCCCTAGGCTTTTTACTTCAGATTTAGGGGGTGGTGGAGATCCCATGCATGGTGGCCAGGGAAGAGGAGTGGGGATTTTATTTGGGTTTCCTAAGAGGAGTATTTCCGATTTTTCCCCGTTCAATTTCAACCGAGACTCGCACATCCACTGGTGCACTGGTCACACAGTGGGTGTGTGAGTGGGTGTATGTATCTGAGTTTATCTGAGTATGGGTGCATGAGTGTCTCAATGGGTCTTTGAGTGACTGCGAGAGTGTCTGAGTTGTTCTGTGACTGGGTGCCTGAGTGCCTCCTGAGTGGGTCCTGTTCATTTTCTGCTCAATTTCTGTCTTTTTCTCTTCACTTCTGACCTTTATTTTGCCTCTTTCTGCTAATTTCTGACCTCTATTTTGCCTCTTTTTCATAGTTTTTGACCTGTTTTTGCCTCTGTCTGCTCCTTTCTGATCTTGCCTCTTTCTACCACTTTCTGACTTCTATTTTATCTCTTTCAGCTCATTGCTGAGCTCAATTTTGCCTCTTTCTGTTTATTGCTGGCCTCTATTTCACGTCTTTTTGCTAGTTCCTGACCTTTATTTTCCCTTTTTCTGCTAGTTTCTGTCCTTTTACTTAGCCTCTTGCTGCTCATGATTATGACCATTATTCTGCCTCTTTCTGCTAGTTTCTCACATTTATCTTGCATCTTTCTACTCATTTGTCACCTTTATTGTGCCTTTTGCTGCCAGTTTCTGACCTCTATTTTGCATTTCTGCTCATTTTTCACCTTTATTTTGCCTCTTTCTGCTAATTTCTCACCTTTATTTTGCCTCTTTTTGCTCATTGCTGACGTTTATTTTTCTTCTTTCTTCTTGTTTCTGACCTTGATATTGCCTCTTTATGCTTGTTTCTGACCTTTATTTTGCCTCTTTTTCCTTTCCCCCTGGGACCGCGGGGGAAGCCTCAAGGTCCCTGGGGTCCCTGCTGGCACCCAGCCTCCTGCGGGAGCTGACATTGCTGCTTCATGGAGGGAATTGCTGAAAGGCAGCTCCCTCTGTGGAGGAGCAATAGTTTCATTTCTTTCCCTGCTCGCATGTCTGAGGGCAGAGAAAGAGATACAACAGCTCCCAGCTGGGCCCTATGTATCTTTACTAGGGGTCTGCATGGCCCCCCTCCTTCTGTTTGCACAGGCCACCCTAACAAGATGGTGGTACCCGGGACTGAGAATGGCCTGGGAATGAGGCCTCACAGCCCCTCTCTTTCTTAAAAAAAAAGAAAGGGAGGGAGTGATTACCCAGGGCACGGTAGGTCTACACAGCCCCCTGTCAATTGTTTTAACTGCTCCGGGGCAGTGGTGGTCCCCGGAGCTTCCAGAAGACCAGGGGGGGGGGTCCGTGTGGCCCCTCTCCTTTATTAAAAACAAAGAGGTGGTGGACCCGAGGGTTTCTAGAAGTCAAATAGGCGGGTCCTCCCGGCACACCTCCATTTAAAAAAAAAAAAAAGCCCTTTGGGAGGAGGTGGTCCTTAAGGCTCAAAGAGCCTCAAGATGGGGGTCCCATGTGCCCCCCTCCTTTTTTCATAAAATGCCCCCGGGACCTGGCCCACCCAGGGGCCCTTTTGAAAAAAGCACGGGAACTCGCACTTGGTTTTATTTGGGCTGCAAATTCACAAATTTCATGAATTCATGATATTTTTATCTTTTTAATTAAAAAAAAAAAGCTTTTTTTGCCCTGCCGGTGTTCCTCCTGGACCCCAAGACCAAGGCTTGGGGGTCAGGGTATTCCTACCCTGCCCCCTTTTCTTTTTTCCACATTTTGTGCGGTACTAGGTTCGAGTTGTAGTCATGTTCAAAGCTCCTATGGGGATTAACATTGGAAACAAACTTTTTTTGACCCCCATTTTTCTCAGCCCGGCTTAACGTATCACCCCGAAACTTTCCATGCCAAACAAGAATGACAAGTGCACTTTTTAAAGAAAACCTCCTGAAGATTTGTCACACAGCGCTAAAGATATAGGCAAGTCAAAAAATGCTTTTCCTATGGAACATAGTCCTAACTATAACTACCTACAAAATATCTATATCTGTATATCTGTAGCTCTCTTATATATTACAGTTGCCCTATGTAGGTGATCCCACCAGTTTTATCAGTGGTCCAATTTGTACTTCCCCTCCTAAATTTAATTTCTAAAGATGCCTCTGTGCATAGGAGAGTGGTATGGTTAACTTTAAAAAGTGAATATCATTAAATACTCTTCAATGTGGATGAGTGAAGGTCCCATTTCCCAAATGTGTATGTTTTCATTTGATATCTCCAGTCCCCACCCCAGCATTCCTTAGCAGACGAGTGTGGTGGGAGGTGCATGGTGCCCCCAGCCTTTCAATGGTTCTGTTCTCGGCTTTCTCCTATCAACTGTTCACCCCTTCGTATTGCTGAGGTGTGAGACTTTTAATCAAGCTGCAGTCGCGCCACCTTGTCACCCCAAACCTCTGCTTGCCAGCCAGTCCCCCCACGGCTGGCGGAACGGAAATTGCATCTGTGTCTGGACCACAGGGTCATGTTAACACTTATTACTGAGGAGCGAACAGGCTCTACACTGCACCAGGGTGAGCATGCCTGCAGGCCGAGGAGCTGGGCTGCGGTTGTGTGGTGCGTACCTGCAGGCTGAGGAGCTGGGCTGTGGTTGTGTGGTGCGTGCCTGCAGGCAGAGGAGCTGAGCTGTGCTTGTGTAGTATGTGTCTGCAGGCTAAGGTTCCAGCTCTGAGCGGGGGAGGTGGAGCTTATGAGCAGACCGCAACAGTGGACCTCAGGTCAGAGTGGGTGTCTCCAGGCGTAACTCAAAATGACAGGACCCCCTGCAGAATGTAATTGAGGGCCCACGTCTCCCATACATTCCAGATGTTCCTTGATCTTGGGCTGAATGGGGGCCCCCTTGAAGGGTTGGGGGCACCTGAAAGGCTGGGGGCCTGTGTTATGCCCCTTTCTCCAGGCTGCTGGGTGAGAATATCTCCAGGTACAGACCCAAACTCCAAGCCAGGCTCTGTCCTGACCTATTGAGCACTCCAAATCAAATTACAATTCACTCTCTCTCGCAAGCAAACTCTTAGCCCCACTACAACGCATGCTGGAGATACTCTGTCAATGCTCCATTCCCATCCCCAGTGGGCTTCTATCCCTGATCTAGCTCTCTCTCACTCCCCAGGCGTGCTCAGTTTCACTCTCGCGCCAGTGACTCCAACAGAGGCTTCTAACCATCTTCTAACTCTCTCACACACTGGCTCATGTAAGTCACTCACCATGCACTCCACTATCTCTCTTTCTTGTGAGTCACTCACTATGCTCCATCTCTTTCGCTCTCTCCCTCTCTCTCTCTGTATCTTGTCATGGTCGATGTCTCTCTCTCTCTCTCTCTCTCTCTCTCTCTCTCTGTATCTTGTCATGGTCGATGTCTCTCTCTCTCTCTCTCTCTCTCCCTCTCTCTCTCTGTATCTTGTCATGGTCGATGTCTCTCTCTCTCTCTCTCTCTCTGTATCTTGTCATGGTCGATGTCTCTCTCTCTCTCTCTCTCTCTCTCTCTGTATCTTGTCATGGTCGATGTCTCTCTCTCTCTCTCTCTCTCTGTCTATTGTCAGTCACTCGCCATGCTCCATCGTGCTCTCTCTCGCCCTCTGTCTTGTTCTTGTCAGTCGCCTTGCTCAATCTCTCTCTCTCTCTCTCTCTCTTGTAACTCCCTCAACATGATCCATCTCTCTCTCTCTCTCTCACTCTCTCCCTCTTGTCACCCGTCATGCTCCATTTCTCTCTCTGCGTCTTGTAAGTCAACCACCATGCTCCATCTCTCTCGTTCTCTGTCTGTTGTTAGTCACTTGCCGTGCTCCATTTCTCTTTCTCTTGTCACTCTCCATGCTTAGTCTGTCTCTCTCTCTCTCTCTCTCTCTCTCTCTCTCTCTCTCTCTCTCTCTCTCTCTCTCTCTCTCTCTCTCTCGTAAGTCACTCGCTATGCTCACTCTCTCTCGCTTTCTCTCACTCAGGTAAGTCAGTTTTCATGCTGCATTTCTCTCATTCTCTCCATCTCTTGTAAGTCATCAGCCGTGCTCCATGTATCTTGCTGTCTCTGTCTCCTGTAGGTCACTTGCTACCCTCTGTCTCTCTTGCTCTATCTCTCCCATTCACCATGCTTCATCTCTCTCGCTGTCTCTCACTCGTAGTGTTCCATCTCTTTCTCTCTCTCTCTTTGTCTCTTGTAACTCACTCAACATGTTCCATCTCTCTCTCTCTCTCTCTCTCTCTCTCTCTCTCTCTCTCTCTCTCTCTCTCTCTCTCCCTCATGTCAACCACCATGCTCCATCTCTTTCTCTCTTTCTCTCTCTCTGTCTCTTGCCTACCCCCGCTTTATGCCACAGCTCATTGCCATGCTCCATTTGTGTACCCTGGTAGCTCTAAGCCAGGTTCCACCTCTCTCTCTCTCTCTCTCTCTCTCTCTCTCTCTCTCTCCCCCTCTCTCTCTCTCTCTCTCTCTCTCTCTCTCTCTCTCTCACCCTCTCTCTGTCTGCCTCTCCCTTTCTATCCAGCAGTTTTCTTGCTACGCTTCCCCCATCATTCTCTCTCACTTGCACACCTCTTTAGCAGGCCTCTTGCCACGTTACTTTCCTCTTTCTCCAGTGGGATCCTAATCATGCAGCACCTTTCTCGCTCTCTGTCTCTGTGTGTGTCTCTCTCCCCCTGAATAAACGCTTCTAACCATGCTGCACCTCTATCTCTCTCTCTTTTTTTATGTGTATGTCTCTAGCTCTCAATCAATCAATCAAACAGCATGTGTATACCGCAGCACTGTCACCCCTAAGGATATCTGGGCGCTCAGGGACCCATGAGGGACCCATATCTCAGTTGGAAAGCCAGGTCTTGAGTTTCTTTTTGAAGTCCGCCAGGACCTGCTGTTCGGAGGTGGAGGGGCCGGTCATTCCAGGTCTTGGTGGCAATGAAGGAGGAGGATTGGCCCCTGTCCCGGCTGTGATGGATATGGGGGTGTTTGTGTGCGAGGGCGAGAGAGGCTGAGTGCAGGTGTCTTGTGTGCAGGTGGAAGTTCAGACGAAGGTTGATGTAGGATGGTCCATGCTCGTGTAGGGCTTTGTAGGCGTGCGTGAGGATCTTGATCTGGCATCTCTTCTGTATGGGGAGCCAGTGGAGGTTTCTGAGGTGAGGGGTGATGCAAGTCTATTTGGGGAGATCCAGGATGAGTCAGGCTGCCATGTTCTGTATGGTCTGAAGTGTTTTGAGGAGCTAGGTGGAGATTCCAGCGTAGAGAGTGTTGCCATAGTCGAGAGCTGGTGATGAGGGCTTTGCTGATGGTCTTTATGGTGTTGATGGGGATCCATCCGAAGAGTCTGTTGAGCATGCAGAGGGTGTGGAGGCCAGAGGAGGCAACTGCGTTGACTTGTTGTTTTGTGGTAAGTGGGATATTGAGGATGATGACAAGGTTGCGTTCATGGCCTGCTGGTGTTGGAGCGGATCCGAGTTCTGCCGGTCACCAGCTTTTTGTTTCTTCTGATGATCAGTACTACTGTCTTGTCGTAGTTGAGTTTGAGGCAGCTGTCTCTCATCCACTTTGCCATAGTGCTCATGGCATTGCAGAAGTTGGTTTTGGTATTGGAGAGGTCCTCATTGAGTGAGAGGATTACATGAGTGTTGTCAGCCTAGGAGATTATGTTGAGTCTGTGACATCTGACGATGTCTGCGAGGGGGATAATGTAGATCTTGAACAGGATAGGGCTGAGGGATGAGCCTTGGGGTACGCTACAAATGATGTTTTTGGGTGCAGAGGTGAAGGGGGCAGTTGGAAGCTCTGAGTGTGTCCTCAAAGGAAAGAAGTGATTCACTTGAGGGCATTCTGCTGTATGCTGATGTTGTGGAGTCTATTGATGAGGGTGTGGTGAGAGACAGTGTTGAACACAACAGAGAGGTCAAGGAGGATCAGGGTTCCAGTTTCTCTGATGTCGTCTATGGCAGCAATCAGCACAGTTTTAGTTTGGGTTGCCTCCGAGGTTGAAGAGATGGTGGGGCAGGGGTCGTTCGGTGCACCGGAGTGGATGGAGAACATGATGGCTGTGGTGGTCTGAGTGGTGAGTGGAGACAAGGTGGTTATCATTCAGCTGGAGTTCGCTGGTTGGTCGAGGTTATCGAGACAGAGTGGGGGATTGGGTGTCGAGGTTGTTGTTGGCAATCTTGCTGTGGAAGTAGTCTGAGAGAGAGTCGCAGTGTTCTTGGGAAGGGTGGAAGGTGTTCTCTGTGGCTGTCGGGTTGGAGTATTCTTTGATGATTTTTAAGAGTTTCTTTGTGTGGTTAGCTGTGATGTTAATGCGGGCGATGATGGCTGCTCTCTTGTGTTCCTTTATGCGCAGGTGATAGTTGCAGAGGGCTGCTTGCGGGAGGCTCTGTCCGAGAAGGCCTAGGAGGTGCACCAGAGTTGGTAGCAGTTGCACTTGTTCGTTCTGAACTTTAGAGTGTACCAGCTGGCTTGTTTTGAGGTTCTGTTGGTTTTCGCTGGTTTAAGTGTTGCAACTCTGTCAGCGCATTTGCTGATCCAGGCGGAGAAGTTCTGGACAGCCTGGTCAAGGTCAGCTGAAGTTTTGGGTTGTGTGGTGCAGAGGCTTGTGTCTGTAGGGTCTTGGTTACCTAGTCCTAGCTGCGGTGGGGGGTGCTGTGGTGCTTGGTGGTGGGGTGCTGGGCATCGGCGATGGTAAAGTGAACGTTAGCGTGGTTGGTCCAGGTGAGTTCTGCGATGTGGGTGAATTTAATTCTGTCGCTGGAGGTGAAGATGTTATTGAGTGTAGCCCATGTTGTTGAGGTTGTCCAGGAGGGCGGTAGAGTTTGCGTTGTTGGGGCCATCAATGTAGAAATTGAGGTCGTCGAGTGGGATGTAGCGGAGGGATTTAATGGCGAGGGGGGTGATGAGGAGATGGCGTCGCACAAGGGTGGCCTCACTCTTGCTCTCTCTCCCCTCCTTCGCTCCCTCTCTCCCTCCTCACCAGAGACTTCAACCCAAGTTCCATCTCCAGATCTCACCGCCAGCGGCCTTGTGGTCCTGTTACATATCTCTTGCTTCCTCTCTTGTAAATCGACACTCCAGTCTTCTTTCCAGTCTGCCCTGGGCCATATTCTCTTCTCCCAAACACCCCACTATGAAGCGGCCTCCCATTTCTCCCATGTCCCGTCTCCCTTTATCCAGCTCTCACCTACTTTCGGGTTTTCACACGTGCCTACATTCTCATTCTTTTTATTTTGTGTGCCTGTGTTCATCTTTTTCATTCATTCTTTTCATACTCTCTCTTTCTCGTCCCCTCTCTATGCCCTCTTATACTTCAATCTGTATTAGTCTAAAACTTTTTCTGGCTTTTTCTCTTCATTCCTCCCCACACTCTAGCACTTTTCCTCACCACGCTTTTTCCTTTCAGTGTTCCTTACTATCTCTCACTTGTGATCGTTTCTCCCTCTGTTTCTCTCCAGCTCAGACTCCAGCTCTGCCTACCTCCATCTGTCTCACTTCTCCTACACTCCAGAGTTTCTTCAAGTCTCCTCTGTTCCAGCTCAGTCTGTTGAGCGCTCGTCGTTGGAGCAGAAGGGCTCCCTCCAGGTCCTTGCAAGCCCCCTCGGCCTTCCACCTTCCTCAAGATCTGTACGTCGCACACCTTAAATGGCGTAATTTTAACATCTGTTCTATGTAGTGCCTCATCATTTTACCATTGTGCTTATTTATTGTTCCTTTTACTTTTTCGAAAATTCAGTAAACACGACTTGAGATAAAAAAAAAAGGTCAAAAAAGAGGTATGAAGCGCAGATTATAAAAATATATTTCTCATAGTGGAGAAGTGTGGCTCAATGATTAGTGCGGCAGACCCTGATGCAGAGGTCTAGCCCGGGACCAGGGTCCAATTCCCCGCCTTGGCGGGTCTTGGGCTCAAAATTCCACGGACCTGATCATTCTCGCCTCGGTGCCTATTCCAATCATGGAGTCCCACTCTGCAACTCTGGGCAATAGCTTGCTTAATCTCCACAATGGCCCCCACAACGCTAAGGATGCCTGGCCTCCACCTTGGGGGTGCCCAGGAGTGGACACCTCACAGGGAAAGCCAGGATGGGTTCCACAGCGGTATTCGTACAAGTGCCTTGAGACCCTTGCGGGTGAGTAGTGCGCTATACAAGTATCAATTTCAATTTACATCCCTCTTCTCTCATCGCCCACACTCGGTTGCTTCTTTCCAGTTTCATTTATTGGCCTTTCCTCTTTATGTTCGATGTTCACGGTAGTTCTAGTTCCTACCCCCTCTTCCTGCTTGTCCTCGTGCTCTCTTCCTTCCCTCCCACCTCTCACTTTCTTCCCCCTTCCCTCCCTCCCCCGGCTGTCCCCTTCTTCCTTCACTGCGACATCTGTTGCTTTCCATGATTAACGAGAAAATGATGTCAGGTTTGACCCAATCTGCTCCTCCAAGAGGGGGTGGGGGGTGAAGTAGAGGGGAAAGAAGGAAAGCGCACGGAAGGGAGACGGGGGTGGGGGAGGAGAGGGGGAACGGGAGAGAGTGGAGAGGGATTGTGAACTGAAGGGAAGCGCAGGCCGAGTATGGGGAAAAATCACAAAATGGCGAGTTAGAAGTGGTGAGATGCAGAGGGAGAGACTTTAACACATGGAGGAGAGAGAGAGAGAGAGGAAAATGAATACGAATGAATGTGTGCAGGAAAGAAAGACGGGGAAATACAAAAGGGATGAGTGCATACAAAATAGAGGAAGGTGAAAAAAGCAGAGGAGGGTGTACATGAAAGGGAGGGAAGCGAGGCTGTACAAGAGAGGCAGACAATGAGAGGGTGCCCGAGAGGTTAAGGCACACGAGAGATAAGAGATATAGGACATACCATAGTCTAAGGAGTTGAACAAGAGAAAGGTGAACAAAATAGAGGAAAGCAGACAATAAAAGAGGGAAGGTAAAACAGAAGATAGGGTAGAGTACGTGTGAAAATCAGAGAATTGAGCGTGTACAAGATTGAAGAATGAAGTATTAGAAAGAAATTCTGTACAAGGGAAGGGAACAAGCAGATGAAGTAATGGTGTTCAAGAAAACGAGAGCACAAGAGAGAATGAGGGGAAGAGCAAAGAGGGGAGTGAAGAAAAGAAAGCAAGAAAAAAAATTGAATGAGGGAAGGCGGAAAAGAGAGAGAAAACAGGAGGAGACAATTTAAGTGAGAAGGAGGCAAACAGCAGCAATGGAATTGGCACTTTCTGGTTGGCTGAGGTGGGGCCCGAGCCAAGCAGAATCGACCACTACTGTCATGAGGGGGTGATTACACTCACTGTATAACCTGTACTCACCCTTGTGTAGCTTGGTACTGAGAAGTCAGGCTTATTACAGAGGTAATGTGTAAAGCATTGGCACATCACTCACTCACAATAAATACACTGAGCATCACAAAAGAAACTTCACACGTGATATATGAAAATAATGCGTGTATTCAACACACTCAATAATCAACACAACATGAACATCATGTATTTTGAGGCATAAATCACATTAGGAAATATTACTAGTAGTACTAGGCTCCACCCGTGTTGAAATGTCATCAATAATATGCACACTTGGAAAAGATCCTATTCTAACTCTATCCCCCCAGCACCCTCATGTGGTGCAACACGTTGTCAACTCTAGGCCCACCCTAGCAATTCTTAGAATGCAATACCACACAGTTATAGGGTGCACCCCAGGGTACAAAGATTTCAGAAATATGTACATACAATCAATTATAGCACTTTTAGCAGCACCGTGGGCCAAGTCCACACTGGTAAAACCAATGTCAAACATAGTGTTCTCCTGGTAAGAAATCAATGTGTAAAGCATGATCCCGGCCAGGTATTAAACACAAGGTCGTCGGGGGCCAGGTGAGGAAAGGGTAGTTGGTCCACCACACTGAGGGCCAAAAAGGGAACAATTGATGAATGGGGAATGAAGCCGGGGAGCCTCTCAGAAGAAGGAGGCACCCCATCAGGTACACGTCGATCAGAGTCGCACCCCAGGCAATCCGGGCACATCATCTGGTGCGCCTTGATATGGTTTGCACCAGACTGTTCTGGTCACACAGCAAAGAGTTGTAAATTCGGTACCTCCCTGCAAATGAGGTACAAAGTCTAGTGTGGATTGATATGGGTTGCATCAGACAATCCCAGCAACACACAATGAAAAGTCACAAAGCTCACACCTCCCTGGAAATGAGGCACAGTGCCTGATGTGCATTGATACTGGTTGCACAAGGCAAGTCCGGTCACACACAGGCGCAAGTGTAGCACTGCCACACGAGGTAGAATGAGGCCCTACTATGGTTACGCCAACACCTCCAAGAGTCGTAACCTGTGAATTGGACACCGCATGCAATGAGCATGCAAAAGGCATGTCGCACGAGAGCGATGTGGCACGATCGCTGAAGTGGGCCGCGCTGGATCCTGCAACGGGGGAATCCGCTCACCACCAACAAGACGCTTATGCATGTCAAAGTCCCCACAATGCAGGGGCCATACAACTTAGATGTGGGTAGCACTTCTGGGCACCGCACAAGGCAATCCGGTCTCCAGGCACAGTTTTCATTTTGTGCTATCAGTTGGCTTCCAGCAGACGACGTGGGCACTGAAGTGGGCAACCATCTCTATTTGTCATAAGCAGGCTGTGTGGGTCCCTCGTCTGAGATCTTTGATGTCCCTGAGATCTCCTAAAGAATAGGGGGCAAGCCAACATGCCCTTGGAGAGCACACTGCAGGGTGCCACACAGCAGCAGGCAGTCAGCCCAGGCAAGCCACTATTCAGGAAGGACACACAGTCCCTTTCAATGGCAGTAATCCTACTTGTGCACAACAGATTTCTCTAGAAGTGTGCACCATGCAGTTCCAGGTTCTCTGGTCCCAGGTCCCCACAAGTGCATCTCTGCCCTGCTGAAGTATGGCACCAGTAATTATACTGTAGTGTGCCTTTGAAGTGGGGGTGGTTCAAAGGGGACTGACATTTAAGGGAGTCTCCCTTTGAACTGCAGATGTGTCCCCTAAATTTCAGTCCTGTCTGCCATGAGACCACAAAATGCAAATCTTAATATTTAGTGGGGCCATGATCTGGCTCCCCGAGGCAAAATGTCAAAATCTCTTCCTCCAATCTATCCAGTGAGGCCCTCAAATGGCAGAGGTACATGGTCCTAGTTGCATGCCCAATATTTTTATAGCTGTCACTGGGGAATGCCCAGACATGCTCCCCCAGCCTCAAGTGTGGACTGGAGTCAAGCTAAAAGGCACACAAATAGTTTTAGAGCAGAGAAATGCCCGCTTTCTAGGAGTGGCATTTCTAAGCTATTAATGAGAAAACCACATTTTCCACATGAAAGTGTTTTTCATTGTGAATCCATTGATAGGAAATATGATGAGGCTGCTCCACTGCAATCCACTGTTGCAGCCTGAAGTAATTTCAACCTTTCACCCGTGTTAGCCAATGGGAAGAGCAAGAGCAAACCTCATAGCTAGTGAAAACACACATGGCTATTCCGCACTACCTGAGCAGGGAACACCCATGTGTCCCTGCCCGGTCTTTCACCTACCACTCGCTTCACCCCTTAAGATGTACCCGACGGGAGCTCTAGTGGTATTGAAAGATCCTCTCAGAATGGCTAGTGATTTAGAAAGGCTAACCTGAGCAGAAGTGCAATTGCATCCACACAGACCTGCAATGTCAGGGTGGACACATGTTTTAAAACACCATAGGTGCAAGTGCACACACCGGCCTGCAATGGCAGGCTGGTGTCCTGCTTTACAGCATTAGGTAAGCAGCATTTCCTAATATGGGTAGGAAGGATGCACACACCTTCACGCTGCATTTACAGTGGGAAAATGACCCAGGTCCTAAGGCCACAACAAGAGAATCAGCAAAACCCGGGAGGTGACCCAAGGGGAGAGACGACCCCTTAGGTAGGGAAAACCTACATGGTGGTTCTTCATTACCTACCTGGGCAGAGAACACATAGGTGTACCTACTCGGCAACTAACCTACCTCAAGCTTCACTCCTAAGGACTTACCATAGGGCTACGCTGATGGTAATGGAAGGCCCTGTCAGTGTTGGCTAATGAGTGAGAAAGGCTAACCTGAGCATGATACATGTTTGACAGGCTATTGCAGTGTTGGGGGTACAATTAGTGCTCCATCCCACTACTAGCCAGTGAAGTACCTGCCCTAGGTATCTGATGTACCTTTTTACATCTAAACCAACATTTCCTGGCATGAGTAGGAAAGGTACGCACACTTTCCCGCTGCTGTACAGTGGGAAAGTGTCCAAAGTCCTACGGTCATGAAAAGAGAGTCAGCAAAAACCAGGAGGACAAAAAAGAAAAATGTTTGAGGGAAATCCCCCTCAGAAGGCCATGTCCAACAGACAGGGTAGCAGAACAAGGGACTGAGAACACCAAAGAAAATAAGCATCAGCAAAGGTAATAGATCTCGCCTATAGGCGATATATTGGCAAACTGGTGGGGGTGGATAACAGGGGGTTGGGTGGGGAAGGGGGGCAGGTGGGGGTGGGTTGGTGTGGTTAACGGGAAGGTTAAAAAAAGTGCTATGAAGCGGCCTCCCACTGAATTCTGACAGTAGGAGGGTGGAGAAGAAAAATGGATGTGAGGGAGGCTGGTAGTAGGGAGAAGAAACAAGGATGGCAGGGCAGCGGGTGGAGAGGAAACAGGGATGGTAGGGCAGGTGGGAGGGGGAGAAGATACAGGATGGGATGGGTATGGTAGAAAAAATAAAATGTGTGGTAGGGGACGGGGGAGGTAAAAAAAAAGAGGTTGCGACTTGCGACACAACCAGTGTTGACTGCATCATAGCTTTTTTTTAAAGAAAGAAATAGTACTTGAATCACCATGCGAGCTGTGGATGCCAGCCGAGGGACAGTAATTAAAGTAAAACAATCTGTGCTTGGTCCATGTGCCACCAAAAGAAAAGGAACTGACGCATGGCAAGCGCTGTCTAATTAGAAGGCAACAAAGAAGAGTGGAAACTCTGCAAATGAATGGTAAGCAATGGGCGGGTTCCAAGCAAATTATAGAACTCAAGAAGTTCACAAGCAAGAGCGCATGCTCACGACCTAAACACAAACATCAGATACTCCACACACAAACACCCAGGACACATTTGCCAGAACGAATGCACTATCGACTCCCTCCATGCTGCAGAGGTTAGATAGGAGCAGGGTGCAATCCTGCCAGCAGCCCCTGGCCCTGAAGTGTATGACTAGGTCCATTGTCTTAGGACCCAGAATAATGAGTTATTGAGTTTGTGGATCTGATCAGTCAAGGTTGGAGATACTTGGAATTGCGGGTGGGGTAATTATACCTGGAATTATCGCTCCAAGTGATGATATCCTGCCACATGCAATGGGCACCATAGTAGTTGTGGACTCCAGTTAGCTCAGCAGGCTTGAATGATACCTGTCTTGTTTATTGCAAAACTGCGATTCGTAGGATGAAAGCATTTTTCTCAACCACTCAGAATGAGAGGATGCTGAAAAAGACTACAAAGGACCCCTGCAAGTCTACAGGAACAGTCCAAAGGGCTGTCTTTCCTAGTCCCTGGGCATAAAGGGCGGGACTTAGATCTCTTAGTTGGGAAACAGGGTACTGTGCCAAATTCAGAAGAGCGTATCGCAGAACTGGCTGGGCACAATGTACTAGCACACTGATGGTCCATGGATCACGAAAACTTGTTTACTAGCAGTAGGGCTGTTTAGATGGCAATATCCTCAGAGTCTAACTCCCAGAGACCAGTCATTAGGTCATTAGGAGACCCTGGAGTCCCTCTGTTGCCTCAAGCAACTTTCCCATGCCTCATTGTCTGCACGGTAGATACCTGGTTGGTGGCAGAAAATGACATGACATGTTTTGGGTTACAATGTTGGCAACCTTACACAGTGGAAACAACTACCAAGCATCCTTTCTAAAACCAGGGAAACTATTATGTTGCCTTGCTTTGTGAATACATGATTAGATTTGAATGAATGAAATGCCTAACACTTGCGCTTCTGAGTGTCCGATGTCTCTCCAGAGGTAAGTTTGAGTTTTGGGCCAGGCCGGAGCGCGATCTACTGGCGTCATGCCCCGGAGGCTACCTCTGATCCCAAAAGTCTTGAAGACCGGATGCAGTGGTGCAACAAAGCTGCCATGGGACCATGTGCTAACAACAAAAATAGGTTCTAGTTCTTTATTTGGCAGTAAAACCAGCCACATTTTGGATGTCATGGGCCCCTCTCATCTCTGGGCTCTGGTGCCACTACCCATGCTGAACTATTGATAGATACGTCCCTGCAGGAGCACCTGTCAATCGAAGCTCCCCACCTGCAGAACCTTTTGCCTGCAGATACTGTGCCTGGATACCACAGCTTCCATATACAGGGCTGCTTTTTAACCCTCTCTCCTCCCCTCCCAGAGGACAAGCTCACTTGCATCGATAACTCCAGCACATTCCCTTTTCATGTCTTGCATTATCCACGACCCTTTGACTTCATTAACATCATATATATATATATAGATGTATACTTTTTTACCACATACTTTTTATAAGGTCTTTCAAGTAGCATTCTTCATCAATTAGTCTGTTCTGTCATTCACATTATTTGTCAATCTACTATAGCCTGGAGTAATCGGTCAGTCATTGGCTAAATTCACTGCGAGTGACAGCTTGCTGCTCTTTCACAAGAAGAAGCACTTCCGCACACAGTCAGAAATAACTTTATTTCGCCAACACAATGATGACATAGAAAGTATTCTACAAATAAAACAATTTCCATTTTTGCAATAGGCTAAAATTACAAAAGTTACACATGAAGCACTTCCGCACACAAAGTAGCCCCTTCCGTTCCAAAGACAATGCGTACAGTTTGAGATGCAGAAAATATTTTCCTCTTAGAGCACTCAACAATAAAATCTTATAAAGAACATGACAAAATAAGCATTGACAACCCCAAAAGGCTGGCAGCAACGCCACGCCTATTGGCTTCTCAGTGGAGAAGTGTGGCTCAATGGTTAGAGCGGCAGACCCTGATGCAGAGGTCTGGCCCGGGACCAGGGTTCAATTCCCCCCCCCCCTCAGCGGGTCTTGGGCTCAATTTCCTCGGACCTGATAATTCTCGCCTCGGTGCCTCTTCTAATGATGGGTCCCACTCTGCATCTCTGGGCAATAGCTTGCTTAATCTCCACAACGGCCCCAACAGCGCTGGGATACCTGGCTTCACCTTGGGGGTGCCCAGGAGTGGACATTTCACAGGGAAAAGCCAGGAAGGGTTCCACAGCGGTATGCGTTACAGCGCCAGGACACCCCAGTTGGGGTATCAGTGCGCTTTACAAGTACACATTCTTCTTCTTCTTCTTTGCTAATGCTTGTGTCATGATTTATCTGCATACAAACCTGTTTATTTACTTGCTACATTCCCCAGTAGGCCATTAAGGAAAAGTGAAACGCATATCGTCATAAATTGCAACGGACAGACTGAATGACACCTCGAGAGACTACAAGTACCATAATGCCAAGCTCAACATGAACTGCTGAGTGGCCACAGACATATAGCATCACTGGGGACCAAATGTAAAAATGAAAAGCGATCCGATTTTGTGGCAGCAGCTGCACCACCCTTGTTATGGCGTCTTAACCTTTGTTGCTCACCTGTGTTGTCTGGCCAAGCTCTGTGACACGCAGGGCAGCATAAAGTGCAAAGGAGTCCTGTCTAAAGTTCATTGTGAAACCAAAGATAAGCTAGACAGCAAAACTAGAGCACAGGGGACTGGTTTGTCCTAAAAGCTGTGTTTATAGTGGCAAGTACAGGCAAAAGGGTTGCATAGCATCATTCAAACCCTACAAAAGTCTGTACTAAAAAAGCCTCGAGTTTGTGGCATTAAGCTTTGCACAGCTTGGCACCGTGCAAGGTCACAACTAAGGTAGGAGGGGGTGCCAGTTTTGTTTCAGGGAGATGCTGCATGCTCTAGGCTAGCCTTAGTTCACTAGTTTCAGGCACTTCATGTCAGGATGAAGTTCTGTAGAACTTAGTCCAGTCAGCACTTTCAGGGGCTGAATGGTGCAGAAACACAGGCATTCCTTGATGCAGGTAGGCCTGTAATGCCCAATTCCAGCAGACTCAGGGCTTACACAGAACAGAGGCGGACTTCTTGGCACTTCTCTACAGAGGCTAGACTACCTAAGGACCCAGGTAGGATACTCACTGCACCTTAGAGCCGGACTGTGACACAAGCTCAGAGGCAGCCCCCAGGCACACCACAAGACAGAACATTGTTCTATGCGGTAAAGCAGAGCACAAATTCACAGAAAAGATGAACATGGCACAGCAAAATTTCAAGGACTCATTCCCTTGGCACACCAGGGCAGTGCTCTTGGCAGGAGAACACGAACAGAAGGCAGAGTCCTTCGAGGGCAGAAGGTTCCACCGCCATGTTTGAGAAGCCGAGGGAGGGGGTTTGACACCAGCTGAAGGGGTGGACCCAGTTTAAAGGAACCAATCTGGAGGGGGGGGGGTGTATTCCAGGGGGTCTTAACCTTGGGGTAAGGGAAGGATTCTGAGAGCTGGACAGGAGATCCACTGGCCTCTGTACCAGACAAGGTCACGGTCGTTTTAAGAGTGCACTGGAGGAAAAGTCTTCTGTGGGCTGAGCAGAGCTGACAAGTCTTAAAAATACATGGAGTTGGAGGAGGTTATTAACATAGCATGCTAAGATTGGTTGTAAGGTCCTGGTCTCCAATTGGTTCTAGATTTTAGGGCTAGTGTTGTGCTCGGATAGTGTTAGGGCTGGGGTTTCAATTGGCTGAAGGGGTCACCTGACTACTAGGGCTATAAAATGCTACGGTTTAGGGCGCCTCAGCCCGGGTGTCGAAGCAAAGGGAGGACAGGACAAGGGCAGTTGCCTGTTTGAGTCTGTTTGAGACTGGTCAGGACTAGAGCCATAAATGATGCCCATTTTCTCTTTCAGTAATACCCACCCTACACCATCCACATACAGAGTAACACACTCATACCAAATATACTCCACACATTTACTACAAACAAACCCTATGCACAAATCAATATACCAGCAAACACTGCACAACCACAAAAACCACACATATATCGCCTTCTATCCCAGCTACCACACATTTCCACCATCACCTACAAACAGTACACAACTCTATCCCATACCACTAACCAATGCACTCATCACCAACACAACCAAAATCCATACCATACTTAACTACAACCCATCCAGACATATACTCCCCACTCTAATTACTCCTAACAGACCCCCTTACATTATTAACAAACCCATACTCAGCCTTCCATCATTCATCCAACCAACACTCTCCTCTTGTTTCTACCACAATGACACAACAACACAACACTTACATGCCACAGCGCCACACATTTTAACTCTTGCACCAAACAGGTCTAAAAAAACAGTCTTAGATCTACTTTATTCGCTCCTACAAACAACATACACTCTACTCACAAACACATCATTCACACTCCTTTACCTTACAACTTTCACTCACAAACAATACTAAACAAATAAATCCATCTGATAAAACAAATACATCAGTACCTCTTTTCACTACTCATGCTCATCAGCACAACCAAATCTTGCAGACATAATACCTCATAATACTCACAGTCACAAAATACAATCATACACCCACCTTTCAAACTACACAAATGAACAAACTCCAATGCCAAGATTTCTCTCTTCACAACACAGCAACTCTCTTCCAACCACCTCTCATCCATTGAACAATTTAGAACCTTCCTAAATGACCCACATTCTGCACCACCACAACTGACTCATACACCTTTCACCTTAAACATAGGCAAACAATATAAACAATGTGCCACACATGTCTACTGCACAACAAGGTTACACCACAAAAAACAACACAGCACACCAACTCACTCTCAAACACCGTCCCCCCACCTATGCAGACAGACCCATCAAATTGCCTTCTTAGCCTGCTGGACGAAGAACACATTACAGAACAGCTACACGATTGCTATCCTTATACAGCTAATACCAGCACTAAAAACACACCTGCTACTTACCCACACAATACTGATCACTTCTACAAAACAAAGACTCATTGGCAGCAAAACACATTCTCTAAACTGTCGACTAATAAATGCTTGATCGCTCTCTAAAAACAAACATCACATCTTCGACCTTCTCACCAATGCAAAATCAGACATACTATTCATAACTGAATCATGGTTGGGAGATGATATGGCTCCAGTCCTGCATGAAGCCACTTCTCTAGGATATCAAACGATCACACAAAATCTAGGCAAAAAAGGAGATGGTCTAGCTGTTGTGTTCAGGCAAACATTACATATCACTAAAGTTGACAACATTTCCATAAGGATTTGTGAGGTTCTTCTAACAAGATGCAATCCTACACCATCTTCCTCCTGTACCTTCCTGCTCCTTTACAGACCTCCACCTAGTAAGGCGACATTCCCAGAAGCACTTCTAGAAACAGTTTCAAACCTGATAACAATACACTCTAACGTATGTATTCTGGGTGACCTCAACATTTGGTTTGACAAACCCAATATGACCCATTCAAAAACAATAATCTCTGGCGTAGACGCACTGAACCTGCATCAGATTGTCCAAAAACTCACACACATCGTTGGACATTTCCTAGATGTCTTTTTTGCTAATACCGAACTAGTTACCTTGCAAACTATAACTCCAGTCACATGGTCAGATCATCATTTGCTTGCTTTCAAACATAAAACAACACTAAGCGACTCACCTAAAACCACCATACGTGCATCCACCTATCAACCGTGGAACAAATTCAATGTGGAACACTTAGAAACATAACTAACATCCAGTACAGATCTGGAAACAATAAATTCTGTTCAAAAACGATATAAGTGGCTACAGGAAGCTTTTCATATCCTGATACCACTAAAACCCACACAACAGAACAAAAGAAAACAAACACCTTGGAGAAATACAGAGATAAAAGACATACAACAAATTAAAAAGCTGCAATGTGACAGGCTGAAAAAAAAAATAAGACAAACTTCACCTACAGAAAATTAACAGATTATACAAGTCAGCTATCAAAAAAGCAAAGAAAAGGTACTATTCAGACCGAATTCTAAATGCTAAATGTGCAAATACAGAATTCTATAAAATACTCAATGAATTTTTTTAACTAAATTCCCTAGAAGGAACTCTTCCTGTTATTCAAGATTTCACCGACAAACTGGCAAATCATTACACGGACAAAGCAGACAAGTAGGACTTGCACTTAAAACAGAGACAAAGCACAAACACTAACCCTTTTACAAAACAACAATCCAGGAATACTCTAACTCAGCCTCTCCATTCCTTCCAGCACATTTCACATGATTAATTTATGGACCTGGTCAAAGCAAGCAGGCCTGCTGGCAGCCCTTCTGACCAATGTCCACCACAAACCTTCAAGAGTATTCTTCTAAAAACCTCTGCTGCCACTCCAGTAAGAAGAATCATCAACGATTCCTTAACTACCCGAATATTTCCAGAAGAACTCAAAAAGCCATACAAAAGCCCTTTACGGAAGAAAACAAACTTGGACCCGCTGAACCCTCACAACTACAGACCCATAACAAATGGACCTTTCCTGGGCAAACTGATAGAAAGAGCAGCATTTGCCCAGATGTCACAATTCATTGAAGAAAATCCCATACTTTCAGACTTCCGAACAGGATTTCATCCAGGAAGAGGCACAGAATCTGCCCTCCTTGCCATCTGGGATGACCTAAAGAACACATTTGACGGCAATGGGGTTGCTGCGCTAAACCTCTTGGACCTCTCGGCTGCCTTTGATATGGCTAACCATGACACTCTGATGCAAAGACTCAACGAAGCCGGCATAGAGGGGACTGCTTTAGACTGGATCGCGTCCTACCTTCAGAACAGAACTACTGTCATCCATACACCACCCTTCTCGTCCCAACCGTACTCCACAAAAGCTGGGGTCCCTCAAGGCTCTATCATCTCGCCCATGCTTTTCAACATCTACATGAAGTCATTACCGGTACAGATCAATCAATTTCAACTCATGTGCTATAACTATGCAGATGACACACAAATACTCCTTCAACTGGAATGCGCCAAAGACACTGGAAACTCGCCAATTTTCAGTTGTCTCAGAGCCGTGGATCAATGGATAACATTGAGCCATCTCAAATTGAATGCTTCCAAAACAGAAATACTCACGTGTGGTGAATGGAAACATATGACCCGTTTGCCGCCTGGCCTGATGAACTGGCATCAGCGCCTAAAGTATCGAAGGAAGTAAGAAAATTCGGATTGACCATGGACTTCAAGCTATTGATGAATCCCCAAGTGGACAAACTAGCAAGATCAAGCTTTTTTACTATAAAAACTCTGTGACAAATCTTCCCCCATTTGGGATTTCCACACAAGCTCCAAGCTACCATCTCCCTTGTTCTGTCCAAACTCGATTACGCCAAAAGCCTCTAGCACGGATCACCTTTAATGACTATGAAAAGACTTCAACGGATTCAGAACTCTGCTGCCAGACATATCAAACCTCAAGACCACATCTCCCCTGCCTTGAAAGCCCTGCAGTGGTTACTGGTTGCCAGAAGATCAATGTTCAAACTGCTTTGTATCACCCACAAAGCCATACATGGAATGGGACCCCTCTTCATCAGGACTAAAGTCACCAAACACATTCATCATAGGAACCTTCGCTCTGGAGTGGCACCACGCCTCAAAATCCCAAGAATCCCAAGATACAAGAAAAAAACATGGGTGGCACAGCCTTCTCTGTTCAAGTGAACAAAATATGGAACTCTTTACCCCCCCCCAACATAAGATCCACAGACAAGTACCTTATCTTCAGAAAACGACTTAAGAATTGGCTGTCCCCCCACATAAGCACCATACGGAAACAGAAATATACACCATATCCCTCGGTATATAAGCATTTATTTGCACTATAGATATGTATCTATATATGTGTATTGCTGTGTATATATTTTTTTCCCTACCGCATCTGGTAAAATTAACTCACAGAATCTCAATACCAGACGGTAGTGCACCTTTCACATTTAGTTTCTCGGTCCTGATGAAGTGCCAATTGACCCGTTAGGGGCAGACAGGGCACGAAACCTGTTGACCATCTACACTTTGCTAGCCCTTTAGGAACACTATTCCAATATAGGGGCACCCACACCATTTTTAACCAGGCTTGGGCTACCAAAAACATTAAAACATGATTTAAGTAGGACTGCTCCAGACCTATTTTACCCATCTCACTACCCGTGCACTACACAATGTACAATTACTTTCCTACACTCTACATTTTTAGTCCTTTAAACTGAACACCTTGCCACCTTTACAACTCCCCACCTTTACAACTTTTCACCTTTGCAATTTACTGGTTCCCTCCTTGAAACAGTACCACTTTCCTCCTTTAAATGATACAAGTTCCCTCCACCACCCTGTACAACTTCTCTCATTTACAATATTTAACGTTTCTTCTTTAAACCTGTTGCGTGGTAAAGAACAGGTAACAAAGGAGGCTTTCATGTAGTTTCAAAGATGAATTTAAGATCCACGTAAAGAAGCCCATGTCCCGCATGCCCTGTCTCCACGGAGTCCAGGCTGCAACTGCCAGAGTTGTAGTTGGATGCCATGGAGAAGGAATTTCGAGTTTGAGAACTGTCAAAAGCAAACAATGCTAAACATAGTGGGAGACAAAGAATGATAAGAATGCAGTTACGTGCAAAGACAAAGGACACATCTCCTGGTCTAACACTACAAAACCTTCCAACTTCTCTCCTTTACAAGCCTTAACATCCAACCTTCATCACCATTGCCATCTCCTCCGATTCCACTAAGTGGCTAACACACGCCTTCAAAGTGGCTATATTCAAAATCGGGCTGTTTGTTAATGTTTGTGGGTGCTCAGTAAGAACAATCCAAATAAGAGGCACAGATTTATCAGCAGTAAAAAAGGCATCTTAGTTACATGTAGATTTTTAACATTTTGATTTTACTACGAGAGTTTAGTTATTTTTTTAAATGTTCACAGATTTCAGATGTTTTGAAAATATCTAGGATATTTTGGGGGGATTCTTTCAAGATTTGGGGTATTATTGGAAATTAGCAACATGTTGCATACATTTTAGGATTTACTCAAATTTTCTGTTTCTGTTTCTGAAGCAAGAGAGATAGGGTGTAGAGGTAAAAGGGATTGCAGGGGTTATGGGTGGAGAAGCTAAAGCGCAGATATAAACATAAGTGAGAAATTCTGTTGGCACTGAGGGAGCCACTAACTTATTATAATATCAGCTCAGATGAGTGTCTGGTGGGTCTGAGCAGTGGCTACTGGCAAAACAAGTATCTTTATAAAAAATGTTGCCCACATTTAATGATACTGTGACCCCCTGGAAACTCTCTTCTATCCCATGCAGGGACTGGCTGGCCGTAGTGGGCATCAGGCATTTTCCCAGGTGGCTGGAAGGGTGGAGGTTGGTTTTGCAAGGACTTATACATTTTTTTTCATTGGCGGCCCGTTTTGCCGGGGTGCTGCAATATTAGCATCTAGTACCAAAAGCAGCGGTGCTTCACACTTGCACCGCACCTCCGGGTTGGGGGCAGGCCCAGACTAGCCGTAGCGGGCACCGGGCAATCCCCCAGTGGGCCGCACGGGTGGGTGCCGGTTTCGGGCCCCTGGGGGCCGATTTTGTTACAGGGCCGTTTTTGCAGCTTAGCTGCAAAATCGGCCCTGTAACAAAATCGTCCGAAAACCCGCCCTGGCAGAGAGCTCAGCGGCACCCAACCCCCGGGGAGCGGAGCACTTTGCCAGGGCCGGTTTTGCTTCCCAGTCCGGCCCTGGTTGGGAGACGGTGGGGGGCTAGTTCTATAAAATTTCCAGGGCTGCTTTGGGTTCCCAGTCCGTCCCTGATCCCTTGTGATTCAATGTGGAAAGTCCATGTATAATCTTTGGGGGGAGGGGCAATTTTGCAAATGGATGCTGGTGGAAGTGTGTGAGAGTACAGAGAAACATATTTCGATTGCATTGTTTTTTTAAATGTTACAAAATAAAGCAATGCATCTTTCCCCCATTGTCCTCTGCATTTCATTTGAATAACAAAATATGTTTCCACAGTCGTTTCTGCACGTGTCCCAATTAACCAGGCCATCCTTAATAAGGGCCTTTATCTCCCTCATTCACCTTCTACAAAGACAAACTAAGGTAAAAAATGTCAGTATTCGCAAAGCTTGGAAAGTTGCAAACTTTTCACATGGAGAGCATTTCTGTGCAATGGCGATTATTAGCTGTGTAGCTGAGCCCAGTTCGGATTGCAGCCTTTTTTATGCAGGGTTACATTTTGTTGAGCTTTTTTCAGCACAAAGACAAATGTTTTCAGAATTTTCTTTGCAAGTTTCCCTTTTGCAGAGATTTACCATGCCCGATGACAACTGCTTGCAGACGTTTTTTTGCAAATTCACAGCCTGCTGAGAGGTTTTTATTCACAATGATTTGTTGTGCAGGTGAAGAACATAAAGGGCCTGATTGCAAGTGACCTATTAATTTACGATCCCTTTGGAACTACAAGTGGTGCGATATTTACTGCTCCTGGTAATTACCTGGTGCGATAAATATCGCGCCATTCATTACATGTTGGCAGGTCAAAATGTCCACAATTTTCCAGAATGAAAGGGCCAGATATTTACTGGGACAAGTAAATTTTGGTGCAAAAAGTACCACAATCTGCATGTTATTCCCTAAAACTCAGAATGCGTGTTAATTAAAAGCTCTAATGCCGTCTGAACACCTTGGTGTCGGATTTTTATCAGATGTTATGTGGGTGGTGACATTGTGCTTTGGAATAATGCCATCCCTTTTTTTTTAGAGTTTTATATAGTGCGAACTAGACCAGAACTGAATCAGGTATCATAGCGCTTTACCAGTTACGTTACATGAGGACACACATTCATTTTTTTTTTGTTTTGTTAGGCACGGGGAGATTAACGGCTAGATTCATCAAGCCTAATTGCGCTCGCAAAGGGCCAGATTCTGAGAATCTGGCCCTTTGCGAGTGCAATTTTTACATTTGGGATTCATCATCCCAAATGCAAAATTCGCTATTAAAGAATTCGCACATTTGCGAGGAATTGCATTTAAGGAATCTCTATTTGAGATTCCTTAAATGCAATTCATGAACCATTTTAAAATTGCGAAATCGCAATTTTGGGCTGTTATTTACCGCGAGGTCAAACCTCGTGGTAAATAGCGAAAACTTAGAAAAATGCATTTAAATGCATTTTTCTAAGTTGCATGTTACACACACACATGTCCTTTGGACATGTGTGTGCGCAACACCAATTTAGATTACATTTCAGGGGTGCTACGGGGTGTCCTTTGGACACCCGTGGCACCGATCGCTTCCGTATTTGCGATTAGGTAATTGCTAATCGCAAATAACGAATGACTCCCCATTCATTCCTATGGGCCTTTAGGCCCATAGGAATGAATGGGCAGTTATTCCTTATTTGCGATTAGCAATTAGCTAATCGCAAACAAGGAATCAGTGGGAATCGCAAATTCAATTGCGATTCCTACATGAATCCCGTTTTGCGAGTCGTTAATAGCGAATCCTTAAAATTCGCTATTAAGGACTCGCAATTCCTTACCTTGATGAATCTGGCCGTAAGTGATTTGCTCAGAATCACAGGATGTTTTTGGTTAGCGTAGTTACCAAGACTCGAACCCAGGTCCGAGGTCGAACGCCCTAGCCGTTAGGCCAACTCTCCTCCTCACTCACAGAAAAATTAACCAAAAGGCTAAAGTTGGTCAACCCTTTGCCCCATGCTATATAATCTGGTGGTGGGTGGAAGGAACAGACCAATAGATGAAGAGGGTTGTGTGAAAGCCTCTCTACAAGTGTGTATATGTGTGTTTGTCTGTGAATGTATTTTTGTTTTTAATTGGCAAAACAAAAGGCACTGACTTACGCCAGGCAAAAAATAGGGCTATTTCTGAAAACATATCTCCTGCAATAAACATTGTGGAAGACACTGGATAGATCACACAGTTTCTTGAAATGTCCTCAACATTTTGAAGTGGCAGTCTTTTAAGGAAAGTCTCAAATGTTTAGACCTAATCGTTCAATCTTTCCTTTAAACCAAAAAAACAATAGTTGCCCTCCACCTGCCCATAATCTACTTAATTTCAGAACCTAAGACATACCTCAGTTGAAGTGGAACCAGCCTAATAAATTCACCTCGTTCATTCGAACTCACGGAGAAGAGTCTCATTGAAGGCAGAAGGATGGGAACAAGCACAGGCAACAACACGAAAGAGAAGCGTGCCACCGCTAATAACTGGGAGAACCCCTAACAGCACACACACGATCTTTGCATCCTCAAAGTCTAGCACATTTTCGACTCATTAAACATTTATTTATATGTACTCAAGCGTAAGACCAGCACTTGAAAACAATAATTGAGAAAAAAAGCTGAATGATAAAAACACACAAAACAGCACTAATATCATAAAAATTAAAAAGTTGACTCGAATTCAGAAAGAAAGAGGAAAGGGAGCCAAGACAGCCCTTTATGACCAATTTTAAAGACAACATTAACCATGGGCTTCATTCTCAGGAGGAAAAAGGCAGATCCGCTGAAATCACGCACTAAAGGCATTTCTATGTTTATAGCTAACAGCCGCTCCTGCGTTCTTTCAGCCAGCTATGGGAATTGCATGTCAGTGTTGTCATAAACATGTTGGAAAAACTGCTGTAACTAAAAATAAATTGCTCCTTTTAGCGGGGCACGATTTTGTCAGTAAGCTTGTAAGCGGGGTGGCTTGTGTGGGTTGCTATTTTAATGGGGGGTTATTTTGGATCGGTGGGAGGGACCGGAAGCCATTAGAGCATTATTATTAGAGCATTATTGTAAGATCAGTGGGCTATTTTGGTGAAGGATAGATTGGTGGTGGGTTATATTCTTAGATACTATTTTAGCAAGAGTGTTATTTTGGTGGTGAATTATTCTATCCTATAATTTTTCTATAAGTGAATTATTTTGAGTGGGCTTTTTGTTATTGGGCTATTTTAGCGGTAGGGTATACAGCTAACAGTATATTGTGACCATGAATTCATTTTGTTCAAGGCTTAGGGTCTTATTACGAGTACGGCGGTCCTGGGACTGCCGTACTTGTGGTGGCTTGTCCGACCATCGCCACCCCTTCCGATCCGCCGTTCGTTTAAGAGAGCGGCGGTCGGACCATCACAGGACCGCCTCCACTGCCAGGATCCCACAGAAGTGACGGTGCGGATTGGAGGCTGAATTTGTGGCGGTGCCGATGCCGGCACTACTGAGTGAATTTCGACCTGACTTTCCACCAACCATTTCATGGTGGTGAGCTTGCCATGAAATGCTTGGTAGAAAGGTAGGAAAAGGGGCCCCCAATAGGGACCTGGGTAAATCTGACCCCGGGGTTTGGGAGCCAGGGGCACAAGATGTGCCCCCTACAAGTCCATGCTCCTGAGTACACTGTGTGGCATGCATAACATGGTGCGTGCCACACCGTGCGCATGACATGATAGCGGTCCCATGGCGGCGGTAACGGCTGGCTGCAATCCTCAGCCAAAGCATGCCGCTGCAGTGGGACCGCCGCTGCACCACCCACCCGCCCATAGATTCTACTCGGAACCTGGCGGGTGGGCGGGTGCACTATGGCCTTGGCGATCCTCCTGTGGGCGCAGTGCTGGCAGCCCTACAGGAGGATCGCCAAACTCGTAATCAGGCCCTTGGTTTGCAAAGGAGTCATGATACCAGTTGATTCTTTTGGTTGTTGGCTATGTTGCTAGTTGTTCTGTTTCGTTTTTGTGAACTTTTCTATTTGCCATTGCTAAAAGTTTTTTTAGAGCAATTTTTCTATCCGTTTATTTTGATTGAGGGATAGTTTGTTATTTGTGTTGCTTATATTTTGGTGTGTGGTTATTTGTTTACGTGTTTTGTATTGTTAGTAGGGTATTTGTTAATGGTCAATTAGGCCAAAGGTTATTTTTGTAGTTTATTTTGTTATTCAGTTATTACATAGGTGAATTGTTTTGTTAAATATTTCTTTTGATACAGAAAAGGTGTTTTTACTGTTTTTTTTGTCTGTAGACTTTTATTTTGTTGACTCTTGTGAGGCAAAGGGTTGTTTTTGTGGAGAAATTAGTTGGCTGGAATTTAAATCAGTGCTTTATTTGAGATATTTTGATTCTGGGCAATTTAAATTTTTGGGCACAGCATATTCTTCAGTAGTGGGCTTTTGGTTGTTGTGAGCTACAGAGTTTGTGTGTGTTTGGTACTGGGGTGTTTTGGTGTACTCTAATGCACGAACAAACAGGGAGAAAGATGTGCATACTCATGGGTCTGTAGATACACAGTGCCGGAGGTGTCTTCACTGGAGGTGGGAACATGGCAGCACCTTCTATGCATATCGCATTCTGCAACTGAATAAACCATATAAAGCCATTAGAAGAGTTATGTGCAATCCAGTGTGCACATCGCACTCTCTGTAAATACCGGTTGCACTAGCTATGCAATGTAACGGACGCACAATTTATCCAAGATGTATAGTTTTGGACCTCGGAATGGGGACTAACGTGCTAACTGTGCATGCTTTCTCCCACATCTTGTGCCCCAGTTGGAAACTCGCTTAGGGAGCAAACAGTTTGTGGTCATTTGGGATTTGCCATTAACTTGTAATGAGAGCCAGTGTCTAGATTGGGCAGGGACCTCTTGTGTGGTGGGTCTGTATGGACTGCATGAGAGGAGGCTATTATGCAGGTAGACTCTTTGGGGAGGGGTTAATATGTGGGTGGACTGTACGGTTCGAGAGGCTCTTATGTTGGAACACTGGGTGTGTTTGGGGGCTGTTTTTCGAGCACACAATCTGATCTGTGCTGTTGTGTAAACAGAGTGGGTGTGTCTATGAGTTATTATGTGCATGGATTGTTTGGGCGGGGTTTTACAGAGGGAGATTGTGTGGCCAGAGGTTCTTATGGGGTAACAGTAAAGGCTGCAGGCTCATTAGACCCAGTTCTAGGTGTGAGCACAATGAAAACTCTGCTCACTGCCCACTCAGAGGTGTCTGGGCTTGGCCAATAGATGATGGACAAGCATAGAGCAATAAGGAACGAAGAGTAGTACGAGTGGCGCCTGCACTAAATATGGAGGAACGAATGAATCTGTTTTTACCGAAAAATACTGGAAGATTATGCTCAGTCTGTGCCATAATTATGCTCAGGTGAAATTTGATTTGCACCTTTGTCACTTGTATACATTTGAGACTTTTGTGTCACCCTTACTACTCAAAATTCAGAAAATTAAACCATTATGCCAAATTGTGTGTTCGTAGAAAAACTACCGCATGGAAACAACCTGAATGACCAGAACAGAAGCAGCGGTCATTTACGGTACTTGTGTTTTTGGCACTGTTTATGTTTACTAATGTGTTCTTGCATCCAAAATGAACACGAGGATGCATTTTTTTGCTAAAATGTAGTGCCTAATGGCTTATTTGCATTTTGCATAAATATGCAGATCTTCATATTTTTCCTGAAATTTCATTTAATTGCGTAAAAGTAAATTATGTGAATTTCCCATATCCATAGTCGCAATCTGAAGACAATCTGTTCAATTGAAGAGTTTTGAATTTAAGGGCACGACATCAGCGCCAAGTAGGTGATCTAAGCAAGCTTATGTAATGAAGTTAAAGTGGGCTTGACCTCTGTAGAACATTGAAGACAAGAAAAGCAGTGCATACAATATCTTCACATTGGTAATTTACGAAGATGTGGATAATAGTGATAGTCTAAGAGTGCCCCGTCGAGCCTTTTACTAGTGTAATATTTGTTTCTATGGTATGTTCAATGTGGGTCCAGGGTACCCGGATCCATCCCACATTTTCAGGATGACCGGGATGATTCCTGTTTAGACTAATAGCAAGTGAATTTACTGGGCATGGTTATACTGAAAATATGACATGGATCCTGCCATCCGGACTATCGCTGAACTATGTACATGGTTGACCCACTATCGAAACAGCACAGAGGGAGCTCCCACGTCAGTGACAGGAAGTAGTGGTATCATTATTTCATTAAATGTTATGCCCCATGTGCACACAAGAGGAGATTTGCACTCATGTTTTTTAGAATAGTGGTACCATCGATATTTAAACTCGGTGCCCTCGATGTCCATCTGGAGGGTGTGTTTGGGGAGTAGACGAAGACAGACATACCAAGTATAAGACCCTCTAATTGGGACTCTTGGTGGGGGAGCAAGGGCTTTCTGTGGGCATGTGGACCAGGGTTTGAGTGGGCCGGTGCCCAGTTGAAGCTAGTAAGTGGAAGACTCTTGATCAGCAGAGAAACTGTAGCCTGCACGCAATAAGTGAGAATGATAACACACAAGGAAGGAGTTGGAGGACAGAACATGTGGAATGCTGGGTAAGGTTATTTACTCCCAGTGGGAGGGGGTGGGGTAGGGGTTCCAGCATTCCTCTGTTATTTTTTCTGTCTGGGAGATTGTCATCTCCATAACTAAGGAATGGGACGAAGACTGGAGGGACCTGGGGATAATGATAATGCATGATGGAAGGAGATGGAGGTCAGACGTGGCGGTCCAAGGTAGAAGGTGGTGGATATTGAAGCACAAGAGATTTCTGAATTTGCACAAGAAGTGAAGGCCAGAACAGAAATCAAGACAGCAGGATCTATGATACGGTGATCTAAAGGAGGGAAGGGAGAATAAAGGATGATGGGAGAGATAGCCACGAAAATGAATGAAAAAGGCCAACCACTTTCACTTTATGGAAATACGTACTAGGGACATGCAAAGTTTTTTTCACCTAGGTTTGGCCAATTCACGATTTTTGCCTTATGTGAAGGTAGTAAAGTATTGCAGTTTTCCTTCAAAAAGTTTTTCCTCCATACAGTGCCTCATTCTCACACTAACAGATCCGTGCCCACCCAAAATTACTCAGTGTGCCCAAAAGTCGTAGTTCCATGCTGGAAAAAGGGAAGTGTATGTTGTCCAACCCATTTCTATGCCCAGTGATAATTGTGGAAGAGAACTTCAAGGCCCTGATTACGACATTTTGGTAGAGCGGTGGCGCAGCAGTGCAAATCGCCGCACCACCGCTCCATCGAAGGTTGCTGCCACCCACCTGCCAGATTATGATTTTTCAGCAGTGTGGCAGGTGGTCGACGTGGCGGTCCTATGGCGGTGCCTCTTTTAAAGGCTGCAGTGCATTTGAAAAAGGCACTGCAATGGGACAGTGTGACAAGTTTCTAGCACGGCATGGAATCTAAAGTCCATGCCATGCAGGAACCTATGTGCATGCAAACAGAAAGGATGTTATGCCCTCCTGTGCGCATCCACATGCGGTGGAGGACCTGGGAGGCCCTGTAGGGTCCCCTTTTGTTTCCTCTCCTCCAAGGTTTACATAGAGGAAGAACTTCCATGTATACCCTGTAGGAGAGGAAACTCGTAATATGCTTGGCGGGATGGCAATGGTACCACCAACCATAATGCGGCCTCTGACCACTGCTCCAACGGCAGTCAACGGAGGTTCCCTGGAGGAGTCCAACTGCCCAACTCATAATGTGGCGGTTGGACCACCGGTGCTGCGGTGGCTGGATCCGCCACACCATCACTAGTCTGGCGGACCTTGGACCGCCAGACCCGTGACGGGTCCTTAATGTTTTCTACCAATTAAATCTTCCACAGAATCCTTTTTTTTTTAAGAGAAGGATACAAGGATATACATGCATCCTTAATTGTTGCAAAAACGCTTAATTTTGATACTGGTGTCCCGAACGGATAACTTTGTAAATGTTTAATTGGAGCAACACAAATGTTGCAAAAACATACTATGCATTTGGGAAGTTTCACTGTAACTACCCTCAGTGGGTGTTAGTTCACAGAGAGCATTTTATTTGACAGTCTGGAAAGCATTGACTACTAGAGAGAACTCTGGACTAGTGTGGAAGGAAAATGACTTGCAATCAGCTGCTGCTTGTATTTCAGGGTTTGACTGCCAGGAAGGAGGTGTCTGGCATCGAATCCCACTCCTGGACAGCCATAGGCACTCACGAGAAGACCACTGGTGAACCAGCTTTAGCTGATCAGTAGCCTCCCCGCAAGGTTGCTACATCTGTACAAGCCTCAATCAATCTTAAACTGGTGTTTTCATCGCTAAAGCTTCAAATGGTGAAGTAGACAACACTTGGCAGAGACACAAGGGCTTTAAGGGGATGGATGTACCGTCCTCATTTGCATAATGTATTCCTCCCAGAAAGCACGGTGTTGTACACACTTTCCTTAATGCCCGGGAGATCTGAGAGCTGGTGCATGCTTCCGAGAGCTACGTATGGAGGGCCTGCAGCTGCCAGCTGGGACACATACCCTCACCAAGACTGCAACAAGAGCGCGCCACAGATGGCACATTCAACAGAAATAATCTCCTACTCAACACTTCCACTTAAGGACGGTCAGAGGATTCGGAGGAGGGGTGCAGCAAAACTAGAAATGCCTTGCGATAGCTCACAAATGTAGGGATCAGCCTGGTTTAGTCCCATTTGGGATCTTTAAGACCCTCAGATGGTCAACACTAGCCTATGCTAACATTGAAGATTGCTCAATATTGCTAGTCGAACACTCCCCTGACTCATTCAGGCACATTCCCTGGAGTTGCTGCCTCGCTTCATGCCATCGGGAACCCATGGCTCCAGTCGTGATCTTTCCAGTTTCAAATTAAAAGTGCGATAGTTCATTTGGTTCAATGGAAGTGAGTCAAGATTACCACACCCAGAATACTTTAGACTGCTCAGATGATTGCTCAAGGTGGCAACCCTAGGACGGGGGCAGTAAAAGATGTGTGATAAGGTGTTGATGTATTTGTCCTACTATGAGACCCAGGACTAGAACATTGAAGCCTTCTAGATAGACGCAAAAACTCTTAGAGTTAAAACATGCACAGCATACACAACTTGGGAAATGGTGTATGTTACTTGCTTCTGGATTGATACACAAAGTTACAGGACAATCCGGGACAATGGCAAGATGTTGTTTACAATAGGTCTCTCTCCTAACAAGTGTTAGCACTGGAAATCAGAAGCCAATGCTAGATTGGATGCCACACTATTATCAATGTCATTTAGAACAGTCTCCAAGCCCAGGCCAATCTGAAAACTGGAAATTAGGGGTGGGCGTAACTTGCATAATTACATGTAGTGTAATCACTCAGAATTACCTAAGAACAGTGGCAGCTCCTCCGTAATGGCGGAGGAGCGTCGCCCCCCTGCCTGGCTCAGAGTCAGCAAATGAAAAATAAAAAGATGTTCTAGCATCATTTTATATTTCATCTGCCGGCTCTGAGCCAGTGCTGGAGGGAGGGGCAGCCGAGGCACGGGAGGGTGTAGGAGGAAGGCTATGCACTCTCCCTAAGTGCACATATATGTCTGGCCGGCCGTATCAGGCCATTCAAACACATATGCGCACTTAGGTTTCTCCAGCCCGGCTGCATTGAACAGCTGGGTTGGAGAAACCACACAGACTCCCTGGTTTGAGAGGAGTGTCTTTCTAGCCCGATCAAGCCAAACCCCATGCTGCTCAGCAGCACATGGATTGGATGGGAGTCTGTCCTAGGGGCTGCTGGGACCAGAAAAAGGACAAGTGGCGCAACGTGGCAGGTGGCCGGCGGCCAGCGGCTTCAGGTAAGATCTGTTTTTTAAAAATATTTTACTTTTAACTCCTACCGTCCCCTTGGCGCTACCCCTTCCGTGCTCCCCCTCCCGCGTTCCCTCCACCTGCCCCACTACCCTTTGTTTGTGGCGCCTGCCACTGCATAAGAATTACACAAGATTATGTGGAATTATGCGAGAAGAGTAATTCTTTGTTTAGCACTATTTTTTAGAGCAAAAGTGTCCCCTTGGGTAAAAAATGAATGAGAGGTTGTATTTTTGCGCTAAGAAATAGCACAAAATGCAGCCGAATCAGGATTAGCAAGCACGAGCAGCCACTCACGCTCGCTAGATGTGCTTTTGGGGTATGAATTTTTCTCCAATTTAATGCCAGCATTTTGCGCTACTTCCTTATCGTAAAATGCAAGAAACTGTGCTAAATAAAGCCGAACACGATGGTTACACGCCAACCACCGCTCGCTAAATGTGCTCTTGCAGTATGATTTTTCCCCTATACTAAACCAGCAGCAGTTATCTTGTAATTATGGGAAACATCCTTTACAACGAAGGCAGACCCACAACTTGCCTTTACAAAGCAGTCACTACTCCAAATGCGACATTACCATGCTTTCCTTTACCCCGCAAGTTGTTACAAAGACTTGCTGTATGAAACACGGCGTTGGACTGGTGTTGGATATTAAGTTCAACATCTTCCCTACTGATGCACCCACTGGGGTTACAATAGTAATTTATACTATCCAAAGTCCAGCGCCCCTAAAGAAAGCTGTTGTAATGACTTGAGTGGTAAAGGAACGCATGGTAACGCGGCACTTGGGGTACTGACTGCGGTGTAAAGCCCTGTGTGGTAAATGCATGCGGGGTTCAGTCATAAAACCTGTAATTATCAGTAATTCTACATTAACTCCTTTGCTGCGGCGGCTATTCCGTTGCAGCGCTAGTAGGGAGGGGGGCCGCGCGGCGCGGCCGTACTCGTGACAGAACCGCTCCGTCATGAGCCTTCGGCGCGCTATGATTGTGACGGAGTGGTTCCGTCACGGCCCCGCCCGCTCAATAGAAACCGCCGCACAGGCGCGAAATCAGCGCCGCGCAGTCGCGCCAAGCGGGCCGTGACGGAACCGCTTCGTCACCAGCACAGCGTGACCGAGGCTGGTGATGGAGCGGTTCCGTCACCAACGCCGAAGGGGTTAAAGAGTAACACAGAATTACCAGAATACTTCAATTACTCTGGTGAAATTGAAATTGTACTGAGGCCTACTGGAAATGCAGGGGATACCTCCTGCAACGGAACAGTAAGATTCCTACAGAGATTCTGCGACTGTTTAAGCACATATGTTTGGAAGGGTGTTCCACAGCCAGAATGCTTGGGATAGAAGTCATCCAGTGGAGAACGTCTTTTGAAGTGTGGGTGAAAAGGAGTTAGCCCGTGGATTCCCATGGGTACCTGTGTATGTAGATACAAGAAGGAAAGAACATTTGTCCAAATATCTTGACGCACTGCACAGAGTTCCAATGGATGCAGGGATCAAAAATATCACAAACTCAGCAGAAGAAAAAGTGTTTCAATCACTACTGGAAGAGAAAAATATTTTAATCCAAATATGAGGCAACAACGACTAGTTTCATAAGTAAAAGAGGCGTCTGGTGCCTAAACTGAAGACTCACAAGCTAGCCCTCTACTTGCAGAACTTTAAAAAGATCTAAAGATGCACTGTAAATTCTACGGGACAGGCAGGAACCACAAAGTCTTTTCTTGTTCCTTACACGATCAAGCATTTTTATCCCTTTAGTAAGTCTAAGAGAGACATTTTGTGCCAAATGAAGCTTGTTCTGCACCTACGTCGGGAGGCCACTGACAATGTTATGGCATTAATCTGGTTTGACGTGGATTAGAGCCCATACTATTCTCGTTCTAAGAAGGATTACGGGAATTCACTCTACGGAGACGGAGTTAATAATAAAATAAGTGGTGGCTGGTGATCTTTAAAAGAGGTGGGTGTGTTATACGAGCCAGGAGTTCATTAAATTGTTTTGTACATTTGTTTTCACTCATACTCTCACATTTACTCTCTTCCCTCTACCTCACTCCTACTCATTCCTGCTCACAGTTTTTTAAATACATCTTTTTATTGACAAATAAATAAAGAATAAATAAAGAACAAGTACAAAAAACGGGTTTGCACTGGCATTCCATTCGGCTGCATTAGTATCTCAGTGCCCAGCATTCCCTGCACTTCCTCCTCCGACACTGTGGACATTGATGAAGAATACAGTTTGCCCAGATAACGTTTTATCAAACCCAGTGAGGGCGAGGTAGTTACAAACATTGCCCCTGTAGCCATTCCAATGTCCCCAAATGTTAGCCTACTTTTGGGATTATCCCCTGACTTCTTATACCACCCTCTATCCATATCTCGCTTCCAGTTCTCCAGCTGCGGCACCGTCTCTGCCCCCATAATCCTGCGGTGGTAAATTTGGAAATTGCCAATCCCAAGGCTATCCATGTACGCTCCATGTGAATCAGATCTGTTTCACCCCAGATGCTCGGTAGACACCATTTTGTCGAGGCGGCCATGGTGCCCCCGGTCACTTACTTCATACACGCCACTACTGCTGCCCAAAATCTTTGCAACTCCCATCCACTGTTACTCACACACAAACATACTTGTATTCACTGGTTCTTGTTCTTACTCACAAACACCCTTACATACACTCACCCTTTCACACTCACTGACTCTGGGTCCGGATGCAACTGCACCTGCACCTGCTGCACCATAGATAGCTACACCCTTGACTCACTTCCACTCCCTCTCACAATCTACAGTCACTCACTCCTAACACTCTTTCCTTCGCTCACTCCCTTGTACTCACTTTCACCTATTCATACACACTCTCATACTCTGATTCTCACACACTTTCACTCTGATTGACACTCACAAACACACTCACTTTCACTCAATCCCATTCAGTTTTAGTCACTTACAAACAGATACATACATGAATAGAGAAATACCTTTTTTTCTTACCGTGCTTCCTTTACAGCAGAACAGGAATCTGGTGCTGGACATTGGAACCAGCAAGCCATGATTGTCACCAAGGAGCAGGGCAGAGAATGCAAGGGCTGGTTTGAAAAGGGAAGGCCCACCTTAATCCCTCTTCCAGCTTCTTGATAGGATTGGAAGCTCAGGCTTACAAGAAGTGGGACAAAGCTATGGATGCTGCCCTGCTGCTCTGTACGGCTTGCTATTGGCCTCAGAGATACTCTGACGTGTGCCCTGACAGCCACATTTTAGCAGATATACTGAGCTGCCTGATGCATGTGCAGCATGTCTGATAAAAGAAACTGATTGGACCTTTGTGAGGGGACCATAGTTGAACAATGCCCCTCAGTCATGCAAAATCCAGACATCCACCTACACACTGTTGTATAGCTGGATTTTGCCTCAGCCACCTTCTCCTCCTGGCATCAAGAGCCTGGAGACGAGGCCAAGAGGGCTGACCTGCCCACTGGTAGTGTTCATGAAAACACGAAAGTCGTGTTTTCCAATTTAACTCCTTGACCGCGGTGCGAATTCCGTCGCGGTGCTGGTGATTTATTGAGTGGGTGGAGTTCGGACAGCCCCCGGCCGTCCTCTGCACACGTCCACTGTGACGTTGGACGGCTGGGGGGCGTCCGACGCATGGAAGGTGTTAAATAATGTGCTGTGTCACGATTTGGATAGGCAAGGTGCAGAACGTGGGGGCTCACAAAAGAGAGGAGGGCTGAACCCTCAGGCCCCTAAGTAAACTTGTAAACTTGTAAACTTGCAGATTTATATAGCGCGAATTGTTGCCCGGAGGCGTCCAAGCGCTGAGAAAGCCACAAACCTACTGATAGGCAAAGGAGGGGGACAGGCAGTTAGTAAGAGGATGTGAACAGAAAAGTCTTTAATTGCTTGCGAAATACTGTGAGGTTAGGGTTGGCTCTGAGATGGAGTGGGAGAGTGTTCCAAGTCTTGGACGCGTTATATGCGAACGTCCTTCCGCCAGATCTAGATCTTTTTATTCTTGGCACCACTGCCAAGAAGGTCTGGCTGGAACGAAGACTTCGGTTTGGGATGTAATGGGTGACCAGATCACGGGTGATACTAGGGCCCATATTCCAGAAGGCTTGATGGGCTATACATAGTGCCTTGAACAAAACTCTCTGCCGAATTGGTAGCCAATGAAGGCTAGTCAGTCCGGCCCTCACTGAGTGTCTACGGGGGATTTTGAGCAAAAGACGCGCTGCGCAGTTCTGTACAATCTGCAGCCTGCGTAGAGTATATTCTGGGGCGCTGAGGTAGAGTACATTATTAAAATCAAGGCGTGATTGTATGAGACCTTGAATGGCTACCTGTTTGGCTTCCATGGGAAGGAGAGGAAATATTTTATTTAGCACCCTCATGATGCCAAAACAGGTGGCTGAAAGCTTTGTGGCTTGCACATTGAAGGATAAAGATCTGTCCAGCCACACTCCAAGGCTTTTGATGTTATTTTTGGGGAGTGGAGGAGGACCTAGACAGGGAGGCCATAGAGAGGGAGGAAGGACCAGATCAGAAGGGCCTAAGAGCATCAGCTCTGTTTTGTCCCCGTTCAACCCCGTTAAGTAGAATCCACCACTGAACCCCTTCGCCGCTGCATGGGATGTGGGGCTAGAGATGTGACGGTAGAAGAGTAACCTCCTTATGAAGCCACAGTTCTAAATACTATAGAAGGCTGTTCATCTTGTGGTGGTGATAGCTCAGCTCCCTGCGCTTTGAGTATTAAGCTAGCTGGTGCTGTTCCTCAACCAGGAGATTTCAGTTGATGAATGTTACTCATTCCTGACCCACAGGAGGAGTTTAGAGGAGCAACTGCAAAGCCAATCAAGGAACCACACGATCGTATCCTGTTTACATTTAGTATTTGCCAGATGTCTATTGGGGAGCCCGGGTAGCTTGTATCCCTGTGAAGGATTCTCTCCTCGCCGTACCATGTATGCACACCATTGTGTGAGGTGTACAAAGTGGATGCTAAATAGGAGTGGATAGAGAGAGTCAGACCCTATAACAAAGGTCCACTCACATCCCGCCTTAGACCCCAACTTCCTAAATTCCACACAAACAAATAAGATATGAAGGTTGAGTGGAATGGCAGTGTCGTAGTCACTAGCTTTCCCCAATACGTAGATTCTAAATATGGAGGACAGCTAACACATGCATGTATGCACACAGAGGCTCAAACTTCAATAGCAGCAAGCGACAATGCCCTTTTGTCCAATCAGCGCCGATACCAAGGAGTTGTCAATGTCGATACGCCTCAGACGGACAGAAGTAAAATAAGGCTCCTCCTTGGACATAAACAGCACCTTGGGAGATGGGCACTTGTCCACAGCTGCGTTATAGGTGATGAACAATAGAATATTAAATCGTTCAGCCGCCTTCTGGTTGGACCAGCACAACCCAAATGACTGTTGAATCTGCCTGCAAGAATATGTGATGTTTTTTACTGGGGGTTGTGCTTTCAGAAAACTTCGGCATCTTACAGGTCTTGCAGGGTCAGCCATTTTGTTCGAGCTACACTGCTTCTATCTTTTCAAAGACTAAGCGTGGAATTACCTTATTCCCATGGAACCTCTGGCTGATTCCTTCGGTCAGGCATGCCTGCAGTTGCATCCTCGTCTAGTTCTTTGACCCCCATTGAGTGGCAAAGTCTTGTAACTGCCCCCTACATCTGTACAGGACGTCAGTTTTTCCTCAAACGAGTGATTGCATTTTTTCAGATCCCTTCCTCGGGCAGGCTAATACAACTGAAGGCTCAGTTGCATATGGTTGCAGCCCACTTTCTAAACTCATACCATGTCCCACGACCCACTTACTGTACGCCTCTGCGGATAGATTGTCCAGCACAGAACAAGAAGTTTTTAAGTCTTACAGCTTGTGTGGATGACTGTGAAGAGGAATCGAGCACAACTGAGGGTTATCAACATATTCCTCTCAAGTTATAATGTTTTGCCAGTACTGTGTCATATTGACTCACAAAAGTTGTTCCATGCTTGGTGGGAGGAAAAGGAAAATTGGGGATCACACGCAAAGATGCAGGCATAAGTCAATAGTGGGCCATTCAGGTAAGCTTTGATGCCACCGACCAACTGAGCACCCACTCTTGATATTCAAGCGCCAATTCATCTAGAAAATCTGCCTCCAACTTAAAATTGGCAAAATAAACTACTTAGCCTTATTTTGTTTGAAAATTGAAGGTTTTTCTTCATATGATCCTAATTTTCCAGTCCAGGCTGCTGAAGTTCGGCTCTAGACAGCAACCAAACATGTTGTATACACACCGGATTCTTCACACACTTTGAAGTTATTTTTTCTCAATGACATCTGGATCTTATTTTCATTGCTGTCTTCCAGATGTAAGTTAGAGATCTCCTGTGGAGCTGTAGCACAGGCAATAGAGTGCGGAAGGTGCTGCATCCTCCACAGACCCAGGTCGCCTGCCCTATAAGCGAGTATGTGGGGGGACTTCACCTTTATACGGTTGCATGCCATTGACTTTTCATCAGTCCACCTGCTTTATCACAATTGGCGGCTTGGCCTTAAATCTTCAAATTTCCCTATAGACCAGTCCACCACTGCTCAATGGGCACGAGGCCTTCAAGTTTGGTTAAGCGTGTAACTGGCATCTGCCTGCTGAGCCGCGGGGAGTTATCGGGCATGATGGTGTGTGTCACTAAAATGCACAGAAAAGTGTGGATTAACAGAAATTTCAGTCGCCAAACTTTGTGCAAGTATTATTTTATTCTGTAATGAATACAGCACAGGTCGTTTTTCTAGAAAAAGTAGAGAAGAAAACTTGAGGAAGAATTTGTAATACAATCTTTTCTTTTTTGCAAGAATTTTCACCAACTTGTGAAACTTTATAAAGTTGAAACACTTTGTAAACTTTGCAAGAGCTCGGGTAGTCAATGTCAAATTTCAGGTGAAATTGAATTTAATCATACCCCTACAAAAGGTCCACCTAGAATTGCCCTGGGTACACACTTAAAAGCTGGATGCTGGCAGGGGTTGTAAATCCTGCATTTGAAAGCAGGTATGATGGAAGAGACAATATTCAAGTACTGATTTTCCTTTGATTCTTTTTGCTGCAAGACGTGTCCTGGAACTCTGGCTACCTTTTGTTCCAGCAACTGATGTATTTTTAATCCCCGAAACCTGCAGTAGCAAAGACAATGTCAGGGAAGCCAATGGGCGGTACTTAATTTATAAGTGCCAAGGCTACAGTATTTTTTGAGGGTCCACTGCAGCTGACACGGGCCAACTTCTGCCACTACTGGCAATTGCCAGAGCTTGTTTAAAGAGTATTAAATCGTCACTGAGGAATTCTACTGAAAAATAGATACAAGGCGCCAGTATGTGGTGAATAAATAGGTGCAGGTGTTTAGAAAAAGGTGCCGGTGTCGAGCCCGGGCAATCTCCAGCACAAATTAAGCACTGCCAATGGGCAAGCAAGGAGCAGCAGCTGCACCCACTGACTAACCACAATGAACGTGCTCAAGACACTGATATCACATTTGCAAACAAGACATTCTTCATTTGACTTACATTTGCATTTTCTATTTTTTTACAAGAGCTAGTGCAAGGACGTCAAACGGTGTGCCACGAGGGCCAGATGTTCATGCTATCCAAAAAAGATACAATTATATACAATTAACATACATGGGACACATTTACATATTGAGTAGTCAGCGTAAATGTTTCAAATGGCCAACAGTGCAACTGCCAATTGTTCCCCCATCCACCCCCAAATCCTGCTCAGCTTAAAAGAAGGCAGGAATTAATGTCATGGAATGCTGCGGAGATAGGTACTAAGAAGTCTTACTAAGGATGAAGCTCGACTGAAGAGCAAAATGGCCGCCATTTGCAGCTGGGTGTCTCCCACCCCAGTACCAGAACAGAGGGTGTGCACATTCTGCTGCCTGGGGCCTCCTGCTCCCTGCCTCTACCCCCGCACCCTGCCTCCCAGTTCACCTCGACGCGGGCCTGTGCCAGTTATTTAAAAGCTCATCTGTCTTGGGTGCGTTTTGCTGATTTGGCGCGTCTTGTTGTCGGCCGGCAGAGCGGGTAGCAGCTGGAGCCATCATGGCCGCCATCAGCGCGGGCAAGCTTCCACGCTGATGTTCGGTGGCAGGAGCCGCCATGGCCTGATGGGATGTCGACAGGTGGCAATGAATATCCGGTGGCCAGAAATAGGTATAATGCGTGACGTTCCCACTTCGATCTGTTGGCACCTCAGGAAATGTTAATTCACAAGAATTATATGGATGGCGGGAAGCCAGCCCAGCGCTGCCACCGTGCCTTCGACCTGCACCGCCATGCTGCTCCAATATCCCACGCAGCTCTGCAAAGGCACCTCAAACCGGCGTTTGAAATGGAAATATAGCAGTACGGGTCCTCCCTACGCATAGTATCCGGTTGCTGCCAAGAAATACTGGTACACTCCCACTAAAAGTACGGCACCAGGGCTTCAGAAGTGCTGATACTGTGAATGAACTTGCAGGCACTCATAAACCGCCTGTTTAAAGCACCGCCTCAAACCTGCCCTGCAGCACCTCTGCTATTTCATTACTGACAGGGCTCGAGTCGGGGTACCACGCAGGTAGACGGCGTCCCCCACTTATTTTACCGGGAGTTCGATAATTGGAGCAAATGGAGCCACACATTCACTCTTTGGCCTCTCTGGGGCGAGATCGGAGCTCATTTAGAACGCTGCTCACGCGCTGGCTTCTCTGATGCAATCGCATCTAGGAGGTGAGCGAGGGGAGGCAATGAGTCTGATGGTGCAAGCCACCCTTTGTGACATCACTTCCTGTCATGACGTCAGCATCCCCCACTTCTTTTTTTTAGGACTTGTGCCCTGAGTATTGAGATCATATGTAGCACGCAAACATACCTCAAACCTGTACTTCCATCATGGCATTCCTAAGCTGGAATCCCATACAGTTCTGTGAACGGCACCCCAATCTAGAGCATGCCTGCCTCTCCAATACTGGGGACACATGCAGCCCTTTAAAGGCACCTCGACTTGCCCTGTAGCACTCAAATCTACACCAACATGGACACCCGAGGCAGGGATGCCAAGTTACCCAATCTTGCTATTCATCACCCTCTATTCCAATGATGAAACCACGGGCAGCTCTGAAAAGGCACCTCATGCATACCCTGCACCACCGCATGCCACAACGATGCCCACAGGGGTGACAAGTCTTGCGCTCTACAAATCCATGTCACATTACATTATGTGGACCTCTTGCACCCCGGCACAGGCGCTTCAGTCCTGTACTACAGAGGCTGCAGTAGCCCTGCTCATTCAATGCTGTGAGCACATTTAGCTCAGCCGATGTGCCTCCATCTGTAGCACCTCAACATTTGCAGCTCTGTAAAGGCCCTCGCTTTCAGTTAGGTTACACCCCTGCTAATCCAGGACTGAGAATCCATGCAGGTATGTTAATGCACCACAAACTGCCCTGTAGAGCCGTCTGCTACACAAACTCTAAGACCCCACACAGCTGTGCAAAAGCATCTCAGTTCTTCTGTGCAACACCCAGTACAGAGACCGCATGCAGCTCCATAGTGGCACCTCAGTCCCGATATGCAGCACCACTGCTACTCTGTTACTGGGACGCCATCAAATATAAAGAAACACCTCAGCTCGACCTCGCAGCACCATATGCGGGGCAAATACTGAGACCCATACATCCCATTCAAGACCAACAGCACTGTTCCATGATTTGGGTGCGATGTAGGAGAAAGGGCGACCTCCTGCTTAGTTGTTTTGAAAGCAGGGGTGTATGCGAGTGAGAGTGAGGTACAGTGTATATGTCTGGTTGGCTGGTGAAAGTGTATGAGGTTGTTAAGGCGTGTTGCTCCGATACTGTGTACAATTTATAAGTGTGAGTGAGAAGTCTGAATTGGCTGCATTTGTGAATGGGGAGCCAGTGTAGTTCCTTGAGCTGCAGAGCAATGGGGGTAAGCATGAGAGGCCTAGTAGGAGTCTTGCTGCAGCATTCTGAACGCTCTGGAGTCTTCGTAAGAGTTGCTTGGCAATTCCTGTCTAGATTGTGTTGCCGTAGTCGAGCATGCTTGTGATGAGTGCTTGGATGACGGTCCATTTGGTGCTCTTTGTCAGCTACTTGAAGGTCTTACGTAGCATGTGTAGGATGTGAAGCAGGAGGTGCAAATTGTGCTGACTTGTGCGTTCATGGAGAGTTTGTCATGTAGGATGATTGACAGTGTTCTAGCATGTTTGGTGGGTGTAGGTCCTAGCTCTGATGGCCACCAGGTGGAGTCCCAGGGGAAGGTTCTTGTTACGGAAGATCAGAACCTCTGTCTTATTGGAAATGAGCTTCAGGCAGTTTCTTCCCATCGAGTCTGTTACCATGGTCATGCAGTTGGTGAAGCTGGTTCTGGAGGTCATAGCCTTGTCATCAGGGAGAGGATAAGTTGGGTGTCATCAGCATATGAGATGACAGTGATGCATTCAGAATGGACAATGTTGGCTAGCGGGGTCATATAGATTTTGAACAGGCTAGGGCTGAGGTAAGAATCCCCGGGGACACAGCAGATCTGTTTCTTGGTGGCTGGTGTGAATGGTGGCATGCTAATATTTCAGGTCTTCCACTTATAAAGGAGCAGATTCAGTAGAGGACCTACACTGGATCTTCTCCGGGGGAGCGTGGGTCCTTTGATGCATATGTCATGGAGTATCCTGTTTAGATTATAGTGGGAGACAGTGCTGAATGCTGTGGATAAGTCGAGTAGTATGAGGGCTGCTGTTTCTCCATGGTCCGGGATGGCCCTAATGTTGTTAGTGGCTGCAATGAGTGCTACTTCGGTGCTGTGGCCATTCAAGATTTGGGACATCATGCAGCACTATGAAAGAAACCTCAATCCCACCCTGCCAAACCCTACTGAACTAGTACAGGAACACTATACTGCTTGTACTAATCTGCAACAACACCTCAATCCTCCCTTGAAGCAACAGCTGCTACTCTGACACTAGAGCTGTACTGGGCTCTGCAAAGATACATTGATCCTGTTTTGAAGCAGCCCTGTTTGTCCCAGATTTAGACCCCATGTAGCGCTGCAATAGCTCCTCCTTCTCAATCCAGACCAGTAGCACCCGGAAATGATCTGCCCTTCTCATCCGCATCTTTTTCCCCTGCCCTTTGTTCTCCCATTTCTAGCCCTCACCTCTCAATGTCTGCCTTTCTTCCTCTCCCTCCCTGCCCTTTGTGCTTTCTCTGAGCTCCTGTCTCCTCTCCTACAACCATGGTTTGTTCCTCTCTCTTTAATGTTCTCTCTTAGTGTTTTTACCACTCTGACCATTATCTGGCTCTCGTTATTAATCTGAAGGTCTCCCCTCAAGCTCCCTTCTTCCTAAGCACACTCCCCTCTCCTGGTTTTCATAAAACAGACTTACTGCTCCCTGCCTGCCTCTTCCCCCTATCCCCTCTCCAGTTCTGCCCCGTTTCCACCTCCATTCTCCTTGGCAGGTACTCACATTATTGACTGGTCCTCCCTTGTCTGCCTTTTATCTGTTTGACCTCTCATTGTCTTCCTATGCCCGATTTAATGCTTAATTTGTAAAATAAGGGCCAGGACTCTAGTCAGCAGGACACTTCCGCATACACTGCCCATTGCCGCTGTCAATTACCGTAACAATATAGAGAACAATGGATTTAACCCAGATCTCTTGACTGGGGGTGAATGTATGATTTATTCAGCATTCGGTACATCATTTGTTTGCGTAGCACTTTTCACCCTAAGTGGGATGGGTATGCCCAGGCGTGGATCCCTTGCTCACTGTGCCACTGGATTCAAGCTAGCCTGGCAGATGAAGCGTAATACCCAGAAACCGGTCCCAGAATGCTTGATTCCGGTCCAGGGAGTACCTGGCTTGGCAGTTCGGTCTGGACTGTTCCCATGAGGCACAGGGTCAAGGCTGATTTGCATATGGCTGGGTATAAACCGGGGTGGCATGATGAGCAAAAGAACATTGGATTTAACCAAGATCTCTTGACTGGGGGTGAATATATGATTTATTCAGAATTCCGCCCATCATTTGTTTACGTAGCAATTTACATAACAGTATAACTAATAAGACACACTCTTACAAGTGTCACATTTCTGGCAATTTCAGGACCCCAAAGATAAAAGAATGGCTGTGGCAGCAGTTATTAGTCATTCTTAATGTATATTGAATTATTAAACAGTTGTTTTGCTCATCTCTGAATTAACAAAACAGTGCCACAATGTGGCAGACTGTCATAGGTACTGGTGCTGACAATTTTAGTGCCGGTACCTAGCACTGGAAAGCACCGGCGCAAATTAAGCACTGGCCCCGTGTATTACCTCCCTTCTCCTTGGTATGCTGAGACCCATTTATCACGGGGGTCATCTCATTTCTCTTCTCTTTTTACGTACTTCTCACTTCTCTATCCATCTTTTGTCTTTAATGCAGTAACACACAAGCCTCCCTCCTTCCGGTACAGTTATCATCGGTGCCTTCTCTCATTTCTCCCAGTCCCCCGCATCCTTTTCTTCCACTCTCTTCTCTTTGGCACACACACATCTCCTCAGATTTTTACCAGCACCACCTCACATTTTCTTAAGTCTCTCCTCTCTTTCTCTCTCCCAGGGCCGGACTGGGAACCACAACCGGCCCTGGCAAAGTGCTCGGCCAGCAACCCCTCCCCACTGGGGGGACGGGGGATGGGGGGGGGGGGTCGGGGGGTTGATGGTGTCGTGAGCTCTTTGCGCGTGCGGTGCACGTCCGGTGCCCGCTTTGGCCAGTCCGGCCCTGCTCTCTCCAATCTTCCAGCTCTCCTCACCTTGGCCTACACACCTTTTAGATATCATCTTAACCTTCTCCCATTTGTATCTCTTCAATTTCCTTTCTCCCTCTCTCCCGCACACACCTTGCCTTATTCCCACCTGCACCTCCTTTCTCCCTCTCACCTGTTTTTTCCCCCTCTTTCTTTTCTTCCCTCGTCTCCTTGACACACACACCCCTCCGTTCTCCCTCTCCTTTCTCCCTCTCACCTGTTTTTCTCCCCGCTCTTTCTTTTCTTCCCTCGTCTCCTTGACATACACACACCCCTCCGTTCTCCCTCTCCTTTCTCCCTCTTATCTGTTTCTCCCCTCCCTTTCGCTCCCTCTCTCTTCTCCTTGGCACACACACACACCCCTCCGTTCTCCCTCTCCTTTCTCCCTCTCCTCTGTTTCTCCCCTCCTTTTCGCTCCCTCTCTCTTCTCCTTGGCACACACACCTACTCTGATTATCACCTGCGCCGCCTCTCATGTTTTTTCCTTCTTATTTTTCTGCCCAAGAACCAAGCTTCATAGATGACAAAAGGCCACGCTGCGGCCCGGTCCTAGAGAGGACGGTGTGTTCCGCGCAGTGTCACCGTCCCTACAGGGACCAGGCCTTGAATCAGCTCTCAAATACCAATTTTTAACTGTGCTCCGCACAAGAGTCATTCAACGCAGCAAAGAGAGAGAGAGAGACGGAGAGACAGAGGGAGGGTGAGAGAGCGAGAGACAGCAAGAGAGGAAACGGAATAGCAGCTCACACAGCAACATAAAAGCGCTGCCACCATTAGCTGGGGAAGAAAGGCGGCTTAAAGAGGCAGCAATTTTCAGCTTTTCTTCAGACTCCTGCCTGAGCCTTTCAACTAGAAGTGTCAGATGTCCTTGCTAGCTTGGCAGGTAGAGGGAGGGGGTGAGCGGGCCGCTGCCAGACTTTTGGGATAAAGCCCATGCCAGTGTTGAGTACAGCGCGGAGGAGCTTTTTGTTCTCCAGCGATATTCCAATTTCTCTATGATTTTGACTTCCTAACCGCCATCTTGCTTGGTCCAGGCCTTGTTCTCCTGCGGCGTACGTGACGTCAGTCAAACGCATGATACCTGAGGTCGCATCTGGACAAATTTGAGGGATTGAGCTGTGTGTGAAAAAGACCTATATTTTGAGTTAAAGCGTCTTGTCATTACTAAAATCGTGTTTAAAAAGAGCAGAAAGCTGGAAGTAGGTTAAACTACTTTTGACCTAGTCACAAAATCCTGTTGGCGGTGACCAAATGGCGCATTCATGGAATCATCGCTTTTGGCCCTGGCTTGACTCCTTCCTGTCAGTGAGGAAACATGCACCGTCAAGGTCCTCTCCTGGACACACAGTTAAGCACCTGACCTGACTGGGCAGCTGTGGTTCTCTCATGATCTCGCAGCTAAGGTCGGTTCTCGCCTCCCTGCGCGCAATTAAGATGCACTCATGACCAAGCAGTTAAGATGCACTCATGATCATGCAGTTAAGATGCACTCATGACCGTGCAGTTAAGATGCACTCATGACCATGCAGTTAAGATGCACTCATGACCATGCAGTTAAGATGCACTCATGATCATGCAGTTAAGATGCACTCATGACCGTGCAGTTAAGATGCACTCATGACCATGCAGTTAAGATGCACTCATGACCGCGCAGTTAAGCTGCACTCATGATCATGCAGTTAAGATGCACTCATGACCAAGCAGTTAAGATGCACTCATGATCATGCAGTTAGGATGCACTCATGATCATGCAGTTAAGATGCACTCATGACCGTGCAGTTAAGATGCACTCATGACCATGCAGTTAAGATGCACTCATGACCGCGCAGTTAAGCTGCACTCATGATCATGCAGTTAAGATGCACTCATGACCAAGCAGTTAAGATGCACTCATGATCATGCAGCTAAGATACACTCATGACCAAGCAGTTAAGATGCACTCATGACCAAGCAGTTAAGATGCACTCATGATCATGCAGTTAAGATGCACTCATGATCATGCAGTTAAGATGCACTCAAGACCAAGCAGTTAAGATGCACTCATGACCGCGCAGTTAAGCTACACTGATGACCATGCAGTTAAGATACACTGATGACCATGCAGTTAAGATGCACTCATGACTGCGCAGTTAAGATGCACTCATGACCATGCAGTTAAGATGCACTCATGACCGCGCAGTTAAGATGCACTCATGATCCCCAATCCTTTTCCAGACCAAGTATATGTTGCTAAATAGGACATTTTGGACACCAGACAGACTTTTTAAAATCGATTCGATTTGCTGGAACTGCCACTCAGAAGTTAGCGACCTGGCCCATATGCTTTTTAACTGTCCCTCTCTAAAAACATACTGGGGGAAAATTTTTGACTGCATAGAACACATATTCAAGCTCAAACCTACAAGGGAATTCATATATATCATAATAGGAGCTCTTGATCCGAACTTACCGAATGCACAAGATCGCCAACTACTGGACTTGATGCTCACACTGGTATGCAAGGTGGTTTTATGTAAATGGAAAAATACATCAGAGGTATGTTTTAAAATTTGGCAAGATTGGTTATCCTTCCTGAGAGGAGCTGATAACCCGGCGTTGCATTCCTCCCCTTGGCGCTCTTCCAACAAGAAACTCTAGAAATCTCTCAATGCGTCTTCATTTACTTTTGATCCCCCGTGACTTTTTGTATTTTCCCAGAGTGTAATCTAACACTGCGTTCTATGTTGTGACATCTTATATACCATGCTTTAGCCTATTCGAAATGACAACAGCTACCACCCAGGTAAATCACTGTGAGCATGGTAAACCATTGTAAGCATGTGTGTACAGATCATAGGTCTTACTGAAGGTCTTGGGAGGACGCCAAAGACAACTTACATGTAAAATCCCTCCTTTATATGTACCATACATGTATCATCTCAGCCCTTCGGCTCTCTTGGACCTGACCTAACTGACTGACGGCGGTTTGTATTTGTATGTAACTGTACATTTATTTATTTTTTGTTTACTTGCATGTTTTTCTGATTCCAGGTAACACCATGAGATTGTAATTTGGCTTTATTTCTGTTTTGTATAGCAGCACACGTGATTCAATGTATGTATTTGTCGACTCAATGTCTTTAATTTATTTTCCTTTCAATAAAAATGATTTGAAATAAAAAAAAAAGATGCAGTTAAGATGCACTCATGACCATGCAGTTAAGATACACTCATGACCGCGCAGTTAAGCTGGACTCATGACATCGCAGTTAAGCTGCACTCATGAACGTGCAGTTACGGTGCACTCATGACCATGCAGTTAAGCTGCACTCATGATAATGCAGTTAAGATGCACTCATGACCATGCAGTTAAGATGCACTCATGACCATGCAGTTAAGATGCACTCATGACCGTGCAGTTAAGCTGGACTCATGACATCGCAGTTAAGCTGCACTCATGAACGTGCAGTTACGGTGCACTCATGACCATGCAGTTAAGCTGCACTCATGATAATGCAGTTAAGATGCACTCATGACCATGCAGTTAAGATGCACTCATGACCATGCAGTTAAGATGCACTCAAGACCGGGCAGTTAAGATGCACTCATGACCGCGCAGTTAAGCTGCACTCATGACCGCGCAGTTAAGCTGCACTCATGACCATACAGTTAAGATGCACTTATGATCATGCAGTTAAGCTGCACTCATGACCGCACAGTTAAGATGCACTCATGACCGCACAGTTAAGATGCACTCATGACCATGCAGTTAAGATGCACTCATGGCCGCGCAGTGAAGATGCACTCATAACCGCGCAGTTAAGATGCACTCATGACCGCGCAGTTAAGCTGCACTCATGACCGCACAGTTAAGATGCACTCATGACCATGCAGTTAAGATGCACTCATGCTCGAGCAGTTAAGATGCACTCATGACCATACAGTTAAGAGGCACTTATGATCATGCAGTTAAGCTGCACTCATGACCGCACAGTTAAGATGCACTCATGACCATGCAGTTAAGATGCACTTATGATCGCGCAGTTAAGCTGCACTCATGACCGCGCAGTTAAGCTGCACTCATGACCATACAGTTAAGATGCACTTATGATCATGCAGTTAAGCTGCACTCATGACCGCACAGTTAAGATCCATTCATGACCATGCAGTTAAGATGCATTCATGACCACGCAGTTAAGCTGCACTCATGACCGCACAGTTAAGATGCACTCATGACCATGCAGTTAAGATGCACTCATGCTCGAGCAGTTAAGATGCACTCATGACCGCACAGTTAAGGTGCACTCATGATTGCCCAGTTAAGCTACACTCATGATTGCGCAGTTAAGGTGAACTCATGATCATGCAGTTAAGGTGAACTCATGATTGCGCAGTTAAGGTGAACTCATCATCATGCAGTTAAGGTGAACTCATGATTATGCAGTTAAGACACACTCATGATCATGCAGTCAAGGTGCACTCATGACGTGCAGTTAAGCTACACTTATGATTGTGCGGTTAAGGTGCACTCATGATTGCGCAGTTAAGCTACACTCATGATTGCACAGTTAAGGTGAACTCATGACTATGCAGTTAAGGTACACTTATGACCCCGCAGTTAAGGAGCTCTCATGATCATGCAGTCAAGGTGCACTCATGACGTGCAGTTAAGCTACACTTATGATTGCGCAGTTAAGCTACACTCATGACCGTACAGTTAAGCTACATTCATGATCGCACAGTTAAGGTACACTCATGACCGCACAGTTAACGTACACTGATGGATGCGCAGTTAAGGTACAGTCATGACGTGCAGTTAAGCTACACCCATGACCGCACAGTAAAGGTGAACTCTTAATCACGCCGTTAAGGTACACTCATGACCGCACAGTTAAGGTGCACTCATGATCATGCAGTTAAGTTGCACTTATGACGTGCAGTTAAGCTACACACATGATCGTGCAAAAAGGTGAACTCATGATCATGCAGTTAAGGTACACTCATGACCGCACAGTTAAGCTACACTCATGATCGCGCAGTTAAGGTGAACTCATGATCATGCAGTTAAGGTACACTCATGACCGCACAGTTAAGCTACACTCATGACCGCACGGTTAAGGTGTACGCATGACCATGCAGTTAAGCTACACTTATGATCGCGCAGTTAAGGTACACTCATGATCGCGCAGTTAAGGTACACTCATGATCGCGCAGTTAAGGTACACTCATGATCGCGCACTTAAGGTAAACTCATGATCGCGCAGTTAAAGTGCACCCATGACTGTGCAGTTAAGGTGCACCCATGACTGTGCAGTTAAGGTTCACCCATCACTGTGCAGTTAAGGTAGACTTCTGATCGCCTGGTTACACCATCTCCGAAATGTTGTGATACTCTATGGGACACAGAGGAGGTTCCCTGAAGGGATCTATTTTCACCAACGAATCAGTGACAGAATAAGAGCAGAGTCTTGATCTCTTCCCTTCAAGAGTGAAGTTTTCTGCTAATGATACATCATGAACAGTGCTTTAAATGGAAAAAATAAGTGCAGGTACTCACCAAAAGGAGCGGTGGACTGGGGGGTGGAGTGTGGGGCGGGACTAGGGGCGGAGTCAGGCGAGGGGCTAGAGTTTCAACCTTTCCAAACTTTATATGCAAGAAATCCAAGTGCAGAGTAAAAAAATCTGAATTATCTGTCCTATGGTTATGGCCCTAATAATAATAAGGGTATGTTCAAAACCGTCGCTGAATTTAGCCATCAAAGCTTTGTGTGCTGGAATTTTCAGAAGCCCTTACTTATAATGAGAAAGGAGAACTATGAGACCCAGAATGCAAAAGCATTACCAGCTAAAATCTATAACTGTCTGAAAGTCTAAAGCATTCCATGGGGTTGCCTGTCGCATTTGGGTTAAACATGGTATCCCATACGAAACAAGCGGTTTAAATGCACCAAACCCAAAAAAATTGTGTTGTCTTTAAAGTATTTTTTTGTTTGAGGTAAATTGCAAACTTGGTGGCAAGGGCAGGGATTTACATTCTATTAAAATGCTTAATTTAAACTGCTGATGAACTATCATTTACAGTCATTACAAACAATGGCATGGTAAAAAGCTGTACTGCCCTGAAGAATGCGCCCCATGCCCTCTCCATTAGTTTAATAGTGGACTCTCAACTCTTACTGTGCAGGATCAAAGGGTAAACAAAACATCCTGCTCGCTCCTGTGCGAACTCAGCTCAGGATTGCAAAATCAGAGCTGGCCGTGTTTAACCCCTTCCGTTCTCCCGTCGGCCACTCCCTCCCCAGCCAACGGCCGACGAAGCCCCCACCTTTTAGAATGCCCGCACCGCGGCGGGAAAAACGCCCGCGGCGGAAAAAACGCCGCGTTTAAGGCGTTAGAGTGCTGCCGAGGCACGAGAAAATGAAGCGCACTACCTGTGTCAAGGCAAGGCCCCCCATGAGTACTGGTATACTCTCCTTGTCCTAGGAGAAGTTCCGGTAAGCAAAGGGGTGAAAATTAAAAAGTGCTGGTACTCCATACCGGCCCATTTAAAGCACTGATCATGAAGCAGGTGCAAACTCGAAGTGCCGGGGAATACAAACTGGTAAACTAGGCCTACTGACTGCTGGGAAGAGGTCAGCTGCGACGTTGGGATGTATTGGGATCTGTATAGCACCAATGTGAACTTAGTTGAGCCTTTCAGGGCTTGAGATCATGCTATGTCCTTCTGACGAGAGCCCAATATGCATAAAGAGAAGGGGAAGATGGAGCTGAAAGGACTTAAACAGAGGAAGGAAGATATCATGGGGGGAATGAGATTGACGAGCCATCACATTCATTGGCACTCAACCCAACAAGCTAGCAGTTGACACTCACCAAGAAAATTGACTCCGAGTTAAGGTAGCACACAAACCTATCAATGGTGGAGTCTAGTGCAGTGGCTGGTAACTTTTGGCTCGTAGCAAAATAGTTCTCTGGGGCCTATAAGGTGCTAGCAGGCCCCTTCAGACTTTATGCACTGGAAACAGAAGATGTCCAAAGGTGAGCATGGTGCTCCCTTAAAAAGTCCATGAGGTGGTGGATACACAGTCTCAGTGAAACACAAAGGGACCCTCAGCTGTAAACCGTGATTTAGGTCCCCAAGATTATGTCGGGGAATGAGCAGTGAGGGATTGTACTGCACAATATCGACCCTCTGACTATTGTGGTACAAGGATATCAAGGGACAAAACATTGAAAGGTAAGTGCAAATATGGAAATATAGAGTTACTATTCCTAACTCAACATCAACATACCTAGCAGATTTTTGCCCTGCACAGCTACATATAGGAAGTCACGTATAACAAATCTAGACATATTTACCCGTTGATGCATTTTTTAAATATTTTGTTTTTGATATTATGCCCCATCGATATTCTGGGGTTGATAGGGTACACACAGCAGTGACAGGGTACACTAACAACTTCCTACATAAAGTATGAGACAGACACAGTTAGTTGCGTAGCAAATTGCTCATTATCTGATGCATAGCTCTGTGAATCCTCAGGCCAGGTCATCTCTGGGCCAGAAACAAGCATCCTAGGACCGGTTTCGGAGTATCACCCCTTTTCAGCTAGGATAGCCTGAATCCTGTGGCATGGCCAGCTCTCTGACTGATGGTGATTGTTTAACATTGTTCTTTATGCCTTCCATCAATTGTTATTTTTGCATTTGTCACCCCAAGTGGAACAGGTACGACCAGATGTCAATCCCGTCCTCGTCCTGCCACTGGATTCAAGCTATCCTGGATGATGAGGTGATGCCCGGAAACCAGTCCTAAGATGCTTTTTTATGGTCCAGAGAGGACCGGGCCTGGCATTTTGGGTTGGACTGTTCCCATGGGGAGCAGGTTCAAGACTGATTTGCATATGGCTTGGTTCAAACTGGAAGGATGAGGTGAGCAAAAAAACTATGGATTTAGGCCAAGATCTCTGACCGGGGGTGAGTGTTTGACATTGTTAAGTGTTCTGTCCATCAATTGATCTTTTTGCATTTGTCACCCCCAGTGGCCAGATATGCCCCATATGGGTCCTGTGCTTACTGGATTCAAGCTATCCTGGCTGATGAGGGGTGATAACCAGAAACCGGTCCTAGGATGCTTGTTTCCGGTCCAGGGCTGGAAAGTTTCCATGGGGAGCAGGGACAAGACTAATTTGCATATGGCTGGTTCCAAACTGGAATAGTGTGGTGAGCAAAAAAAAACATGGATTTAGGCCCAGATCTCTGACTGGGGGTGAGTGTTTGACGTTGATCAGCATTTCATCTATCATTTGTTCTTTTTGCATTTTTAACCCCTAGTGGGATAGGTATGCCCAGATGTGGGTCCCGTGCTCGCCATGACACTGGATTCAAGCTATCCTGGCTGATAAGGGGTGATACCTGAAACTGGTCCTGGGATGCTGGTTCCGGTCAAAGGAGGACCTGGCCTGGCAGTTCAGGCTGGACTTTTCCCACAGGGAGCAGGGTCAAGACTGATTTGCATATACTGGAATGGGGTGGTGAGCAAAAAAGTAATGGATTTAGGCTTGGATCTCTGAATGGGGATGAGTGTTTGACACTGTTCAGCATTCTGTCAATAATAACTTCTTCTTTTTGCATTTATTCAACAGATTAGGCTTTTAAATTCCCATAAATTAGTCTATATCTTCCTGTACTGCTTTATAATAGGCTCTGTTTGTTTTCCTGAAAACATTATGCAGAATTTCCACAATTCTTGGTAAAAAATGTTAAAATATTAACTTTACCCATTTTTTTACTACAAAACCAAACTTATACATATCTATTTACACAAAAAGGAGAAAAGTGCATGCATCAATATTTCAGACAAGACATGGGAATAATATGTGGGATATAGGAGCTTAACAAAAGACAAAAAAACATTTCGAACTAAAGATAAGCTAGAAAAAAGACATTTTGAATACATAAAATTAGAAAAAAAATCAACATCCAGAAGTCGAATTTCATGTTTAAGGTATACCGCCATTGATAAGAGTTCCTTGAACTGCACTCTATCCATTAAATTGACTCAATTATTTATATCATAATGGCACGCACAAAGTGATTTAACCCCATATTCTGTTATGGAGCTCTCGACAACCTCTCGCATCGCGAAACTCCTCCCCAATGTACAGACACACGGCCCATTTGTGGCAAATTACGTCTTAGGAGAATCTTTAGTTCACAGCAAGGAAAGGTCCACCAACCTGTACAACTATCCTTTACTAGAAGGTGCAATGGAATATTCTGTTTGTCAACTACGGTGGTCAGACACAGGGTGTTAAATCATGTTAATTATAGCCTGCTTTACACAGTTATCAATCTTCTGATGTAATGTAGCTCCACCCACCAAATTGCCTTATCTCAATGTAATTCTGAAGATACCACATAAAAAACAGAATTGCGTAGCAAATGAATTAGAAAACGCCACAAAGTATATCTTTGCTTTTTTTAAATTAAAGCCGCACTTGAGTTCTATAAACCTCTCCTGCCCTCTGCGTTCATGTTCAATTACCAATAATGAAAGTTTTACAGGGCATTGTTGTGGGGTAATTGGCCTTCGGCCTGGTGATGCTGCTTCAATGGATTGATAAGTACCAATGGCTTGGAAGGCAATTACCTGATACAAACTATTATCTGATGCAAATGGGTTCTTGGGGGTTATTATTGCTGTTCTGAAAACTGGGTTTACAAAACACAACTAAGAACTCACATTTTTTTCCAGTTTCATTCCAGTCCAGTGGAGGTCCCATTTTCATAATGTGTTACTTTTATAATATGAATCTCTCCCCAGTGGAGGGTTATTACACCTGGCATTTATCGAGTGATGAAACAGCTGTTCCTTTGAACAACTTGCCCTGGCAATGGGGACGATGGAGAAGACAGGATTAGGTAAAGAGGAAGAAAGAAAAAAGGTGGAAGAGAATGCACAAGGAAGCTAAGCAGGTGAGGTGTAGAGTACAGGGTGACCAGAGGTCCCGAATTTCCCTGGCAAGTCGCGGTTTTCAGAAGATTTTCCCTGCGTCCCGACGCTTACCCCACTTTTAAATAAATGTCCCGGTTTTTGGAACAAAGATAAAGTCATCCTGAAAGGTATGCCTCTAAAGCTTGAAACAACTTAAGTAATTTATCTTTTTCTTTCAGAAGGCGCAGGAGGAAGTGGGCCCATGCCCCCAAAAGAGGGGAGACAAAGTGTGGTGATGGTGGAGGAAGGTAGAGGGGCACAGGGGGAAGGTTCTGCCAAGGTTAATGTGATGTAGAGGTAGCCCTATACATGAAGAGTTCAAAAGAACAAGAGTTAGAATGGCTTTCAGTGTTTGAAAGTCAAAGCCACACACTATAGGCTCGGTTATGATGTCAGTCGGCGTTCCCCCCTACCGACACTGTTGCCGTCTCGGGACCGACACCGCAATAACAATGCAATTGGACATGGTGCTGTCGCATACTCCCATTTCTCTTTAGGAGCTTGTGCTGTGGCCGTAGACCGGACATAGCACAAACTCCCATAGAGAAATGGGATATTGCGTTTATCCCTGTACCGTGTGGCAGGCACTTTAAGGTGCCTGCCACACAGTGTAGGGGTTAACAGGGGGGCACCTAAGTCCCCCCCCCCCCAACTAGAGGCCACAAGGAGAAGGGACCAAGGTAAGGGCCCTAAACTGGCTTCTTTTGGATAGGCTTTCGATGTCAGAAAGCCCGACATGGAAAGCCTGTCGGAAACCTAGCATTGTAATCCCATCAGCAGAAATGCCGTCCATTGGGATTACGGGCTGGTCGCCGACTGGCTCCTTGAGCCCATCGAAATCCAGCCGGAATACCCGGCCGGTTTCAATTCTGATTGTCTAAATTGTAATTAGGCGGTCAGAATTGAAACCGCGGTGGGGGCCGGAAAGCCTCTGACCTGTGATCGGAGGCTTTCCGGGCCTCATTGTAATAAGGCACAAAGTGTGTGTGTGTGTGTGTGTATAAACACACACGGACACACACATATTTATTTATTTATTATATATCTTAATCACTATCTGGCTTCAGTGCTACTTCTATGTCTCCCTGTGCCACTCTTTCCATCTGAAAATCTGGTCATCCTAACAGAGTAAAGGTTCACAGTGCAAATGTGATGGAGAATGAAAATATAAGGTGGCAAAGATAGGATGAGATGGGCAGAGCACAGGAGGAAATTCTTGAGTTGGGAGGAGAGCAGAGGGTTTTAAAAGGGATCTCCACTTAAAAGGGAAGAGGGTGGTGGCGTGAGAAAGGAAGATGTAAGATGAAAGTATGAAGGTGCAGAGTTAGCAGAGAAGGTGGCGACTCAAAGTCAGGGATGAAGAGGCGGCGAGGGATGCAAAGAAGAAGGTTTATCAAATAGAGGAGAAAGAAGATGGGACAGACGTAGGGCAGTTGATGAAAAAAGAAGATGAGGCAGAGGCGGAAAGATGAGAAAGTAAGATGCTCTCGATACAAAAATATATAGTTTAAGGTCTAGCTAAAAAAATGATAATCAAACTGCTCTGGGCACTTTGGTGACGGGGCACAGGGTAGTTTTGGAGATGCCTTTGTAGGTGATGGAAGAACACGATGGCCCAAATGGGGACGGCTTATGCCAGGGAGGTGAACTGTAGGATGCACAGCAGAGCGATTACGCACACGACCAGTAAAGAGTGCCATTTCCTGTCAGCGGATAGGATATGTTGCATCTCCTCCAACAGAAGCATTGTAACTTGAAGATAATTAGATTCTATTGTGAATCCAAATTCCCAGTAGGCGCGCCATCTGCGGGTTTATTATGAAATATTTTATATTTTTGTAGTACTGTGACATGGTTTGTAGAATGATTGTATACCTGCCTAGAATCTCCGGATGAAATTAGCACACACTGACCTCCGTGACGTCAAAGGACATGCGCTCCATGGAACTGAGAACAATGGCACCCTCTGCAAGAGCTGGAGGGCTGGGGTTCCTGTCTACACAATGGTAACCAGACAGACACCAGTGTTGCAGTGGAACCCAGTGGCCTGTCAACATTAAGCATTCTCTAAGGGTCCCCAGTGAAACTGCAGTATGCACTTTGGCCACAGGGGTCCCTGCAGTCTTCATTCTCCTCCCTCCAGCTCCCTCTTCCTGCCATCCATGTATGTTCTTCTTAAAATCTAGCCTTATCAAAGAGTTCTACCCACAGTCGCCGACTCTCTTGTGCGACTGTGGATAAATGTCACAGCCTAGTTACAAATGCTAAAACAACAGTTGATGGACAGAATGCAGAACAATGTCATACATTCACCCCAGTACAGAGATCAAGGCCTAAATCCATCGTTTTTTTCCTCACTACACCACCCCAGTTCAGACATGGCCATATGCAAATCAGCCTTGACCCTGTGCCTCATGGGAACAGTCCAGCCCGAACTGCTAAGCCATGTCTTTCCTGGACCGGAATCAAGCATCCTAGGACCGGTTTCTGGCTATCAGCCATCTTCAGCCAGGATAACTTGACTCCAGTGATGTGGAGAGCCTGGGACTCACGTCTGAGCATACCCGTCCCACTCGGGGTGACAAATGCAAAAACATCATTTTCAGTCTCTTCTCATGTAATGTTGGCATCTAAATGCTTCAGTAAACCATCAGTACTTTTATCTATACAAAGACCAGTGGATGACAAAAATATTGATTCCAGAATATCGTGTGACTTGAATATCGCGTCAAAAATAGCATCACTACAAGACTATTGTGGAACAGACAATCAAAGGTAAGAATATAGTTTTTTGCATATAATTTAGTTTTTAATACTATAGTTATATTCAATATCATTTACTTTAATATAGTTGTGATAAATGTTTTTTAAATTGCTGACCTTTATCTAGCCTCTTTCTGCTCGTTGTTGACCTTTATCGTGCCTCTTTCTGTTTGTTGCTAATCTTTATTTTGCCTCTTGCTGCTCATATCTGATCATTATTTTGCCTCTTTCTGCTTGTTGCTGGCCTCTATTTTGCCTCTTTCTACTTGCTGCTGGCCTCTATTTTGCCTCTTTCTTATCATTGCTGACCGTTATTTTCCATTTTTCTACTGGTTATGACCCTTAATCTGCCTCTTTCTGCTCATTGCTCACCTTTATCTCCCCTCTTTCTGCTCATTGCTGACCTTTATTCTGACTCTTTCTACTCGTTCCTGACCTTTATTCTACCTCTTTCAGCTCATTTCTCACCTTTATTTTCCCTCTTTCTCCTCTTTCCCAGGGACCGTGTAGGAGCCTCAAGGCCCCCGCAGTCCCAGCCGGCTCCGGACTCCTGCGGGAGCCGGCATTGTTCCCGCAAGAGGGAGCCGGCATTGTTCCCGCAGGAGGTGACGTGCAACCTCCCTGCATTCATTTAATATATATTTTGCCCCGCAAAGGTGATGGTCTACGCATTGATATTTTTAAGAGCCCCTGGGGAGGTGGCAGTCCCCTGAAGGGGGCACAAGGGCCCCCGTATTAATTTAACTTCATTTGCCCCTTGGATGTGGTGATTCCCAGGGTGCGGGCGGGCCTGCGCCTGCCTGTATACATATTTAAAGTGCCCCATGGAGATTTCAGTCCCTAAGGCTTTCATAGATCCTATGGGGGTCCCCATGCACGCCCCCTCCTTTATATAATTGCTCATGACTGTTGAACTTGGCTCACCCGGGGGTTAAAGGTTACAGAAGCGTGGGAGTCCGCGCTTTCTTTTTTTTTCCTGTGGAAGCCTCGGTTCCAGCGCTGCTCCCACCAACAAAAAAAGTTTTAATACCTTTTTTGCTCTGCTGCACCTCCCTCCCCCTCTCCCTCCCCAAGAGACCTAGGGGGTCAGGGTACTCCTACCCTGCTCCCTTCTCTTTTTTAAAATGTTTTTTTTTCTGGGACTAGCTGCCAACGCTTCCTGGTTGAAGTAGTGGAAGCCAATGATATCTCAGGACAAAATCGGGAGGGTTTGCAAAGCCTTCATGTCCCAAGATATACTAATTGTTTTTTCTCTTAATATCTCAAAAACTACTGCATGGGTTTATGCCAATTTACAAAAAGGTCACTTTCTAGACCAACAGCTACTTTTCTGCCACATTTAGTGTTACTCCATTCTGCATATTCGTTTTGAAAATTTTGAGAGGATTTGTCAAACAACGCCAAAGTTATTGGCAAAACAAAAAATGCTCCTCCTATGGAAACTAGGTCTTAACTAGAACTACCTACTTTCAAGACAGCAGCTGAAGTGAGTGGCATATTCGTTTGGAAAAGTTTGAGAGGATTTGTCAAACAAAGCCAAAGTTATTGGCAAAACAAAAAATGCTCCTCTATGGAAACTAGGTCGTAACTAGAACTGCCTACTGGCAGTAGGATATATATATATATATATATATATATATATATATATATATATATATATATATATATATATATATATATATATATATATATATATATATATATATGTATATATATATATATATATATATTCTCGCTCCAAGGAGCGAAATATATATATATATATATATATATATATATATATATATATATAATATATATACCCAATCCTGTGTTCAAGTTTTCCAAAAAGCAGGCAACGACGTGGGCTTCGTAATCAAGGGTCTTTATTTACAAGATATATAAATATAGTTTGTTGCGGCAATAAATCGCTGTTTGCAGAAGGAAGGTGTCCGAGTATCTTTTATATCATTAGGAGATCGTTGAAAGGACGTTTTGGGACTTCCGGTGTCCAGGCTCGGACCGCCCGACGACAGCTTCGTAAAGTTTACCGGAGATCGTAGAGAGAAAATATATATATATATATATATATATATATAATTTTTTTTATTGTACATATTTTGAATTAAATGTATTTAAAAATGTTTTCCTATGGTTTTTATATTTTTTAATATTCATATATTTATGTAGACATGTATATTTAGATAAATAAACTTTTACTGTAGCTTATTAAACTTCTTACCTTTTACTTGCCAATATTATCTTCTACTCTATTTTTGACATGATAATTTTTGTAGTCGGAAGTGTAAGTATATAAACACAATTTTTTTATTGATTGTATTTCTGACACAATTTTGCTGCCAACCGTTATTTTTGTTCTTGATAATATGTCATACAACTAAGGGCATATCAGACTATTTTGAGGCATCCTTACAGATCTAAAGGCTATACCTGCATCACATTCCTGTTCATTAAAAAGCAAAAATTGAGGGAGACAGGAGAAGTTAACTGATTTTATACATTTTGGGATGCAGGAGGACCCAGTCCCTGCCAGACATGTTTCTTCATAACATCAAGTTTACAATGGTGGTCCAATATGAAAAAGTGAAGGCACCTTCTGACTATTAAAACCTACATCGGGCTGCTGTATGTTAAAGCTATAAAATTTAAATGTTCACGTGTGAACCTGTATTGCATTTTCCCCTATTTTCTAATAAACAACCCAGAGCAGAAGTCCCTTATCTTCCCTACTTACCAGCCATCGCCCAGTATTTCCTTCCCTCCTTACTGCTTCCCCAATACAAGATCTTAAATCAAAAAGGGGATGTGCGAAAACACCTCCGAAGAAAACAATCGATACAGAATTAGGCACGATATAAGAAGTACCAGAGGTCGGTGTTAAGATGTGATTCTGTCTGCAGCTCAATGTTTGGGATTAGGATTAATAAACATTTCCAGATTTATAAATGTAGTTGTTGTACTCTATCTAACAAAATGTTCACTAACTGAGATTAAAGTAATGTCTCTTATGAGATAAATGCAAGTGTTTTGATTAAAGTTTTTTTAAATCTGAAGACAAATGGGATGCAGGTTAGTGCTAAGGTTAGAGTATAGGGTAGTGGGGTTAGGGAAGGAGTATAGAGCTGTTACTTCTAGTAAATGGGATACAGCATTTAAACTATGTAATGCTAGTGTTGAGATTAGAACTAGTAGGATTAGATTTAGTATAAAAATGAAAGCAGAGTAAAGTTAGGCTTAGTGCTGGTTTTGTTTATAAATAAGAGTTAAAGTATGTTCTAAGAGCTACTCTGCATTGAGTTTAGGAATAAGGATGGAGTGAAAATAGGATATTGGGCAGACACAGTAAATATAGGTAACATCCAAGATTCAAGACCTACAAGGGTGAAACATTAAGCATTAATTTAATATTTGAAGTAAGTTAAAGGCAGGAAAAGGAAGGGATGCACATAAGAATTTTAGAAGACATTTTAAGGTTCAAGTAGTCTTAGAGCTGGAAAGAGTCAGAGATGAACTTTAGGGTTACGATTGGAGTTGAGTAAGAATTTCTGGTTGGAATAAGTAGGCTATTTAAATTATGGTTCGGATTAAGGCAATGTTATGTCAAATGTAGGATTGTAAAGATAAAATTCGAAATTTTAGTGCTAGAACAACTGTTAAATCTCCTAAATTTAGGGTTGGATAGGAAGTGGAAGAGATTTGCAGATTCTCTTTGGTACTTTTTGCAGGGCTCTCTTTTGAGAGCCACGCTACTATACATGGAATATTCTCCATCATATTTTCTTAATGACATTTGAAAGCTAAAAATAGCCTCTGTGCCCTTTTTTGTTTTTAGACCACAGGCTCCAAGCTATCAGTTGCACAAGGTCTCCACAGGAAAATGTTATTGTCTGATGCAAAATATCAAATGAAAAACTTCTTATGCCTCGGGTGGGGTGTTTAAATCTACTATCGTTTTTTTCTATCAAATTCAGTTTAAATCAAAACATTACAGCTGATCATCTCTGCAAAGCATGTGGATCAGAGCCTGGCATACGGATGCTTCCGGTGACTGTCAGCCACAGATGTCTTTGCCGATAGTCACATGGTCACCTCTGACCTCGTGTATCTTTCAGAAGAAGCCTTTGCTATGCGTATGTGGACATGATTGTCCTAAGATGACCTGGATCCACTGCAGATGCACATTGATGGAAATAACAGAGATGTTTGTCAATCGCATTAATTTCAGCCCTTAACGGGACCAGGATCCTGGCTGGATTGCTCCAAATAAAACCCACCAAACTAGAATTCTGGGGCCACATGTAAGACCATTTTTAGCTGTCGCAAACAGAGATTCGGGCTGTTTGCGACCTCTAAAATGGGATGTAGCATGTATCAGCCCTAATTTGCAAGTCAGTCACTTTTTACCGAATCGCAAAATAGAGTTTGTGAGTCGCTGTTATGAAGGGGCATGCCAAGGGCGTTCCTTTCAAATAGCGAGTCGCAGGTGGATGTACGCTTGTTTTGCCATCGGAATGCAGTCACAAAACAATCACAGTTTACCGCCTACTTTAACTAGGTGGTAAGCCAGTCGCAAATGGGAAGGGGTCCCCAGGGGACCCAATCACCTTTGGGATTGGCAGCAAAAATGTTTTCTAAGAACAGGCAGTGGTCCCACGGACCACTGTCTGCTCTTAGACAATTAAAATTACACTTTCATTTTGTTTTTTAAACACATCCCATTTTCCTTTAAGGAAAAGGGGCTGATTTAAAAAACAAAATTGCTTTATTTAAAAAGCAAACACATGCATGGAGGTCTGCGGTCCACAACATGCCACCATCCCTGTGTTATTGTTGCCCCTTCCCAATGGGTCACAAATCGCGACCTGCCTCGTGAATGCTGATGAGGCAGGTCATTTGCGACCCTATTGGGGATCACAAAATGTGTCTGAGACACATTAGTACATTTGCTTTTGCGACTCGCAAATTACGAGTCGCAAAAGGAAATGGTCGCACATGTGGAACCTGAAGTCTAAGGGGTCGACTCACATAGCTTTCCCCAGCTCTAAGTCAGACATAACCTGTAAAAATCATAATGTATGCCTATGAAAACTGCATGACATACAACGGAACAGTAAACATGCGCAGGCATGTTCTATCTGTATATAGTTACGCAATGCATGCATACCTTATGGCACAATATGTTATAAGGATTGGGGTAGAACCATTCTATAACGAATATGGTCTGGCAGATTGAGTCTAAGCACCAGAACTTCAAAATAGGGACAAAAATGCAGGCTTACACCAGGCCCTGGAGACTGAAAAGTGGACAAACTATGAAAACCACTCTTACAATAACCACTTTTTAGGTAGTCAGAAGGTTTGGGAAGCCACATGATTCACTTACCTGGTGGCTAGATTTCCAACCAGAGGGACCTGGAACAGGTTTTGCAGAACCTACCATGAAGGGCATTATTCGATGGAACACTTTCATGATGCAGGCACGAAGAGGAGACGTATAAGGAAGCAAGATAATGCAAAATGAAAGAATTGGAACGTAAAAACAATTTTATTGAGGGTGAATTTTTATAACAGCGCTTTTAGCATGCATTATGCTGTTGCAGGGTGAGAAAAACACATGCCTGTCCCCAGTGAACTTACATTTCATATACTTACATATGCAATGTTTACATGAGTCTTGCAGCCACGTACATGGATCAGCAAAAAGTTGTAATTTACGCTTTTGAGTAAATGTTACTGAGAGATCTAATGAGCAAGGCATACCATGACAGAAATACTGTTTTTCAGGAGAGAAATGTTTTTCATGGCCTCAGTTTCTTTTTTTATATACATTTTTTATTTCAGTAAGGGACTCTTTCTGCTCTGGAGGGTAGCAGGAGAGCGAAGGCCTTGAATACAAGTATCTGATCTACTGGCAGCCGCCTTAGTTATGCCTTGCATGGCAGGGGCAAAATAACCAACCTGTACATCCTTTGGCATTGACGAAGTTTAGAAACGGGCAAATGCCTCATTAGAGGGAAGGGCGTGCTTGGGTCTGGAGGTGCCATTCAACCCTGGAGTCTCTGTTCCTAGCCAAACACTTACTGGTGTGCCTACCCTTTAGCGACAAAAATCGAGGCCCGTGCAGCGAGTCACCACAGGAGGTGCTAACTGTTCCCGTTGCTCAATGGCGCACGAACGGAGCAAGGAACGTCGGAGCAGGAAGTCGGTCCGGTCCGGAGGTCGGGCCCTTGTGTGGCTCAGGACACGCAGAGCCAGCGCGCTGACCGCCAGACCGCAGCCTCCTGTGGTAGCCTCGCGCCAAGCATGGCGGACACGCTGCCAACAGGCCCGGGTCCAAATTTAGCAAGGACGTCTGATGTGTAAACAGTGCGGGGAAGCGGCTGGTCCCGCGTCTGGCGGGCAGAGATTCGGCGCTGGGCGCGCGCCAAAACGGCGAGCCTCTTTCCACCCCCTGAAAAAGACGAGTCTGCAAGAGCGAACTTTCAATTCTTTTAAGAGGAAGTGTCCTCAGGCGCAGAAACGTACTGCTGCAAAAGCTAACTCTTCAGAGGAGCGAGCGGGAGGGGCCCCGGACTCCTGGCTGTCCACAGACCCGGCTCCGTGCTGTGGAGACGAATCTTCTGCTGTCCGTAGACTCGCCACTCCTTGGAGAGGCAATGCTGGCAGTCCGCAGACCCAACTCTGTAGAGACCAGTCTTACAGCAGACCCAGCTCTATGCCGACAAGTAACTCCTGGCGGTCCACAGAACCACCTCTCCGTGAGAAGTAACTCCTGGCAGTCCGCAGACCCACCTCTCCATGAGAAGTAACTCCTGGCGGTCCGCAGACCCACCTCCCAGTGAGAAGTAACTCCTGGCGGTCCGCAGACCCACCTCTCCATGAGAAGAAACTCCTGGCCGTCCGCTGACCCACCTCTCCATGAGAAGTAACTCCTGGCCGTCCGCAGAACCACCTCGCCATGAGAAGTAACTCCTTTGTGTCCGCAGACCCACCTCTCCGTGAGAAGTAACTCCTGGTGGTCTGCAGTCCCACCTCTCTGTGAGAAGTAACTCCTGGTGGTCCGCAGACCCACCTCTCAGTGAGAAGTAACTCCTGGCGGTCCGCAGACCCACGTCTCCATGAGAAGTAACTCCTGGAGGTCCTGGCGGTCCGCAGACCCACCTCTCAGTGAGAAGTAACTCCTGGCGGTCCGCAGACCCACCTCTCCGTGAGAAGTAATTCCTGGAGGTCCTGGTAGTCCGCAGACCCACCTCTCCATGAGAAGTAACTCCTGGTGGTCCTGGCGGTCCGCAGACCCACCTCTCCATGAGAAGTAACTCCTGGCGGTCCGCAGACCCACCTCCCAGTGAGAAGTAACTCCTGGCAGTCTGCAGACCCACCTCTCCATGAGAAGTAACTCCTGGCCGTCCGCAGACCCACCTCTCCATGAGAAGTAACTCCTGGCCGTCCGCAGACCCACCTCTCCATGAGAAGTAACTCCTGGCCGTCCGCAGACCCACCTCTCCATGAGAAGTAACTCCTGGCCGTCCGCAGACCCACCTCTCCATGAGAAGTAACTCCTGGCAGTCCGCAGACCCACCTCGCCGTGAGAAGTAACTCCTGCTGGTCCGCAGACCCACCTCTCCATGAGAAGTAACTCCTGGTGGTCCGCAGTCCCACTTCTCTGTGAGAAGTAACTCCTGGTGGTCCGCAGACCCACCTCTCAGTGAGAAGTAACTCCTGGCGGTCCGCAGACCCACGTCTCCATGAGAAGTAACTCCTGGAGGTCCTGGCGGTCCGCAGACCCACCTCTCAGTGAGAAGTAACTCCTGGCGGTCCGCAGACCCACCTCTCTGTGAGAAGTAACTTCTGGAGGTCCTGGTAGTCCGCAGACCCACCTCTCCATGAGAAGTAACTCCTGGTGGTCCTGGCGGTCCGCAGACCCACCTCCCTGTGAGAAGTAGTTCCGGGTGGTCTGCAGACCCACCTCTCCATGAGAAGTAACTCCTGGTGGTCCTGGCGGTCCACAGACCCACCTCCCTGTGAGAAGTAGCTCCGGGTGGTCTGCAGACCCACCTCTCCGTGAGAAGTAACTCCTGGAGGTCCTGGTATTCCGCAGACCCACCTCTCCATGAGAAGTAACTCCTGGTGGTCCTGGCGGTCCGCAGACCCACCTCCCTGTGAGAAGTAGCTCCGGGTGGTCTGCAGACCCACCTCTCCGTGAGAAGTAACTCCTGGTGGTCCTGGCGGTCCGCAGACCCACCTCTCTGTGGGAAGTAACTCCTGGCGGTCCGCAGACTCATCTCTCTGTGAGAAGTAACTCTTGGTGGTCCGCAGACCCACCTCTCCGTGAGAAGTAACTCCTGGTGGTCCCCAGAAACCACCTCTCCGTGAGAAGTAACTCCTGGTTGTCTGCAGACCCACCTCTACGTGAGAAGTAACTCTTGGTGGTCTGCAGACCCACCTCTCAGTGAGAAGTAACTCCTGGTGGTCCGCAGACTCACCTCTCTGTGAGAAGTAACTCCTGGCAGTCCGCAGACCCACCTCTCCATAAGAAGTAACTCCTGATGGTCCGCAGACCCACCTTTCTGTGAGAAGTAACTCCTGGTGGTCCGCAGACCCACGTCTCCATGAGAAGTAACTCCTGGCAGTCCGCAGACCCACCTCTCCATGAGAAGTAACTCCTGGTGGTCCACAGACCCACCTCTCCATGAGAAGTAACTCCTAGCTGTCCGCAGACCCACCTCTATGTGAGAAGTAACTGCTAGCGGTCCGCAGACCCACCTCTCTGTGAGAAGTAACTCTTGGTGGTCTGCAGACCCACCTCTCAGTGAGAAGTAACTCCTGGTGGTCCGCAGACTCACCTCTCTGTGAGAAGTAACTCCTGGCAGTCCGCAGACCCACCTCTCCATGAGAAGTAACTCCTGATGGTCCGCAGACCCACCTTTCTGTGAGAAGTAACTCCTGGTGGTCCGCAGACCCACCTCTCAGTGAGAAGTAACTCTTGGCGGTCCGCAGGCCCACGTCTCCATGAGAAGTAACTCCTGGCAGTCCGCAGACCCACCTCTCCATGAGAAGTAACTCCTGGTGGTCCACAGACCCACCTCTCCATGAGAAGTAACTCCTAGCTGTCCGCAGACCCACCTCTATGTGAGAAGTAACTGCTAGCGGTCCGCAGACCCACCTCTCCGTGAGAAGTAACTCCTGGCGGTCCGCAGACCCACCCATCTCTCTGTGAGAAGTAACTCATGGTGGTCCGCACACACATCTCTCCGTGAGAAGTAACTCCTGGCGGTTCAGTATTCCCAGCTCTCTCCCCTTCCTTCCCCTATCTCAGCTCTCTTCACCTCTCCTTTTCAGTATTGCCAGTTCTCTTCTCCCCCTTGCCCTTCCCCAGCTCTCTTCCCCTTTCTGGTATTCCCAACTCTCTTCCCCCTCTTCTTTCAGTATTCCCAGCTCTCTTCTCTTCCTTCCCTTTTCCCAGCTCTCTTCTCCTCTCTCCTTCTATATTCCTAAACTCGTTTCTCCTCTCTCCTTCCGTAGTCCCAACTCTCTCTCTCCTTCCTTCCCTATCTCAGCTCTCTTTCCCTCTCTCCTCTCTTCCTCTCCCTTTTCCCAGCTTTCTTCCCCTCCCTCCTCCGTATTCCCAGCTCTCTTCTCTTCCTTCCCCCTTTCCCTACTTTCTTCCCTGCTCTCCTTCAGTATTCCCAGCTCTCCCCCTTCCTTCCCCTTTCTCAGCTCTCTTCTCCTCTCTCCTTCTGCATTGCCAGCTTTCTTCTCTCCCTTGCCCTTCCCCAGCTCTCTTACCCTCTCTGGTATTCCCAACTCTATTCTCCTCTCTTCTTAAGTATTCCCAGCTCTCTTCTCTTCCTTCCCCTTTCCCAGCTCTCTTCTCCTCTCTCCTTCCATATTCCCAGTTCGCTTCTCCCCTTTCCTTCCGTATTCCCAGCTCTCTTCCCTTCCTCACCCCTTTCCCAGCATTCTTCTCCTCTCTCCTTCAGTATTCCCGACTCTCTCCCATTCCTTCCCCTATCTCAGCTCTCTTCTCCTCTCGTCTTCAGTATTGCCAGCTCTCTTCTCTCCCTTACCCTTCCCCAGCTCTTTTTCCCTCTCTAGTATTCCCAACTCTCTTCCCCCCTCTCCTTCGGTATTCCCAGCTCTCTTCTCTTCCTTCCCCTTTCCCAGCTCTCTTCTCCTCTCTCCTTCTATATTCCTAAACTCGCTTCTCCTCTCTCCTTCCTTAGTCCCAGCTCTCTTCCCTTCCTCCCCACTTTCCCAGCATTCTTCTCCTCTCTCCTTTAGTAGTCCCAGCTCTCTCTCCTTCCTTCCCTATCTCAGCTCTCTTTCCCTCTATCTTCTCTTCCTTCCCTTTTCCCAGCTCTCCTTCTCCTTCTCCTTTCCCAACTCTCTTCTCTTCCCTCCCCTTTCCCGGCGCTCCTTCCGTTTCCCTCATCTCTTCTCTTCCCTTCCTTCCCCTTCCCCAGCTCTCTGCCCCTCTCTTCTTCAGTATTCCCAACTCTCTTCTCTTCCTTCCACAGGTCTCTTCCCCTCTCCTCTCCCCTTCCCTATTCTCAACAGTATTCTCTTCCTTCCCCTTTCCCGGGCTCTCTTCCTCTCTCTCCTTCCGTATTCCCACCTCTCTTCTCTTCCTTCCCCTTTCCCGGCTCTCCTTCCGTTTCCCAACTCTCTTCTCTTGCTTCCCCAGTTCTCTTGCCCTCTCTGCTTCCGTATTCCCACCTCTCTTCTCTTCCTTCCCTTTTCCCGGCTCTCCTTCCGTTTCCTTACTCTCTTCTCCTCCTTTCCTTCCCCTTTCCCGGGTTCTCTTTCCCTCTCTCCTTCCGTATTCCCACCTCTCTTCTCTTCCTTCCCCTTTCCCGGCTCTCCTTCCGTTTCCAAACTCTCTTCTCTTGCTTCCCCAGTTCTCTTGCCCTCTCTCCTTCCGTATTCCCACCTCTCTTCTCTTCCTTCCCTTTTCCCGGCTCTCCTTCCGTTTCCTTACTCTCTTCTCTTCCTTTCCTTTCCCTTTCCCAGGCTCTCTTCCCCTCTCTCCTTCCATATTCCCACCTCTATTCTCTTCCTTCCCCTTTCCCGGCTCTCCTTCCGTTTCCCAACTCTCTTCTCTTCCTTCCCCTTTCCCGGCGCTCCTTCCGTTTCCCTCATCTCTTCTCTTCCCTTTCTTCCCCTTTCCCAGCTCTCTGCCCCTCTCTACTTCAGTATTCCCAACTCTCTTCTCTTCCTTCCCCAGTTCTCTTCCCCTCTCCCCTTCCCTATTCTCAACAGTATTCTCTTCCTTCCCCTTTCCCGGCTCTCCTTCCGTTTCCCAACTCTCTTCTCTTGCTTCCCCTTTCCCGGCGCTCCTTCCGTTTCCCTCATCTCTTCTCTTCCCTTCCTTCCCCTTCCCCAGCTCTCTGCCCCTCTCTTCTTCAGTATTCCCAACTCTCTTCTCTTCCTTCCCCAGTTCTCTTCCCCTCTCCCCTTCCCTATTCTCAACAGTATTTTCTTCCTTCCCCTTTGCCGGGCTCTCTTCCCCTCTCTCCTTCCGTATTCCCACCTCTCTTCTCTTCCTTCCCCTTTCCCGGCTCTCCTTCCGTTTCCCAACTCTCTTCTCTTGCTTCCCCAGGTCTCTTGCCCTCTCTCCTTACGTATTCCCACCTCTCTTCTCTTCCTTCCCTTTTCCCGGCTCTCCTTCAGTTTCCTTACTCTCTTCTCTTCCTTTCCTTCCCTTTCCCGGGCTCTCTTCCCCTCTCTCCTTCCGTATTCCCACCTCTCTTTCCTTCCCTCCCCTTTCCCCGGCTCTCTCCCAGCTCCCTCTAGCTGCAGCCACAAAAGTAATCTAATAATGGCGCCGGTTCTGTGGCAGGCCGGCCTCTGTAATCTTTCGCCTGTAATTGCCGCGTACGTGGTTTAGCTCGGAGGAGTTAATGGAGACTCGCAGTGTAGCACGGGGTAATTAGTTGTTTTTAAATAAACTGCAGGCACACTTTAATTAAGCCTGCAGTGTGAAAGGTGTGGTGTTATAGCAGAACAAAGCACAGTAGGCTGGGAAGGGGGGCGGAAGCGGGGGCAGATGGAGAAACACAGAAAGCCAAGAAGGGACGCAGGTCTCTTTATCTCTGGTTTCGTTAACAGCTGTTTGGGGATACAAACATTCGACAGGACGGGAAACCAAGCGCCTGTTTCCCCCTACACAAAACGCGGCTTCAGAGCCACGTTTGGTTGCGGGGAGAGAAGAAAAGTCTTCAGAACACTAGAAAGGGAAGAAGGGAGTTGCGCCACACGCCACTACCGATAGACGGAGGGTGTCGGAGCGAGGCAGAGGGAGAGGGAACGGGGAAGGGAGGGAGCGAGTGAAAGAGAGGGAGAAAGAGGGAGTGAGGTAAAGGGAGAGACGAGGAAAGAAGCAAGAGAAGGAAAGAAAGGGGAAAGCGAAATAAAAGAAAACTATATAGAAGGAAAGAGGCCTATGCAAAGGTAGGAAGGGGCAAGGGAGAGAAAGACAGCCAAAAAGTAGGAGGTAGTGGATAAAGGGAGACCTGTGGTGTGGAATAGGGAGTTTTGTGTTGTAGTGCAGGAATTGTAGGGCCGTTTGGAATTTTTGAGCTAGGAACATGGACTTTGATTGGTCTCAAGCTTCATCATTTTTGGCAGCACTGACAGCACTTCAGAAAATAACTCGCAGGGGCTGCTGAACCACAATTTACGGCCAATAAATGTTCTGAACTACTGTATGGAACTTTACCTTACAATCCCACCTGAAGAATACCAAGTACAATTGCGCTGCTGGATGAATCATTATATCTACTTTTTCATTCCTGTGCTCAGTCTTCATCTTTATCCTGATGATGACCCCAGAATTTTGATTCAGTCGAAACGCCGTCAACCTTACTGAGGATTAAGACTATAACATCATTGTGCCTGATAGCTGATGCCCCCACTACAGCTTTTGTAACTTGTATAAACTTACATTAGCCTCTTTGATATAGACCTTCCATACTTGCTCTATTTGTAATATATACATGATACTTTATACACCTTGTATATATGATGACAAATAAAACATACTGAACTTGTAATACAAACGGCATTATTATAAATCTTGTGTTATGTAGTCCTTTTGTTCTCCAATTATTGTTTATTCTTTGCATTTATTTCCCTTTTACGTAATTTTGGGTACACTGCATTTTGTATTAATGTATGTGATACTTGTCCTCAATTAAAATGTATTGTTTAGAATATTGATTAATAATAGTGCACACGTCGTTATCAAGGTGAAGCAGCAGCTCCTTCACAGAGCCAGGACTCAGGCCCCAAGGTCAGGGTTCACATCTCTATAAGATGAAGCATCATGTGACTCCCAAGGCCAGGGTCTGATTCCAACCAAGGCCAAGGCTCGCATCAGCACCAATACCTGGGTTCATGTCCCCACCAAGAGTAGTAAGAATGTCCCTACCAAGGTGATGATAGCAACTGACAATAATTTGCTGGGATATGGGGATCCAGAGACCAGATTCATCTAGGAACCATAAGGACTACAAAGATGGCTGTTCAAATCGTTCAGTGCTCAGGTCTTCCTGTCATGGGCTTATGGATTCCACTGGCTGTCCCTGTTTACGTTACATCTCTTCTCACCCAGGACTAAGTGATAACGAGCTCTGATTGCTTGAGGGGTCACCAGAAAAATGTTGGCACCTCAGCATAAATAGGGGTGTGCAAAGCTATAAACATTTCCCCCTGCAAACTTTATTCACTTGCATCAGGAGTGCATCCTTGGTAAAGGGTGCATTTTTTTCACAGAATTGTCAAAAAATATTGGGTAAAGAAACTGCAAAGAAGGGAAGAAATCGTAGAATAAGAACATTTTAATTACTTCATTTTTCTTATAAAAACGATTAGAGGAAATGCTTTACAGGAAAAACTTTTGTTTGGAGAATTTGTGTCTGCAGGCAACGTTTTATGATGCTGAGAAACATCGCTATTGTTACAAAGTGCGTTCAATTCGTAAATCAACAAAATGTGATTTTGACACATCTCTAAACTTAAGCAGCAGTTTCTTGATGTCATAGTTGACCAGTGGTCCATGGGTGTTTTTTAAAGTAAGGGGCCACCCTCTGGGAACAAGGGTTTTGGGTAAACTTTCAAAAAGGTAAGGTAAAGAATTCAGATATAGTCGACGTTCGTGCAAAGATAGATGGGTAATCATTTGACACGAGGGTGCATAGTTGACTCAGGGCCTGGACTTGCCTACCAAGCAATGAGCAAAACCGGTCTCTCTCACTTGTCACCATGGAAGAAATAAGGCAGTTGCAGCAGAGCCTATTGGCATTTAATGCCAGCGAATGGCGCAGAGCTCACTATTATCGGTTCTGTAGTCATGCCAGCCGTTACATCAAGCACTTTAGATACAAGGCAATTGATGGTTTCCAAAGAGAAGGCGATCAATATGCCCACAGCGTTGGGTTTCCCTTCTTCCCAGGGGCGTGAGGATGTGTTTGAGTGGTGCCAGCTTGGACTACCAGTTAACACAGGAACAGCCATGGCTCTCGGGAGACCCCATGGGTGTTTGCCCAACAGATAACTAGAGCAGAGAACCACAGTGGACTAAATAAAATGCTGAGAAGTCTGAGAATCTCCAGGGAGAGGACTTTCTAAGATAAACCCATGGAGCCACCAGCAGAACACCAGCTTGTCCGCTCATAGAAATATAGTCTGGCAAAGTTTTTAAAAGGATTCTGCACCATCGTTCGGAGACAGAACATTGCATAAGCATTCAAGGCAAAGAATTAAAAATTTGGAATCTGTAAAATACAATGCAAGGGAACCTGGAAGAGGGAAAAGCACCTTAACTCATGTGAATTTCTCATAATCCGCACCAGAGGAGTATAATTTAGGGCTTGACTTAGAACTTCGGCGGAAGGGTTACGCCCTCACAACGGAGCTGGTTATCCCGTCCGCCAAAATATAAATTCCATATCCGTCAATGTTGTGACGAAGTAACCCGCCTGCCAAGATCTAAATCAGGGCCTTAGTGTTAAGATTAACAATGCTAGTAAAGGTAGCTACATTTCTCCTATTTATGTGTCACCAGTTTCTTTTCACCCAACAAGTGATACCGAGACACTTATGGAGAAAGACACAGCCAATCTGGTGTTCTGAGATACAGACACACAATTAAGTATCTTCTATGCACACACTGCTAAACTAAAACAGCAGAACCACTTGGAGCTAGAAACACAGAAGACTGTGAAGCAATGTGTTGAGTTCTGAAGAACAGATCTTCAAAAGCACATTTATCGGCCACAGGCTGTCGAACAAGATTTACCACAATGGCACAGGGCCTGGAACATTATGCATAGAGATCGAAGGACTGTACTCTGTGTAGTCTATGCCTGGGCTATGCCTATTGACAAGAGATGAATGTCAACATAAGGAGGAACCTGATCATCATAATCATCAAGGAGGGACTACATGAAATTCTCCCTCTCACAGGAGGTGGTGAGTGTGTTGACTCTATTTATGGTGGTAGAGGTCATTGGAAAGAAACAGTGAACAGCTGTAGTGTAAGATGAAACACCGAGCCATGGATTAAGAAAGGTTTTAACATTGGCACGGGTATGGGTAGAATTACTCCATGTGGTGGACTTTATCTGTGATCAATATTTATGGACTGAAGTAAGTGTCTTTCTCCTAGATTTTGATGAGCTTATAAGCCTTGAGGGTAAATGTTTTGAATGCAGTTCCTGAAATGGTTGCCAAGTATTGATGGCTGGATTGGATTTGCCATCTGCAGCAGGTTAGGACAGCAACTGGTGTGTCTCGTGTATGGCAGGCAATGAATGTACACAATGCCACATGAGATGGTGCCTTTATGCTGTCCCAGGAAAGACAAGTAAGATCCTGCTCAGCTCCTGGGTTGGCTAGGAACTGCCAACCCCACAGCATGAGTGGAACAGTGGCAGGACCATTAAACAGGTGCTCAAGAGCTAAAGGCCATATGCCTATTTATGTATGATTCTCTTTCATACAATCCTCCACCCACCTCAGTTCGAACCTTTTTCTGGTCAGTGTGGTGTGTATAACAACCTCCTGCTAAAAGTAGAAAGTCAACAGTGCCCGGTGCTCTACCAAGACGTCGATTATCACTGTACCTCTCCGACTGTTCTTTTGTGAAATGACAATAGGGATGTTGGCCAAAGTGACCATCCGTGTCTAGAAAAGTCAAAGCGAGTGGGAAGTGTTCAATTTCTATTACTTTTAGAGAAGCAATTCAATGAGTGGAAATTTTGAGTTGGTTAGAGCCATCACAACACTGTTCCTTAGCTGAAGATCTGTCGCTCATGTGCTGGTGTGTGGTGGAATTCTCCTGCATTGTGTTGACTTGTGGCAGATATTGGGGATCAATGTGGAAGTGGGGTTCAGAAACATAAACAGCAGAGGCGTCATTGTTTTTACTGAGGCCTTCGTACTCTGCTTCTTCGGTTTGATCATATTTTAAAGGGCACCGCCACCTGGATGGTTGGTGAAAAGTCAAAAAATATCTTCACTTTCGAAAAGAAAGTACATTAGACAAACAAGTTATATGCACCAACATGTGGAATACAACTTCCATCATTTCTCCAAACTATCTATTGCCCCCTTATATCGAGAAAGACTTAAAATATATATTTTTGAACAACATCTCCAAGCTTAACCGTCCGAATCAACGGGCTTCTCCGAGGACTACTAGGAAGACTACTATGTATGATCTAATCCTCCACACATGGTCTGCTATATATTCCAGGCTGTCAAGCTTGAGAACTTCACGGCGCCCAAACTCTCCACCACCTGCGGCGTTCCGCAGGGCTCATCATTGTCCCCCCTCCTGTTCAATCTGTACCTCAAACCGCTGCTGTACTCTTTAAAAAACAGGAAGGTTACAATATACAACTATGCAGACGACCTGCAGCTTATATTCCCACTAAACTCCACAGACTCCGTTGAGGAATTTCAGGCCACTATATTGCACATCCAAGGGTGGATGGAGACGAACCATCTAAAACTCAACACCGGAAAGACCGAGCTGGTACTCCCGGGTATAAGTGCAACTAGCTGGGGCCCTTATTTTTGGCCGCCCCCAATGGGATCCCCCCCGTCCCCCTCCACATTGGTAAAAAGTCTCGGGATCACCCTTAACGCCGATCTCTCATTAAAAAGTCAGGTGGGAACTGTGATCTTTTCATGCTTCTTCCAGCTACGGAAGATTAAGAAAATTGATCATCTGCTCACACACTCTGCCCTCATCCAGGTGGTAATTGCCTTGGTCCTCTCCCGCTTAGATTTTTCTAACTCCATTTATCTAGGCATCCCCTTTGCTCTTTCCAATCGCTTGCAGATTGTACAAAATCAAGCGGCCAGACTAATATTTAAATGCAATTGCAGGAGCTCGGCGAAACCACTGCTGGACACTCTTCATTGGCTACCTATAGCCCAACGGGTAACCTTCAAAGTAGGCTGCCTGGCCTAACACCTTGGCTGCTAGGCGTTTTCCCCCTCCTGTGCTGGAAATTGCCATTTTGCTGGTGTCATGACGAGCTCAGCTCGTCATCAGCACAGCTCAACTGTGCATCATGACGAGCTGAGCTCGTCATGAGCATCGAAAGGGTTAAGGCTCTTCATGGAAAAAGTCCTAAGTTTATAAACCACCTCATAAACAAACATGAACCGACTCGTAATCTCCGCTCTGCCCACCTGTCCCTCCTCACCCTGCCCCTCTTTAAAAAGAAACGCCTCGGCGGATGCCGATTTGCTTATTTGGCCCCAAAGATCTGGAACTCGCTTCCCTTATCACTCCGTAATTGAACTAATCTAATGGAATTCAGAGGTGCACTGAAGACCTGGTTGTTCAAACAAGCACACGGTTAGGATACTTCTTACCATCTTGTCTCTTCTCTAGCGCCATGAAACCTCTGGGTGCCTGTGCGCTTTACAAATCGTGAATAACATAACATAACATAACATATAATATCCATTCGCCGCCTCTGTACTGCGTGAACATGTCTTATTCACTCTCTTATAATCATTACTTCCTACATGTGCCACTGATACTCTTATTTAATATTATTCGGCCGGTCTGATTAACTGCCTTCGAATAACATACCCAAGTGCACATTCTAACTTGTTTTCTTAAGATTCTTACCCAGAATTCTCCTTTTTAAATTTTAGTTGATCATCTCCATCGTGATTTCTCCCATACATAAGCATATTTTTCCTTTACTATCATGTTACAGGAATTTATCATCACTGTGTAATCTACAGAATATTACTAAGGGAGCCCTTCCAATGTTTCGAGCGTCCTTACTATGCTCTTCTAGTTGAATCATATCTCTGGTTAGACGTTTTACGTTGGGTCAAGCTACAAGAATAACAATAAATTGAGTGTGCTGCATAGCATGAGTAACTAATCAGCTACCAGTGTACACTAATAAGGAATGAAAAAAGAACCCTTGCTAGTTCTTCTAGCTAATGTCTATTAACAAACTCCATGAGTATCTAAGAAATACTCTGTGTAGTGGCATGGAGTATGTACACTAGATTTTGCTGCATTAACTAGCAACCTCTGGCACGCCAAAGCACCGCAGGGAAGTATTCCTTAGGGAAAATCATCCGCACTGTGCTCTCATGAGAATCGCTGAGCAGGTCCCTGCTCTTATAGACTATGAACCTGCAATATTCAATCAATCAATCAATCAACAAAGCTTTATTTCGATATAAAATATCTTAAAAGCATTCACTAATAGGCCATACTCCACTGCGGTCTTACACTAGAGCTGCCAGGGTCCAGTGCATTAACTACCAGCATTCAAGCAGCCCCAGCAGTATGGAGTGCTGCTAGCTTCTTTTCTTTATTAACCCCTGCAAATCAAGGTAGTGGGACTTTAAGAGTGCCGCACATTAGCTATCCGCGTACACGAATTGATGATGCTTAGAAGCGGCACTAACAACTATGTGCAATTAACTTGTGAGGAGACCCATGAGTAACTCAGATAAGTTCAAGGCTTAGGACCTGATCTACATGCTGGCATAAAGGGTACTCCGATACAGTGGTGACAGAGTACCCTTTCCACCAACCTGAAAGCCCGCCTGCCTGATTTACCTTTCAGTATGTAGACAGCGGAGATTACTCCTTCCCCGACGGCTATAAACTCCTATGATGGCCTGACAGAGTGAGAGCCATTGGAAATTCAGCCATGTGTCTGCCCACCGGATTTAGAGTGGTCAGACACATGGCCATATTTCACTTTTACAAACCGTCACCTAAAACTTGGTAGTATGTAAAAGTAAAAACTTTTCAATTACCTCCACTGAAAGGTGTCATTGCTTTTTTTGGTTTAAAAAGCAAAATCCCATTAAATTAAAAAGTGATGTGCTGTGATGTCATTTTGACAGTGCAGCAAGGCACACTTTCATTGTAGTTACAGGAACCTCTGCGAGGGTATATAGGGGTAGATTTATAAGCCCCTTGCGCCACTTTTGCGTCACTTTTCCTATGTTAAAAGTGACGTAAAAGTGGTGCAAGGGGCTTGTAAATCTGCCCCATAGTTTGCACAAGAATAAGTGCTGGGCCCACAGTTTTGCTCAGAAGCCTGCATCTGTCCCTACTGAAGGTCGGGCGCTAAATACCAAGACATCCTAATTCTATCTCAATCCTCTTTAATGCACCATCCTACACTCACTGCCCCTTTATCTCACTATTGTAGGTTCCTTTTCATTCCTGCTTTCTCCATTTGTTACTGTTTCCCTTTCTCCTTTTGAGATTTCCTTCCTAGATTCTGCCCCCATTACTGTTTTTCTCTCTCTTTTTCTGGGTGAAAGTCTGATGATGAAAGATAAGTCCCGGTTCCCATAAATGAATGCCGGTGGGAGACACTTGCAACCGCCGGCTCAAATTAAGCACGGGAAATGTTGAGCAATATACTTAATGGGCTTTAGTGGAGTGCCGCCCCGGAGAAGCATTAACTAGTAACGGTGCAAGTTAGTGAATTATTCATTACCATGTGTGGCAAAAGAACATAGCTAACTACTTCTGAAATGTTACTGAGCTTTTTACAACCGATGTTTGTTAACACGTGTTGTTATGGAGCAGAATTAATTATCACTGCCGAATTCACACATTATCTATAAATGTTCATTAATAAGGGCCGTTCTCAGGAAGAAATCCCAAGTGCTCCCAGGTGTTGCTGCTAACTAGCAATCGTCATTCACACACACCTGTTAGGAAAAATATTAATAAGTCCTGCAGAGGTGCGTATTCAATATCAGCAGTTGTTACAGTCGGCCTGAGGAAGCTTGCGGGATAAAGGCTGCGGTTCTTCGGGCTTCTAATGATACATATTCCCTCCTTGCTGAAGGAGCCCAAGGCCTGGGTCCTGTGTGGAATTGCTGAGATCAGCATAACTGCACCATCGAGCTACTGGTGCTGCCTTTGTTACTTCACAATGTGTCAGCTTTTCACAGTTTACTTTATAATGTGTCTGCTTTTGCCACTGCACTGGCTAGCTTACTTTATAATTTGTCTGCTTTTGCCACTGCACTGGCTAGCTTACTTTATAATTTGTCTGCTTTTGCCACTGCACTGGCTAGCTTACTTTATAATGTGTCTGCTTTTGCCACTGCACTGGCTAGCTTACTTTATAATTTGTCAGATTTTGCCTCTGCACTGGCTAGCTTACTTTATAATGTGTCTGCTTTTGCCACTGCAATGACTAGTTTCTTTTATAATGTACCTGTTTTTTCCACTGCACTGGCTAGTTTACCTTATAATTTGCTTCATTTTGCCACTGCACCGGCTAGTTTGCTTTATAACTTGTCGGCTTTTTCCACTGCACTGGCTAGCTTACTTTATAATGTGTCTGCTTTTGCCACTGCACTGGCTAGCTTACTTTATAACTTGTCTGCTTTTGCCACTGCACTGCCTAGCTTACTTTAAAGTTTGTCTGCTTGTGCCACTGCTCTGGCTAGCTTACTTTATAACTTGTCTACTTTTGCCACTGCACTGGCTAGCTTACTTTATAACTTGTCTATTTTTGCCACTGCATTGGCTAGGTTTCTTTATAATTTGTTTGATGTTGCCACTGCACTGTCTGGTTTACTTTATAACTTGTCTGCTTTTGCCACTGCACTGCCTAGCTTACTTTAAAGTTTGTCTGCTTGTGCCACTGCTCTGGCTAGCTTACTTTATAACTTGTCTACTTTTGCCACTGCACTGCCTAGCTTACTTTATAACTTGTCTATTTTTGCCACTGCATTGGCTAGGTTTCTTTATAATTTGTTTGATGTTGCCACTGCACTGTCTGGTTTACTTTATAACTTGTCTGCTTTTGCCCCTGCACTGGCTAGTCCGATTTCCAAATCACAGCAGTCAACTACTGCATCTCTCGCCCAGTCATGAACTTTCTGATGCGTTTTCAGAGGCACTGCTTGAATAATTTACATACCTTTGTAGCAGGTGTGTCGAATGAAAGCCCTGAAGGAATGAATCAATGGAAACGCTGGAAGATAACCACGAGCTATGAAGAGGAGCTCTATTTAGATTAATTGCATCTAAATATATCCTACGTGCGAATACTCCCTTGCCTCCTGGACCATCAACTGATACCCAGGCTTTCCACACGCGGTGATATATATCCAAAGTACATCCGAAGTAGCCTAGTAGGAAACATTTTGGTGGGAATGTGCCAGCTCTGAGTTTGTTTATGATTTCGTCAGAGTGAGTGAGGCTTGTAGTCCACTTGTTAAAAGAGAGGCTGCAGCTCCTTCCCTTGCTCAGTGCAACAGGCTTGGCATGTCTGATTTATATTAGCATGAGAGAAACCAGGGGGAAAGTGTGCTGGATTACACCAGAGGCTAGGCTTACTCTCTTGAGGCTAGGCTTAGTCCCATCAGGCTAGACTTACTCCCATCAGGCTAGGCTTACTCTCTTGAGGCTAGGCTTACTCCCATCAGGCTAGACTTACTCTCATCAGGCTAGGCTTACTCCCATCAGGCTAGACTTACTCTCATCAGGCTAGGCTTACTCTCTTGAGGCTAGGCTTACTCCCATCAGGCTAGACTTACTCTCATCAGGCTAGGCTTACTCCCATCAGGCTAGACTTACTCCCATCAGGCTAGGCTTACTCTCTTGAGGCTAGGCTTACTCCCATCAGGCTAGACTTACTCTCATCAGGCTAGGCTTACTCCCATCAGGCTAGCAGGGCCGGACTGGGAACCAAAACGGGCCCTGGCAAAGTTCTCAGCCAGCACTCTGGGGGTTTGAGGGTGCGGCAGAGCTGTTTGCCAGGGCCGGTTTCGGCTGATTTTGTTACAGAGCCGAAATTGCAGCTATGCTGCAAAAACTTCCCTATAACAAAACCAGCCCCCACCCCGGCGGCCCACCTGGAAATCGCCCAGTGCCCGCTACGGCCAGTCCGGCCCTGCAGGCTAGGCTTACTCTCATCAGGCTAGGCGTACTTTCATGAGGCTAGCCTTACTCTCATCAGGCTAGGCTTACTCTCATGAGGCTGAGGCAGCTGTTGATCTGTCTGTCAGGAGCTCAGCAAGCAGGGCTTTGCAGCAGGCAACAAATGTGATAAGTACCAAGGGTGATGACAACTACTGGAGCATTAGAGGACTAGCGAAAGCCACAAAGCATCACATTTCGGAGGAGACTCCATTTCCATGAGCCACGAATAACCTTTATCTGTAAATGTGTTAGGGGTTTGTGTGCTGGCAACCTGAATCTCGGTTTGGTCAGGTGGCAATACAAGATGTTTGTACTTTCTGGGAAGGGCCTTACCTTGTGTTGCAGAAGCGAGCCACACTGTCGCCATGCAGAGCGCCCAGAGTGCATGGACGAAGGCTGCCATGCTGCCCTTCTGGCTTGCTCTTCCTCACTGTAGGGATGCTCAGCAATGGAAACCAAAGAGGGCGGCAGGCATCACTGGTTTCTCGGGGGAGTTGGGGTGTCCGGCTGGGAACCTGAAAAAAAGCAAGGAAAAAAACATTTAGGAAAGGCTAGGGATACCGCCAATCAAGCGAGAGTCAGGTATTAACAATTAAACGAGAGCATGATTAGAAATCAAGCAGATGAGAGCAAGTAATGAACAGGAGCAAAACATCAAATCAGGTGACAGCAAGACTTGACACCAATCAGTCAAGAGCAGTATATTAACCCATTCAGATGAGAGAGAGGCATTAAACCGGTCATATGAGAGCAGGAATGTAATGAAATCAGATCGGAATCTTGAAACCAGTCTGACGAAAGCAGGACATTGGCCTAATAGGACAAGATCAGAACGTGCAACCAATCAGATAAGAGCACAATATTAACCTGATAACCAAGAGAGCGGGGCATTAAACCAATCAGATTAAAGCATAAAATTAACCCAATCAGTTGGGAGCATGATAATAAACCAACCAGATGAGTGCAAGTCATGAAACCAATCAGACGAAAGCAAGACCTAAAGCTAATCAGATGAAAGCCTAATATGAATAAGACGAGATCAGGATATTATTAACCCAATCAGACAACAGCTAGACATGAAACTAATCCCAAAGGAGCAGGGCACTGACTCAATCATATGGGCGTAGGACAGTAACTGAGAAAAGATGATGACATGGTGATATGAAAACAGTCACAGGAGAGCACAATCTTAACTGAGATGAGAGCAGGAAATTTATCAATCTTTAAAGAGCAGGAAAGTAACCCAATCGGACAACAGCAAAAAGTGAAACCAAACACAAAAAGAGAAAGATGTGCGACCAAATTGTTGATAAAACAATATAATATGAGAACATCGGTGAAAAAACACAAAACAAATCAGCCATAACTTCCTAAGGTGATAGGTCGTACAACTAGACGATGCATAACACCATTTCAGCTCTATGCTTAATTTTTTCTAGTTTGACAGTTCTCAGATTGGCCCTACCAAGAATGTCCAACAGGAAGTTTCGAGGTAACGACTCATCTAACACTTCTTGGGTGACTTACACGTAAGCTCACAGACCCATTCCCCAATATTGCTGAGGGGTTAGCAGGAGTGTGAACAAACACTTAAAACAGGCAAAAAAAGAGGAACCGTGGTGAGAACTGGGAAAGAAAACTAATGGACCAATAAAACAAACGGTTATGGACTGAAAACAATAGACTACGCAAAGCAAGACGTTTAAAAAGGCTCCTGTGAGCCTACAAGCTTCCATTGAGTAAGCCACTTCTGTGTGTCTATACCCTGCTTCCATTGAGTAAGCCACCTCTGTGCCTGAACCCTGCTTCCATTGAGTAAGCCACTTCTGTGTGTCTATACCCTGCTTCCATTGAGTAAGCCACCTCTGTGTGTCTATACCCTGCTTCCATTGAGTAAGCCACCTCTGGGTGTCTATACCCTGCTTCCATTGAGTAAGCCACTTCTGTGTGTCTATACCCTGCTTCCATTGAGTAAGCCACCTCTGTGTCTATATCATGCTTCCATTGAGTAAGTCACCTCTGTGTGTCTCAGCTGTGGTTTCTTTATGAGAGAGAGGGGCATCACCCCCCCCCCCCTCCGCTCGATGCGGCGCTACATGTGAAAAATTAAATGACAACGAAATTATTTCATTTCCATTCTATTGTTTATGTTTAGCAGCACAGCAGCTGGGATTAGTGGGGGCATGCCCTCCCCTGCTGTCGATGGGCAGCAGAGGAGGATTGGAGGAGCAAGATGGACTCTCCAAAGTGGAATGCGCACTTTCCAGCTCTCCACTCAGATGGAGACCAAACACAGGCCCAAAGGGCCAGAAGGAGTGTCCAGCCTGGACGCTCCATTCAATCCTGATGCTGATCTCATGCTGGTGAGAGTAGCACCAGGATTGGTTATTCGTACTTCCTGGAGTCTGAAGCTCGCGCAACCGACGTGCAGCAGCAATGTAAGCGACTTTATCAATTATTTGCCACTCGCCTTGCCTGCATGCACCAAATCACCCACCACTTGGTTGCACAACCCCACTGGCGCACATACGTGCCAGCTACCACTGGTGTGTTTATACCCTCTTCAGTTGAGTAAGCCACCTCTGTGATGTGTTTATACCCCTCTTCAGTTGAGTAAGCCACCTCTGTGATGTGTTTATACCCCTCTTCCATTGAGTAAGCCACCTCTGTGTGTTTATACCCCTCTTCAGTTGAGTAAGCCACCTCTGTGATGTGTTTATACCCCTCTTCCATTGAGTAAGCCACCTCTGTGTGTTTATACCCCTCTTCAGTTGAGTAAGCCACCTCTGTGATGTGTTTATACCCCTCTTCCATTGAGTAAGCCACCTCTGTGTGTTTATACCCCTCTTCAGTTGAGTAAGCCACCTCTGTGATGTGTTTATACCCCTCTTCCATTGAGTAAGCCACCTCTGTGGTGTGTTTATACCCTCTTCCATTGAGTAAGCCACCTCTGTGTGTTTATACCCCTCTTCAGTTGAGTAAGCCACCTCTGTGATGTGTTTATACCCCTCTTCCATTGGGTAAGCCACCTCTGTGTGTTTATACCCCTCTTCAGTTGAGTAAGCCACCTCTGTGATGTGTTTATACCCCTCTTCCATTGAGTAAGCCACCTCTGTGTGTTTATATCCCACTTCAGTTGAGTAAGCCACCTCTGTGATGTGTTTATACCCCTCTTCCATTGAGTAAGCCACCTCTGTGGTGTGTTTATACCCTCTTCCATTGAGTAAGCCACCTCTGTGGGTTTATACCCCTCTTCAGTTGAGTAAGCCACCTCTGTGATGTGTTTATACCCCTCTTCCATTGAGTAAGCCACCTCTGTGTGTTTACACCCCTCTTCAGTTGAGTAAGCCACCTCTGTGATGTGTTTATACCCCTCTTCCATTGAGTAAGCCACCTCTGTGGTGTGTTTATACTCTCTTCCATTGAGTAAGCCACCTCTGTGTGTTTATACCCCTCTTCAGTTGAGTAAGCCACCTCTGTGTGTTTATACCCTCTTCCATTGAGTAAGCCACCTCTGTGTGTTTATACCCTCTTCCATTGAGTAAGCCACCTCTGTGTGTTTATACCCCTCTTCAGTTGAGTAAGCCACCTCTGTGATGTGTTAATACCCCTCTTCCATTGAGTAAGCCACCTCTGTAGTGTGTTTATACCCCTCTTCCATTGAGTAAGCCACCTCTGTGTGTTTATACCCCTCTTCAGTTGAGTAAGCCACCTCTGTGTGTTTATACCCTCTTCCATTGAGTAAGCCACCTCTGTGTGTTTATACCCTCTTCCATTGAGTAAGCCACCTCTGTGTGTTTATACCCCTCTTCAGTTGAGTAAGCCACCTCTGTGATGTGTTTATACCCCTCTTCCATTGAGTAAGCCACCTCTGTAGTGTGTTTATACCCCTCTGCCATTGAGTAAGCCACCTCCGTGTGTTTATACCCCTCTTCCATTGAGTAAGCCACCTCCGTGCGTTTATACCCCTCTTCCATTGAGTAAGCCACCTCTGTGTGTTTATACCCTCTTCCATTGAGTAAGCCACCTCTGTGTGTTTATACCCCTCTTCAGTTGAGTAAGCCACCTCTGTGATGTGTTTATACCCCTCTTCCATTGAGTAAGCCACCTCTGTGTGTTTATACCCCTCTTCAGTTGAGTAAGCCACCTCTGTAGTGTGTTTATACCCTCTTCCATTGAGTAAGCCACCTCTGTGTGTTTATACCCCTCTTCAGTTGAGTAAGCCACCTCTGTGATGTGTTTATACCCCTCTTCCATTGAGTAAGCCACCTCTGTAGTGTGTTTATACCCCTCTTCCATTGAGTAAGCCACCTCTGTGTGTTTATACCCCTCTTCCATTGAGTAAGCCACCTCCGTGTGTTTATACCCCTCTTCCATTGAGTAAGCCACCTCTGTGTGTTTATACCCCTCTTCCATTGAGTAAGCCACCTCCGTGTGTTTATACCCCTCTTCCATTGAGTAAGCCACCTCTGTGTGTTTATACCCTCTTCAGTTGAGTAAGCCACCTCTGTGTGTTTATACCCCTCTTCCATTGAGTAAGCCACCTCTGTGATGTGTTTATACCCCTCTTTTATTGAGTAAGCCACCTCTGTGTGTTTATACCCTCTTCAGTTGAGTAAGCCACCTCTGTGGTGTGTTTATACCCCTCTTCCATTGAGTAAGCCGCCTCTGTGATGTGTTTATACCCCTCTTCCATTGAGTAAGCCACCTCTGTGGTGTGTTTATACCCCTCTTCCGGTGAGTAAGCAACCTCCGTGTTTCTATGTCGAATGGCCATGAGTTTATACGTCTCTGTCTCTCTGGCTATTATTAGTGCCTGTTCAATTCCCAATATCTAATGCTGGCCTTGGCACCACTGAGTGTATGGTTCCTCCATCATGCGAGGCCATCTCTCGGTCTACGCCTGTCTCCGGCTCAGTGAGCCGTCTTTCCTTGACCTCAGCTCTACTGCAGTGTGCTGAGCAGTCTCTGTGCTGCTCTCACCTGGTGTTCGCTGAGTGAGCTGTCTCTTCCTCTAGTCTATTGCTACCTTCGGCCTTCCTATCACTCTTCCACCTTGCCTGCGGGCTGGGCCCGTCTGTCAGTCCGCCCCGCCTTCGCCGAGTGAGCCATCTCTCATTATTTGCACCTCTCTGTCTCTCTCCCGCCTGCCCTCCGCGCTCATCCATCGTCCTGTCTAATGATCTCCCTGTCGTGGCTGCCGCCTGTCTAATGCACTCTGTTTTACATGCATCGCTCTCTCTGCGGCTGATAATCGGCGGGCTCCTTCCGTCGGCAGATCTGTCTCTGCTCCCGTAATAACGCCTGGATGTTCCCTCCGCAGCGCGGCGCCTCGCCTCTTTCCATCGCTAATAGCCTCCCTGGCTCTGGGGCCCGGGGTCCATCGCCGCGCGCCCATCATTCCACATTTCCATCCGCGCCTCTGTCGGGGCCGCAGCCAGCGCGTGCTCTCGCTCCGCCATAATCCAATCACGCGCTCTCTTTGCATCAGGCTCCCTCATCTCACTCGCTCGTAACCTTGCGGTGTGTTTTGTACGCGGAGACCCCATTCCTTCTCCCCTCCCCCCTCCCCCCTCACCGCCAGGTCCAGGCATCGTCGCTCCCCCCCCCCCCTCTCTGTCTCATCCCCTCTATGCTCCCTGACACTCACTCACTCTGTCCCTCACACACACATGAACGGTGAGGTCCTTTCTTTGAAGAGATGGGAGGGACAGCAAATGAACATGGCAAGCCGAGCCGAGGGCCTTACTTCTTAGTGCATAAACCGAGCCCTGAAAAATGTTTGCCATTTAAACCATACAACTAAAACCATGCAAACTATAACAAAGCCTCCTTAAAATTCAAAATAGTGTGTTTGTTTACTGTGGGAGCTTTGACATTTTACATCACATTATAGCACTGCACTGGGGAATGCTTATTCGAAGTGATAGCTTTTAAATAGGAAATTAGAACCATTCCCGCCCCCAACCCGACCTGGCTACAGTGCCATTAGACGGTTGTTATGTGAACCCTGTGCGTATGTGGCTTAGATTCTTACAGATAGAGCAACATTATAGTCTATCAAATAAAGCAACATTATAGTCTATCAAATAAAACACAATGGGTTTTTGTACAGCTGGTATTCGGAGGTCATCTTTCATATGAGATAGAGAGCAACGGTAAAATAAAAATATTTGCCTAAAATCACACAATTTGGGTAACCAAGGAAGCCTGATTAATCCAGATTGTCTGGCTTCACTTTCTGAAAATAAGACACCAAGCGGGTGCCTGTCTCCCCTTTTTGACTAAAATGTCATAGCTTTGTTTTTCCGTCTTGGTGCATGAGGAGAGAACGAGGTTGGCTGGCAGAAACCACATGAAAGCTTGGCTCGTTATGGGCTTTAGGGTCCAAAGTGACCTCGAGCTAACCCAGAGCCAGGCTTCAGGGTCGCACCTCACTCGAGCTTTCAACTACTCGCCCACCTCTATTTCTTTGTCACTTCTTCAGTCCCACCTTCCCTTGTCTCCTTAATCCCTTTCAACGTGGCCTTATTGCGCCTCCCTCTCTCTCTGAGACTCTGCATGGCATTCTTCTCCCTTCTTTTTTCCCTAGTCTCTTCTCTCATTCCCCTTTTCATTTGCACTCCATATCCTCAACCAGTTTTTAGGTCTTGCACCTGCGACGAATCGCGAAGCGATGTCACAGCGAGACCTATAGTTGTTGAGTCTGCTTTCAAGGAGACAGGAGGAGGGCACGGGCAGCATGCCAGAATTGGTTTTAAATGGTCTCTGGTCTTGTTCTTTCTCCGCTTCTCTCCAGACTCCTTTCAGTGCCCGATTCTGCACCCCTTCCTCCTGTTTTTTGGCTGTCCACCCACCACTCCTCTCTCACCTTCTGTTTGTTCCCCTAGTTTCTCTTCCTTTTATTCTCTCTCTGTTTCCTAACACTTTCCCACTCCTCTGATCCTTGCCCTGTCCCTCCACTTTCCACTATGCTTTTTAATTATACTCTGTCTTTCCACTGATGCTATTGCAGTTCTTCTCTCCATCCCTCCTGAAAGTGGCTCTCTGCTTCCTTCTATTTCTATAGCATCAGACCTCTGCTCTGTACTTTTCTTTATCATCTCTCTGACTCTCTGAGCACCATTAACTATCTCTCTCTGTTGTTATCTCTTCTTACCTGTTAGTAAGTGTTCATTTTCTCTCTGCATCTGTTCTTCTCCCCTCTTTCTCTCCAGTTCTTTTTGCTTCACTCTTTGCCTGTCTCTCTGTGTTCATCGCGTCAATAAATGTTTGCATTATGCACAGATTGAATTTGGTTTATGCAAGCACAATTGGCATATTTTCCAGAATTCCGTGTTATCCTTGTTACCCAAAATGCCCACAATTACACATTTAAGGCCTGTTGTGTATGTAAGATGTTTACAATGTTATTTTGGTAAAAATCCTTATTGCAAGAGCACGGGAACAACGGAAGTGGCTGTTGGCATCACATACGATTTTGTGCTTAATTTTAGTGTAAAATACGTATTTGAGTCCAAAATGAAGGGAAGGACTGATTTGGGCCTACGAAATAGAGGAAAATGCTGGATTGGAATTGTGCATAATTTCACACAACAATTTTTGTGTTCCCCGTACTTTCTGAGAAGAAAAGTACGTAAATTTTGACCAGATCTAATATTTATATTCTTCTCCCTCTAATAATCCCATGTTATTTCTTCTCTCTCCCATCCCATTCCGTCTCTCTCTCCCTTTTCCTTTCTCCTGTTTCTTTTCCTCCTCCTTAGACAATTTTTCTGTTTGGAACTCTCTTTCTTCCTCTTCAGACACATTCTGAACAGCTTGGGTGTGTCATAATTGCACACACAAACACACCACCACTGATTACAATGTATACTGGTTCCCATATATATATATATCCCAAAAGCATGTTTTGAATTACAAAGATGTGCTCACTGGGGAACTGATAAAAATTGTTCTGATTGTTCCCCAAAAACGTATTTGCTACATTTCATGTTTTTGTAAGAGGGGTTCCTGACTCCATATCATCAGGGACCCTAATCAGTCTCAGGTGTTGAAACATAGAAATCATTGGTATCAAGGGTGTTAGACTCATTAGTTCAATGGAAGTATAGAACTACATTCCCACAATGCATTAGGTTGTCATGTGACAGCCATGGCCTGGAAACAGTTTTCGTGATGATGTGGCGTAAGGAGACCATGGCACCACCACACTGAAATGAGCTCTCACCCTCCCATTCCTGCAGCCGCGAGAATCAGTCGCTTTGTCACTTGAGCACCATACGACTAAGTCCTACAAACAAGTACAAAGCAATATAGTACCTTGTTTCTTTCCTGCTCAACTGTGAAGGACTGCACCAAATATGCTCCCTTTCATCTCTCTGAAGCCTGTTTGCTCTTTTTTATTGCCTGTATAATTGCGAAGGAGGTGATTTGTTTTTTTATTGGTATTTTGTAGCAGTCACATTATGCCACAAATGTACTCCATTGAGCAAACATATATATTACCTACTGGCGGTCATCAGTAGGTAGTTCTAGTTAGGACGTTGCTTCCATAGGAAGAGTGTTTTTTGTGTTAATCCAATAATTTGGTGCCATTTGATGAATCCTTGCAAATTTTTCAAAATTAGTACATTTCTCACTTCAGCTGCTGTCTTTAAAGTGTTTGAGGTGATCTGTCCGGTGGCGGCTGAGAAAAAGGGGTGAGTCCCAAAGTTTTCATCATGCAAATTCCCATTAGGATTTTAGACACAACTACAGCTTGAACTGCAGAGAGGAATTACACCAACTTTTCCAGAAAGGTAGCCGTTGGTTCAGAAAGTGCCCTGCTTGTAAATTGGTGTAAATCCGTTCAGTAGGTTTTGAGATATTAAAAGAAGTCCAAATTTAGATATATATGATACTCCAACAAGCTGACAGTCCCAGTGCTAAAATCTGATTGGCTGCCAACAACTCAACAAGGAAGTGTTGGTAGCTTTCATGGGACTCCACGAACAAAGGTTTTAAAAAAAGAAAACAGGGAAGGGTAGGAATACCCTGACTCCCAAGCTCTGGTCTTGGGGCCCCAGAGACCCAACTATGGCAAAAAAGTACTTACAAAGAGGATTTTGCTGCAGAAACTGGACAGAGCTGCAAATCGGCAGTAAAAAAAAAATGTATTATCCTGTGCCTGTTTTTAATAAATCCCCTGGGTGGGCCAGGCCCTGGGGGCATGCCACACATACTTAATATAAAAGGAGCGGGGCGCACTTGCCCCACTCAAAGGGTCATTTTGTGCTCTGGGGACCACCACCTCCTGGGGGCTAAATAAACATATAGTGGAGCCGCACGGACCACCCCAAGACCCGGTGACCACCACCTTATTGGGGCTTTTTCATTAAAAATTGGGGGGCCACATGGACCCCCTCCTAGGGCTTTTAGAAGTCCCAGGGACCACCACCTCTGCAGGGCTAAATAAACAAAATGAAGGGGGTCTATGCAGACACTTGACCCCGGGAACTACTGCCTCCCTGGTTCAAAATAAACATTTACACACAGAGGAGGAGGGCTGCACGGCACTCCTCCTGGGCCACATACGGCTCCGGGAACCAACAGCTCCCAGAGGCCAGACCATGCTGATCAAAGGAGGGGGGATCATGCGGCCCCCACTCCTGGAGCCATATGGCCTTAGGGACTGCCATCCCCCAGGGCTGGCTCCAGCTATGTCCCAGGGAGCCCAACCCCAGGACAAAGCTGTTTGCTTTAACTTGGCAGGAGCTGTGACAGATTTTACACATGCAAAGCTTTAGAAATGCAGCAGTTATAGTTGGAGGTATTTCAAGTAATTATAACTTGTGCCCTAAGATAACTATAACTCACATCCTTGCCATTCACAGTTTTTTCATCAATAATTTTTTAGCAAATGTTGCATTGATATTATCAATGATGTCATAGAAGATGTCATGAGTGATGTAATATTTGGGGTAAATAGCAGTGCATGGTGATGGAGCGAGGAATTAGTTACCTTAGGGCACAAGTTAAAGTGACTTGAGATAACTAACTATAACTGCTAGATTTCTATTGTTTTATATTTTTAAAATCTAAACCTAACTGTAACGTCCGTGTAACCTTTGTTTTTTTTGTGAATTTCTGAGGGGTTTTAATGCTACTTTCTAACTATAAGGTCCCAGTAACCTTTGGCTTTTGTAGTATTTCTTGTTTAAAAAAAAGTAAAGTAATATTTAATAACCATACGTTAATCCACTTGCCACCGCGCATGGGCTTTTGCCATATGCGGCAGAGGGTTGGCTGCAGGGCCTAGCCTGTGGCAAGGCCCTACAGCCAACCCTCCACTTACAGCGAAATCCTCACAGTGGATGGCCTTTGGCCATACACAGTGAGGGGTTGGCAGCAGGACCCCCTGCATGCAGCCAACCCAAGGCTGCACACAGCCTTCAGCCGTGCACAGCAGGGGGTTGGCCACAAGGCCTGTGGCTAACCCCTTAAAGGCAGCCAACCTCCTTTTGGCCCCAGGTCCCCATCTGCCAGGGCCCAGTACATTTTTTAGGGGGAGAGACGCATGGCGCCCCCCTCCCTGGGCCGCTTTTGGGCCCAGGACCCATCCCCCTCGTCCCATCATTTTAATTATGGGGGAGGCACACAGCCCCCCTCCTTGGCCAAAATTTCAGCTCAGGGGACCCAGTCTCCCAGGGCTTGACCGTATTCTAAAGGGGGGGTGGAAATGCAACCCTTCTCCCCAGGCTGATTTTGGACCGGGACCCCAAGACTGAATACATTTTATGGAGGGGGTAGGCACGTGTCCCCCTCAATGGGCCAATTTTTATCCCTGGGAACCAATCTCCTGGGGCCAGAGTATTGTTTAAGGGAGAGGGTAGATGCCCCCCCCCCCACACTGGGCCATTTTTGGCTCAGGAAACCCCATCCCCCAGGGCCCAGGATTATTTTTTACCTTGAGGGGGGCAGACAGCTCCACCTCCCCGGGATGATTTCAGCCCCAGGGACCCCATCACCCAGAACCCAACCATATTAAAATGTGGGAGGAGGACACACTGCCCCCCTCCCAGGCCAATTTCGACCCCGGAGACCCAATCCCCCATGGCCTGGCTAAGGTTAATAAGGGAGACAGGGACATGCAGCCCCCCTCCCCGGGCTGATTTTGGCCACAGGGATCCAATCCCCTGTGACCCAGCTAACACCAGGGCACCCACCATACCCATTTGGGGGGCAACGGGGGAGGCCCAAGGCCCCCACGCTCCATCCAGATTCCCTAATCCAGCGTGAGCCTGTATTGTTCCCACCCACAGGGAGCAACTAGAAATGCTGCTCTTTGCAAGCAGGAGCATTATTAATGTCTCTGCCCCATTACTGTGGGCAGAGAAACCTATCTGAAGTCCTCTCCCAGTTGGTGGGAGCATTTTTAAAGGTCCCGCCAGCTGGGAGCAGACTTCATATTTGCTCTCACTTGGCGGGAGCTTTGAAATTGCTTCCCCCAAGCGAGAGCAAACACAGGTTTCCCTGCCCACGTCAGTGTGGGCAGAGAAACAGCAATATCCCGGGGGATGGGGTCCCCAGGCTTGAAATCAGCCTAGAGAGGGGGACCGCAGGTCCCCCCTCCCCATTACTAACATGGCCCATCAAGGCTGAAATGGGCCCGGGAGGGGTGATGCATGCCCCTGCACCCCTTATTTACTTTTGCTGGGCCTGGGGGATGGAGTCCCCAGGGCTAAAATCAACCCTAGGGGGGCCACGTGCCCCACCCTCATTTTAGTAAGGGTGGGAACCTGGGGATGGGGTCCCCGGGGCCAAAATAGGCCTGGGGAGGGGGTCGCGCGGCCCCCATCCCCTTCTCAATATCGACCGTGATCCAGGGGTGGGGTCCCTGGGGCTGAAATTAGCCTTGGAATGCCCCCTCCCCATATTAACATAAACAATACCACCCCGGGGGAACTGGCGTACCCAGGAGCCTAAAAAAAGACATGCCTGGAAGCCAGTGCATATTTTCTTTTTTTTATTTGTAACCCTCTGCAAATTTGAGGCAAATTAAAAAAAATATATATTTTTGGCCTCAGGACAGGATACCTGTAGGACACCACCACCAGGGCTAGGGGGCAGGGTATTCCCACCCTGCCCCCCAGTGTTTTAGTGTTGGTTTTCTTGGGACTCAGGCAAGTCCTGAGTCCCAAAATGGCTGCCACCACTTGGTTGAAGTGGTGGCAGCCAATCAGATCTCACCATGAGATCTGTCAGATCTGCGGACCCTCTGTCTTCCTAAATTTCCCTAAATATTTTTATTTTTACCTTGCTGCTGAACAGATTAACTTCAAATTATGAAACTCACTGTTTCTGGACCAGGATCTAGCATTCTGCCAAATTTTGTGCAATTCCGTTCAGCGGATTGGACTGTAGTCATGTCTAAAATCCCTGTGGGAAATTGCTTGGGAAAAACATATTCTGAGACTCCCCCCTCTTTCTCTGCCCCTACTTCATGAATCACCCCGAACCTTTCCAGACAGTAACTGAATTCACTGGAACACGCGTTTTCTGAATTTCGTGAAGATTAGTCAAATGGCGCCAAATGTTCTTAGCAAAACATAAAATGCTTTTCCTACGGAAACTAGCACCTAAGTATAACAACGTACTTGCAACTTCCAGTAGATACATACCTCCAAACCATATCCCAGTTGCTCTCATTCATCTACCTTGCTGGAATCCTTGCCACCTAGGGCCAGATGTAGGTGGGAGATTTTGGCCATTTACTGTCCGGAAACGGCAGAAATTGGCCGTTACCAACCGGTAAATGGCCATGGAGATGTAGGGGGATAAAAAACATGCATTTTCGGTAATTTTACCGAATCGGTAATTTTACCAATTCGGTAAAATTACAGAATTTATAAAATTACCGATTCTGTATATTTTACCGAATCGGTAAATATACCGGTCGGTAAAATTACCGAAATTGCATGTTTGGTATGTAGGTGCCAATTTTATCATTGACACAGGGCTTTGAAAATCGGTATTTTACCATGCAATACAATTGCATGGTAAAATACCGATTCAGGTGTACATGCACATCTGTGCATGTACACCTGTGCCATGTGGCACACAATCCTAAAACAGGGGTGCCAGAGGGCGTCAAAGTGACACCCCCTGCACCCTTGCAAAATTCGGTATTTGATATTGAATCCTATGGGCTTGAAGGCCCATAGGATTCAATAGGAAATACTGATTCGTTATTTACCGAATCGGTAAATACCGATTTTTACCAATTCGGTAAAATTTACCGAATTGATACCTACATTAGAAATACCTACTCTTAATTACCGAATCGGTAAATTTCGGTAATTAAGAGTCGGTATTTCTGATTTTGCTACATCTGGCCCCAAGTCTTTCCTTCTAGGCACATTTTTGTTACCTTTCTAGCCGATTCTAATTGCCTTCTGTTCCATATACCTCCCTCTCCACAACCCCAACCCTTGAATTTTGCTGTCTTTTGTCTTTTCATCTTTTTTTTCCTTTGTATGCTGAAACTGTCAGCAAAAGATGGTTTCATGCTGAGGGGAGGCCCTAAGAGTTTAGTGACGTGCTAAAGAGCCAATTCAATGTCATGCTAAATTTAAAAACAATGAGTGTTTTTAATCATTTATCTTCACGCTACAAGTCTCAGCAGCAATAGTTTCAAATGCTATATTGATTTTAAAACATCGTAAAGTTCCATACCATGCCCGGATTTGGTGAGGTGCTCTTCAAGAAAAAGTTCTTTCCTGCAAATTTTTTGATAAATTGTTTTATTGGCACTTTTTATTTTTTATTTTTGCAGTGTATAAGCTTAAACATCATTAATCGGCACCGTCACATGCATATGTCAGCACATACAATTGTAGTTAAATACGTTGGAGCTGATTTTTTAAAACACACTGACATTCTCATCTTTTTAAATATCAAGAGATGCATAGTCCCTCCAGCACTCCCTCAGCTCCCCTCACACAGCCCCTCTTTCTTCTCATGCTTATGCCTTCCATGGATGTTTAAAGGAAGGGCCCATGGAGTTGGACTAGCACTATAGGTGTATGGGGATGCAGCTCTCCCCAGTTACAGATAACTGAATGACTGGGATTGCTGCTTTACATTCGGTGGCCCAAAATCATGATTTTAGCCTCCACACCCTGGCAAAAGATCACGCTCTACTGCTACATTGCCTTGCACTCACTGCAGAGTGGAAGCCCATTATGCTGAATGCCTGCAGCCACGTTTGTGCTAGGACTAAAAAATAGTCCTGGGCACCATAAAAAAGGTGCCCCCCTCAATAGCGAACCAGGTAGATAAAATAAAAAGTGTTCCACATTGCAAAACAGACCAGGGTTGACCTTGTAAAGACACACTCTATGTGCAGGATGGGACACTGTATGCATTCGTGCTTGCTACAGGAAATGTCTGTGGTAATATCAGGGAACACAAAAGAACAACTAGAGAGTAAGGAAAAATAGAAATGATACTTGTCCCTTTCCCTGAGCTGTATGCAAACAAACAACGTGGACAAGTCCTTAGTAGGTTTAGGGTCGTAGTTTTTGACCTGTACCTTTGTAGAGGAACGCAAACAACAGGTGGTTGTTTTAGGAAACCCCTCACCCACCTACCTCGTAGGTGGCATGCTTCATCATCGGATTCCAGCTGGATTGCCGAGTGCAATCCAGCTGTGCTTCAAAGCCTGATTTACCTCGGAGCAGGTTGTTGTGTGTAAAGTGAAAGTGCTATGTGAAGTGGAAAAAAGTGCAAAAAATGTCTCTAGGAAATACCCCTGTAAAAGTTTTAATAGAAGGGTCCTAGTACATAGGTAAAAACATAATCGGGATATGCATGAGGTTAAAATGTGCCTCTATATCCCTTAGAAAGTGAGGGTCTACTAGTTTCAGCCTTCTGATGTGTTCAAGAGGCTTTCTTCAGGACAAATTCTATGTGTGTGGCCAAAAAAGGTTTAGAAGACCACTGTGGTGTACATATCTACGCACACCTTAAAGCACACTGTGAGTGTGGTGGGATCTTTTGTACTTACAGATCCTGTATGGGGAGTACTTTAAATTTGTGTGTTTATCGAAACACGGATCCAGTCACACTGCTACTTCCAGTTATTAGGACCGTTTGTCTCTGAATAGCGACCATTGTAACCTACGTTGTGGACCGGATCCCGCTGTCACAGTGGCTCTGTTCATTACACCACATACTCTCTCCACTTTCATGGTTAGTAGTTGGTTCTGTTTTAGGCGGCGCTAACAGGAGACATGGGCTGCTGGAAGCTGCCTCCTGACGAGAGCCCTGGCGCTAATTTGTATATAAATTGACTAATGAGGGAAAGTAACAGTAGAAAGTGGTTTACCTGGCAGCGACGTAGCAAGCGGTGGAGGTGGTTTGGCCAGGGCGGCATGTTTTGGGGGCGGTGGCCTCCCTCCCGCTCTCCAGCGGGGCCGGGGCACCAAAGGCAGAGACTGCCACGGGCAGCAAAGTGCCTAGCTACGCCACTGCCACCGGGCCATAGAAAAGGGCCACCAACTGCTAAAATACCAGTCCACACACTAACCTCTCAGACTAGCCCATCAGACACTGCCTGAAGCCCATCTCTCTGCTGTGAATACCTCAAACTGCGCAAGTGTTGTCGTAATGAAAAGACAGACATTTATAATGGCTCCACTCGAGAGGGGATTTTTGATGCATCGACAGATGAAAACATTGAATGGTGTAGCTTTATTTGGACAACACATTGTCAATGTACATTTGGACTTCATTTGTACTGAACCCCAGTGTTTTTTGTACTTGCATAAAATACTTTTTTTATTTAATCATTTCACACGCCAGTCTGTGTTCATTATTTACTGAATTTCCATTGGCAAATTGTTTTATGTAAACTCCACTAATTAATTTACATGCCACCCTTGGGTATTTCACACATATCAAAACTCTGAAATTCTGTTGTTTTTGAATGAATTCCGTATCAGCAATTTAGGTCTGTATTGTTTGCCCTATAGGCCAGTCGCGCACAGCTGAGTTCTGGGTGGGGTTACCAGATGGCTTACCCCATTCCTAGAATTATTTCTACAAATCATTGTTTTCAGCTGAGCTACTTAAATTGGTTTAACTGAGCTGAACCAAGGCTACAATTCACAGAATGCACTGATTGGTTAAATATGGGGTACCAGTGACATGTAGCAATGTGGTAACACTAGTTCCGGCTGAATGATCCAGTGCTCTATTAAAAGTAGGCCCTAGGACTGCTTGAGAGCACCACAGTGAGTGGCTAGAAACAGTTCTTTACCTGTAACAATAGGTTTGCAACTTTATGCAATTCTAGATTCACATGAAAACCAAGAGAAAATAAAACAGGCACGGCCAGTGCAAGTATGAGAGGTGGGGCGGGCGGGGTGGGGTTGTGGGGGGGAAGTCGACAGACAACGACGAGGTAAACAACATTTTCAAAAAACACTTATCTTGCTGCAGCGAGCAGAAGGTTAGTGCTTTTTTTGTATAGTTTAAGTTTACTTCGTCATCGTCTATCGACTCCCCCCTCGCCCCGCCCCACCGCTCTTACCTGCACGGGCCGCACCTGAAAAAAACAGGCAAAAAGTGCCAAAAAACAACAGTTTTCTATATTGTATCATTCCAATGCCCATAGAGAAAGTGCTTCCGAACCCAGAGGGCAAAAATACAATCTGAAGATCGCATTTTTGGGCATTGTGGGATTAAGGGTAATGTCAAATTGAGTCATATAGACAGCACCTATGGCTGACGCCCAAAAGTATTCTTTAATATGGTTTACGGATGGACCAATAGATGGCGGAGCAGTTCTCACCAAGTGACTCTAGAATAGGCTCACACCGCAAAAGTTAACAATGTAAGATACAAAATTTCCTACATAAATCACATCCATTGACTAATCTGCTCTCCCAGCATATTTCTCTCTGCAATAATCACACACATCCCTCCACCCCTCATCCCCCCAGGATATAACAGCGCTGATTTCAAAATTTAGCACCGGGAAAGGGAAAATATAGCAGCAACATAACTGTAATTTTAGCAGCAATTATGCTTAATTAAAAAAAGCCTACATTGCGACAACACTGTCAAGAAAGCGGTGCAGGTGCCCCATTGTGTGCTTTGCTGATTTAAGACGCGCCATTTTAGAGCGCGCTTCGCTTCTGAAGCAACGCGTGGAGCGGAAACACATGCGGTACTCGTCCAATGCAAACACGTGTCATTGGTTCGCCCTACAGTGCAATTAAAGGCAGTGGCAATATTAGAACAGGGCAGAATTTTGCATCAATTATGGCATCATTTATGACATTTTTTCATGGGATTTAAAAATTTGCAAGTTTTGTATTTTTTCTGTTCAAAATTCTGCTTTAGATTTTTCACTGCTTAAGATGAAATACATAATTTACGTGGAATAGAAACAGCTGATTCGTGCAGCACAGTGTGAGCGTAGACTGCTGCAGGAAAAGAAGCAAAATGTAATTGACAACTAGGTATCATGTCATTAACCGACATGAAGCAGCCCTTGGGATGATTAAGTATGTAACAAGGGGTTTGTAAAGTTGTCAGAATCCCAATAAGTGGCCCTTAATACACTTTTGAAGGAGATGTGGTTGAGTGGCCAAGTTGTCTTTGGAACAAAGAGACCCAAATCCCAATCTCCCTTTCACAACTTGACTAAATTAAGTGATTCTTTTGACAGATTAAGATCTTCCCCTGCTCTTTAGATGAATGAGGTGCTAAAATGAGTAAGATGTGGTATCAGGATGAGTGCCAGTACAAAGTGCTTTATAAGGTCAAAAATAGCTTGGAAAGTAGCCTTCTATGCTGAAGGGAAGTTGCCTGTCTACAGAGTGGAAGTAAAAGTCGAAATATCGCAGCCATTGGCTATGAATCGGCGAGTGTGTACGACAGAGGCATTGTATATCATATTCAGATGGTCCTTCAGGGAAAGGCTGGATATCTAAAGGACAGCGGTTAGGATGAAGAATAGGACAAGCTCAATCTTTTACCAGTATGCAGGCTTCACGGTTATTACCAGCCCCACCATGACAATATAGAATGGTGCCAGAGATGGGCGCGTTGGTGCTTAGTAGACTTGAGCGGCGGTCATGGTACGGAGATTGCAATGAGGTATTTTGTGAGAATGAAATTAACAGACAAACAACTTATTTGAAACAAACCTGAATGGAATTAATTTGACTTCAATTTTCTAGAAATGACTATTGAATGAAAGATGTTGAAAAATGAAAATTGAAAATTGAAAAACAGATGAAAGACTCAGATAATTCAAAATTGGACATAGTTGGAAATGGAGGATGCAAAAATCTGTAAAGTAAATTTTTTGAGTACAAATAAGTAGGCATTTTAATAAATTTCGAGAATAAACAATTATAAACATTTTACCAATGCGCTGTCCATAAAAAAAATAATAATAGAATGAACACATTAAGAGGCAAGGAAAAAAGAATTACATAAAACACACCAAATGTTAACACATATATCAATAAAAATAACCAAGTAATGATAATAATTAAATATGAACACAGACTAAAGTGTAGAGTTGTTTTAAAAGAAAATAATTCAGTGGAATAGGATTGTGACACGGAAAGGGGAGGCAAACTGAGGCATGTAATGAGAAAAGAGGATAACCTAAGAGCTGGGAGGGCTAGGGAAATCGAAAGACAAATAAAGGGGTGATATTCGGCCTTTAGCCCCCTCAAGATAAGTGCATGGGTTAATAGAGGGAGGACTTGGAATAAAAAGGACAGCTATGTGGAAAAGAAAATTAGGTTATTTGTTGTTATTCCCCTAAGAACAGAGTTCCAAATAATTTCAAACCAAAACCTCTGGAACTGTTTTATTTTGAAAATAAAAAATAATAAAAACATTCAAATTCAAACACATTGTTTTCAAAGAAATTGACTGAAGCAACTGATTTTTAAATGATAACATTGAACCAATGAAGCAAACACTTAGATTCAGGGAGGCTGTCGTAGGGGTCCCAGGAATTCCTATACAATGATCCCTTACCTAAGTCCAGAGAGGAGCTGTGACACTTCACCTAATTCTTTTTTGATTACGGTGATTTATACCTATGCGAAACAATTGAAAGCAATACCAGCCCAGCTGAAATCTATGCCACATGGCATGCGCTCCTTACATATGAATGATCAAGTTTGGGTCAATGACAACGAATGTGCAAATATTCGATTCCAGACCTATCCTGATTTTTAATACCTTTGGCCACGACGAGCCAATGACACTCATGGAAAGTGATTGTTGCTCAGGGAGTAGACTTTAGAGCGCAATCGCGTTTATCACAGTGCCGGCTTTCAGGATCCATAACAAGGGTGTCAGCCGACATGGAAGCAGCTTGACTGATGTGTGTCTAAGGGACAATGTGCGGCTGGACTAGAGTACAAGCCCCTTAGGGGTGCTAGCCAATGTCGATCATGTAACTTGAAAATGGGAGAGGAGTCACATTTTTCAAACATATGTTGCTGAGACTATGGATTGCAATCAATGGATATTGGCTAATGCAAAGGTTTCCTAGTCATAGGAAAGTGTTCACTAGCGAGATTGCGGCCCCAGCAGGAGTTAGCGCGTCAATAAGGTGCTTCAGGGTCAACCCTATATATTTTAATCAGGCAGTGTTTGACTGGGTCAGAGACCTGTGGCATGTTAAGCTTCTTCATGGATGTAAGTTTCTGGAGGCATGTCAATGGAGGAATGTTTTTTTTCAGAAACTCTAACTAGGTGCAAGGAAAAGTTACGGGCTTGTCAAGGATAACCTTGATTCAGTAGAACTGGCAATTTATAGGGATTTTAATGTTCCAATTTTTACTCAGTTAAATCTTTACTTATATAACTTGAAAGGTCTAATTGTTTAATGGGCACCATACAAACCACAAAAAGGAATTAGGATGAAAGCAGGGGCTCTGGAAGTTGGGATGTGGGAGCTGTCGCAGCACCTCCAAAAGCAACCGCGCTGGTGTTAGGGAGAATCTGGTGACGTGAAATTGGCACATTTTGGATCATTCCCTTTTTGAGAGTGTTCTCTTGTTTTCATGACGTGCAATGAAATCTTGAACAAACTGAACACATTTAGAGAAATTTGCTTCAATCATCTCTTGCCTCGCTTAAAGAAGGCCAACTTTTCTGCAAAATAAAAATAATCTTGACACCCTGGAGGTTTTTTTCATGGGTGTGGGGGATTTTTTCTCTGTTTTTGTGTTTCAGGCTACTAGGCTTTACCTGAGGGTTGTGGACAGATAAAAAAAATACATCTGACCATCCACCGTAAACAAGGCAGACAGACTGTGGTCCTTACACCGATCGCCATCGGTGGAAGATTTCTGCCAGTGGAGGCACTGTGGGCAGAAACAGGACCTCCACTCAACTCTCAGCAGAGTTGGCAGACTGCCAGTCTCTCTAGTTGAGGGCCGAAGTTTCTTTCTAAATTAAATACAGGTCATCGCCCTCCCCCCATTTACCCTACAATTGTATTCATCTAATAACCTGGGCACCTACAACGCTCATCAGCTGCTGCACTGTTCCTTTCTGCTCTTGATTGCTGGCCTGGGTATGCCATGCAATCAGAGACCTCCTGACCCGCTATCATGACCTGCACTCTCTGGCCACACAGACATCTTTCCCTGCATGGCCTCCACATGGAGAAGTGTGGCTCAATGGTTAGAGTGGCAGACCCTGATGCAGAGGTCTAGCCCGGGACCAGGGTTCAATTCCCCGCCTCGGCGGGTATTGGGCTCAAAATTTCCCGGACCTGATAATTCTCGCCTCTGTGCCTATTCAAATCATGGAGTCGCACTCTGCAACTCTGGGCAATAGCTTGCTTAATCTCCACAACGGCCCCCACAACGCTAAGGATGCCTTGCCTCCACCTTGGGGGTGCCCAGGAGTGGAGGCCTCACAGGGAAAGGCCAGGAAGGGTTCCACAGCGGTATTCGTACAAGCGCCTTGAGACCCTTGCGGGTGAGTAGTGCGCTATACAAGTATCAAATTTACATTTACATTTACAAATTTACATTTACACATGTCACTCCAGGGCTAAGGCTGGCTTTCAAGTTCTATGCGATGCCCAACAGACAGTCCATGGGTTTCTCCCACAGTAGCAATAGGTATTCAAAATATTCTTTTATAAACGCATTAGGTACTATCTAATAGTTTTTTGTATAATCACTATTTCAATTAGGCCCTTCTGAAATTTCTGTGTAATTTGCAGAATTCGTGCAAGTTTGCATTGTATGAAGTACATAACATTTCAGAAATGATGCCAGAATGTAATTTAACACTCCCCCCCCTCCGGACACGGGTTGGAGCAGAATATGTCTTTTGGGAGACATTTTACCTTTCAGCGGGTTCCCCTACCAACTGACTTTTGAACACGCAAGGTATGTCGTTATGTGGAATAGCCACTGACCCAAAAGTGCATTTCGCAAAAGTAATGTGCAATTCCACATAATTTCGCAAAAATTTGGGGTTTTCACAAGCTGCGGTCAGCACTGTCCCCCTTTTGTACCGCTTTTGGCCGCCATAAGTGTGGCAGGGTATGCTCAGACGTGAGTCCCTTGCTCACTTTGCCACTGGATTCAAGCAAGCCGGGCTGAAGACTGCTGGAATGCCAGAAACCGGTCCTCGGAAGCTTGTTTCAGGTCCAGGGAAGACATGGCTTGGCAGTTCGGGCTGGACTGTTCCCATGAGGCACAGGGTCAGACTGATTTGTATATAGCCATGTCTGAACTGGGGTGGCAGAGTGGGCTAAAGAACGGTGATGGATTAAACCCAGATCTTTTGACTGGGTGTGAGTGTTTGATTGATTCAGATGCTCCGTCCATCACCACCCCCTTGCGTACCGCTAGGGGGCAGCAGCATCTGTAAGGGAGAGGGTATGAGAGCACTTCTAATGCACACCATAGCGCCCGGGGCTGGGACTTCAGGCGCTACATTGACACCAGTCATACACAGAGGCAAAGCAGCCTGCATAAAAACTGGGAGTAGTGTAGGGCTGAGGAGCCAATCATATGCAATGCAGGCTGAACGTCATTCCACCAGTCCTCCTGCCTGTCAGGAAATATCCCAATTACACTGCAAGGCAGGTCGCCTTTGTTAATGTGCACGCGGAATAGAGTAGACACCATTATGCAGTCCTGAGAGGACAATTATTTCACCAAAATGAGGCCTGGGACATTACCTCCTTTATATGCCTCACCATAGCAATATTGCCTGTGCATGGATGTATAATGAAATTCAGCAATCCTGACTGCATGCCCATTACAGCTACTGGGAGCCACCGTTTCTCCCAATTGACTCAATCAAATGATGTGTGCAGGTCCGCGAAGGCAAACACAATTTTCTCTTTCTTGACAGCTCCGCACTTGCGCAATTAACAGGACTATATTAAAACGCTGCTTCACTGTCTCCGTTCCGCTTCCGCGGCCAAACGGTAAATCAGACGCAGCGTTTACAGGTCCTGATGAGAGCTTAATGCAGCCTTGTACATGTTTGCGGTAAAAGTTGGTGTAAGCTTTTTGTAGGCTGAACCGGATGAGTTTGGCGCCCAATTCCCATGCTTTGAGCCAGACCGTCCATTCATTAATTGAGGGGGGGCTAGATGTTGTGTTCATTGTGACTGCATCATTAGTAGCTGACTGCAGGGCTGGGTTAAGAACCTGGCATGTGTCTAGAGAGGTTGAGCCGCGTCTTCTTCAGGAACGCTACTCCACTAGCCTTCCGGCTCATTGAAAGCAGGCTTCACGCCCTACCTTGTTGATGAGTGACACTTTTTCTCAAAGATATCAACTAGAAACTTATGTTTAAAGCCTGCCCCCCCTCCCCCCCGAGCTACGACATGGTGTATCTCATACATTCATTTTTGTGTCTGGGCAGACTCAATGATGTGTTTCCCTGTTTACTACTATTCTCAAAAACTAGCTGCGTCATTCATGGTGGTAGAAATTTGCAAATCAGCGGATGTGGTTTCATGCAGTATTTCTTTTATTTCTACGGATGAGGCGCTCAAGGCCTGTCACATCTTGTTGAAACTAGTCTCTCTTTACAGTGAAAATGTTCCTCATTTGGAGTAACTCAATTGCAGGTTGAGGTACTTATTGACCTAACTCTTTGGCGGTGGTTCTTGAGATGAAGAAGGAGGTTTAATGAAATGCGTCATAGCTTTTTAGTTAATTTATCTGAATCTGTGAATGCTGGGTCAAGAACAACGTCAATCTCCTGGATTACCTTACGTATGGCTTTGAGGGAAGGCCAACACAAGAGGACTCTCTGGCATTCCTGCCTGAAATAGTCTCTTCTTTTATTCCATGTTTTAGGAATGCTGTCTTGCAAGATGTTGAAACTTTGATGGACTTTCATGGGGTGCTAGTGGCTCATTCTCTTTAATTGCTACTGTGTTGCACCTTTGACAGATGCGTCACTTTACCTTTGACCATTCAGATACAATTTAGGATGCACAAAATATCAATAATGGAACACAGTGTAGCGGAACCTACTGACTTCTAGCATTCCCCGGTGCTGGGATGTGATTGTGGAGGGGGAGGAGGGGTTTGAGTGGTTGTTAGGAAGAAAGGTGAACAACCTTTACAACAAAACTTTTACAACGCACTACCATTACAATGCAGTCATTACAACGCAAACCATTACAACGCATTGCGCTGGGGGGCGCTCTAGGATAGGGAATACGTTTATTTACTATCCAACACCTATCCTAGTGTCCACGGGGACTGGATTTCAAATAGTAAATTAAACTTTTCACTATCCAGCACCCCAAAGCGCTATGCGTTGTAAAGGTTTGCGATGTAAAAACCGTGTTGTAAAGGCATGCGTGGTAAAAGTATGCATTGTAACGTCATACATCCAGGAAGAAAGGAAGAAATGGCGCTCAGCTGGTACCTTAAGTATAAACCTGAGTTGATTAAATCAGTCCAGTGCATGCGGGTCAGGGGAACAAACCCAACGGAAAAAACAGCCCCTGCTAAGGTAAGGAGACGAGTCTCCTATTCCACAATTGCGAAAGAGGGTCCCGTGCACACGATAATCTCAATGGTTTTCAAGTGAGAACCTCAATTTCACTGTGAATGGGCAAAATATGATTCTAGAGTCCATTGTTTTGAGGTATGTATATTTAATGGTAAGATCTTGGTCAGTGAATCCAAGTAAATAATAATAGGAAACAAAATAGCCGACACGTGTTTCGTCACACCGTGTTGCGGCTGTGACTCTTCAGGGCTGAAAAGCTCGTAATGCGTAAGGTGGTGGAATGTACACCTGATTGATGGTCAGGGTACGATGGGGTTCAGGTGAACTTTAGAGGAAATAAGCCGTGAGTGGTTCGGGCGCACGTTCCTTGGACGGTTCTGTCCTGATCGGCAAACTCTACGGTCGAGAAGTCCAGCACGGTAGTGTGTGATCGAAATCCTGAGCATCCGGGTCATGGAACTCTGGGATGTGATTGGTTGTGCTATATACAGAGTTGTGCCCTACAAAAGCATTTTTCCACCAATGGCAATCGGTGTAAAGATCACAGTTTGTCCTCCTTGTTTTGGTGGATGGCCATAGGAATTTTTTATCTGTTTGCAACCCTCAGGTAAAACCTAGTGGCCGCTTGGTTTGTGCACTGTTCTACTAACAAGAGTCAGAACCAGATTCCTCGACCAAGATTCTGAGACTCGGATAGACCTTAAGACTGATCAGCAAATATTCAGCCTACGCTTTACCCCAGTTCCAAGGTTACCTGTAGATAAGGTGTTTGGTGAGTAGCATCCATTTGCAGACCTTGGACATCATGCACCTTATCACAGCAACTCCATCTCTGCCTTATTCTGCTTAGACCGACTTAAGTTAATAAGAGGACACAGCTGACGGACACCATTCTGCAGGAAGAGCATCACATCCAGTGCCCAGCCTTTAGTGCAAGCTTCCTTGAACATTATGAAATATATACCAGTGAGCATTCCACGGCTCATGCCTCTTTGGGAATGATTTTCTCTAGAATGGCGTTTTGTGCACTTTGGGGACCTCCATCCATCTTGGTCTTTGGGCTCAACTGGTTGGGGCTGCCCCGCTCTCTGGACCTCATGAGCATGCTGATCTGATCTGGCTGACCTGGCTATTCTTCCCACTCTTTGACCCATGGATATCTCCAGTCAATGAAAGAAGTGAGAGTAAGAGGAGAGAGATGTGGAAGAGGTGTTGGCTGATTCTAGCCTGAAAGCAGAGCGTCACTTTGCAAGGAATGCTTCCTCTAATATCCGAAGGCCTGTGCATCCCGCATACCATTGCTCATCCAAACCTAGGGTGGATCAGAGCGATGAATGGTAAGTCGACGGTGGTATGTTCAGAGAATTGGTGGTGGCTTAAGATGGACGTACATACTCCGCCTCCTCCTGCCGGTTCAATGGCCCATGGCACTCTCAGCGCCACTGCTCACTAGCATCCCTCAATTGGCCAATGCCTTGACATGCATTACCTATTACACGTCACTCTACCACTCGCACGGCTGGCTCCACATTATTATTACAGCATCAGTTATGCAACACTGAACCCAAAAACTTCAGTAGCTCATCTCTTTCTCTCCTGCTAACCCTTTCCCTGCAGCTCTCTCACTTTAACCTCTGTCTATTCTGGCAGCTTCTTTTCTACTCTCTTTATCTCACTTGCCTCTCTATCCTGGTAGAAACGTCCCCAACCTCTGCATTTCACTTATCCTATATTTTTCCTACAGTACCTGCGCCACTCACCGTGTTATACAATTTTTTCTTGGAAGTGCTTCTCCACATACACCACTCCTTATCCCGATACAAGCCGCTTCTCACGGCTCTCGCAGTTGGGTCGGATCCTGATAATACTGACCCCCAAATTCTAGCTCTCGTCTTCCTCTCCTGACAGCACCCGCTACATGCAACATACTCGCGTGCCCCCATCCTGATAGCAACTGATGCCCAGTTTCGAGTGTACCTCACCCTGTTCTGATGGAACCTGCTGCCAAGGCTCTGTTTTACTTCTCCTTATCCTGAGAGCACTCTCCATCAAAGAAAGTACCATCCTGATATAGAACCATCTTGAAAGAGCCACTTTCACATCTCCTTATCCTGATAGAGCCTGCTAAACACCATTTTTTTTACCTCTCCCTATCTCGCAGTACCAGCTCAAACTCACTTCTCCATGACCTGGCATCATCTTCATTTTGCTCATCCCCACAGAACCAGTTTTAAACTCTCTATTTCACCTTCCAACACCCCAATAGGACTTGTGTTACTCATTCAATCGCACATCAAGGATCTGATGCCTCTTCCGAGCTCTTCGTTGCACCCCTCATAGCTCTACTCCACCTGTGCTGCCCCTGATTCCTTCATTCTTTGTCAATAGCCTCCAACAGCTCCTCTTCGACTCAACTCCTCGCAGCCCCTTAGCACCTTTCGCGGCAGTAGGCCACCTCCATGTGACGGCGCTCAGCCTCTGGCACCAACATCCTCCCACTACGCTCTTCGCTCTCCCATCCCACTGGCTCTTTCAGAGGTTGAGGCCATTTCAGTAATGGGCGCCCGCTCCTGTCTACGGGAAACAGATTGAGTGAATGTAATCATCTGTCATAAATCCTCCAAATTGACACAATAAATCCAACAGGCACTAAGTAAATCATTTTCTACAGATTATTACATTTGTGTTAGAGTCAATACGATCAATCGGAGGAGAGAGAAAACAGGCTTTGTCTCTCAGGAGCGCCTTTACTGGTATTCGCTCACGGAGAGAACTCAGCTCCCTACTGGAAACCTTAAAAGACCCAGCCTTGGCTCACAGTGACTCAGCCGACATAACCACACATGCACACTGCAAGCTCTCTGGGAGGTACGGAGTAGTCCCAGCTGCCATAGAGCCAGCCTTGGAAGCCGCCATTAGCTCGACCACTGACCATGCCACAGAAGTTGCCTTGCATTCCATCGCAGCGTATGGGAAGGCCCCGCTGAGGGCTTTAAGACCCGCCAGAGAGTCTCTCGTTGACACTGCCTTACCCTGTCAGAGGCACAGCCATAGACTATCTCACTGACTTTGTTGTTTACTCCGTCACTGAGGTAGCCATGAATCATGCCCTAAACTCTACTAAAGGCTCCGCACGGATGCTGCAGCAGACTCACAGGACTAAGCCTCACCACACTCTCTCCGATGGACTTTACCGCGGACTCTACTATAGAACATCATGGGCTCTGCCAAAGAATGCACACACCCTGAAGCCGACTTGACCATAGACTCTGCTTTGGCAGAGACCATGCAGTGGCCCTTGCAACATCTTCTGGAGTAGACTTTCATAAGCGCCCTTCTGCAGGCAGTATTGTAGATGTTGTCACTGACCTGACCATAGACTTGGCCACAAACTCTGGTTCAGACTCTGCTGCATTCGCTCCGATAGAGTCTGGTGCAGACTCTGTAATGGAAACTATCACAGACTCAACCACAGGCTCAGCAGTGGCAGAGATCCAGCTACAGACCTGAACACTGATGCAAGCTGAGACTTTCGTAAAGAGTCCACCTGGAGTCACAGACATGAAAACATTGCCCACACAGGCAAAAACAGCATCCTCGCGACCATACCAGCTACATGGTGTAGCTTTCGATCCATGTGGGTAAGTGCTTGAGCACCCCACATAAGAGTAATAAGTAAATGCTACAACACAATACAAAGCTATGCAGTACAATAGCACCGCCCCCTACTCCCCACACGACAAGAGTTATGGAATGTGTACAATGTGTGAAGGGATGTTATTTAGGGATGGGCTTAACTCCTATACTTTGCTGTAGCGTAATTACAGCAAAATTGTGCAAGATTGCTCAGACTTGTGCAAGGAGAGTAACCCAATATTTAGCAACATTTTCTTTTAGAAAAATGCGGCCTTGCATCCAAAAGGGACCCAAGGATGCATTGTGTGACTTGTTGTGAGCAGAAAATAGCGCTAAATGCAATAAAACAAACAGCAGAGATTTTTGTCTTGTAAGGAAGTTGCACTCGGAATCCTTGGAAAATACATGAAAGTCTGCAGAAAATCTTTGGGGAAGGATAGAGACAATACATGTGAGAAAAAAAAATTGAATTGTTGGTGTAAATGATAGAGCTGTTGCTGAGTTTTTTTGTTGATGATGGCCTGGGTCTTAGCCACAGTAAATACCTTACAGCAGGCCTCTCCAACTAGTAGCTTGTGAGTTACTAATAGCTTTAATGCTACATATAAGTAGCCCTCCTGTGCGCAATCAAGTCTGCCAAATGATAAGCTTTGGCTTTGTTGAATTAATATATGTCTACCACATTTGGAAAGTGTGGATTCGAAATTAAAATATTTGTTTTTTTAGAACGCATAAATTGATGTTTGGAGAAAAAGTGTTTGAATTTCCAAAATGTATTTAAATCTGATATTTGAGTGATAAATCATGTGGCATTGGGAAGGCCTATTAATGATATTATTAGCTTTGTGCCAAGGTCATTGCAACTATGACTGATGTGCATTATCGACATAGAGGCAAATCCACATTGACTACACCTTTATTACATTACTCCTGGCAACTGTGCCTGGTGCACTGAGGAGATCCTATCTGGTAACCTGCCATGGGTTCGCCACTACGGTCATCTTTGCTGATGTGATCACTTTTACAACATGACTATTATCAGTAGCTAGGGATGATTTTCATTTGAACATTAGTTGCTCTTATTACAGAATCGATTGGAGAACCCTGCCCTAGAGGTTCTCTACTAGTGTTGGTCATTCATCTCAATCTACTGGATCACTGATTCTGCTCCTTCTCATTGTAAGTCCTTCACTTGGGCAGCATCCATGGTGTTTTGATTGGGTGGGAACCCTGACCTCGTGGTCAAGGACCTAGCTCTTCACCCATGCAGCTCCTCCCGATGCTGTCCCTTCCACCTGCGCCAGGTAGTGGTTTGAGGCTGCTCTCCTTGTGTCCCTGTGTCGTTCTTGTTTTTATCTTACTGAATTCTATTTTGTTCTTGCTTTTATTTTGCCCAAATTCCATTTCGTTCTTGTACCTTATTTTGCCTCATATTCTGTTCCCGCTCTTCCCGCCGTTTTCTCACAGCTGCTGCCCCCGTGGCCCCTTCCTCCTCCAGTTTTCCCACTCCCACCTCCCAGCTGAACTTCCCTCCCCCTTCCCCTATTTATTGGTGGCCACGGCGTGGACGTCTGAGCAGGTCCTGTGCAACTTCACTGACAGAGCCTCCATCGCTGCTGCCCCTTCCATCTCTGCACCAGGTAGTGGTTCGAGGCTGCTGTCCTTGTGTCCCTGTGTCGTTTTTGTTTTTATCTTCCTTAATTCTATTTCATTCTTGCATGTTTTTTGCCATAGTTCTATTTTGTTCTTGTACCTTATTTTACCCCATATTCTGTTTCTGCCCCTGCGGCTCCTCTGGTTTTCCCGCTCCCGCCTCCTAGCTGCACTTCCATCCTCCCTTCCCCTATTTAATGGCAGTCTCTGCGCATCCGCGCAGTGGACACATGCAGCAGTCACGCCGCCGGTGCGCATCCTGAATAAGCAGCAGCTGCCTGAAGCTCAACTCGGAGAATACAGAGGTCCTCGGACCCTACCCTCTGCATGGGATAACACCTGGTGGCCCACCACCCTCTGCAGCCCTCCCACCCCACGGACCACACCCAAAACCTCAGCATCATACTCGACTCCTCCCTCTATATGACCAGACAGGTCAATGTCGTTGCCTCCAGCTGCTTCAACACCCTCTGCATCCTCCGAAAGACCTTCAAATGGATCTCCCCCGAATCAAGGAAGGCCATCACCCATGCACTCATAACCAGCACACTGGACTATGGGAACACCCTCTACGCCGGGATGAACAAGTCTCTGTTCTGCAAGCTCCAGACAATACAGAACACTGCAGCCAGACTCGTCCTTGGCATCCCTCGACACAAACACATCACCCAACACCTGCGGAACCTTCACTGGCTCCCCACGGAGAAGAGAGTTACTTTCAAGATACTCACCCATGCCTACAAATGCCTTTACTGGTAAAGAAATGGAGTTTGGTCCTTGGACGGGGGGCAGCTGGACCCAATATAACAGTACAAAAGACAATTTGCTAGCCCACCCACTTATTTCGTCTCGCTACAAGCTAATGAGACTAACAAACAAAAGGCCGGGTCAATTTGTTTGTATGGGTAATATTATTTAACCCTTTTATTCATATATTTTTACTTGAAATGTAACAATTTCATGGGCAAGAAGAACACTTTATAATCACTTGCAGAGAAAATATTTACAAAAGAATACAAAAGCATTTACACATATTTACGCCAACTGGACATGTATCACATATACTATACACAACAAACTTCTCATGAAAATGGTATTTCTTGACTCTATAAACAATAGTTGATTTTTGAGAGCTAGTCAGGGCACTGTTAACCAGAAAATTGGTAAACAAAAGATGTAAAAGGCAGTAATCAAAAGACAAATCAAATTATTTCAAACCAACGAATGTTTAAACCCAACACAAAGGGGGTACTGATATTGGAATTTGTCTGCCGTTTTGCCGACGCGTTTCGAATCTGTAAATAATTGCAGATTCTCCTCAGGGCTCTCTCAGTGTTATGATTCTTTGTATCCGGAGCGGAGGGCTCTCGTGGATTAGATTGGGCACATGGCACTGTGCATCGCGAATCGATTGGAGTAAAGTTTAAATCTTATCTCGAGTCAAGCGTAGATTTCTACTTCAATTCCTCATTTGGCTCGTCCTACTTAGTTTGTGCGACCTAGAGTCTCGGGTTTTGACACAGGGCGGCGGTCGCCATGCCGTGTGTTTCTTCGTTGGACCCGGTCTCTGTTTGTAGCGGGAATGAGTTTTCCCAGTCCTTTTCAGCAGCGCTGTTTACTCGCGCTTCCTCTCGCACAGGCGAACCAGGGACTGCTTACGCTCCTTCAATGTACCCAAGAGAAACCTCTGATTGCCGACCTTTCTCTTACCGAAACCCCCGCATCCGCTGAGCCAGAACAAGTGTAAGAGCCTTCTCCTACATTGCGGCCAAGACCTGGAACGAGCTCTCAATCAACATCAGATGTACCCCCTCCCTAATTCAGGAAGACACTCAAGACCTGGCTATTTGACTGAACAGAGCTGATTACTCCCCCGCCCCTCCCCCCAGTGCATTGAGACCCTCAAGGGTGAGTAGCGCGCTTACCATTCCCCTGATTGATTGATTGATTGATTGGGTAGGTGGCACTAGATTTGCCACAAGCTCTTCGTGCTATCAGACTTTCTTTATATTCAGAAGGAAGGTAAAGACTCTCCCAGCTTGTTCCCACCTGGTGGGGAGCAGGTTGCTTGTCACTCCAAAGTCATGGAACCTTCTCACATGAAGTCCTTGCAGGTCCTGCTTCAGTGTAACTGGGCAAGTAGATATTTCAGTCCATAAAAAGCTGGACAGAGTTCCAGGCCCAATGACAGGTGGTTCTTCTATTCAAAATCTGGGTGGCTACCATGTACGACACAAGGGCTGCCTGGCAGGCTTCCACCTGGATCTGAAACAACTGAACTGGGTTTAACTGGAGTGGGATGTTGAATCCTGCTCCAAGCCAAAAATCTGCAAAACAACTTCTGCAAGTAGGATGGAGGTCAAGGCACAAAGACAAGGAGAGGAATGTCATGTCCACCAGCTCCACTCCCAGGTAGGATCATGGTAACCCAGCCACAATACAGGGATCCAAACTCGAGGGGGAGGATTGGCAAATTAGTGGGGGACACGGCCAATGGCATTCGCCCTTAGAATCCGCGATTACTTCATGTGCGCCTCAAGCAGGTAGAGTAGAACCCTGTCTGGTGGGAGAAGACAGATGGCACATCCAGATAGCACCTTGGTGATGTCTGGCTCGGAGACCATTAGGTAAAATCTACTTCAACCCAAGACTGTAACTGGGGAAAAAGCAATGTTTGAAGAGGCAAGAGCAACGGCATGTAGATATAAGCTTTCATTTTTACACTTGCTATGTTTTGGTTGTTGTGTTACCCTATAGAGACTAAGCCCTGGTGAAGCACGCATTGGAGCCAGGAGCCTGGAGGAGTTCTGCGCACCACGTATACCGCATCGACCAGGAGCAGACGAGAATATTCTCAGGGTCAGCTGCTGCACATGGTCCCTGTTATCGGACTGGGCATTAATTCATGGGGTTTTTCATTCAAGAATAAGAAGGTCACAGGCCCTGCTTTAAGCTGTTTCCTGCTGCTGATGGTAACAATAGCCTTTGTCTGAGGTAAGACTCTGCCTCAATGTGATCCTGGATGCTGAAGAAACACAATCAAATTATTCATGTAAAAGCTGAGATGAATTTCAGATCAAATGTAAGCGCCTCTACGAGCTACAACACAATCTGGCAGCCATGACACTAGAGGCAACAGAACACTACTCTTTAACCCCACACCTCACATAATATGTTTCTAAGTACGTCCATTGTATCTGCAGAAAATGCCAGGACATTGGGAACAAGGGTGGACTTTACTTCATGTCTAGTTGGCGACTACGCACTGAATAAATGAATTACATACTTATAAGAGCACTACGCAGCAACCTCCCTCTGTAGCTTGGGTCTCAGCCTTCATCCTCACTCACCATGGTACCCACTAAAGAGATCACCCGGAGAGCCCGCGAGAGGGATTATACAGCATTGCCCATTGATTGCTGCTCCCCGGCTGGCACAGACAGACAGTCTGTCCCTGAGATACTCCAGGCCCTCCCTAGAGTGCGCCGACGCGATCAATACCAACCTCAGTGAGAGGCGCGGGGGGCAGCTAAGTGTTACGTGGTCCTCTTAACATTCTTAAATGGATTGAAATGGACCGCAGAGCGTGGCCTCCTTGCCTAGTGAAGTGCAAGGGCTGGCGAAGGCCGCAAGTGGCCTTGTCCCGCTTCCGTTGCGTTTCCTTCTCTGGGAACTGCTAACTCTATGGCAACACAGAGAAGAAGAAAGGAACTCTCACCATACCACCCACCTTTAAATCATCCTTTAACTCTATGATGACACAGAGAAGATGTAAGGAATTCCCATTGTACCACCTACCTCTAAATCAATACCTAACTCTGCAGGAACACAGAGAAGATGGAAGGAACTCCCATCATGCCACCCACCTATAACCCTAACTCTGCACCAACACAGAGAAGATAGAAAGAACTCCGATCATACCACCCCCTCTATATCAACCCTGAACTATACAGCAACACAGAAAAGAAGAAAGGAACTCCCAGCATACCATCCCTCTAAATCAACCCTAACTCTACAGAAACACAGAGAAGAAGAAAGGAACTCCCTCCAAACCACCCACCTCTAAATTATCTCCTAACTCTATGGCAACACAGAGAAGACGTAAAGAACTCCTGTCATACTATCTAGCTCTAAATCAACACCTAACTATGTGGCAACACAGAGAAGAAAGAAAGAACTCCCATCATACCACCCACCTATAACCACAACTCTGCGACAACACAGAAAAGAAGTAAGAAACTCCCATCATACCACCCCTCTAAATCAATCCCTAACTCTACAGAAACACAGAGAAGAAGGAAGGTACTCCCATCATACCACCCAAATCTAAATAAACCCCTACCTCTACAGCAACACAGAGAAGAAGGAAGGAAGGATCTTATATCAAGCCACCCACCTCTAAATCAACCCCTAACTATATGGCAACACAGAGAAGACAGAAGGAACTCACATCTTTTTATTTGTCAGAAGTCCTGTAACTGCCCTCCTCTAAATGAACCCCTAAATAATTAACCTCTAAATGAACACCTAAACGAACCCCACAAAGAATGACGGAAGAACACCCGTCTTTTTTTCTGTTTTCATAGGTCCTGTTGTGGGCCTCCTCTGAATCAACTTCTGAATCTACAATTGTATTCTGGAGTATGTGAATATTTACCCTGTACATGAACCTGGGAATAAATGCAGGTTTAGGAATGTTGTATCTGGTCCTCTCTGCAGGGTTGCCCCTAAACATTTTGCCTTAACACCTCCTATTTTGCTGAATTCATTTTTGTTGGCTTTTAGACTCTGTGCACTTTACTACTGCTAACTAGTGAGAAGGGCTTGTGCTCACTACATTAAATATGGTACAATTGGCTAATATATAATAAGCACATTTAATGTACTTCTGAGTCCGTACTAAAGTAGTACTATATGTACTCAAGGCCTGTAAAGGACCTGCTACTAGTGGGCCTGCCGCACTTGTTTTGCCATCCCCTTAAATAGCCTTTTAAACATGTCTCAGGTCTGCTATTGCAGCCTGTTTACAGTTTTTAACTTCCATTTCAACCTGGCAAAATAAATATTTTACCACACGTTAACATTTCTTTTTAATACATGTAATTCACCCCTACGGTTGGTCTACACCGCCAGTGGTGCAGGATGCAGTGTACTTAAAAGGTGGGTCATGTGTTTTACGTTTTACAGGGCTGGTAGTGAAAAACACTTAAATTAGTTTCTGAATATTGTAAGGCCTACTTCTCCCACAGAAAAACGTCGGTTTACCTTATTACATTTTATGTGTGATAACTTATGTTTGGGAGCAAGTAGGAATATCATGTATAGTGTCTAAGAAATTATAATTTAAAATCCGCTTTAATGGGAAAGTCAGATTTTAAGTCACAACTCTTAAAATTACACTTTTAGAAAGTTGACATTTAGTTGTTCAGAACATTTGTACCTGTAGCCTGTTCCTGGGTCACATGGCTAGTCATCATTGACAGTTTGTCTTTGTGTATTCCTCCCAAATAGCCACACAAAAGAGGAACTTTGTGTTGGCAGGATGGATCACCCTGACTTGATGGGAGTGGCAGAGCTGTCACCTGTCACACTTGCACTTCAAAGACACTGCATCATGTCACTCACAAAGTAGGTCACACTAGCGTATTGTGCTCCTAGACATCCTGGGTCCAGGGAGGCAGGAAATCCCAGGCACTCCTTAGGGGAAAAAAATCCAGATGTTTTTTCCCACTTCAAAACTGGCACCTGGTATAAAACTAGGATCCTAAGAGCCACTATTCAGTACAATCCTGGACCTGAAGATACTACAGAAGGACTGTTCTGCTACCCTGCTGCTGCTTGAGGCCTGCCTTGCTGTCTCCGAAGGAAGATTGGACCTGCTCTTTTCATCCCAGGCTACATGTTGTAACTCCAAGGGTCAGATGACTGATCTCCTGTTCAGAGATACAGCGACAAACCAAGCTCCAGAGGACTACCTACAATTGCACAGTTGACCTGCTGCACTAGACCTGCCACTGGAACTGCCTGACCCCAACTGGCCTCTACAGGAGTGAGTTCCCGATTCCCGAGAGGGGCCTCCCAGGTCCTGGACCCTTGTGTGGAATCAGATGAGCTCCTTTGGAAAGAAAATAAGAAACCCTGAAGTTTTGAGATCTTAGCAACCATGAATGGGCTTGTTCGTGCCAAGGTCAGCCCTCGCAGACCGCCAATGTGAACCTCTGGTAAACATGACTCTGTACCTCAGAGTCAACAGCCTGCGGTGATCCGCACACATAGCTGCAGCATTGGCCATCCACAATGCCCAACAGGATCCCTGTGCTACAGTGACAACCGTTAGCGTTGCCCGACTTGCTCTTTCCACTACAGGAATAACCATCCGCAAAGCGATCCCTGCGCCTTGTGGCCTCCTCCACCGCAAACACACAGTTCATACTTTATCTTAGTCCCTTAGTGGTAACATCTATGGACAGTTAATTAAGTAAATAAAGTCAAGTAAGTAACTTAATATGTAAATTAATCTGAAATTTGCCAGAAGTTAGGTGGATTCATTGAGTTTCAAGGGGATGAGCTGTTCGCCCATGTTGTCTCTCAATGCCTAGAATGGCAACGTCCTCACACCTCTCCAAGTTTATTGCTGTCTCCATGTCCACCCTCGCCGCCTGCCCAAATTATGGTTCAACCAATGAGAGGGCGCTTGGAAACATCTAACACCACTCGTTGAAGCAAATGTGAATTATCTATTTTATTATACTGTCTCAAGCAGGTTGGGTCCTTTTACACCCACACTGGCTTGCTATGAGTTCTGCCTGTACTCACACCAGAAAAGGGGCTTTTTTGCCCCTTTTCAAAGCCCTCAGATAGATGCTTCCGCCCCACTGACAGCACTAAAAACGGGAGGGGAGGAGGGACGTACAGCACCAGAGAAAGGAGGATGAGGAAGTTCCAGAGATGGTGGGCGTAGAGTGACCAGGCGTCCGGATTTGCTAGGCAAGGCTCTGTTTTTTACCAGCTGTCCCGGAAGATTTTGGCAAAATTAGCACATGTCCCGGGTTTTTAGAGAGACTAGACTGAAAACGGAAAGAGGCACATTTTTGTGTGTTTCGGGGCAGGATGAGATTTTAAAAGAAAACAATCTAATTAACACACATGATGCTGAGTTTAAACTTGCACTGTAGTTAGTCCCTTGGTGCCTCATTGGCAGTGTTTCTATGTTGACAGGAGCTGTCATTTAAGTTGCTCTGTGCCCCTCGGTTGATATGAAATTGTAGTCCTTCTTTTATGCTTGCTAAACGTCCTGGGTTTCGTTATTCAAAATCTGGTCACCCTGGGTGGGGGTAGAGTGGGCATGAGGCCCAGCAATAGCAACGACGAGGAGCGTCCGCACCACCTACAGCACCAAAGGCTTTAGTACCACTAACCGCATGAGAGAGACGGGAGGCCGTCAGCACCACATACAGGATTTGCAGTGACAGAAGTAGCAAGCTCCGGGACTGTGACCGAGAAGGGGCAACTTCAGCACTACTGACCTCTCTAAAGACAGGAGGCTGAGCTTCGGCGCCATCCATAGACAGGCGGCGGGAGCTTCAGCACCACGGACAGCGCCACGGTGGGGGCGTTTCAGCACCAGCGAGAGCACAGTATGCGAGGGGAGTTTCAGCACCGCTGACAGCTCCACAAGATGGCGGAGCGGCTTCAGGACCACGGACAGCTCCAGAGGCAGGCAAGGGGGACGCCACCCCCATTTCCTCCTCACATTTATTCGCCTGCCTCTGAATCTGCAAGGCCATAACGAGAGGCTTGGGGTCTGCACTGCAGAGAGCGCTTCTGAGAGGAATACGCCTACCCCCGCCGCCTTCCTTCCCTGTCAGGATGGCTTCCCATTGTCGAGGTCCGCGTGCCTCAGTACACCACATTTACTGCTCGATTTTCGACGCTGACGAAGGTTGTAAAATGGCTGCACATATGGTTAATGTTTTTTTGCACGCACTTACATTTTTGTCGCTGCTCAGTGAGTGAGGTTCACACAGGCAGATCTGTCCCCTGAGGATTGTTACCCGCATGAATGGCTTTTAAAGGTTAAATTCAAATCTGTCCAAGGAAGGCAGGGACACACACGCAAACAAACGACGACACACAAACTGGAAATACCACTAGCGCGTGCACACTCACTCAGACGGGTACATACACACCGGGACAAACATACAGCCAGGTATACACAATCAGACCAGTACGCATACGCAGAAAATCACACCACCACAGAGACCAGCAAATCAGCAGACACGCACACACGCATTCACAGAAGGTAGATATAGAAAAGCTACACATAGACAAAAGATACACTTAACAGCATCATAGAGCAACCAGACAAAGGCAAAGACGGAACAGTGGAAACTGTACAATCACACGGCTGCTGCACACCTGCAACCACGAAGCAGAGCCACACGCAATTTGTAAGCAGCCACACACAGGAATTCCATGAAAAACACAGACACAGAACAGTCACACATTCAATCACGCAGCTGCACTACACAGGCATTCACGGAACAGTTGCCCTTGGCACTGATGGAGCAGAGAACAGCAAGCCATCACACAGCTGTTACACACAGACAGCGACAAAGCGGCTGTACACAAATAGTCACGGGATACAAATAAAGGCAGCTACAGAGCAGAAACACAGATCCAATCACAACACACACTCAATCGCAGAGCAGTTGCACACAAGAAAGATAACGATCACGTAGGCAGGTAGAGAGCAGTCAAACTTCGCACCGAACAGCTTTATAGAATCAATCAGAGAACAGCTGCACAAGACAATCAGAGAACAGCTTTACAGAGACACAGCTACACGGAGCAAGCATTTAACAGCCCCACAAGGGCACAGTTACACAAGGCAATCACAGAAGAGCTATGGGCAGGCAATCACAAATCACCCCACACGGTAATCGAAGGACAGATTTAGACAGGTAACAACAGAACAGCTCACATGAGCTATCAGAGAGACGACACAGACAGCGATGCACAGGAAAGCACCGACATTAGCCCCACAAAGGCAATTACAGAGGAGAAACCCACCAGTTATTGCAAACCATTCATACCTAGGTATCATCACAAACGAAATCATTCACCAACTGTACGTTTTTTAGTAAATGCTGGCAACGGTATCGAAACTAAAGGCTCAAGCAGAACACCTCAGTAAAGATATGGAATTTACAAGTGGTAACTTTGTTAACACTGGTTATTACCAGGCCACTCGGAATTGTCCAATTCTGGGGACTCCCTCTTTTCTGCATACTGATAGCTTTACTGCACAGGCCACATAATCCATCACCGACGGCATAATTTGCAGGTTTCGACAAAAAATGTGTTTCTAGTTCTAACGGTTCAAATGTTATCAAGAAACAAAATCACCAGATGAAGTGCCAAGCAGTGGAAGACACTTTGGAAGGTTAATTGGTCACCTTACAGTTTCTGACGTCAATATTCAGGTACTAAAGCGGTACAAAAGAGGCAACGTTTGCTCAGATAGTGTTAATGTGTGTTAATATGACAACAAGCAAAATAATATTGACACATTATGCCATACAGTTTGCATGTTCTTCCCTGATAATTTCGCCAGTTCTGCTTCATAGAATGGTGTTCATTTTGCTGCATGCATCCAATGGTCTGGGTTACATGTAAAAAATTTAAATTGATACTTGTATAGCGCACTACTCACCCGCAAGGGTCTCAAGGTGCTTGTACGAATACTGCCTGTACGAATACCGCTGTGGAACCCATCCTGGCTTTCCCTGTGAGGCGTCCACTCCTGGGCACCCCCAAGGTGGAGGCCAGGCATCCTTAGCGTTGTGGGGGCCGTTGTGGAGATTAAGCAAGCTATTGCCCAGAGTTGCAGAGTGGGACTCCATGATTGGAATAGGCACCGAGGCGAGAATTATCAGGTCCGTGGAATTTTGAGCCCAAGACCCGCCGAGGCGGGGAATTGAACCCTGGTCCCGGGCTAGACCTCTGCATCAGGTCTGCTGCTCTAATCATTGAGCCTCACATTTAGCACCTAACTCTTAAATATATTGATAATATATCGATGGTTCTTCCTGGCAATGGCACTGCTGGGCTGGCATTTACCACAGCATGACAGCGAGCAAAATAATTGTATTTTTGGAATCAAGCGTCTCGTGGCCGACCCTAGAAGGGCAGTCAGTGGGCTTCCTACCCAGCAGGAGTTATCGGTGGAGCGGAGACTGACAAGAAACATCAGCATTCATGCAGCACAGGGGGTAGAAGGCAGCTGTAACTGGACTTGAAAAGCAAAGACGAAGTCAATAACTTATTTATGAGACTCCAGCTCTGTAAGAGCAGACACTACGGAAAATACTCAGTTACAAAGTTCCCGGGTTTGGTAGCAGAATTACATAAACAAGAAACGGGGAGAGAGGCTAGGCATTCACAGTGCCTGAAGCAAAGGACTCCAACCCAGCAGACATGTCTATCCTATGTTACATCACTCTATAGAGAGAACCCGCAGCAGACATGGGCAGAGTGGCAGTTCTTGTTCCCGAGCCCCACGAGAACGGATTTGGAAATTCTTTCTCCCTCTGCTCAAGAAATCACCCACAATATTTATTCCCCCAGATATCTAAAGGCAAAGGGCCTAGATCAGATCCCGATTGCTCTTCTAAAAGCTGAATCCTACTCTTGGGGGGAATTCCTGGTTCTGGTCTTTGATTTCTGTTATAAAACTGGTACTATTCATAATTGGATAGACAGTATAATTCTTCCTCTTTTTAACAAAGCTCTCAGGAGTGACCCTCAAAGATGGAGATAAATTGCCCATCTTAATTCAGTAGGGACAATATTAGAGAAAAAAAGAATACTCTTTAAACAATTCGGTTTTGAACTCAAGTGTTCCACAGTCAACTATATATCTAGATAAAGTTGTGGGATTAAAGAAGCAATGTGTTTATACTGGTTTTATGTGATTTTTCAAGGGTATTCGATCTCAGTGTTGTTGAAAAAAGTATCAACTTTGGTATCCCCCCAATGCTGTTTAGACAATGAATAGCTTCACATTTCTCTATCTGGTGTAGAGTGTTGTTATGAGCACTCTCTGGCAAGAGTAATACACCCAATGGTTTAAAACAGGGATGCCTCCTGGCCTTACCTTTTTTCATTCTACCTACATGATTTGCGGTCTCCTTTTTATCGTACTGAAAATTTCCCCTCGTACTTAGGCTCCATTCATAGTCACTCGCTTTCATACGCTGACGACTGATTTGATCGTATGCCCTTAGGTCTACAGCGTAACCAAGATACATTGTACTATAATGTAGGTAAACATTATCTCATAATACAGGTTCAGAAGAGTACAATAGCTATACTTAAAGCAAGAACAAGGACAATTCATACAGTTGGAAGGTGGGAATTGAGTCACTAGAGTGTGTGAAAACGTAATCCTACTTTGGTAGACTTTTTTCGGATAATCTAAGTCATCGACCTCATAATGATCAGTTACGACCAATAACTATTTCTTAAGGGGGTGCCTTAAGTGGGTTTAACACTTCAGTTGGAAAAAGGCAATTTAATCACTTACAGAAGGTTTATAAAGCAAATATTCCCCAAATCTTACTCTATGGGGTTGATACCTTCCTCACTGTGCATGGCCTTCTGTTAAAAAACAAAAACAAATGGATATGTAGTACATTTTTCCACTCCGGGACAAGCCCTACTGCTGAAATTTGGCCTCGCCAGTGCTAATTTTTTAGCATGTGCTGCAGTAGCGTGCTCGGCTATAAATTGCCCTATTCAGCAGAAGTAGCAATTAGATGGTTGTTAGAAATGAACTGTTATCAGAGGGGAAATCTGAGACTTCTTTTTTCTGAATGTTCATTTTGCACTAACAAGGTTGACTTATTTAGGGATCATTTAAAGGACAGGCCATACAGCCAATGAATATTAGTCCTAAAGTCAGTGACACCTTTAGCAAGTTCTAAAGTGGATCATTCCCACTCTTAGCTCTTAAAGGGATACAATGTGACTGCTAACTCCATGATTCTGAGTTGGATGCAGCCCTGTTTACTTTTTTCATTCGAACATAGTACTAGAAAATGTATATTCCTATTACAGTCAGAAACCTATATAACCAGTACTGGGTGCATGGAAGAAGATTCCTTATGAACAACGGATCTGCACCTTATGTAAGGATGGGGTACAAAATCTAATTCGTTGTTTGCTCCACCTACACTTTGTAACACCAAATGTTTTTATTACCTCTTTGTTTGCAAAGGAAGTTTACACTGAAAATGATACCTTACCTTTATAACATAGATGATCCACTCCGCCAGCCCTGTATGAGCAAAGACTGCTTTGTTTACATGTAATAATACCCCCAACACCCATTCAGAGATGAGAGTGTGCATACGGTGGTATTTCTGTGTTAATGCCCCTGCAGTCATGCCCAAAGGGAACAGCATCCATTGTTAACATGACCCCAGCATCTATACTGATCTTGGGCTGCACACTCCGTTACTACGGTATATCCAAGGGTAAATGTGGCATAAGTGCCAGAGCTGCCGACTTTGGAACTGGGAAACAAGTTTCGAATCCTGGCTGAGATTCAACATTCTGTGATTCTGGGCAAATCAGTCTGTACTCCCTACACTAGCTGCCTGCACAGGGATCTACACTTTCTGCATCTTCATTACTTGCTTGTATACACCACGTCCATGCCCCTTGGGTCTGCACTAAACCACCTGCCTGTACAGGGATAGACGCCCTCTGGCTCATCACTACATGTTCTCCTGCAGTCCTTGCATATCCAGGGGCTGAACATATACATATTCACAAAAGAGAGAGGGGATTTGGAGCAGGTTGAGGTCTAGTGCCCATGCTCCAAACTAACATTTTCTCAACTGGAGGGAGGGGTCACTGTTCCTAAAGGGAGGTATAAATGGTGGAAAGGCCAACTGGCGGACAATCAAAAAGATTGTTTCTTGTTGCCCTCACATACCCCAGGGGGTGTCATGTGTCCCTGGCATGCATGACACCCCCTGGGGTGTGTGAGGGCAACAGGAAACAATCTTGAGTGTCCACGAATTGGCCTGTCCGCCATTTATACCTCCCCTTAGGAACAGTGACCCACCAGTTGAATAAATAACTGAACATATACAGTCATTCGCTTTGATGTCAGCCTCGTGAGGGATCGAGTCTAGAATATGGGGCGATCACAGGTCTGCATCTTGAGGAAGGGCAGGCATTCCCACCACATCACTCCCTGCCAAGTAGGACATGGGAAAGAAAGAGGGAGATGCCACAGGTGAGTACACATATCTCGCTTTGCAAGAAACCGAGACTCTTGTGGCGGATGTCCACCTCCTGCTGATATCAAGGTATGTTCGCGCCTTTTCAGGGATATCACCTTCTGAACATGAAGAGCACCCACAGGATATTCCACTCCATTCCAACGATCAGAGCAGATCTGAAGAGCAGTGGAGTGATCTGGGACACTCCTCACATCTCCCTTTCACAGGTCAAAAATAGCTTCTAATAATGTAGGCAGCTTTACATTTCTAAACACAGGCCCAGCAGCAGCACTCCTGTGCCCAGGCATGGGACCTTTCATATGGAAAGAGAGGCATAGGCGCCTTTTTGATGCGCCCCGGGACCAACCATATCAAAGTAACCCGGAGCGTGACCTCGCGAGAGCATAGAATTAAAAGGAGGCAACTTTAATTCTGAGGTATTATGTTCCTTTGTAATAGGCAGGCGAAACAAAACGGAAGCAGGTTATATAAGAGATGGTTAGAATCGAGAAATACTTTATCGCGACTGCGCGGAGGGCGGTTTCAACATGCCTACAAAAGTGCCTTCGCACCCCACTACACACAATTAAACACTTCTACTATTGGGGAATAACAGAAATTACAGGTGCTCAATCCAACCTCTATCTATATGTCTTTGTCCCCATGATCATCCACTCACACAATCCCACAAGAAGCACTAGGTTAGGTTGTGTGTTCTCCCATAATCCTCTGCTCCGTCCTTATTCTAACAGTTCTAGATCCGTTGGTGCGTGCTCCCAGCATCCTCCTTTCCACTCATCTTGTATCCTTGGTAGAACACACAAGGTATCTCCCATGGCCCTCTGCTCTCTACATCTAGTAGACTAGGCATATCAGGCTATGCTATCTCCCATAATCCTTTGCTCTCCCCATTTGAAGCCTAGGTAGATCAGGATGTGCATGTTCCCATGATCCTCTTTTCACATCAACCCATGACAGGTTTAGATCCGGCTGTTCATGTTGCCTTGACGCTCTGCACTCTCCATCTGACCACAGGTGTAGATCAGGCTATACATTCTCTCATGATGCTCTACTACCTTCGTCATGTAACCTAAGTAGGTCTGCTTGTGCATATGTCCATGCTCCCCTGCTCTCTACTTCTAATCCTGTGGTGTTTCAGCATCGGATCACCTGCAGCCCTGTCGTTCCTACCTCAGGGTGTCAACGATATCCTTGAAGTTCCAGGCACAAACCTACAAATGTTGGACCCACATTCCTCCTCCACGATGTAGCAAAGATTGCGTCATTCGCAGATGATTTTCCAGATCATTTTCAGTTGGAATAAACACTGAGGTGGTCCTCTGCGAGTGGAAGGTCATGCTCAGGCCCATTCACTGCCGTTGCATCGAAGCAGATTCAATTGACATAGTTAGCAATCTATATGTGGTCATCATTCGCTGGATGTCCTGGGGAGATCCAGTAATTTTTTATTTTTTATTTTACGGAGTTTTATATAGCGCAAACTTGACCAGAAGGTATCGGGTATCAGAGCGCTTTACATAGCACCAGGTGCATTACATGAGAACACATTCATTTTTTTTTATTAGGCAAGGGGAGATTAAGGGATTTGCCCAGATTTACCGGATGTTCAGCGTCGTTGCCGAGTCTCAAACCCAGTTCCCCAGATTCGAGGTCGACCGCCCTAGACGTTAGACCAACTCCTCCTTGTGTTGAGTATGACGGTTCCTTAACCTGCTCCTCAAGCTTTCTCTGTAGTACCTCAGTGGCCCACACGCTCCGCGTAGCTTTGCTCCACTACCCAGCTCCTCCTTGCTTCCTCCAAGAACAGAGGTGTCTTCCTGCGGGGCTCCAAGCACAGGTGGTAGTAACTGTTCCATAACATTGACCTGGGTCAATTTTCTATCGATAAATCACCCCTGCACCAAATGATCATAAATTTGGGGCACTATCAAAAGTACAAGTTGCAAGTCAACTACCAATAGTTTAGGAAAGTCAAGGAAAGCAACCTGGGTCCAATAGGCATTCGACACACACAGACACCCGCAGACCAACTGCACTATGATCCAGAACCCAGCACTTCGCTCCACCCCAGGGCAGGCTTCGGTTAATAAATTATGCACATATTGTCATTATCACTATGGTTTAATGGTGTTATTAAATGTTTGATGTTCTGTAATGTTCCAAAGTACTCCCAAGTGATGGCATGGCGGTGCTACACAAAACGCAATGAATAAACAAGCACACCGTAGGAGGCGGGGAGCTTCACCGCGCAGGACCCCGGTAGTGAGCGTGATGTTTTCACAACCTATCCGGTTCCAAAAGGAAAAACACACAAGTACCTGAACTCACAATGGACACCAGTCCCCAGAGTGCGGTATTACACACAAAGATGGTGTTCATCTGCCCCTGGTGACCAACATCTAAGGAATAGATTTTAAATGACGTAATTCGAGCAACAGTATGTGAAGGTTTCACCTCACAATGAGGACATTTGATGACATAGATGTCAAAAGAATCAAATGTATCCTAGTTCCTAACGGTATTCCTAGATAATGAACGGAAAATAACAGGTGATATGTGTTGGAAATAAAATATTAAGAGATATTATTTATGTTTTCTAATAAAAGTGTAAAAAAATGATACGTATGGACTTGTACTGTGTATTCATGAGAATTTCTTGAATATTGTAAACACTGCTTCCCACAGATGCTCAATGTTTGATTAAAACACCAGCCAGTATGGTTACCGCATTAGCAGGTAGGACGGTCATCAGATAACATGATTTATTATGTGTGTTAAGTTTCTGCATTGGTATTTAGGTAATGCTGGTGATATGCAAGTACATAGGGTTATAAAAATGACAATCACTGAAATGTACCACACAATTGTTGCATGTAAACTCCACCAACGTATAGGGAGCATCTAACAGTGAAGTGTCCACTCAACCATGCAAGAGTCCATACACTGTGGTGAGATTTTGGGACCAATGTGGGATATGCATCTAAGTTCCTTTCATGAAAGTCAACAGCACACGATGCAAATATATATGCACAGATGTACGCATCATACAGTAATGCTCCTGATGCAGTATTTTTAACCTTGCAACATGTCTGATATAAGAGTCTGTTTATTTAGGAGTGATCCCACCACTGTTTGTAGACGTTTTAAATAGTTCCTTGATGTGTGAGTACCTGACCACCTCTCTCAACCCCTCTTCTGAGTAAGGGGCTGTATCAGACCGCCAAGAGTTTGCTGTGCCTTTTTGGCTAATAGACACCCATGCTCACCACAGTCCTTTTTCCCTCTAGTATTCCCAGGAGCATCAGCCTGGTAGATAAGCCCATGGGGCATCTTCGGACCTGTGTTAGAGCCTGTGTGGGGGCGTTCTGGTGTCTTTGAACTATAGAACACTTCAGACCATATACAAGAAATTGTCCACATCCTGGTGACATCTGTTGCAGTCAAGAGATGGTGCCTTACCCATTCTCCAGAGTCAGTCTGAAGTACAATACACTGTAGGGAAGGGAGTAAGTGAAGTTGGATTGTCTGCAGCCTGGTGGAGATAGGGAGAGATCAGCACGTCTCCCGTGTCTATTTCATCTGGCGGGCCCAGATCACCCCCATGCCTGGCTCTCAGATCCGTGAAAAGATCTGGGGTGTTGCACACTAGGGCTTGATATATTCTCAAAATGGCTGTCCGAACCAGGTGACCATTGCACTCCGGCCTGTAGTGGTCTATGCTCCTCTACATCAAGCCCATGTGACATCAGTGTGTGCCGCAGTTGTATTTGTAAAGCTGTGAGGTGCAGACTGTGAACTTCTCTTGTGAGGTAGCAAAGCCTTTCTGCATGTAACCTTAGCCGCTCATGAAATAGTGTGTGTGCGTGCGTGCATGTGTAGCTTGCCCTGCTGCTACTCATGGCCTCATGGTGATTTTTTGTATGATTTTGTAGACGGACTATTGCATTAGCCCAAGTCCTGATGAGGCCCATAATAAGAGGGCTGAAACGCGTTGACACCTTTGTTTGAGAGAAGACCCCAGCCAAAATATTGGAAAACTATAAATGAAATAATTGGTTTCACAAGGAGTAAAAAGGACATTAGACAGATCCAAAAATTAAAAAACGATCTGGTATACTCTTTGTAAATAGGTCTGGAGGAGCTTACTGTCTAAGGAATGCTGAGGCTGTACTGGGAGCAAGCATCCTGTGTAAAAAATTGGGCTATCAGAATATATCGCAATACCAGTTTATCACTGTTTGTATATATTGTGTATGTATATGTGTAAAAAGTGATGTGTATATATATATTTGTTTGTCTAAATGTGGTAAAAATAGACTCAAAAGAACAAGAAGTCTAACTTTAGGTTGTGTTTCAATTAAATTGAAAATCAAACACATAAGAAAAAGCGTTTGCTGTTCTCTATATAGGGTTGGGTTACCTGAGGAACTGCAATGTAAGAATTTGATTCATCTAAATACAATATATTGGGTATAGGATGAGATAATCAAGTGGTCCCATTCTTGAGTAATATTGTGCTAGCTGAGTCCAAGGCATCATTTTGCTTTATAAAAGTCTTTATTTACCCAGATGCCATTGGTTTACCGGGTTACCCCTGTTTTTTGAAGGCATGTTTTTTTCTTGTGCGCATGCACATCCGAGGCAGCTGCTGCCCCTCCAGTACCTACTGTGCATGAGTGAGGAAACAATGCACTGCAACCACCCTGCTGTACCTCTTCTATGCGTCCCCAGACTGTACAAGTCCACTCACATGACGTGCCTGTCTGATGTGCCCCTCCAGTACATACTGTGCATGAGTGAGGAAACCATGCATTGTACTGTGCATGAGTGAGGAAACAATGCACTGCAATGACCCTGCTGCACCTCTTCTGTGTGTGAGGGAAGCTTGCACTGCTGCTGCTCATGGTTTTCTTGAGTGAATGCACATCATAGGCAGCTGCTGCCCCTCCAGTACCTACTGTGCATGAGTGAGGAAACAATGCACTGCACCCAACCTGCTGTACCTCTTCTATGCGTCCCCAGACTGTACAAGTCCACTCACATGACGTGCCTGTCTGATGTGCTTGTGAAGACCTCTCTTTTGACGCTACAGCTGCAGCTTCCATGGACATGACATCGTTTGGTGCAAACTTCGCATATCATTAAACAATGGTTTGATAACGCTAACTGGAATATTATTACTACAGGTAATATTAGGAAACATAAATAAATAAATAACAACAACAATATTAATAGTAATAAAAATACTAGTAAAAAATAAAAATAAAAATACTAATAATAGTAATAGAATATAATATATGTAAAGCGTGCGCTATGGATTCTTAAGTTCTACCTTTTCTAACAGGATTATTATTATTTCTATTGTTATTGCTAATCACTAATAATTCATAATCTTGTGAGAAAAGGTGCAGCATAATAAGCATCACATTAGTAAACTTCAGGTAAACAGGCACATCATGTTGAGTGTAATTATGAACTTTGATTAATATTAAAAATTATCATTATTATTATTATGTAGATGAAAGGGAGCAAAGCAAAGTTACTAACTGGGCCTTGTGTATTTGGCTCCCCCCCCCTCCCCCTGCAGCTGAAACTCAACTTGCTGAGCGACCCCCCTCGGCTACCAGCAGGTGACCCCGGCTTCTCTTGGCAGACACCAGGTTACCACCGCCTGTCATTGAGAGCCCATGAGGCACGCTGCCACAGGGATAGGGTGACCAGGCGTCCCGAATTTGCCAGGACGGTCCCCGTTTTTCACCAGCTGTCCGTGCAGATTTCGAGAAATTTAGCTCATGTCCCGCTTTTGGAGACGGTCGACTAAAAACGGGGGGAGGTGTGTTTTTTATGTTTTACAAAGCGGGATAGTTATCAGTTTTTCCAAGAAAGCAATTTAATTCACAGGCAAGCTACTGGTTATAAAAATTGCATTTTATTTATGTTCTTACTGCTTGTTTTGTATTTCTCTGCTGAGGAGCGCTGTCATTCTGGGTGCTCGCTTGACGTAAAATTATAGTCCTTCTTCTATTTTTGTGAAATGTCCCGTTTTTTTGCTTTAAAATTCTGGTCACCCTACACAGGCATCTAAAAGTAGCCGCCACAGCGGGTAGGGGCGACCCCCAGGGGGTCCCCTTCTGGACTGTGCACTGGCCCCTGGCCTGAGAGATCCTTACTGTGTTCAGAGCATGGTTGCCCCCCTGGGTTGGGTTGGGATTGAAAATCGGCCCGGGCACGCAAAAAAAAAATCGGCCCACATTTGCATTATGCCTTTCCTCAAATGACTGCTTTGGTGTAATCTTATTTAAAAAAGCAAGGGTGGGGGGGGGAAATGCACGCGTTAGTTTACACTGCTGAAACACACAGGGGAAACAAGTGAGGCCACTTCTACTCAGGCCCCCTGCACCCGCTCAGTATGTGCACACATTAATGGGCTGGCCAGCGACAGAAAGAAAGTGACACCTCTGCCTGTTGCTAAATGGAGGTAAGGAGCGCCCATCTGCCTCTAGAAAGGCCACTCAAACACCCACTGAGCCGCTGGGTGTGCTCGAACGATAGAGACAGCGCCCAAATGCCCCCCTCAGACTGCTCAAAAAAAGCAGCCCACAGCAGAACCCGGACACCGGCCCCTCGGGCATTGCCCGAATGCCCCCGTTACCAACCCGACACTGTTGCCCCCTCTATGTAATTTGCAGGGGGCGGGGGGTCAAGTTTCGTTACGCCAATGGCTCAGCCAGTCTGCCGAACACAGCACGTGGCCGACAGGTGCGCAGGAACCTGCCCCAGGCGCCCTGAAGCGGATCAGTTTTGGGAGGCACTGCTGGGATTATGACACCTGCGCAGTCCAGTGTCAAAGGTCAGGCGAGACGTGACAGCACTAATACCAGCTGATGGGAAATCAATGCCAGGTCGTAGGCTGTGGACACCAGGAAATCCAGCCCGACTGGAGAAGCACTATCGACAAAATGCCACCCTCCATTACTCCCAGCGGCCTGCTACCTACCCTCACAACCCCCATCCCCGGCACGGCAGGTGTTTATTTCCAAGGCCGCTTCGCTGCTCCCTTCGGCGGGGGTCAGGTTTCCACGGGGGATGTGACCCTCCGTCTTTGCCGCCCGCCAGGCTGCAGAGATGAATGGACCCCGGCTCGATCTGTGACGTGTGCTCGGGGCTCGGGGCCTGCTGCCGCCTCTCCCGTGGTTACTGCAGGCGCGCAGGCCCTCGGGGACCGGGGGACGGAGGGCAGGAGGCAGGCGGCCTAGCATGGTGGGAAACTATAGGATGGGCAGGTAGCAGGAGGCCTGTCATGGTGATAGACTAGGGCTCCAGCGGCCTGCAGCAGGCAGCCACTGCTATGTGCACGCCGCACAGAGCAGACACCAATACACCCAGGACGCGGGCAGAGAAGGCAGCACTAAAACACACAGGTCACCAAGTCAAGTTTATTTATTATGTTTTGGGACTCCGAAGAGTTCCACATAAAATACCTCCAAAATTCAACATAACACTCCATTGAAAGAGGAATTTTCTAAATTTGTACGGTACTAAATTCATCATAGCGTATAAAAACAGAGAACACGCATATACACAGAAACCATTCAAGGAACCTTTCAGGTATCCAAATGTGCACTAAACACACAGATGGAGGCACAGAGCAAAATAAAACACACACACACATATATATATATATATAGACCAAAACCATGGAGATCTAAGGCTGAATCGCTGCCTTTGAGTCAGAATATTCACATAAGAGTGAGCAAGAACAGGCTTGGCATCAGGGCACAAGTCCTAAAAAAAGAAGTGGGGGGACGCTCACAGACAGGAAGTGACGTCACGACCGGAAGTGACGTCACAAAGGAAAAAACCTAGAGGTGGGGGGACGCTCAAATACGTGAAGTGACGGCACGACCGGAAGTGACTTCACGAAAAGGAAAACAACCTAGAAGTGGGGGGACGCTCAAATACGTAATAGCGCTCACATACTCCATTAACGCAGCAGCACCGATAAGATCGCAGAGTTATTAGGACAGGGGGCTGGGGTGCTTGTCTGGCAGTCCTGGCTCCTTCCTATTCATTGTATTAAACAGCGCGTCTAACGGAGGCAAGAGCAGGGCTCGAGTCGGGAATAACGCTATAATTTAAAGCTCAGCTTTTGCGCAGGGGGGACGGCGTCCACCCGGTAAGAACCCTTAAAATAAGTGGGGGGATGCCGTCCACCTGCGTGGTACCCCGACTCGAGCCCTGCTTGGCATGTGAGATGGAGTCTTGGGTGCTGTGCGTCCCAACCCATGGAGAGAAGGGGGCGTTGGGTTAGGTTTATGGTATGGTCACAGCGGGTGCAATTGCGGACACTTCATTCTGATTTCAACCACACCTTCTATATTCATTAATCTCACTGTCACCCTTACATTTCAATTCACTGTCACCCAGTTTCCCCTGATTTCAAAGTCAATGTCACTCATGATTTCAAACTTTCGGTCACTCTTGGTGTGTCCAACTCACTCTCAAACCCATATCCCTTCTCTTTCTAACTTTATGGTCAGTGAGTCGCCGATCTCCCATGAGCACTTACCATCACCTAACCAACATCAATGTCAAGACAATACCATGAGCCCTGTTCTAATTTATTTGGGTTAGGGGTCGTACGATTCCTGGCCACATTTATTATTTTCACACCAAAAACATTCTTCATAACATTTTTACACAGTAACCACATTATTTGCATCTTGTTTACAAGTAAGTCCTAGCCTCATCGGAGACTCTAGTAGATGGGAATCGCCTAACCATAACTCGTCTGTTCCTGTCCAGCCTAAAAAAACTCCATAATCGTTAAGAGTGAGATTAAGACTGGCTCTGTGCCCCTTCTTTTTACACCCACTCCATCCCAATGGATGGGGGCCCTCTTAAAGGAAGAGACCCACCTTCCCTCTCCCTTACTGGGAGATCTCCCACCTTGAGAGTTATTGTGCAGGGGGGCCAGCTGCCCTTAGGAGATCTGCCACAGGCACCCCTTACACCCAGGTTCCTCGTCCCCCAAGGGCCAGGGCGAAGTTGTGCCCAAAGGCGCATGCGCAGGCGGTTGATAGCTAAGGACCGCATGTAAATGACTGCCCCAAACCCCCTGTGCCCATACAACCTCCATTCATCTTGGTGGCAGCACCCCTTGGAGGGTCCAGGTACTCTGGTGTTAAATTACGTATAAAATGGATGCTGAAAACTAAGGGACCTTAAGTGTGCCCCCCAATCTTGACCTCACCCCCCCAGTTTAAATACAACTCAAGAGAATGCTAAACAGTAAATGCTAAGAAAAAACTAAACAAAAAGGAAGGTTAAACATGGTATTACATACAATACATACATCTTGATAAATCACTGCAAAAGACAATACTTTGTTACCACTAAATCCTTTACCGCCCAAGCCCCGCTACTTCAAGCACACCCATGGGCACCCTGCTCTGGGGATGGTGGGTGGGGTAAGCTCTTTACCCCATGTGGCTCCTGTCAGGGAAATGGTATGGGAGGGGGCCCACCAGCAGCGAACTGTGCATGGTTGTTGTGAGGGGTGGGGGTTTGCGGAGCCAACCAACCGGGTCACGAGCAGGAACCAAAAGAGCTGCTCGCGGCTGTGCAGCCCTTTATATTGGGGTGGGGTTCCGCCGCGCTGCCCCGGAAGGAGTTTAATGCTTCTGGGCCAGCGCGCGCTATATAAAACTTTATAAATAAATAAATAAATGGGGAGCCAGGGCGACCACCCAGACCCATGTATGGCCCCCGGCTCACTGCCATATTATCAGCGCTCCCGATGCATCTAATTGGTACAGCCCCTACCTCTCGCTTTTACTTCTGGGTGTCGAACTCACTGATGGCCACTGAGCAGGGGCAGCTCTTCCGTTAGAGCGGAGGAGTGCCGCTTCGCCAAGTAAAATGCCCCCCAAAAGCCCGTACTAGATGGAAAATAAAATGGTAACAAAGTTATTTGATTACCTTTTTATTTTTCACCCCCCATTCCGAACCGAGGGTCAGGACGAGGCAGGGCTTGCACAATGATGGCAGCAGGGAGGAGTGTGGGCTTCCTTGAGCACTTTTCAAAGTGCGCATGTCCCTTTGGCTGGCCATCTTGCGACGGCCTGCCAGACATGCGCACTTTGAAAGTTCTAACTCGGGTGTCTTAAGACAGCTGAGTTAGAGCAAGTGCAGGCCTTCGGTATCCTTGGGAGCGGCAAGAGAGGCCGCTCCCTCCAATCAAGGCGCTGCTCTCACGCTGGTGAGAGAGCGCCAGGATTGGTTAATGCAGTTGGCTGCGCCTGTCTGAACATCGGACTGCAGCATGAGGAGGACGTGCTGTGAGGAGGATGCTGTGTCGTCCGTGTAAGGTAAGTGGTTTTTACTTTTTATTATGTTTGTACTTGCTGCAAAAGCCGGTGGGGCACTACCCACCACCCATTTGCCTGCCAACCCACCCCCAGTAGATGCCAGCCGCTACTGGCACTGAGCCCTGTGATGTTGTATCGTCTCTTACTGTCAGACCCCAGTTCTCCTCAATACGCTCCACCTCCCCCAGGTTTCTAAGTCATCGCCACTCTCTCATTTCTAACTCAGTATAATTGTGTGACTTATTTTCTAGCTCTCTGTGGGGCCCAGATACCTCTATCCCTCACCTTTCAATTTCTGTGAGTCTTTCTTCACCCCCATATTTCTAACTCGCTGCAGGATCCTGATTCCTCGCAGCAATGTCCCCCACTTAGATTTCTAAATTACTATCCGCCCAAGTATTTCTCACCCTCACCCTGATATCTGACTGACTGACTGACTGACTGACTGACTCACTCACTCGCTCACACACTCACACACTCACTCACTCACACACTCACTCACACACTCACTCACACACTCACTCACACACTCACACACTCACTCACACACTCACTCACTCACACACTCACTTACTCACTCACTCACTCGCTCACTCACTCACTCACTCACTCACTCACTCACAGGTATCTAACCCCGTGCCAGGCACCGGCCCTTCCCGCCAGTCCTCCCAGTTGCCTCTAACCTGGAGTAGGGACCCCTTTCCTTGCCCACAAGTTTCCAAAATCGAGACTGACTCAGCTACAAGTTTGCCTAAACGCAGCTGCAAGAGTAATTGTGAACACTGAAAAAATAAAAACCTCCCTGGCACTAAAACTCTGAAATTGGTTCCAGGGAGGGGAGCCGTATGTTCACAATGCATTCATGACCTATATAAGCCTTACACTTTAAGACCCCAAACCACCTATGCACGTAAAATAAAAAAAATCTTACGGAAGGGCAGGAAGAAGGAAAGGTTGGTGCCAGCAATTCCAGAATTTTGCAAGTGAAAAAAAAACTCAACTAGTCTTCCTCTGGGGCGGAACCTAGAACAAATTCAATCCAGATCTCAGGAACAGCAGTACCGCACACACTACCAGTGTAGGTTCGCAAAATGGCAATTGTTTTCGCAAAATCTCACAAAAAATATGTAGAATTACACCAAATTTTACAAAATGGCCCTTACCTCGCAGGAGAATTGAACAGACAAGCATAACTACACTCCAATAATCTCCAAGACTCTGGCAAGGGACTAGTTCGAGAGGAGAAGGAACGTTCCCTCTGATGTCATGTTCCCGCTCCTGAGCGACCTTCCCTTCTTGAACTATTTGCTCACTGGTGAAAGTCATGCAAATTCTCGCACCTGCAAAATCTTGCGAAATATTGCAAAATTCATGTGAGGTATATTGTATAAGATTTATTCCAAGTGAAAAAAAATGCTAAGATCTAATTTAAACACGATACAAACACATTAAGAGGCCTACGAGACCCCATGCGTTGTCGAGCTTTGCTCTACATCGATGCACGTTTCGGGCGTCTTTCAGTGCGCATTAAGAATATGATCAGTATCCACTAAAGTACACTGATGCATGCACAGTGTGGACTACATCCCTGTGACCTCTCCTCAGTACCATTGGCCAGACAGTGTGGGTCAACGACTCAAGATGATGACTGCGCTTGTGCATTGGAAGACATCTGCGGCACGCGCACGCGCTGTAAGGACCAGATATTGTTGACAATACTTTCCTGCGATTCCAAAGTGGCCATCTTTAGCAAATCAATATTAAATTTGTTATTGGCCCAGAAAATACCTTAAGCCATTTAGGGTGATTTCCTAAAGGCTTTTCCTTTTCAGAGTTCAAATCACCAATGAGATAATAATATCTGTAATATCGCCAACAGATCAATATCTTTTCACAGTTCCACGGGTCTTTGGGGAGCGGCGTTGGCCTTGGTCGAAGGGAGCTGGAGAGAGTAATGAGAGCAGGCCTCCATTTTGGCCCTGGGCTCGCAGAACACAACAGCGTTTATTGCTGCCGCTCAGAGACCGTGCCCAGGGCATCTTTCTGGGGCTCAGCTTGTACTACTAATACTGTTGGTGCAGCATGTGGGGGAAGCCTGCAGTGCTGCTGCCCATGCTGCGCCTGTGTGTGGGGGTGGGGGTGGGGGTGTGTTTGACTTGCACTGTGCTGCATATGGTTGAAGCTTGCAGTGCTGCTGCCCATGCTGCACCTGTGTTGTGGAGTGTGTTTGACTTGCACTGTGCTGTATATGGGGGAAGCTTGCACTGCTGATGTCCATGCTGCACCTGTGTTGTTGGGAGGTGGGAGGTGGTGGTGTGTTTGACTTGCACTATACTGTATATGGTTGAAGCTTGCAGTGCTGCTGCCCATGCTGCACCTGTGTTGTTGGAGGGTGGGAGGCGGTGGTGTGTTTGACTTGCACTGTGCTGTATATGGGGGAAGCTTGCAGTGCTGCTGCCCATGCTGCACCTGTGTTGTTGGAGGGTGGGAGGCGGTGGTGTGTTTGACTTGCACTGTGCTGTATATGGGGGAAGCTTGCACTGCTGATGTCCATGCTGCACCTGTGTTGTTTGGGGGCGGAGGGGGGGGGCGTGTATGGCTTGCACTTTGCTGTGTATGGGGAAGCTTACACTGCTGATGTCCATGCTGCACCTGTGTTGTTGGTGGGGGTGGTGTGTAGAGCTTGCGGTATCAGTACGGTATGCTGGGGAGCCTGCACTGCTGCTGCCCATGCTGTACTGGTGTTGTTGATAGGTGGGGGGTGGTGATGTGTTTGACTTGACTGTGCTGTATATGGGGGAAGCTTGCATTGTTGCTGCCCATACTGCATCTGTGTAGTTGGTGCGGGGTGGTGTGTATGGCTTGTAGTACTCATACAGTATGAGGGGGAAGCCTGCACTGCTGCTGCCCATGCTGCACCTCTGTTGTTGAGAGGGGGGGTGGTGTGCATGGCTAGCACTGTGCTTTATATAGGGGCAGCTTGCATTGCTGTTGCCTATGCTGCATCTGTGTTGTTAGTTGGGTGTGGTGTGTATGGCTTGCAGTACCCGTACAGTATATAGGGGAAGCTTGCACTGCTGCTGCCCGTGCTTCATCTGAATTGTTGGTAGGAGGTGGTGTGCATGGCTTGCAGTATCCGTACAGTATGAAGGGGAAGCCTGCACTGCTGCTGCCCATGCTGCACCTCTGTTGGGGGTGGGAGGTTGCGGTGTGTAAGGCTTGCACTGTGCTGTATACGAGGGAAGGTTGCACTGCTGCTGCCCATGCTGCTCCTCTGTTGCTGGTGAGGATGGCGTGTATGGCTTGCACTGCCTGCGCCATTTGCACAGTAAGTTTGCAATCCTGTGCCCATGCTGCACCTGTGTTGTTTGGGGTCGGGGGTGCCGTGTATTGCTTGTGCTGTGCTGTATATGGGGGAAGCTTCCACTGCTGCTGCCCTGAATACGGAGGAAACTTACTCCTGCTACAGCCGGTGCTGTATAAGGAGGAAGCTAACACCTGCTACCGCCGGCACTGTATACGGAGGAAGCTAACACCTGCTACCGCCGGCACTGTATAAGAAGGAAGCTTACACCTGCTACAGCCGGTGCTGTATAAGGAGGAAGCTTACACCTGCTACAGCCGGTGCTGTATAAGGAGGAAGCTAACACCTGCTGCAGCCGATGCTGTATAAGGAGGAAGCTTACACCTGCTACAGCCGGTGCTGTATAAGGAAGAATCTAACACCTGCTACAGCCGGTGCTGTATAAGGAGGAAGCTAACATCTGCTACTGCCGGCACTGTATAAGGAGGAAGCTTACACCTGCTTAGGCATGGGCGGAAAATCCGTTCCGCTCGCGGATTTTGCGGATTTTCGGGAAATCCGCAATCCGCGAGATTCGCGAATCTCCCGCAAAATCCGCAAATCCGCGAGCAGCGGATTTTGCTCGCACTGCTCGCACTGTTCGCGTGAGTTCGCGTGAGTTCGCGCCCCGCGAATAAGTGCAAAATTGCAGAAATACGATCTTAGCAAAACTGAAAGTAACTACTTACCAGGTTCAAAAGTTCAGGCTCATCATTAGTAGCCATTTCCTGTAGTGCTTCCTGAGGGGCCCCTCCAGAGTTCAGTTGCCAGTTGAAACTATTATGCGACCCTGCTCTGAACCTCAGAATAGTTACACATATGCCACAAAGGTCCTGAATTACAGCTAAGGGAGACAAGCAGGAGCCAGGCTGGAAGTTAAAATCCATTAATCAGCCCCTAATTCATTATTGTCAGTTGGGGCAGGGCAGGTGTTGTAACTAATTTTGCAACAATGAAAGCACTTAGCAAGTGCAAAAGATCACTAATCAGGGCGCACTAAGGAAGCAGGTGCCAGCTAAAAAAATATTCTGTGACACATTAATCAGCCCCAAATTAATTCAGGTCACTTGAGGCAGGGAAGGTGTGCTTTGCTTTGCCGAAAATAATGTACACTGGACAACCAGAGGGTGTGGTGATGAAACAGAGGGTGGCATGGGTGGGCCAGAGGGTGGCATGAGTAGTCAGAGAGTGGCAGTGGTGACAGAGAGTGGCAGTGATGAAGAAGAGTGTCCCAAACAGGCTGGACACGTAGAAACAACAAGTTCGCGAGACTTGCGACCCGACAGGTAAGTTCGCAATTTGCGAAAGTGTACAAAACCCTCGCAAACTGGCAGAAACACGGGCGAACACAAAAAAAAAAAATCCGCAAATTCGCGGGAATTTGCGGATTTTGCGGATTGCGAATCCGCAAATCCGCAAAATTCGCGAACGCGAGATCCGCAAAATTTGCTCATGCTTACACCTGCTACCGCCAGCACTGTATAAGGAGGAAGCTTACACCTGCTACCGCCGGCACTGTATAAGGAGGACGCTAACACCTGCTACCGCCGGCACTGTATAAGGAGGAAGCTGCTACCGCCTGCACTGTATAAGGAGGAAGCTAACACCTGCTACAGCCGGTGCTGTATAAGGAGGAAGCTTACACCTGCTACAGCCGGTGCTATATAAGGAGGAAGCTAACACCTGCTGCAGCCGGTGCTGTATAAGGAGGAAGCTAACACCTGCTACTGCCGGCACTGTATAAGGAGGAAGCTTACACCTGCTACTGCCGGCACTGTATAAAGAGGAAGCTTACACCTGCTACCGCCGGCACTGTATAAGGAGGAAGCTTTGGAGGAAGCTTACACCTGCTACCGCCAGCACTGTATAAGGAGGAAGCTTACACCTGCTACCGCCAGCACTGTATAAGGAGGAAGCTTACACCTGCTACCGCCAGCACTGTAGAAGGAGGAAGCTTAAACCTGCTACCGCCGGCACTGTATAAGGAGGAAGCTTACACCGCTGCTGCCGTGCAGTACTTGTGCTGCGTGTTGGGGGGACGGTGCTGCTGCTGTTCCTGCCTGTGCTATATGGTGTGGAGGCTTGCACAGTTGGCGCCTGATCTGTAACTGTGCTCTCTGTTTCTGAATATTGTTATTAAGATGTCAACATTTCACGATTCATGCAGCTATAGAAGAATTTTGAAATCCTGTCTGCAGAGTTTAGGTATGGCTCCTCCTTTCTACAGCAGCAAACGGGATGAATGGAAGGGGGGGGCAGGTAAAGTCAGCCCCCACTTAAGGCCCTTTGGGCCAGATGTAGGAGCCAAAATACCAGTCGGTAACGGACGATTTCGGCTGTTACCGACCGGTATTAAGTATTTGGCATGTAGGGGCCCTATCTTACCGATTCGGTAAATTTACAGAATCAGTAAATTTACTGAATCGGTAAAATACTGAATCAGTATTTTTACCGAATCGGTAATTTTCAGATGTAGGCGGGACTCTTCTGAGTCCCACAGGCCTTACTGAATCGGTATTTTACCACCCAATCCAATTGGGTGGTAAAATACTGATTCCAGGTGTGCATGCACATGTGTGCATGCACACCTATGCCATGTGACAGACAGACATGCCCTTAGGGCATGTCTGTGTGCCACATGTCACATGTGCCTAAATCCGGGGTGCTAGAGGGTGTCAAAGTGAGACCCCCTGCACCCTTGCAACATTCGGTATTTACCGAATCGGTAAATACCGATTCGGTAATGCCCATTGATTCCTATGGGCTTCAATGCCCATAGGAATCAATGGGCATTACCGAATCGGTATTTACCGATTCGGTAAATACCGATTCTTACAGATTCGGTAATTCAATTACCGATTCTACCTAAATCTCCCCCCTTCTATTTTACCGATTCATAAATACGGAATCGTTAAAATTCGGTATTTATGAATCGGTAAAATATACTTACCTACATCTGGCCCTTCGTGCTGGAGGTGCTTCGCAGGGTCTCATTATACAACTGGGAATCAGTGCATAGGTGCCACTATGGCGGCGCATCCGGCGTGTCACGGGTTCGAGTGCAAGGAAGGAAACAGGCGCTCTGGCTGCTGTTTACAGTGTAATCTACAGTCACAGACAGGATCTGGGGGGGGCCTCAAGCCTCTGGGCCCCGGGGCCACTGCCACCATAAATACAACCCACTTACTCGCATTGACCCAGAAACAGGGCATTCATGCAAATGTTGGTGCTTCCCGTGTCATTTACCAGAGGCAACTGTGGGGTGCGTGGTGTGTAGCACACAAGTCACAATGTGTGTTGCTGCGCATAGCACAATGAATCAGGCAGAACGCCATTGAGGCCTCTGAGAGATGAACCTATCACACTGTCAAGTCATCCTTCAATTGACACCACCTGTACACGTCGTAGGTCAGTTAAAAAGCGCGCACTCACGGCCTTCAGTCAGGATCGGGGGTGAATTTCCCCAGTAAGCAGCTCCAGAGGGCTGTGCAGTGTGTAGATGAAAGTAAGGAATGTGAACTTTTGCTGAACGTATGAGTGGGTCATTTCCCCAATTGTATTCTCTTGATATATTCGAGAGGCTGTAGGGCTTTGGCCGAGAAGTTAGACAGTGCCAGCTAAGTGCAGGTGTAAGGTGAGAAAGCCGTGTGGCGACCCTCCACGACCACAGACATGCATTATACACGAGTGGATGGGAGAAGGGCCCCTTAGCCCATCCAGTCTGCCCATTTCCTCAACCTCACACCACCGGAGATCCTCCCCCGCGCCTTGTTGCAGTGCGAGCATTTTGTTGTGGAACTGAAAGCAGTAGCTCTGTGCCAAGATCCTGGCTCTGATACTTCCAGCAGCTGTGCAGCGCAGCAGCAGTGGGGCACACATCTGGAAGACTGCCAGCCGCCCCCAGGTCCTACACGTTCGGCGAGGTGTGAGGGTGGTACCACCAGAGCCCCACCGTGGAGATCCAGCACCTTGACTGAAATGGGGTGCAATCTCTCGCTCTCAGATGCGGCACCCTACCATGGCTAATTGAAGAGGAGGACAATCCTGTCCCCGTGCCAGCGGTGCCACCCACGCCGGGAGCTTGCTCCCCGAGCACCCGGCTCAGGCAAGGCTTTCATTAACATGGGAGCATTATCTCCATCTCACAGGAAATAACAAGTCAGAGCCTGGTAATCTCCTTGCGATGAAGCGCAAGATAAAAAAAAAAGCACCAGGCAGCCAGCGAGACGTGGGAATCTACAACTCACGCCGCTGATGCCAGACAGGATTCCTCCCCACAGCTCGACCTTAAATAATTAACAAACAAACAAACCGGGGATTAGTCACTCTAATTGAGGCGCAGACAAAAGCCGGTATTCAGGAACCGACACAACACTTTCTTAGGGTCTCTCCTACCACGCGCCTCCTGCAGAGGCGAGACAGTGTGGTCGCGAGCTCGCCTTCGTGAAGCAATGCGACAGAGAGGGTGGATGCCACACAAACACCACCTTCAATCCGGCTGAGGCAATTAGGACCCAACAGCACCCTACAGACAGGATGGGGAGTGTTGGGGTGTCTCCACCAATGACAGCAAGAGCATCCTTGTCGTAGAAGAATGCATGACACAAGGGTCTGACAGACGATAACTGTAGCCCAACCACACCAGCATGCACCCAACAAAACATGCTTGAAGACCAGTATATCAATATTCAAGGCGACCATGGCTGTGATCAACCATCGGAGGATATCATAGAAGAATGGGTGACACAAGGGTCTGACAGACGATAACTGTAGCCCAACCACACCAGCATGCACCTAACAAAATGTGGTAGAAGACCAATATATCAATATTCAAGGCGACCATGGCTGTGATCAACCATCGGAGGATGTCATAGAAGAATGGATGACACAAGGGTCTGATAGAAGATAACTCTAGCCCAACCATGCCAGCATGCACCCAACAAAACATGCTTGAAGACCAGTATATCAATATTCAAGGCGACCATGGCTGTGATCAACCATCGGAGGATATCATAAAAGGATGGGTGACACAAGGGTCTGGTAGACGATAACTCTAGCCCAACCACGCCAGCACACACCCAACAAAACATGGTTGAAGACCAGTATATCAATATTCAAGGCGACCTTGGCTGTGATCAACCATCGGAGGATATCATAGAAGAATGGGTGACACAAGGGTCTGATAGACGATAACTGTAGCCCAACCACACCAGCATGCACCTAACAAAATGTGGTAGAAGACCAATATATCAATATTCAAGGCGACCATGGCTGTGATCAACCATCGGAGGATGTCATAGAAGAATGGATGACACAAGGGTCTGATAGAAGATAACTCTAGCCCAACCATGCCAGCATGCACCCAACAAAACATGCTTGAAGACCAGTATATCAATATTCAAGGCGACCATGGCTGTGATCAACCATCGGAGGATATCATAGAAGAATGGGTGACACAAGGGTCTGATAGACGATAACTGTAGCCCAACCACACCAGCATGCACCTAACAAAATGTGGTAGAAGACCAATATATCAATATTCAAGGCGACCATGGCTGTGATCAACCATCGGAGGATATCATAAAAGGATGGGTGACACAAGGGTCTGGTAGACGATAACTCTAGCCCAACCACGCCAGCACACACCCAACAAAACATGGTTGAAGACCAGTATATCAATATTCAAGGCGACCTTGGCTGTGATCAACCATCGGAGGATATCATAGAAGAATGGGTGACACAAGGGTCTGATAGACGATAACTGTAGCCCAACCACACCAGCATGCACCTAACAAAATGTGGTAGAAGACCAGTATATCAATATTCAAGGCGACCTTGGCTGTGATCAACCATCGGAGGATATCATAGAAGAATGGGTGACACAAGGGTCTGATAGACGATAACTCTAGCCCAGCAATGCCAGCATGCACCCAACAAAACTCTAGCCCAACCACGACAGCTGCACCTAATAAAACATTGCAGAAGACCAGTATAGCATCAATATGAAAGGCGACCATGGCTGTGATCAACCATCGGAGGATATCAGAGGAGTGAGTGACACAAGGGTCTTATAGACGATAACTCTAGCCCACCCATGCCAGCTTGCACCTAACAAAACATTGTAGAAGATCAATGTATCAATATTCAATGCGACCGTGGCTATGATCAACCATCGGAGGATATCATAGAAGAATGGGTGACACAAGGGTCTGCTGGACGATAATTTTGGCCCAACCACGACAGCTGCACCTAATAAAACATTATAGAAGATCAATATTCAATGCGACCATGGCTGTGATCAACCATCGGAGGATATCATAGAAGGATGGGTGATGCATGGGCCAATCTAAGTGAGGTGATTTCGCACCCACTTATGGAAATCTGCAACACTGCCTTTCATACCGGTTGTTACCCAGCCCCGTGGAAGAAGGCAGTGATTAAGCCTCTATTGAAGAAGCCCTCCCTGGATCCCTCCGCCTTGGTCAGTTATAGACCTATTGCCTGTCTCCCTTTCCCGGCCAAAATTTGCGAAACTCTGATGAACAAACAGCTCTCAGAGTACGTCGATACTTACCAACTCTTAGACGAAACGCAATTTGGCTTCAGGAAGGGACATGGGACGGAGACCGCGCTAATAAAAGCCTCTGACGAAATCAGAACCATCATGGATCAGGGAGGAGTGGCCATCCTAATTCTTCTGGATCTGTCCGCAGCATTTGACACGGTCGACCATGCTATTTTGGTCGACCGTGTCACAGCTCTGGGGATAGATGGTTTGGCCAGAGACCTTATTTCATCCTTCCTGGCCGACCGTACCCAGACAGTCAAGTTGGGCAACTTCTATTCTCCTGTCTCTGCACTACCATGTGGAGTACCCCAAGGCTCCTCGCTAAGTCCCACGCTATTTAACATCTATGTAGCGGACTTAGCGAGGGTAATAAAGGCCTATGGGGTACGATTAACCTCCTATGCAGACGATACCCAACTGGTGCTGGCGATCCACAAGAACGGCACAGCAGTGGCAGCTAATTTCCAGGAGGCCATGCTCGCTGTTAGTACATGGATGTCCTCCAACTGCCTAAGGCTTAACTCAGATAAAACCGAGGTTATGACCTTTGGCAACCTCGCTCCAGAATGGTCCCCCATCTGGTGGCCTAACCAACTGGGCACCCCACCCGTCCCTGTGGTAAAAGCGAGAAATTTGGGAGTCATCTTTGACAGCAAATTAACATTCAACCTTCATGTCAACAAGGTTGTCTCCTCTGCCTTCTTTGTTTTAAAGAAAATAAAGAAACTGCTGCCTTATCTCCCCACCTCTGCTGGGAAGACCTTAGTTACCACTCTGGTATTTTCTAAAATCGATTACGGAAATGCCCTCTTCCTTAACACCCAGAAACAGGTGCTGCTGAAGCTACAGTCAGTACAGAACGCGGCTGCCAGAATTCTTCTAAACATCCCTCGCCGCCAACCTACCACTCCTGCTATCCGCCAGCTCCATTGGCTTAGAGTAGAGAGCCGCATTAAGTTCAAGGCCCTCTGCATTGCCTATAAGGCAGTGCAAGGCATAGGACCTAAATTCTTGACCGAGGCACTCCAGGTCTACACCCCCAAAAGACTGTTGAGATCTGCCAACACTTGCCTTCTACCTGTACCGCGTACCAGAACGGCAACCTGGGGAGACCGTCGCTTCTTAGTGGCTGTACCAAAACTTTGGAACCTTCTTCCACTAAATATCAAAAATGCACCCAACTTGATGAGCTTCCGCAGGCTCGTAAAGACATGGTTGTTTGACCAGTGAATCCTATTACTGTGGTCCTGCTAGTTCACACATGCGCCGAGACACCTCCGGGTATTTGTCGCGCAATAAAAATAGCAAAAATAAATAAATAAATAAAATGGGTCACACAAACAAAAACAAATACTATAGGGCAATCAGGCATTGCCAATGGGCTAGTCTGGCAGGTCAGTGTGTGGGCTGGTTTACTGGTGGTTTGTGGGTCTGTTTTAAAGTTAATTTCCCTTATATGAAAACAAACATTGCCTATTGCAAACCACAAATGCATCTAGTCTACCACGCCTCACAAAACAAGTTTACAGTGTGTTTTTACCAGTTCAAAACTACCTCAATTTGTAAACAAGGGCCACATTTATTTTGGTGCCCGCGCCTTTAATCTTTCCCAGTCTGACCCAGAAACCGACTGCTACAGTTAGCACCCAGCAGAGCATTCTTTACAGTTGAGAGGGTGCACCAGGATTTTTCAACCCAATGACGGTCATGAGCACACAGCAGTTCATACGAGAACTAGAAAATGCATAGATTAATAATTCAGCCCATGGATGGCTGTGAGCACCCAGCAGAGCATGCTGTGGAAGGATGGGTGGTGCAGGAGTCTGTCTGATGAGTACTTCCACTCAACCACTCAGTGGCGTACCTAGACATTATGCCACCTGTGGAGGTCCCCGTGGCGGCTGCGCGGCGGCAGCCCTGTGTAAGAGTATTGCTGGTGATTCCTGGGGCGGCCGCCCGCGACGGCTGAAGCTAAGAGTGGGGGGCTGCCGCATCCCCTAAACTCATGCCACCCGGGGAGGACCAACCTCTCCCCCCTGCTATGCCACTACAACCACTGAAGTGAGAAAATGACAGAATATGCTATGAAAGGCAAGATGACCAGTCAGCAACAGTAAAATGCATCACAACCCAAACATGTTCATGAGTGGCCAAAGTACCTTACATAGGAGGGGAGAATATCAGGGAACCTGTAGATAACTACTCAAAGCCAATAGGCGGCCAGAAGAACTCAACAGAACACATTGTAGGAGGCAGATTGGAATGGGGTAACCAAGAGGAGGAATACTTGATCCCAGCCAATGTCATGTGCACCCAGTAGAGCATGAGGTACAAGAGAGGATGGTCACATCAACCCAACCACCATGGCCATGTACATCCAACGGTGTCCTTGGAGAATGGATGAAGCCGGTGGCTGATATACAAACTCTGCAACAGCCAATCTTGACCAAGGAGAGTGGGGCACAGTAAAACCTCATCTTAACCATTTCACTAAGCACCCACAATAACTTAACAGAGCTATGAATATGGATACCCGGTGCAGCAAGCCAGAGGGCCGCGGATGGCACGGGAATACTGCAAGCCACTTTGAAGCATTCCACAAGAGTACCAGCGGCACAGGGATAGGTGTAGGAATGTTTGGAACAAGCACAGCCTTTATAACGCAACAGAGCATAACAGGCAAATCGCGCCGACACTGCGATGCAGGAACCTACCCATTGCCTTGAGTGCTCAGTGGAGCACTTCACATGAGGTTGGAGTAGAGGGTGCCAGTGGAGGAATGCATAATGCCAGGCATGAGTATGCACAAGGTAAGACAGGGAGAGATGACCAGAGAATGAGTACCTTTATCTAGCTATGGCCTTGGGGTGCTCAGTGCCGCGCACCAGGGCGGTGTGGAGGTACGGAGTGGGACCTAGTGCAAAACTACATGAAGGCAACTATGGGTATGGAAGTTATGCTATATTAGCTGGATTTATAGAGCGTGACTCAACCCCCGATAGAGTATCCAGGCGCTAGATTTGAGGCTAAAACCGATGGATTAAATGTCTATCTAGTAAATAAACATACCGGGTCTCCACCACAGGTTACCTAGGGGTCCTATCCAGAGCGCCTGGTGCCCACTCCATGACCAGGATATGCACACATGCCTCAGCTAACAGGCATAGCATGGTCCACAGCTGGCTGGCCCCGCCAGGAAGCGTAATGCGTGGCTGGGAGAAGGGCTTCGGGGAGACGGACAGCCCCCCCTTTGATCCTCCTCCCTACACAATCAATGGATCCGACCCCCAGCCCAGCTGTCCGCGCGGCCCACTGGCCAAGCCCTGGCACGCTGCCACTCGCCGATTACTGTTGCCCTGGCTCCCGCGCCGCCCACAGCTCCTGGCCGGGTCTTGACACCGGCCGCGCGGGCCGGCAGATGTCATCAGCTGGATTAGAGACCATAATGTTTCCATGCCCCTCCACCCCCCGCGAGGACTGGAGGTCCCCGAGCACGAGCCCGGATTAATCTGGGGCGCAGCTGGTGCAGAGAAAGCCCTCGCATCCTGCAGATCAGAGCAGTGAGTCACCGCCTCAGAAAAAAACACGGCCCCAGATTGACGGGCCAGCTGAGGCCCAGCCCGGACTGACTGACCGGTAGGAATGATCATATGAACATCCATGTCAAAACCGGAAATGGTTGCCGCGCGGCCAGCGCTTCCTGCCAGCAACAATCCTAGAAGCTCGACCAATGTTCGCATCATAATATTTCATGATAAGCGCGACTATGTGAACAAACTCATATGTTTTACAGAGTCAGAAATAACTCCGTTTTAGTCATGTTTAGTCCTCACTTTATGTAGAAAAAACACCTTCTGTATCTGTAGTAACTTTGACGCAGCCAGGCAAATTTGCTCAAAACTATCGAAAAAATTGTGTATTTGTATACGATCCATAAAAGTATCTCGCAAATTGAGCATATAGTGAAAAAAAATGAGTGTGGGGTGTGTTTAAAATATGATTTCTTATTTTTAAATACAGGGAGTTTTGGTTTCGGCCACATAAACATGGGGGGAAAGGACGATACCAAATTATGCGTGCCCACCGTTTGTTTTGAATTTGTGAAAACCCATTCAGTATTGTTTTCTGAAGTTTCCATTTCAAAATAAATGTACTTCTGGGGCACCATTTGCTCAAAGTCAGCATATGTCCATGAAATTGTAATTTTCAAGAATTAATGAGGAATCTAATTGGCTGTTTGGGGCTAGACTGTTTGCTTCATCGGCCATTTTGTGTAGCCTTTGGAACCCGGAGAATCCAGAGAAGACAGCGTGCGATTACATCCATAGAGTTTACGGGCGGTGCACTCTGAACACACCCCACTATCTAGGCAGCACTCCATGTCTCACAAGAGTGAAAAAGACCCTTTCTTTCCACAAAAAGTATGCATTTTCCAATGAAGCAGATGGATTTAGCACAGTAATGCGCTGAAGAAGCATGAAAGACACATTTTCTTGCGTTTCAAGTAGACAGCAACGGAAGGCATTAGTATAGTTTCACTTGGCAAGTATACATGATTAGTTTGGACTCTGATGAGGACAGAGACACGAACGGTTATAAAAAATGTAGACTAGGTGTGCTTTCACAAGAATATTATATAGGTAGACTGCAGATAGTAATGGTAGTACAGAAACACATGCCATCACTACGTCTTCACCAATGGAGGTTAAACCCATTGGCGCCGCACTCACACCAATACTGAATTACTCTCTCACTTAACTAAGCAGATTACTCCAAACCATACAGAACGCAGCAAAAGCCTCCTCCCTTAACATCCCAACATGCACACGGATTGCACCTAAAACAGCTTCACGGACTCCCAATCCACAGTTTTTTTTAAACTCCTGAAACACACGTTCAAAGTCTTACACAGCACTGGTCCAACATTCCTCAATACCGCCTCAGATATTAGAAACCTTTCAGACACCTTTGCTCAGCATAGGGAGCACCAGAACAAGGAGAACAGACTTCTCCTAATTGGCTCCAAAAGGGCAGAAGGACCTGGCTCTACAAATATGCGCTGTTTATAAAATTAGTGCATTCTGCATGAAGCTGAATACTTGGATCCTCGACTAGGTTACTCCACGGATCAGCCCTGACTGCTCTTGCATCATCGACAAGATACCCTCTCGGTAATAGTACAACTTACAAAAAAATCATAACATTACAGAGCACACAGTATCCGACTCTACACATATAGGTGCAATGTTTGTCCTGCTTGCCATGTTCATCCTCCATCAGAACTTAGCATATGTTCAGTGTATTATGCGACATGCACATTACAGTCACAGCACTGCACATAATAGTGGATGTGACAAACGCTACATTCTCACTGACTACCCTGTATGCCAAAAACTGCAGTTCTTTGTAGTTTATGACATTCTCTTTAGGGAACGTAGGCAGTTCTCCCCAGCATGTTTGCCTTACTTTCAAAGGTAGATATGCTCACTTAGTTCAAGGAATGAGGCCTCGAAGGCATACTCGGACACTCCCAACATGCATCAACAAACTGGAAGGAGTTGGATTTACAACATTGAGTGTCTTCCTGAGCCTCACGAGGCTATCACGGGAGCCATTAGTAAAGGTTCACTAGGCATGCGTTCGTTAATGTTCAGATTGGTGGCGGTTACTTGGCAGGTAGTAAAAATGTAGTCAATCAGTTTATTCATTCGAGAAGGTTGTGGATGCATCAACTGTCAACAAGTCTGGACATAAATGGGGATTCTGTTCTGTGGCGTATGAATGTGATGGGCACTTGCATAGCGGCGGTACGTTGATGCGAGTGCACTGATCTGTTGGATTGGGCCCATGGCCGGTGGTATGAAAGTCTTGTGTGTGGTGCATGAATGGCATTTGAATGGACCATAAAGCGCTTGATGCCTTGATGCAGCTTTATGGCTCACCTTTAGTAGTTTTGATTTCAATATTCAGATACTTTGATAAGCATTTGTGTTTTGAAGACTGCATTTCTGGAAATGCTTAAACCAACCAGTGTAAGTGGTGGATTAACTTAAAAAATGAGTACTGGATTTATATCTGTGGCAGTAAGGATACTCAGTCGCAATGGCAACAGAGTATCCCCATCATGAAGATAATGGTCTAGCAGTCCAATATATATGTGGACGGAGCATTGGGATAACCGTGGTGAAGACTACTCTATCTGCTGCGGCCTGGTGCACCCCTCCCATGCCCCACCAGAGTAAGGGTGATCTGTGGCTAACCTTTGTGTCTGCCTACTTAATTTAGATGTCCAGACATACAGGTCAGTTTTCACTGCCCATAACCACCTGGAAAGCCATGTTTGTAAGAGGCAGTGATGACTGTGTAAAGCCCCCCTTGCCATGGGAAGAAACTCCTGTGATGAGAGGGGCATTTGTTTTTCCTAAAAAGATAATACAGCCATGGAATTTTGTTTTAAAAAAAAATTTGATAGATGGCTCAGTCAAGTTTATGGAGTAGTGCATCAAACGTAAAAAGGGATTGACACTAACCGCCATTTAGGCAGCTCCTGTCAATGGTTTTCAATTGACCGCCAGCTTGGTCATTTCTAAATTTGGCGGTGTGGAGTAGTCTCAACGTGGCAGATATTAAGTAATCTGCAAGGGTTTTTGTCAGTCAAAATGTAAATATGAAATTTACAAAGAACTTTTTGTTTGTTTCTTTCTTTTTGCAATGTGGTTAGCTGTGGATTTTGGGCATTAGCTCAGCCGGCACCTAGGCAAACCAGCACATTTAAAAAAACAATGTAGCCAGGGAAGTCCAGGGTGGTGTGCCTTGCATGGATCCCACAAGGTGTTCTTACCCACGCTGCTCTGAAAACCTCAAACTCTGCCTAAAATTAAGCATTTTCCTTCCATTTCTGTGATGAAAACTTCCAGAATCCACAGAAATCCACAAAACTCGTACAGCTCTGTATTACCCCACTTGTGCCAATAGAAACACAGCGCCACTTGTGTATCTGGGCCTAGTGCCTGCTACAGGAACGAACGGCTCAAACCAAGGTCAATGAAAGCCCTGGCTAGGGGACACCCATTGACCTTGGATTGATCCGTTTCTGTCACAGGCACATGGCCTAGTTACATAAGTGAGGTTCCATTTTTTTCAGGAGACTTGGTGGGATACAGATTGGGTGGGCGTTTCTGACTTCCTGCAGATTCCAGAACTTTCCATCACAGAAATGTGAACAAAATGTGCTATTTTAGTTAAAGTTTGAGGTTTAAAAGGGATTCTAGGTAAAAACACCTCATGAAAACCATGCAAGTCACCCAACCCCAGATACTCCTAGGTATCTAGTTTAAAAAAATGACAGGTTTACCAGGTTTCCCCAGATGCCACCTAAGGTAGGGTCCGAAATCCACAACTACACACATTGTTAAAAAAAGGGCCAGTGTTCAGTTGAAAAATGTGATGCGTCCATGATGTCTTTTTGGCTTTTCCTGTCACAGGCACTAGGCATACCCACTCAAGTGAGGTACCATTTTTATCAGGAGACTCGGGGGAATGCCAGGCAGGAAGAAGTTTGTGACTCCCTGCAGATTCCAGAGCTTTCCTTCACAGAAATATAAGGAAAATTTGTTTTCTAGTCAAAGTGGGGGAGTTAGAAGGGATTGTGGGTAAAAACACCTGGTGAGAGCCTTCAACGTCACCCCACCCTGGATATCCCTAGGTGTCTAGTTTTAAAAAATCTACAGGTTTGCTAAATGTTCTTATGTGATGGCTGAACTAGGCTCCAAAAGATATTGCTGTCCACTATGGAAAAAAAGGTCAATTTTCAGTGGAAAAATGTGATGCATCCATGTTGTGTTTTGGGCTGTTTCTTGTCGCAGGCACTAGGCCTACCTACACAAGTGAGGTACCATTTTTATTAGGAGACTTGGGGAATGCTGGGTGAATGTAAGTTTGTGGCTCCCCACACATTCCAGGACTATCTATCACAAAAAGGTGAGGAAAATTAGTATTTTTAGTCAAAGTTAGAGGTTAGCAAAGAATCTTGGGTAAAAAAAAAATCTGGTGAGAACCACACAAGTCATTCCATCCTGTATATCCCTAGGTGTCTAGTTTAAAAAAAATATACCGAGTTGCTATGTTTACGACTGCGCCGACTGAGCTAGGGTCTAATTCTAGAGCTACCCACATTAAATAAAAAGGATCAGTTTTCAGTGGAACAATGTGATGCATCCATATTGTGTTTTGGCCCATTTCCTGTTGCAGGAACTAAGCCTACCCACACAAGTGAGATACCATTTTTATTGGAAGAATAGTGGGAACATAGAATAGTAGAACATTTGTTATTAGCAATTGGATTTCACAGCATTTGTGCCTTTCAAATGTAAGCAAGTGTTTTGGAAAGAAGACATCTTGAAAAATACCCTCCGAATCATACTCTAGTACGGGTACCCACAAATTCAGAGATTTACAAATAACCACTACTCTTAATTTTCATACCTTTTTCCCATTTCAGAAATACATAGGTTTCCCTGATATGCATTTTCCACTCTACATATTTCACTATATGATTTGGTCCACACTAGGGACTCCATGAAAAGCCATTGCATGGTGCAGCTCAGTTGTTTGCTCTGGGAACCTCGGGTTCTTGGAGAACCTACAAACTCTATATATCCCCACAACCAGAAGGGTCTAGCAAACATAATGGCATACTTCTTATGTGAATTGGCCATTGTCACACAAAGTTACAGATGAGAATGTTGTCAAAAATAGCTGTGTTTACCTACTCGTTTTCAATATTTCCATAGAAAGACCATGAGGTTTTTACACTAATTTCCACCACAGACTGGAGGTAGGTTGAGAGCACAAACAATCGGGAAAATAGGCTACTGTTTTAGAAATATGCAAAAATCGTGATACAAAAGTAATTTTTTTGATTCAGCTCTGCATGTTCCTGAAATCTGGGAAAATTGTGACTTCATCACAGCAAACTGGTAATGCCAATTATAGGGTAAAAACACACTATTATACGGATCATATTTTTCCCATTCTTCTAAAAAAACTCCAAATGTTGCTAAATTTTGCCTATTTTATTGGTACCCTCCAGAGAAAATACACCAACTCTGGGTACCTTCAGAATCCACAGGATGCTGGAAAAAAAGGACACAAATTTGGCATGGATACCTTATGTGCAAAATAATTTAGGCACAAAGTACCCTATATAGCCAGAAAAGTGCTTAGCAGTGATGGGGGAGACCCAGCAGCTATGGGGTTAAGTGCAGTGAAGTACTACTGTCAGCAAGTTGTTTTTCTAGTAAATAATACATAGAGTAAAGGCGTAGGAAATTTGCGTAATTTGCTGTTGCCTAATTACATGAACCAATTGCAAAATTACACCTAATTTTTCAAAATTAAATCTCACAAATGTTCAGTGGTTTTCAGATTTTGAACCATTATCTGAATTTTCTTAACACGTGTTTTCACTGAATATACATCGGTCAAGTGCTCAGAATTTCTTAAACAGACACTTACATAATGCAGGGATACTGCCCAGCAAAGTGTTTCTTTTTCTCTGATATCGACGCACATACACAAACATACCCTTTACTTTGCTTAAATTTGAATCAGTTAGTTGCAGCCTATACACAGACCACTCCGCTGCAGGTATAATATCATTGTGCCGCACATTTAGGTTGAGCAGACCCACTTGCTGTTGTCCCCAAGCTTCAAGTCCTCATCTTTGCTTTTATAAAGGGTTGTAATCAGCTACATGAATCCAGTTGTCTTTGGATTCCAGCAAAGACCGACTAACTCAAAAAGATGCATGTACCATGCCTTGTAGCAAAGAGCGAGGCTCATATTTTAAAAAGAGAGGTAACACAAGCCTTAGTTCTTTTCTATCTCCTCTCATCATGTGGCTGCTTAAATGCACTTCCTGAGGTCAGTGTGTCCAACCAGAACTCTTTGTCTTATACTAACCATTATCAGTGCCAGACCAGTACAGATACTGGAAGTAGGTATAGTGCCATACCAGGGTCCTGCAATGGCTCTTCCAGAAAGAGGCCAATCCCCTTCAGTCCCCTCTGAGAGACACTACACCAACAGTCAAGACTACAATGAGTCAGACCCTCATATAGGGAGCCATGCAATGACGCCCCAAAACATGGCGCCTATCTGACTGAGACTACCCCGCAGCGATAACATGCATCCCTTGGTGGGCTTCAAATACAAGCACAACACAAAAATGCTACCATCGTAATACAATGACCCTGAAACTGATCTTCAAATGAACGGCTTCCTCTGAGGTGTGCTACCCCGGCACACTGATCTGCACAATGAATCCCTAAAATAAAGGTATTCTCTCCCATGAAATTACACGGATCCCATATACATAGCTCCCTTCTGACAGACACTGCCAACGTGACGATAAAACAAACCTCAGCGACAGCTAAAGTCGGAACTCTCTGAAAGGAAGAGCAGAAAGGTAACGACCTACTTCTACCAGAGAACCAATGGATTTGGTCTCTGGATACAAAAGCTAAGGAGCTAATCGCCAGTGCTTAATTTGTAAAATATGAAGTGCCATGGCTCTAGCCAGGAAGCAAAGCAGCTTGCACCACCCATCGCTCTTGCCCTTGCTGCCAAAACAACTACTAACCATCTCTCTCGAATGTAAATGCGACAGTTCAGATTATTCCAGGTCCCCAACACTAAAGGAATGGCTGGGGAGGCAGGTATTAGCAATTTTAGTGTATATTGTAGTCCTAAACTACCGTTGTTCTGCTCATCTCTAAACTAGATGAGCAGCGCCACCATTTGGTGGACTGTTCTAAGTATGGTGTTGACAATTAGGTGCCGGTGCCGAGTACTGGAAACCGATTAAGTGCTGATGCTTAGCACCAGGAAGCATCGGCTCAAATTAAGCACTGCTAATCGCCTCTCCCTACTCCTTCGCCTCAATGTCCTATGAAAATGGAGCATGTGATTCAAATCTTTCAGCAAGAGGGCTCAGAAACCCTGTGCCTGTATTTTGGTCTCTATAGCCCATTGAGTCCTTCTGTGTAAGCTGAAAATCTTTCGTTTGTGTACCCCAAACGTTCCTGCTCTAGTTCTGTCTGTAGGGAGAACCCATATATCCTCCTCATCTCAAGTCTTGGCACCTGAAATCTATTGTCACCGCTGCACAGTATGCAGCACAAGACTGCCCCCAAAACCTTCCTGCTGTGTTTATGTGGTGTCCCTTCTGGAGTGCCACAGAGGAATATGACCTGAAACCTGCACCCGGAGTACATGTAGATGCCCTACATGCCACAACAGCTGCCAGAGCCTCAACCTTCTTGCTCCATGGTGGCCCTTCAGCAAGGCTGCTCAACTCCCTGCCAGAGCCTTGTTACCTTGATACCCAAAAGACCACGGAGAATTATAGACACTCTGCATCACTAAACAGTTGGCAGCCCCCAACCTCAGCACTTTATGGTGGTCTGTCTGGGATACAGCCAAGCTCACTTTGCATGAGTCACCCACAACTCTTGGAAACCCCCCCTACATTGCCCATCAGCTGGCAGCACACCAAACTTTCTCACTCTATGGCGGCCCACCAGAAAGGCTGCCGACCCCCCTCTCCGCACACATCCGATAGCTTCTGTAAGTTCAAACGTCAGCATATGTGAGAATCTTTCAGCGCTTTTACCATCTGCTATTGATCTCCAAATCCAAAAGGCAGCCAAAGAGCTTTTCAGCTTTCACCCACCAGGGCGTCCAGATGGGAGATTTACAAAGATTAAAGCGGGCAGGATCCTCCATGCAGCTCTATGGGGGGTTCACCCACCCCCTCCTCGCACATAATGCACAGCGAAACATTTTCATATCTCTGCCTTTTGACCACTCTCATTCAGAGTCTGTCTTCCGCACATGCCCATCGCTGTCGACAAACAACAATCTCTTTCCGCCACTTCCCCGAAAGGGATGTTGAACCGCATTGAAGCATAAAAGAATTCTTCAAGAGAGAGGGTGTGGGTGGAAATTTAGCAGGATATAGTGTGATTGAGGGAAGCCTGGAGGACAAAGAAAGCTTTACAAAGAGAAAACCAAACAAGCTGCCTTCTATGGATCTGATTAACCCTCTATGCCGCCTCCTAATTTAGAAAGTCCTCAGCCAACTCTATCTATATACATCAATTAGCTTCTAAAGCAATATGAAGATATGAAGACCAAACTCTTATGAGCTTCTCTTATAAGAACACCCCTATTTAGAATATTTCTTCCATCAGACTTCTGTGATCAAGCCAAATTTGGTGGTCTGTGAAGTTGAACACACCTCGGCTGAAGGCCAGTTACTATTCGTTTTCCAGAATCCACGCTAATTGTCCACAATCCTAGTACACTAGAAAAATCCTTAAAATTACCACTTTGCTCACTGCTCTAGCAACACTAACTAGCTCTCCATTATCAACTCTACAGCAATAACACCCATATCATCTCTCCCAACCAATCATCTGAAGCCCAGGAGGTGTTCCAAAATACGCTTGTATCGAGGCCGCTACAACTGCTTTGCAAATCTCTAAGGGCTAGATGTACAAAGGCTTTTTGTGGTTGCAAACACCCCAATTCACAGAATCGGGCCGTGTGCAATTGCAAAAATGCCTTTTGGTATGTACAAACCACAAATTGGGATTTGATAAAGCATTACGAATTGTAATTTGAGTTTGTGACACAAAACTGATTTGGCATTTGGAAGGGGCGTGTTAAGGGTATCCCTTCCTAATACCGAATCTGAAAGGTATGTATTAATGTTCTACAACTGAAATCCGCACGCAAAACATTAATACTTTACTAACTACAAGCATATATTATTAAGCAAGCCCTGGGGCGGCTCCTCCACGTGAGCGGAGGAGCGTCGCCCCACTGCTTTCTCGCAGTGCGAGAAGCAGAAACATAAAATGGTATTTTAAATACCATATTATGTTTCAGCTTCTCGCACTGCGAGAAAGCAGAAGGGTATGCCTGGTTGGGGGCTGGAGGGTGGGCAGTCCTGTAGGGGTCCAGGGGAGGAGTGGCTTGCCTTGAACCACTCTTACGCACTCTGCATTTTCTCCATGTAGGCTGTATGCAGCCTACATGGAGAAAATGGCCTCCCCGTAGACGCCTGTGGGGTCAGCATCTTAGCCAATCACAATGCTGCCATTGCCGCATTGTGATTGGCTTAGGGGAGGAGAGAGAGGCTGCCTGCTTCCTGTAAGGCTGCGGTGCAGAGAGAGGAGACACGACGCGGGTCCGAGGCAAAGGTAAGTTTAAATTTCTTTTTTTTAAATTAGACTCTGCCCTCCCTCATGACCCCTTCCCCACCCCCCCACCCACTAGTTATGCCGGACATGACTGAGCAATTCGCACAAGGCTACTTCCCCTTTGAGAATGATGAAAAACATATTTAAGTCTGGGCAGCATTCCCATGGACCACTGCTCCTATTAAAAAATTTTAGTTAAATTTTTTTTAAACATATCCATTAAGAAAAACGGCATGCATTTGGCAAAAAAAGATTGCTATATTTGAAAGCAATAACAGACATGGTGTTCTGCTGAACCCAGCAGGCCCCCATCCCTGTGATGGCTGCGATTCCTAGAGGGTCACCAATTGCGTCGTACCTCATTAATATTCATGAGCTGGGTTGATTTGCTACCCACTAAGAATTCGTATTTTGCAAAGCAACCTATTAGTACATTGGTCAGTTTGCAAAACAGGTAACTGGTCACAAAAATACGGGTCGCACATCGTAACCAGTATCTTGCGGCCAGTGCTTCATGCATCTGGCCCTAAGTGACCATAATCAGAAGTAATGGCTCAAACATTTCAGCACATTACTTTATTGGTCTCTCAGCGAGTGTCTTACAGCCGGCAGAGGCACCCCTGCTTCACTGGACCCCGCACTGTAGCAGGCTTCTGAGGCAGAAATGCATTGAAGGCTTTATTTTAGAGAGGGATCATGGTCTTGCCAAAGAGGCTTGACGCTTATATGAAGAGAGTCCAAGGTAATAGCCAAATCTAGAGATTGACAAAGAGGAAGGATTGTTTCCCTAGTTCATTTCTTTATAGATGAACTAGGATAGAGCTTTCCGTGACTATATCCCGGCTTCATACAGGAGCACTACAGATGGACCTGAGGAGCTAATTCTTGAACTGAAACTTAGGATTTTGAACATGGTTATCAGTGTCATACACTAGATTCCCAAGAAACACATTGCTCTGAAGATCAAGTAGTTTAATCTGGGGTTACTGGTTCCCCTCGCTCTTGCCATTCACGATTAACGTGACTTCTGCTTCCTGGCTGTTCTTCTCTTCCGTCGCCCTTCCAGATAGACAGTCATCCTGTGAGACCAACTTGCATTGACCTACTTTCCGAACACACCTTTAATCATTCATGTTACCCTGCGCTTCCAGAGCTCATGCTTTTCCACCCCTGTTATGTATTGAAACAATTCATCACGAGATGTTGGGAGGGAGAAGAGAGGCAGCCGACTGGCAACGAAGGGAAGGAGAGATCCTGCACGCCATGCAAGACCGAGGTTGATGGTATTGGTGAATCGTCAGCCCTCCGGCATCGCGGCTGTACACGCAGAAACCGACAGACTGGCATCTTGGGAAAAACAAAGAGCTTAAGACATTGTCAATGCATATGAAACACTGGAATGGACGGTTGTCTGCGGAAGCCGGGGGGTGGTGGCAACACGCCAATAAGGTTAAGAGAAGAAATCAATCTTCTGATCTACGTTAACAGTATCGAAAAGGAATCAAGTCTTTTGTAAATTTCTCATTCTGCTTCCTCAAGACCTTCCCCTACACACAAAGAAAAAGTGAAGCATTTTTAATTTAAAAAAAATCTTAGTAATGAGCTCACCCCCGGGGATCGATACGTGGCGCGTTTATTGATTTTGGGATTGCTAATACTGTGATTTTTCTTTCTACAGCTGACAGCTCAGACTAGAAAAGGCTGTTGAGAATTTGACAAGTTGACTGCATTTGACAAATCACTGAATACACATATTTTGTGTTGATGTTTGTGCCTGAGATTATCTGCTTTCAGAATTGAGGCTCCTCCACAACACCGAAGTTGCGCGGAAGTTGGCCAACGACAACATTCTAGCTTAAAGAACCTCCATGATATGAGAACGCCACAAAATGGACGCCATCGGCTATGTTTTTTATTGTTTCCACTAGGGGAAAATATCAGCCTGCATCTCTCTGTGAAAGTCGTATCTGCCTTGAGGACATCCACTTTGAAACAGAACATTACCACATTACTGTGTTAGCAATTAATTTTACAGAAGGAATTCCTTCTCTAGTATATCCTAAAACAATGCAATGGCGAATACATTGAAGAAGCTTGTGCTGTTGTACACAGTATACCCTTGCATTTAATTTTTGTTGTGCGTGAACCTTGTGTAATTCCCGAATTTTGTATTGCAAGAAATGTGTGAATTTTACACCTTTTTGCATGTAACATAAATATAATTTTCGCCAGGTGGAGATCGATTCAAGAAGAAAATGTGTTGGACATAGACATTTTCTCAGTGAACAAGACATTTTCTTCTCCAACCAATTTTCTACCAGTATCTTGCACAACTGTTTTGGGTGAGGTGCACCAGCACAGAGAAAAATTACTTGAGACACCAGCAGCAAATATTTTGCTCAATATGTGTGATATCTCAACAATTAAGCAGAAACAAAATATCACTAATTTTAGACACATCTACATAACATGAAATCATGCTGCTTCTCTAGTTAGTCTGTGCACTGGCATTTCCAATGCTACTCGGCTTAAATGTAGGGTTCTCCTCTTGACTGTTCTACAAAACGAGAATCCAGTGGTGAAAAAAATACACATATGGTTTATTGCATCTTCTTAAAAAGATGATGGCTCCCAAATACACTACATGGTGCTATCTCTCAACCTAACATATCACCATTTCACCAGTCTCCATTGGCTTCCCATTGAAGTTATCACACTGATATATTTTGCAACTGTAGGTGCAAATAGTGCCTGTTTTAAAAACCCTAAACCACCTGGCAGAAGTGCAGGCTTAGCCAATTTTTCAACCTGAGTCAGGGATTCTGGCAGACTGTAACCCATGAACCTCCTATCCACCACTTGAGAGTGGTGCGTACAAGGATTTTTTGCTTTATTAATGAGATGTAAAACTCCTTTCATCATGAATGGACAACACAAGAAATCCACACTAAATGTTTAAAACACTTTAATATAGCCCTAGAGCCCAGTGTAGTGCTCTCTACCGGCGATTAAAGGCCTGGCGAGCGTTTTTAGCTTGGGCCTTTAACAAGGGAGTGGGCCTTTAATGGCCGTTCGAACCCGCTACGGAGGGCTCTAAGGCTGTTAGAAAATTCCGCCCCTAGAGGGCAAAATGTTCTAATTTGTAAAACAAAGACCTCACAGAGCCCGAGGGAGTTGAAATCCCCTCTGGCTCTGTGAGGCGTTTGTTCACAGCTCTTGCTGTTAACATTGAAATGTTGATGCCCGGGCTTATACCGGCCATTAGAAGCCAAGAGCGCTCCATTCTCTTCAATGAGTCACCAACATTTCAATGTTCTAATATAAATTAATATGCTAATCTAGTGCAGATCATATGAACAGATGTGACTATATAATAAACAAATCTGTGGCAATGAAAGCTATTAATAAACCAGAATATACAATTGCAACATTATTGACGGTATTTATTGAATTCAAGTATTAAATGATGAAACAGTCTTTGGTAATCAATCCCCCTTGTCAAACCTTTTAAGCACCATAGGACCAATCTGATTTTCTTAGGTGGTGCCTAACCTGCATACCTTAATTGAACAAAACAATTGCTGTCAGTTTGCTTCTGTACGGTCAGGTCACTCTCTGTGTTAGATATGGCGAACTTGAGTTGGTAAGGGCCTGGCCCTGAGAAGCCGATGGCCAGGGCCGGACTGGGAACAGCAACCAGCCCTGGCAGGTTGCTTCTTCACGGGCCCTGGGAACGGGAGGGGGTTGTTAGCCGCTAAGCACTTCTCCCGCTTTTGTTACAGAGGGCCGATTTTGAGGCACTGCTGAAAAACCGGCACCCTGCAGGCACAAAACCAGCTCCCACCCTTCTGGCCCACCGGGGAACTGCCCGGTGCCCGCTACGGCCAGTCCGGCGCTGCCGATGGACTTCACTAAGAATGTTTGCAGTACAGTTCACACAAAGCTCCCAGGAAAAAGTCTGAATATATGTCTACACCAGGCTTAAATACACTTCTCTGATTATTGCGAAAAGACAAGACCCCGTAATGCATGTAGTGAAAAGTAACAATTTGCATAGAGAATTCTGTTGCATGTTTACTAAAGCACACTACACTTTGTAAAATCGAATTAATACATATAAATGAATATTTGATGCATTATCAACCTATAGTGAAGCAAAGGTTTATATATTGCATGTGTGTAAAAAGAAGCACACATTCATAAATGAAAAAATGCACGCTCACATACATGAACATATGAAATGCAATGAAGTTTATAAGCAGGAAACACTAAACACATGTCAGCATCTGTACTTATCCATTAAAACATTTCGTCCACCAATCAAAAATTAAAACCACAGACATAAGTCAAATGGATGACGGGATTAATGTATTTAGTCAATGGTAACATTTCCAGTATATCATATAATTACAATTCTGTCTCTTACCACAAGACGTCTGAAAATATCTATAGTTTTTCACCTTGTAGACAATGGCATCTTATGTGTATAGGTGACCTACATTATTATAAACCTACATAATTATAGGCTCTGAGGCCAACCATTCATATAAAGCCGCATATATAAAATTAATCTCTTAACTAATGAACATAAAAATAAACACATATATGGATTCCTAAAAATGTTTACAATCTAAAATAGTTGATAAATGTCATTGTGCATAGGAGAAGTCTTATGATTGGGCAAAAATACAAAGTACTATAAAAAAATAATAATACAGACCCTAAACAATATTTAGCCTATCAGGGCGTAATGTTGCCACCATAATGATTAACCTTCAATCCAGTTGTCTTAACCGCAGTTCTCTGTTTTCTTGTCAACAATGTTCAGCTATGTGGCACATGCCTGCAAACTTCAACAAAGATAAATTGTCTTGTTGTCTTTAAAAAAAAATAACAATGGGATAACGCAAATCTACGTATCATATTTTCTGTCAGGTTGAAACTGCCTTTTGAAGATATCCTTATTATATTTATAATGCACCTGTAGAATCCTACATTCTTTATTCTTCTTACACTTTGCCTAATCAGACCACTTTTATTTTTGAAGTATAAAAAGCTATGGTTTCGCTCAGCGGGTCCTCTCAACGTAAACCCCAAAGGTTTGGCCAAACTTTTTCTCTTTCTTGGTTTGGTGAGGAGCACAGCCTTCTACCTAACTTATAGTAAAGAAACTGTCGGGTTTAGGAGTTCACATTTCTTGGATATTAGTATCTAGGACCTAAATATATTGTTGACATATCAATTTGAGCGTTACCAAGAGAGGGGCTGGATGGAAGTCAAAGGGAGCATTGAGACTGGCTGAGACTTGCCGTGAGACTTGCACCAAATGAGTGGGATTTTACTTCTCTTACCAGGCAAACTGGGCTACTAACTTAAGGACTAGGAACTTCGAGACACCTCTGGCGCTGTGCTGCACAGGGGCATAAACAGATCTCTAACTAGAACCCACAGAAGGAATCAACGGGTGACTTGTGCATACTCAAGATCATGCATTTGTACAGCGCACACTACAAACAAAACCATTTTGAGGTGGGAGCGCCATTTGTGAACTGATTCATCCACAGAGATTCCACAGTGGAGAAGTAGGTGCAAAGTAGATTTGGAGAAGACAGCTCTGAAGTTTTCTTCTAACATCGAGGGTGTTTGTCACAGTGCGGGCGTCTAAAGGGAACATTTTTGTGGGATGTAGTGTAAGTGTTGGACGTATGAGTGCAGGGGGACTCAACCTTGTTCTGTGCAGTAAGCAGGAACCACATGCACACTGGCTGGTTCAGTTCTGAATTGTATATCTTACTAACTCTTCAACAGCTCTTGCTAAGCCCTGTGTGCATAAAAGAAGCAACCAATGTAGAACCTCGGTGCAGTCTCACAAGGAATTGGTGGACCATAGGGAGCAGGGTTGCAAGCTTCCCTCATGCAAACAGGCCGAGTAGAGCAAGTTACTGCAGCGTGAGGGTCCCATGCACACGCTGAACAAGTGCAGCATGGGGAGCAGTGCTGCAAACATCTCTCACACACAGAAAATTAAACATACAAACAGCAGCAACTGAACCCTCCCTCATACATGGTGTGGCTCACTGGTTAGAGGCGGCAGACCCGTAAGCAGAGAACGGCCCGGGACCAGGGTTCAATTCCCGACGCAGGCAGGGTCGTGGACCAGGGTCAGCGGACTCGATAATTCTCGCCTCGGTGCCTACTCTAACCAGGGAACACACTCGGCAACTCTGGGCATTAAGCTTGCCTCATCTCTACAACGGCCCCCCACAGATGCCGGGGATGCCTGGTTTCACCTTGTAGATACCCAGAAAGGGACCATCTCACAGGGAAAACCATGACGGGTTCCCCAGTGGTCTTCAGCGCCAGGATACTCCATGGAGTCGCAGTGCGCTTTACAAGTACACCCACATTTACATTTACATTTACAGCACAGACAGTAGCAGCACAAACTTCACTCACACACAGTCAGAATGTGTGAAGTTCTAGCAGCAGATGTTTATGGCTCCCAGAAACATACATGACAAATACAACACAGCCAGGCAGCAGTGCAAGCTTCTCTCACACAGACCGAAAAGGCCTTTTGGAGTTTCAATCACTTCTGCAGACAGCAGAGGCAGAGCAAGCTTCCGTTTGGGCACATAACAGGTAAAGCAGCAACCACACAGGTCATCGTTACTATGACCCCGATGCTCTTCAACCTAGTTATATGTGGTAAGAGGATAATTCAGTTCTACTAACTCATCGGTGATTGAACTATTGATTAAAAGCATCAATACTGAAAGGATATGGTATAATTTCTAATGGTAGTTTGCAATGCACAACTGTCCAATTTTAATTACAACTGTCCGCCGACTCAATCTCTTCTTCTAGGCCACAGACAACCTGCCATAGGACTTGTGGGCACAATTAACTTTGCCACCGCTTCAGCGCCGACCAAGAGGTCCAACACTTCATCAGGTGCTAAGTCAATGAGATGCCCAATCCCCACACAGTAGGATATAAACAGTATAAAAGGTTATTACAATATTCTACTTCGAAGAAGAACCGGCAGGGTCTACCTAACAAGGCACTGCCCATGTGGTCATATTAATGTGTGGTCCATCAACTTGTGATGAAATGTATGTGTTTAGTGAAAATACGGTCATTGTTAGTTTTGTGACCAAACAGATTAGATCATTTTTCCTTTTCTTAATAAGAAATCTGTGTTATGTAACATTGAGATACTTTAGTGATATTTTACACACTGTATGAATCTTGTTTTTTTTTTAAAAAGGGTTTAATAATAACATTGCATTCAACTAATGAAATATTTCATCCAGCATGTTTTAACTTAAAAAGCTATGTGAAGATTGGATTATTTTGAATAAATTAGACCTTTTCACATTAAGCAGTGTTCAGAGTCAAGAGAGTGTAGTGCATGAATGTGATGTAGGAATGTCCTTAAGGAGCATAAGGCACACATTATTAGATGGTGTTGATAGTGAAAGTGTGAGCCACAAAAGGGATCCCTTTTTTGTTCGAATTGACATAGCGGCCAGTGGCCTGTCACGATAGGGATTGCTGAACATGGGGACCATTTCTTAGTGACTCTGAGAACCAATGATCATGGTTGACAAGGGTCTATCATCAGTAATTATAGACTCATCCAACAACATTGCTACTGGTCACTGACTCTTGGAAAGAGCGATCATGATTGTAAGTGTTGAATGGTCAATGACGTAAAGAATCATTGCACAGCAGTGGTTGCTTTCGGAGTGGTAAAAAGTCAACAGTGTTAGGAATCATTCCATAAACAGGGATGCGATTGGTTATCTACTTATTGAGACAATGACCATGGTTCATAGCGGCCAATGGTCAAGGATGGGAGGATTCACTCATGGACCAGGGACAGGACTGATAAGTGAGCTTTGGAATCAATGATCGTGGCTACCAGTTGTCGAATGTCAACAATATTAGGGATTTCTCATAGATAAGGAATGGCTTTGGGTATTTACTTTGGGAACCAGGGTACACAATGGTTAGTGCTCCAGGGAGTTAGTGACCGGCAATGGAAGTAGTGAGTGTAAATGGGAATTAGTGATCCGTGATAGCAGCTGCTTATATTACTGGGAATGCCTGATCAAGGTGGACAGTAGTTAATGGGCTAGTGAATCCCAAAACACTGTAGATAAATTGCCCGAGTTGACAGGGATACATCATACACCAAAGTGCATACATTCTAATGACACTTGGCATTCTTGAATTCATGGTAGGGACCAAAGAATCTATGTATCACTGTTCTGGGCCAGGAGAGGTCAAGGAATTGTGGTATTATTGCCAGAGTTGACAATGAAATAGGATGATTTACTTTTCTAGCTGCATTGGTGATAAGTGACTGGGAATAGCCGCGCAAGACTGGTAGGATACACTGAGGAAGAGAAGTCTAGATTAAGGTCAGTACCAGTCAACCGAAGTGGAACTGAACGATCTAGCTTAGCAGTAGTCAACGATGTATGGATACATACAAAGGAGATACAGCCACCAGTCATGGACTGGAAAATATGAAGGCTGAGCTTAATTGAAAATAGGAATTCCAATCAGACTGTATTAAACATAAATTTAGCCAATCAAAATTGTGAGTCATTGTATCCAAACTCCAGAATATGGAGTGAAAAGAGTACTGTTCAAGATTTAAAGCTAATTTATAGGAGTGAGTGGCGTGAAAAGAGCTAACGTCTACAATCAGGAGTTGCCCAGTCATACTTTACACCAAGGAAGCGTTAACCATCATTTGGAACATGGATGAGGGAACCTGGGCACTGCTGTTCAAAGTTATCAGAATTCAGTGACATTCTGATCTGCTCCCTAGCAGGGGTCATTCGGAATATGAAATGAACAAAATGTAAAGGTTGGAAACGCTTACATTAATTTCTGCGACTAGTAATTACTCTTGATGGCATAAAAAAATCCATAATTGTTGATGACCTCTGCTACTACAGAAAATAATCAACCTCACCAACAAAGAAGCAGTCAAATACAAATGACACAAATGTATAGTCTTTTCAAAGAAACCTAAGCAAACCTCAGAAATCTAATTTCAGCTTTTTGGGGCATCTCCAGTGATATGGCCAGAATTAGCCCCCAACTTGAAGTGGGATGGGGGGTTAAGGGGCACCTCACTGATGAGGCCCAATATGGCCAAAAGGCACCAGTGATTGTTTGTGGTCTAGTTCAGTAGGCCTAAACCCCATCAATCTGGGCTGAGCTGTTCACTATGGTGTAGTCAAATACTGATTTGTGTGTGGTTGATTCCCGTCTGTAACAGCACAGATGAGTTAATAACGATGGAATGGAGTGCTATGCAGGGAATCCCTAGAAATTAGTATTATTTCAATAAATTCCATCCATCATATTTCTGCTGCCCTCCAGTGAGAGAATGACTCAAGATCCAGCAACGTATACATTGGAAGCAGGAATGGTGATGGCAATGACAATATTTATCCTCCCTTAATGGAGTCTTTGAAAAACTACAAATGAAGGTGGTCAGCAGAAGCCTTTGATATTGTCGCTATAACATGCATTGATTAATGAAAAATCACAGGGCTCCAACAACCAGAAAATCAGAGAATTGAGCTGGTAAATTCAGCAAATAAGTGGTACTAAGGAAGTGTCCGCAGAGGCTTGAGAAAGAGAATGCCTTTTGGCATGATGGCAGTGGGGACCATTGACCTTGGCTTGCAAAGGATTGTTCTGCAAGGTTTGAGTGACCTCTAGAAAAAGGCTTTAGTGAAACTGGAAGTCCATGAAGTAGATAGATATGGTCAGCAACCATAAAACTCTTCTGCCATTAGTAACAGATTTTAGTAATGCTGAGAATTATTGAGTTGAAACCGTTCGTTATTGGAAGAAGTCACTATTGAGTTTTGGGAGGATTTGCTGGTTGAGGTTAGTAGTCCTAGGATTGATCAGTTGTCATTTGCACTTAGTCACTGCAGGCTGCGGTCAGTGGTCCTGAGCCTCAGTGTTCACTAGAGGCCATGTTCAAGGGCATTGGAACTTGAAATTCATTTGAAGTGTGGGTGGCAGCCTTTGGACTGGCTCGTCATCACTGTCAGTTCTCAGTGACCCAGGAAATCAGTGACATTTTATCATATCTAACTCACTTGACCTTGGGTGCAACATGCAGCATTATTTTATGATTTGAAAAAATCTGTAAAAATCCGCTTGTGACCTTGGTAAAGACTTTTTCTAACTCTGTTCCATCATTTTTCACATTTTAATTGGGCATTCATTGATCCTAGCTAGTCTGGTTTATCCTCTTCACAAACACAATCAACATCTAGGCAAACTTGCTCCTTCTTCCATTCTGAAGGTGAGATAGTGATTTCCATAAACCTCTCGCGGGCTGAGATAGACAGTTCAGCTGCCTTCATCGGAAGGCGGAACAGACTGCTCCCGCCTCAGCTTGAAACGGCCTCATCTGGCACTTTGTATACAGGCTGTCGCAACACCCAATCTGCTGTCGAGCTGCTTCATCGAGCTCTCTTGAGCATAGAAGTCTGCTCTCCAGCCCTCCAGCTGTCAGTCTCAACCGCCCAACCCAATATTAACACTGCACGGTCACATCTTCTACTTCCCTTGAGGCCGTACACCAGCTAGTGTTTAAGAGCACTAATTACATTGTGCATTGACCCTTGAGGTGGCTGCACCACTCTCTCCAAAATACACAGATGTAGAGAGCGAGACCCTGTTAGGCAGAACATGTCATATGAAGCACATTGATTTTCTGAGCGTGGACAGCCAAGGTTACTACAAAGCGGTGTCCGAAATGTTGTATTAAAAAGAGATCGGACCCTAGAAAAAACTTCACACCCGCTCTAAGCCTAAACCAATGAGCCCTGAAGAAGGCCTGATTGCAAGTGTGAATCGTGTTTCATTCACAGTTCATGTTCTTCAGTGTTTGCTACAAGTTTAGATAAAATATTCTGATTTCTCTAAGGGATGAAATCTTAAGGTTTGGAAGGCAAGGGAGATAGAGCCACACAGCGATTATATGGCAGGGTGCTCTACATATTGTGTGTGGTGTCCTATGGTGGAAGCACATCCAGCATGCATGCATATCTCGAAGCCTGGCCCTTTTTACATAAGGATAGTGACATTTTCATGCATAACCATTCAAGTCAAGTCAAGTCAATCTTGCTTTATTTCGATTTTGGTTGCAAATCATAAAAGCATACACAAGAAACATACATATATACACAAACATATACGTTTAAGTAATCATACATAAGTAAAATTTAATAAAAGTACAATATTTACAGGTTAAAATATAAGACAATTAAAAACCAGCAGAATGAATACGTTTAAAAGTGTGGCATTGCTTGTTGCGGTATTAGATTTCAGGACTGACTGTTGTGCAATATACAGTCTAAATTCATGCGATGTTGAACAAGACATTTAAGAAAGCTGACCACTATAAATACCAACTGCTCTCTCTGTAGCAGCTGTAAAAAAAAGGAAAGCCGGGCTACATTGTCTACAACCAGTGTGCCTTAAAAAAGGAATAAGCCATTTTTACCTGAGTTCACGATAAAGTTTGCAGAAAAGAATGATGTGCAAGGTAGATTGAGAAGAGGTATCATCACAAGGACAGGGCGTAAGCTCTTTGGACCAATTATTTCTGATAGGAAATGCAACCATCCTGTGGAAAAAATTCATCCTAAACCTTACCAGGATGTAGCGCTCATAGCTTGTGGTGTTGTAGGTGAGGTACGGCTGTATGGTGGGTACCGATTGAATCAGCAAGCTGTGAATGACGGAAGGTTTAGTGACCTCACTCATCAATCTTAAGTCCTCAAGATGAGCGAGACATTTCTTTTTTAAGACCTTCCTCGATACCTCACGAATTAATGAGGGGTTATGATAATATTGGTCCCACCCCAAATCATGAAAACTCCTTGCAATATACCGTAACCACCTAGAGTTTTTGGCGTTGTCCATGGTTAGGCAATCGGAAAGAATAGATTGAGTTAAGGTTGCTTTTTACTACATCGTGTCTTAACAGGACAGATTGCCAAAAGGCAATATACTATGTTACGGTGTTTTGATGTGGCAGGAAAAGCACATTTAATTGTGTTGATATTTGACAAGAGTTTGGGGGATATTCCTTTGCTCAGTACCAGGACGCGACTGCAATCAAGGTAAAGATGGGTGTGAACCGAAGAACGCACTAGGGGCCTTACATTCAAAGACTATTTCGCAAAAAGTGGTTACAAATTGTGCACCGACTTTTTGCAAATGAAATGTGACATTCTGAACTAACATTTGTAACAATAGCTCAGTTTACAAAATACAGATTCTGGGTGGGTGTGGGGGGGACAGATGAATTCCAGTAATTAATATTCATTACGCTAGTTGCAATTTGTGAACCCTTGTGATTGGGTAAAATCACAGGGATGGTGGCTTGCAAGGGACAGTAAACCACCATCCTTGTGGCTGCGTTCCAAAACGACAAACTTTTAGTTCAAACTTTTTTTTAAGTATCCTGAGTTCCTTAGGAAGGGGGAGGGGGAGTTAAAGAAGAAGTTTTACATTTTGGAAAACTTCAGTGAAAGCGGGCAATGGTACCCTGACCCACTGCCTACTCCACCTTAAGCTGCCACCTTGATTGCCAAGGGGGAGGTGTCTTAAGGAGAACCCCCCTCATTTGCTAATCAGTTACCAACCTAACCAGAATGACAGTGGCAAACCTTTGATACACCAGGGTTCGAACCTCCTTTAGGAAACAATACAACACATGCCCCTTCCAATAGGAATTCGGAAACCATTTCTTTCTTTATTATTATTTTTTTTAATTTTATTTCACAATTTTTTATTAAAACAAGTTTATATACACACAGTAGAGTTTCTGTGTTTCATTTCGGTACATCGAGGGTAATACAGCATATTGACCTGCAGTGAACCCGCCATTATCGAATCAGAAATACTTTGCTAATGGCTAAATGAATTTAGTACATTCGAAAAACGATTTTACCAGTAACAAACCCTCTGATTTCGCAAATCAGGGGGTTTACACCTGCTGAAAAGCTTTGTACATCAGGCCCTGGCAGTCCTTGCTCAGCTTTGATACTGTTTCAATAGCACGAGGACTGGATATCACATTAGCAATTTTTAATTCAAGCAAAAATGTATAAAGGCTTTTCTGAAAGAGGGGTCTTGGCCGCATGGGATCAGCGTTGTAAATTGTGTAGCACGCAGAGTTATAAAGAAAGAAGAAAGAGAGAGGGTGGGTTGAACAATGTGGCAACTTTTTTTTTTGAGTCAATATTGCCTTAAAAATTACATGTAAAAAATTAAAAACACAGACTCTGCCAATTGCTGACGAAAATGGCAAAAAGATAGAGAAAAGCAGTTTTGAAATTTTAGACAAATGTGAAATATCTTGATGCCTTAGTTGTACATTTAAGTAGAACATTCAGGGCTGCCTAAAAACAATTCGTGCTGGGTTTGTTCACTCCTAAATGTGAACTGACATCACATCTGTGGGAGGTAGACTCGCGTCTAATGACTCTACCTTTATTTGATCATATTTGTTGGCTTTGCACTTTCAAAACAGCTCCCTTGGAGAAATGGGGCATTACATCTTGCTAATTGTACTCATTTTACATTCATTACTTAAATATTGATTATTCTGAATTCCCCGCGGCTTTTTAGGAGTGGGGAGGGGCAGGGAGGCAATAAATGTGCTCGGGGATCTGTGGAGGGCTGAAAATAGGAACCTCGAGGAGTTAAAATTGGCCCAAGGGTGGGTTTAGTGTTGCATGGGGGTCAGAAAATCCTCCAATTTGTGGAGAAAGCGATACATCTTTTCCAGACGTTTCTGCCGGCGAATTCTGCCAGAGGGGTCACCACTCAGAGCCTACACCGAACGAGGATATACTGAATTCTCCACAAACCAATAGATTTTCGTTATATTTAAATTTAAATCTAGGCCTAAGCAGCAGAAAAGGTGGGGATGGAGAGAGCGCAGCACTACACGGGGCTGGAAGGATGTCAGGGCAAGACAGTAGGAGGAAAAAGCGCAGCACAACAGAGGCAGCAGAGCATTGGAAGAGATTCTGTAGGGCTCAAGCAAGGACACTGTAGGGGAGTGTGTAGAGCAGCAGAGCACTGTAGGTGAGTGTCTAGGGCGGCAGAGCACTGTAGGTGAGTCTGTAGGGCAGCAGAGCACTGTAGGTGAGTCTGTAGGGCAGCAGAGCACTGTAGGCGAGTGTCTAGGGCAGCAGAGCACTGTAGGTGAGAGTGTAGGGCAGCAGAGCACTGTAGGCGAGTGTCTATGGCAGCTGAGCACTGTAGGCGAGTGTCTAGGGCGGCAGAGCACTGTAGGTGAGTGTCTAGGGCGGCAGAGCACTGTAGGTGAGTCTGTAGGGCAGCAGAGCACTGTAGGTGAGTCTGTAGGGCAGCAGAGCACTGTAGGCGAGTGTCTAGGGCAGCAGAGCACTGTAGGTGAGAGTGTAGGGCAGCAGAGCACTGTAGGCGAGTGTCTATGGCAGCTGAGCACTGTAGGCGAGTGTCTAGGGCGGCAGAGCACTGTAGGTGAGTGTCTAGGGCGGCAGAGCACTGTAGGTGAGTCTGTAGGGCAGCAGAGCACTGTAGGTGAGTCTGTAGGGCAGCAGAGCACTGTAGGCGAGTGTCTAGGGCAGCAGAGCACTGTAGGTGAGAGTGTAGGGCAGCAGAGCACTGTAGGCGAGTGTCTATGGCAGCTGAGCACTGTAGGCGAGTGTCTAGGGCAGCAGAGCACTGTGGGTGAGTGTAGGGCAGCAGAGCACTGTAGGTGAGTGTCTAGGGCAGCAGAGCCCTGCAGGTGAGTGTCTAGGGCAGCAGAACACTGTAGGTGAGTGTCTAGGGCAGCAGAGCACTGTAGGTGAGTGTCAAGGGCAGCAGAGCACTGTAGGTGAGAGTGTAGGGCAGCAGAGAACTGTAGGTGAGTGTCTAGGGCAGGAGAGCACTGTAGGCGAGTGTCTAGGGCAGCAGAGCACTGTAGGTGAGTGTCTATGGCAGCTGAGCACTGTAGGCGAGTGTGTAGGGCAGCAGAGCCCTGCAGGTGAGTGTGTAGGGCAGCAGAGCACTGTAGGTGAGAGTGTAGGAGAACGGAGCACTGCAGGTGAGTGTCTAGGGCAGCAGAGCACTGTAGGTGAGAGTGTAGGAGAACGGAGCACTGCAGGTGAGTGTCTAGGGCAGCAGAGCACTGTAGGTGAGAGTGTAGGAGAACAGAGCACTGCAGGTGAGTGTCTAGGGCAGCAGAGCACTGTAGGTGAGTGTCTAGGGCAGCAGAGCACTGCAGGTGAGTGTCTAGGGCAACAGAGCACTGTAGGTGAGAGTGTAGGGTAGCAGAGAACTGTAGATGAGAGTCTAGGGTAGCAGAGCACTGTAGGTGAGTGTCTAGGGCAGCAGAGCACTGTAGGTGAGTGTCTAGGGCAGCAGAGAACTGTAGATGAGAGGCTAGGGTAGCAGAGCCCTGTAGGTGAGTGTGTAGGGCAGCAGAGCACTGTAGGTGAGTGTCTAGGGCGGCAGAGCACTGTAGGCGAGTGTGTAGGAGAATGGAGCACTGCAGGTGAGTGTGTAGGGCAGCAGAGCCCTGCAGGTGAGTGTGTAGGGCAGCAGAGCACTGTAGGTGAGAGTGTAGGAGAACGGAGCACTGTAGGTGAGTGTCTAGGGCAGCAGAGCACTGCAGGTGAGTGTCTAGGGCAACAGAGCACTGTAGGTGAGAGTGTAGGGTAGCAGAGAACTGTAGATGAGAGTCTAGGGTAGCAGAGCACTGCAGGTGAGTGTGTAGGGCAGCAGAGCACTGTAGGTGAGTGTCTAGGGCAGCAGAGAACTGTAGATGAGAGGCTAGGGCAGCAGAGCCCTGTAGGTGAGTGTGTAGGGCAGCAGAGCACTGTAGGTGAGTGTCTAGGGCGGCAGAGCACTGTAGGTGAGAGTGTAGGAGAACGGAGCACTGCAGGTGAGTGTCTAGGGCAGCAGAGCACTGTAGGTGAGAGTGTAGGAGAACAGAGCACTGCAGGTGAGTGTCTAGGGCAGCAGAGCACTGTAGGTGAGTGTCTAGGGCAGCAGAGCACTGCAGGTGAGTGTCTAGGGCAACAGAGCACTGTAGGTGAGAGTGTAGGACAGCAGAGAACTGTAGATGAGAGTCTAGGGTAGCAGAGCGCTGTAGGTGAGTGTCTAGGGCAGCAGAGCACTGTAGGTGAGTGTCTAGGGCAGCAGAGAACTGTAGATGAGAGGCTAGGGTAGCAGAGCACTGTAGGTGAGTGTGTAGGGCAGCAGAGCACTGTAGGTGAGTGTCTAGGGTAGCAGAGAACTGTAGATGAGAGTCTAGGGTAGCAGAGCACTGTAGGTGAGTGTCTAGGGCAGTAGAGCACTGTAGGTGAGTGTCTAGGGCAGCAGAGCACTGTAGGTGAGTGTCTAGGGCAGCAGAGCACTGTAGGTGAGTGTCTAGGGCAGCAGAGCACTGTAGGCGAGTGTGTAGGGCAGCAGAGAGTAGGTGAGTGTCTAGGGCAGCAGAGCACTGTAGGTGAGTGTGTAGGGCAGCAGAGCACTGTAGGTGAGTGTCTAGGGCAGCAGAGCACTGTAGGTGAGTGTGTAGGGCAGCAGAGCACTGTAGGTGAGTGTCTAGGGCAACAGAGCACTGTAGGTGAGAGTGTAGGGTAGCAGAGAACTGTAGGTGAGTGTCTAGGGCAGCAGAGCACTGTAGGTGAGTGTCTAGGGCAGCAGAGAACTGTAGATGAGAGGAAAGGGGAGCAGAGCACTGTAGGTGAGTGTGTAGGGCAGCAGAGCACTGTAGGTGGGTGTGTAGGGCAGCAGAGCACTGTAGGTGAGTGTGTAGGGCAGCAGAGAACTGTAGGTGAGAGTGTAGGGTAGCAGAGAACTGTAGATGATGAGAGTCTAGGGTAGCAGAGCACTGTAGGTGAGTGTCTAGGGCAGTAGAGCACCGTAGGTGAGTGTCTAGGGCAGCAGAGCACTGTAGGTGAGTGTCTAGGGTAGCAGAGAACTGTAGATGAGAGTCTAGGGTAGCAGAGCACTGTAGGTGAGTGTCTAGGGCAGTAGAGCACTGTAGGTGAGTGTCTAGGGCAGCAGAGCACTGTAGGTGAGTGTCTAGGGCAGCAGAGCACTGTAGGCGAGTGTGTAGGGCAGCAGAGAGTAGGTGAGTGTCTAGGGCAGCAGAGCACTGTAGGTGAGTGTCTAGGGCAGCAGAGAACTGTAGATGAGAGTCTAGGGCAGCAGAGCCCTGTAGGTGAGTGTGTAGGGCAGCAGAACACTGTAGGCGAGTGTCTAGGGCAGCAGAGCACTGTAGGTGAGTGTGTAGGGCAGCAGAGCAATGTAGGTGAGTGTCTAGGGCAGCAGAGCACTGTAGGTGAGTGTCTAGGGCAGCAGAGAACTGTAGGTGAGAGTGTAGGGCAGCAGAGCACTGTAGGTGAGTGTCTAGGGCAGCAGAGCACTGTAGGTGAGTGTCTAGGGCAGCAGAGAACTGTAGATGAGAGTCTAGGGTAGCAGAGCACTGTAGGTGAGTGTGTAGGGCAGCAGAGCACTGTAGGTGAGTGTGTAGGGCAGCAGAGCACTGTAGGTGAGTGTCTAGGGCAGCAGAGAACTGTAGGTGAGAGTGTAGGATAGCAGAGAACTGTAGATGATGAGAGTCTAGGGTAGCAGAGCACTGTAGGTGAGTGTCTAGGGCAGTAGAGCACTGTAGGTGAGTGTGTAGGGCAGCAGAGCACTGTAGGTGAGTGTGTAGGGCAGCAGAGCACTGTAGGTGAGTGTGTAGGGCAGCAGAGCACTGTAGGTGAGTGTCTAGGGCAGCAGAGCACTGTAGGTGAGTGTGTAGGGCAGCAGAGCACTGTAGGTGAGTGTGTAGGGCAGCAGAGCACTGTAGGTGAGTGTGTAGGGCAGCAGAGAGTAGGTGAGTGTCTAGGGCAGCAGAGCACTGTAGGTGAGTGTCTAGGGCAGCAGAGCACTGTAGGTGAGTGTCTAGGGCAGCAGAGCACTGTAGGTGAGTGTCTAGGGCAGCAGAGCACTGTAGGTGAGTGTGTACGGCAGCAGAGAGTAGGTGAGTGTCTAGGGCAGCAGAGCACTGTAGGTGAGTGTCTAGGGCAGCAGAGAACTGTAGATGAGAGTCTAGGGCAGCAGAGCCCTGTAGGTGAGTGCCTAGGGCAGCAGAGCACTGTAGGTGAGTGTCTAGGGCAGCAGAGCACTGTAGGTGAGTGTCTAGGGCAGCAGAGAGTAGGTGAGTGTCTAGGGCAGCAGAGCACTGTAGGTGAGTGTCTAGGGTAGCAGAGAACTGTAGATGAGAGTCTAGGGCAGCAGAGCACTGTAGGTGAGTGTCTAAGGTAGCAGAGCACTGTAGGTGAGTGTGTAGGGCAGCAGAGCACTGTAGGTTAGTGTGTAGGGCAGCAGAGAGTAGGTGAGTGTCTAGGGCAGCAGAGCACTGTAGGTGAGTGTCTAGGGCAGCAGAGCCCTGTAGGTGAGTGTCTAGGGTAGCAGAGAACTGTAGATGAGAGTCTAGGGCAGCAGAGCACTGTAGGTGAGTGTCTAAGGTAGCAGATCACTGTAGGTGAGTGTCTAGGGCAGCAGAGCCCTGTAGGTGAGTGTCTGGGGCAGCAGAGCACTGTAGGTGAGTGTGTAGGGCAGCAGAGAGTAGGTGAGTGTATACGGCAGCAGAGCACTGTAGGTGAGTGTCTAGGGTAGCAGAGCACTGTAGGTGAGTGTGTAGGGCAGCAGAGAGTAGGTGAGTGTCTAGGGCAGCAGAGCACTGTAGGTGAGTGTCTAGGGTAGCAGAGAACTGTAGATGAGAGTCTAGGGTAGCAGAGCACTGTAGGTGAGTGTCTAGGGCAGCAGAGCACTGTAGGTGAGTGTGTAGGGCAGCAGAGAGTAGGTGAGTGTCTAGGGCAGCAGAGCACTGTAGGTGAGTGTCTAGGGCAGCAGAGCACTGTAGGTGAGTGTGTAGGGCAGCAGAGAGTAGGTGAGTGTCTAGGGCAGCAGAGCACTGTAGGTGAGTGTCTAGGGTAGCAGAGAACTGTAGATGAGAGTCTAGGGCAGCAGAACACTGTAGGTGAGTGTCTATGGCAGCAGAGCCCTGCAGGTGAGTGTCTAGGGCAGCAGAACACTGTAGGTGAGTGTCTAGGGCAGCAGAGCACTGTAGGTGAGTGTGTAGGGCAGCAGAGAGTAGGTGAGTGTCTAGGGCAGCAGAGCACTGTAGGTGAGTGTCTAGGGCAGCAGAGCCCTGTAGGTGAGTGTCTAGGGTAACAGAGAACTGTAGATGAGAGTCTAGGGCAGCAGAGCACTGTAGGTGAGTGTCTAAGGTAGCAGAGCACTGTAGGTGAGTGTCTAGGGCAGCAGAGCCCTGTAGGTGAGTGTCTGGGGCAGCAGAGCACTGTAGGTGAGTGTGTAGGGCAGCAGAGAGTAGGTGAGTGTCTAGGGCAGCAGAGCACTGTAGGTGAGTGTCTAGGGTAGCAGAGCACTGTAGGTGAGTGTGTAGGGCAGCAGAGAGTAGGTGAGTGTCTAGGGCAGCAGAGCACTGTAGGTGAGTGTCTAGGGTAGCAGAGAACTGTAGATGAGAGTCTAGGGCAGCAGAGCACTGTAGGTGAGTGTGTAGGGCAGCAGAGAGTAGGTGAGTGTCTAGGGCAGCAGAGCACTGTAGGTGAGTGTGTAGGGCAGCAGAGAGTAGGTGAGTGTCTAGGGCAGCAGAGCACTGTAGGTGAGTGTCTAGGGCAGCAGAGCACTGTAGGTGAGTGTGTAGGGCAGCAGAGAGTAGGTGAGTGTCTAGGGCAGCAGAGCACTGTAGGTGAGTGTCTAGGGCAGCAGAGCACTGTAGGTGAGTGTGTAGGGCAGCAGAGAGTAGGTGAGTGTCTAGGGCAGCAGAGCACTGTAGGTGAGTGTCTAGGGCAACAGAGCACTGTAGGTGAGAGTGTAGGGCAGCAGAGAGTAGGTGAGTGTCTAGGGCAGCAGAGCACTGTAGGTGAGTGTCTAGGGTAGCAGAGAACTGTAGGTGAGAGTCTAGGGCAGCAGAGCACTGTAGGTGAGTGTCTAGGGCAGCAGAGCACTGTAGGTGAGTGTCTAGGGCAGCAGAGCACTGTAGGTGAGTGTCTAGGGCAGCAGAGCACTGTAGGTGAGTGTCTAGGGCAGCAGAGAACTGTAGGTGAGTGTCTAGGGCAGCAGAGCACTGCAGGTGAGTGTCTAGGGCAGCAGAGCACTGTAGGTGAGTGTCTAGGGCAGCAGAGCACTGCAGGTGAGTGTCTAGGGCAGCAGAGCACTGCAGGTGAGTGTCTAGGGCAGCAGAGCCCTGCAGGTGAGTGTCTAGGGCAGCAGAGCCCTGCAGGTGAGTGTCTAGGGTAGCAGAGAACTGTAGATGAGAGTCTAGGGCAGCAGAGCACTGTAGGTGAGTGTGTAGGGCAGCAGAGAGTAGGTGAGTGTCTAGGGCAGCAGAGCACTGTAGGTGAGTGTCTAGGGTAGCAGAGAACTGTAGATGAGAGTCTAGGGCAGCAGAGCACTGTAGGTGAGTGTGTAGGGCAGCAGAGAGTAGGTGAGTGTCTAGGGCAGCAGAGCACTGTAGGTGAGTGTGTAGGGCAGCAGAGAGTAGGTGAGTGTCTAGGGCAGCAGAGCACTGTAGGTGAGTGTCTAGGGCAGCAGAGCACTGTAGGTGAGTGTGTAGGGCAGCAGAGAGTAGGTGAGTGTCTAGGGCAGCAGAGCACTGTAGGTGAGTGTCTAGGGCAGCAGAGCACTGTAGGTGAGTGTGTAGGGCAGCAGAGAGTAGGTGAGTGTCTAGGGCAGCAGAGCACTGTAGGTGAGTGTCTAGGGCAACAGAGCACTGTAGGTGAGAGTGTAGGGCAGCAGAGAGTAGGTGAGTGTCTAGGGCAGCAGAGCACTGTAGGTGAGTGTCTAGGGTAGCAGAGAACTGTAGGTGAGAGTCTAGGGCAGCAGAGCACTGTAGGTGAGTGTCTAGGGCAGCAGAGCACTGTAGGTGAGTGTCTAGGGCAGCAGAGCACTGTAGGTGAGTGTCTAGGGCAGCAGAGCACTGTAGGTGAGTGTCTAGGGCAGCAGAGAACTGTAGGTGAGTGTCTAGGGCAGCAGAGCACTGCAGGTGAGTGTCTAGGGCAGCAGAGCACTGTAGGTGAGTGTCTAGGGCAGCAGAGCCCTGCAGGTGAGTGTGTTGGGCAGTAGGGCGGACACTGAGGTGCGTGTGTAAGGGGCAGGAGAGCACCGACACCTTGCGAGAGTGTAGGGGGGCGCGGAGAGATGGGGGTGAGGGCTTCATCTTTGCAGCAGGGCGCGTAAGGACGTGAAAAGCAAAACCCGACCTTCCTAGTGCTGAGTCGGCAGCAGGGTGGGGAACAGGAGATCGCTTCTGGATAATTCTGCGCCAGGGTGGAGTGAGGCGCTGGGAGGCTCAGGGTGTAAGCTGGTCATTAGTGCAGCGATGACAGCCCGGCAAAGCGGAGGTCTCACAGGAGCTTAAGCGGAAGTGACAGCCGCTCGGAGACCTCCGGGCTCAGATATTCATTCCTGTCCTGGGTGGGAGAGGGTTGCCGCGGCGGAGGGGGCTTGAAATCCGCGCCTGTAGCTCGTGGCAGGAATCAAACAGCCTATTATTTTGATCACGGGCCTCAGAGCGCGGGAAGGGGCCGACGCTGTCTCTGCGGAGGGCGCCATGTCCGTCCCCTCGGGGACAGCATCCCTCGGGGTCCCAAGAGCAGCGCATTCACACCGTGTCACGTGAGCAGCGCTAGCTTCCAGAGGTGCAGGCACCCCGTACCAGCCGGGACCCACCGCATTCCCGGAAGCAGTACATGTACACCATCCTTGGTGGGCAACGCCAGAGTACCAGCCGGAGGAGCTGGGACGCGTGCACCGACCTACCGCCCCACACTACTCTTCCCCTAAGAAGAGAATCAGGCGCCATTTTCTAGCCGTGCCCTACCAGCAGCCCCTATTGCCATAGATCACACCAATCACCAATTACAACGTTCTCACACATCATTCCATACTGACAGCGCCCCTACACCCTCACCATGCCAGAGCCCCTACACCCTGCCCATGTCACAGACCCTACACCCTCCCCATACCAGAGCCCCTACACCCTCCCCATGCCAGAGCCCCTACGCCCTGCCCATGTCACAGACCCTACACCCTCCCCATGCCAGAGTCCCTACACCCTCCCCATACCAGAGCCCCTACACCCTCCCCATGCCAGAGCCCCTACACCCTGCCCATATCACAGACCCTACACCCTCCCCATGCCAGAGCCCCTACACCCTCCCCATGCCAGAGCCCCTACACCCTCCCCATGCCAGAGCCCCTACACCCTGCCCATGTCACAGACCCTACACCCTCCCCATACCAGAGCCCCTACACCCTCCCCATGCCAGAGCCCCTACACCCTGCCCATGTCACAGACCCTACACTCTCCCCATACCAGAGCCCCTACACCCTCCCCATGCCAGAGCCCCTACACCCTGCCCATGTCACAGACCCTACACCCTCCCCATGCCAGAGTCCCTACACCCTCCCCATACCAGAGCCCCTACACCATCACCATGCCAGAGCCCCTACACCCTCACCATGCCAGAGCCCCTACACCCTGCCCATGTCACAGACCCTACACCCTCCCCATACCAGAGCCCCTACACCCTCCCCATGCCAGAGCCCCTACACCCTGCCCATGTCACAGACCCTACACCCTCCCCATGCCAGAGTCCCTACACCCTCCCCATACCAGAGCCCCTACACCCTGCCCATGTCACAGACCCTACACCCTCCCCATGCCAGAGCCCCTACACCCTCCCCATGCCAGAGCCCCTACACCCTCCCCATGCCAGAGCCCCTACACCCTCCCCATGCCAGAGCCCCTACACCCTCACCATGCCAGAGCCCCTACACCCTCCCCATGCCAGAGCCCCTACACCCTCACAATGCCAGAGCCCCTACACCCTCCCCATGCCAGAGCCCCTACACCCTCACCATGCCAGAGCCCCTACACCCCCCCATGCCAGAGTCCCTACACCCTCCCCATGCCAGAGCCCCTACACCCTGCCCATGTCACAGACCCTACACCCTCACCATGCCAGAGCCCCTACACCCTCACCATGCCAGAGCCCCTACACCCTGCCCATGTCACAGACCCTACACCCTCCCCATGCCAGAGTCCCTACACCCTCCCCATACCAGAGCCCCTACACCCTCCCCATGCCAGAGCCCCTACACCCTGCCCATGTCACAGACCCTACACCCTCCCCATGCCAGAGCCCCTACACCCTCCCCATGCCAGAGCCCCTACACCCTCCCCATGCCAGAGCCCCTACACCCTCCCCATGCCAGAGCCCCTACACCCTCACCATGCCAGAGCCCCTACACCCTCCCCATGCCAGAGTCCCTACACCCTCCCCATACCAGAGCCCCTACACCCTCCCCATGCCAGAGCCCCTACACCCTGCCCATGTCACAGACCCTACACCCTTCCCATGCCAGAGCCCCTACACCCTCCCCATGCCAGAGTCCCTACACCCTCCCCATGACAGAGCCCCTACACCCTCCCCATGCCAGAGTCCCTACACCCTCCCCATGCCAGAGCCCCTACACCCTCCCCATGCCAGAGCCCCTACACCCTCCCCATGCCAGAGCCCCTACACCCTCACCATGCCAGAGGCCCTACACCCTCCCCATGCCAGAGCCCCTACACCCTCACCATGCCAGAGCCCCTACACCCTCCCCATGCCAGAGTCCCTACACCCTCCCCATACCAGAGCCCCTACACCCTCCCCATGCCAGAGCCCCTACACCCTGCCCATGTCACAGACCCTACACCCTCACCATGCCAGAGCCCCTACACCCTCACCATGCCAGAGCCCCTACACCCTCCCCATGCCAGAGCCCCTACACCCTCACCATGCCAGAGCCCCTACACCCTCCCCATGCCAGAGCCCCTACACCCTCACCATGCCAGAGCCCCTACACCCTCCCCATACCAGAGCCCCTACACCCTCCCCATGCCAGAGCCCCTACACCCTGCCCATGTCACAGACCCTACACCCTCCCCATGCCAGAGCCCCTACACCCTCCCCATGCCAGAGTCCCTACACCCTCCCCATGACAGAGCCCCTACACCCTCCCCATGCCAGAGTCCCTACACCCTCCCCATGCCAGAGCCCCTACACCCTCCCCATGCCAGAGCCCCTACACCCTCCCCATGCCAGAGCCCCTACACCCTGCCCATGTCACAGACCCTACACCCTCCCCATGCCAGAGCCCCTACACCCTCCCCATGCCAGAGCCCCTACACCCTGCCCATGTCACAGACCCTACACCCTCCTCATGCCAGAGCCCCTACACCCTCCCCATGCCAGAGCCCCTACACCCTCCCCATGCCAGAGCCCCTACACCCTGCCCATGTCACAGACCCTACACCCTCCCCATGCCAGAGCCCCTACACCCTACCCATCATGAGTCCCCACACCCTCCCCATGCCAGAGTCCCTACACCCTCCCCATGCCAGAGCCCCTACACCCTCCCCATGCCAGAGCCCCTACACCCTCCCCATGTCAGAGCCCCTACACCTTCCCCATGTCACAGACCCTACACCCTCCCCATGTCACAGACCCTACACCCTGCCCATGTCCCAACCAACTTTACTAAAAGATGTATTTTTAAATCGTGAGTCTGGACACACCAAACTCCAATTTTCTATCAACTTCCAATTGGAAGATACACTTGTAAGATGTTACAAGGCAACTCCAATGCCAACCTATGGGGAGATAGGCCTTGCTGTAGTGAAAAACGAACTGCCATGTCACTACCAGGACATGTAAAACTCACCAGTACCTGTCCTATCTTTTAAATGCACTGCACCCTGCCCTGGGGCTACCTAGGGCCTACCTTAGGGATGCCATATTCAAAAGAAACAATTGATGATCAGAACGCTGGACAATGCAAACATTCACCCCCAGTCACAAGGATCTGGGTGTAATCAATCATTCTTTTGCTCACCACACCACCCCAGTGTGGACCCAGCCATATGCATATTAGTCTTGACCCTGTTCCTTGATAAATTTCAGTGCTCCGTCCATCATCTCCTTATATTTGCTTTGTTTGCCCTCAATTGGCATGGTATGCCCAGACGTGGGTTCCTTGCTCGCTTTGCCAATGGATTCAAGCTAGCCTGCCTGATGAGGGGTGTTACCCAGAAACTGGTCCCAGGATGCTTATTTCCGGTTGAGTGAAGACCTGGCTTGGCAGTCCGGACTGGCCTGTTCCCATGAGGCACAGGGTCAAGACTGATTTGCATATAGCTGGGTCTGAATTGAGGTGGCGAAGTGAGCTAAAGAATGATAATGGATTCAACCCAGATCTGTGACTGGGGGTGAGTGTCTGGAAAGTTTCAGTGCTTCGTCCATCATCTCCTTGTGTTTGCTTTGCTTGCCCTAATTTGGCATGGTATGCCCAGACGTGGGTCCCTTGCTCACTTTGCCACTGGAGTCAAGCTAGCCTGGCTGATGAAGGTTGTTACCCAGAAACCGGTCCCAGGATGCTTTTTTCTGGTTCAGAGAAGACCTGGCTTGGCAGTTCGGTCTGGTCTGTTCCCATAAGGCACGGCACAGGGTCAATACTGATTTGCATATAGCTGGGTCTTAACTGAGGTGGAGAATTGAGCTAAAGAAGGATGATGGATTCAACCCAGATCTGTGACTGGGGTGAGTGTCTGAAAAGTTTCAGTGCTCCGTCCATCATCTCCTCGTGTTTGCTTTGGCCTACCATAGGGATGCCTTACATGTAATGAAAGGGAGGGTCTGGGCCTGGCAGGCGGGTGCACTTGCCAGTACGACATGGCAGCTTAAAACTGCACACATAGACACTGCAGTGGCAGACCTGAGACAGGGTTGCAGGGCTACTCATGTGAGTGGCTCAATCAGTGCTGAAGGTCACTAGTAGCATTTAGACTTACAGGCCCTGGGCACACCTGGTGCGTGGGACCTACTAGTAAATCAAATAGGCAACTTATGGAAATACCAAATACCATTACATTTTAGACAGTGAGCACTTGCACCTTAGGACTGGTTTGCAGTGGTAAAGCGCCTAGAGTTCGAAGGCAGCAAAAATAAAATCTAACACAGTCAAAAACAGGAGGCCAGAGGCAAAAAGAAAGGGACTGCCATGCCAAAAGATGACAGGTCTAACAGCATGGCTCGTAGGTACTCCGTAGACTACACCTTATTTCCAGGCTTACGCACCATTTCTGGCTCTCTGTGTTCACACCTTGCCCGCACCTTCCTAGAGAGCCTCAGATTCAACAACACAGTGCTTTACACAGCACACAAAGCTAGAAAGTCTGCAACAGCCGCGCCGAGCCACAGGATAAGTCGCACTTCACACACAAGACTGACTGGTTTATTGATTGATCAATTTTTGGTTTTATAATGCGCAGAAATATCTGGGGGTATCCTGGAGCTGCAAAATGTAATATGGTGAAATAGCCATTAAGGCAGTTGGAACAGATGAGTTTCAGGGCTCTATGTCATCCAAGTTAAAGAGGTTCTGAAATCAAGTTCATGGGTAAGATGTTCCATACTCTTGCCACCACCACAAAGAATGCATGACCACCCTATCATTCCTTCTGGTACCTAGGGACAACCACCAGATAGGAGGCAGAAAAGTGTAGAGATCTCAATAAGTGAAGCAATCTCATTTCTCTTGTGGGAGGTAGAGCGCTCAGCCTTTTGATAGAAGCAGAGAGTCTCAAAAAGGCTTATTTGCTGTAGAGGAAGCCAGTGGAGTGACTTAAGATATGAAGAAATGCCAGCAAATTTAGGAATGTTCAGCAATAAACTTGCTGCTGCATTTTGAATCATCTGCAACTTGCAAATCAAGTAGAGAGGGGGGCCGACATATAGAGCATTGCAGTAATCCAGTGGACTTGTCACAATCGACTGGATAGGCTGCTGTCTATGCTCCAAAGGGAGAAGAGGAAGGATCTTTTTGAACTGCTTTAGGATCAGAAAACATCCTGAATGTACACCTCAAAGGAGATACTTACGTAAAAAGTTACTTCCAGATTGAGAACCTTTGTGGCTGGGACCCGGCAGGACCCAGAGAGTGGAGCCACCAGGATGGAGACCAGGCCGAGATACTACCAAACACCAGAACTTTTTTTTGTCTGAGTTTAGCTGGAGGAAATTGGAATTCATCCAGTCTACTATGGCCACCATGCATGATCATAAATGATCTTGAAAACTAGCTCAGTCATCTAGTCAGAGACTCATCTGTGCATTGTCAGCATAGGCATGGAACTGGAATCCAAATGATATTAGGTCTGCTAGAGAGGCTGCGTAGAGACTGAATAAGGTCGGGCTAAGAGCAGACCCCTGGGGTACTCCACATGCTTGGACTTTGAATGCTGAGGGATATGGGCCGTGTAGGATTGCTTGTCCAATCTCTCCAGCAGGATGTTGACAGACTGTGTAGAAAGCCACAATGGATGTAACAGAATTGAGCTGCTGGTCCATCAGAGTGTAGTATCATGTGGATGTTGTTTCAAGCGGTGAAGAACACAGTCTCGATACTCAGGGGGGGTTGGAAACCCGATTGAACCTTCTTGAGAAGGTTGTTACTCTCAATGTGCCGGGAGCGTTGGTGATTGACCCAACCTTCCAAGATTTTAGCCATGGGAGGCTAGAGAGCACCACAGGGTCAGCATTTAACCCCTTCCCTGCTGGGGTTATTCCCCCGCTGTGCTGGGAGGGAGGGGGGCGCGCACAGCGCCCGCATGCTCATGACGAGCTCAGCTTGTCATGAGGCACGGCGCTCCTGTGCTCAGCTCGTCACAGGTGCATTGGCTCCGGTGGAACGTTCAGCACAGCAGGGGAATTCCCCGCACTTGAGCGTTCCACGGGCCATGACGAGCTGAGCTCGTCATGAGCACCGGAGCGCCGTGGCTCATGACGAGCTCAGCTCGTTATGAGCATGGTAGGGGTTAAATGAGTGAAAGAAAGATGCCCAATTCTTTATCTGCTTATTGAAAACCATTTGTGCTGGTTATCAACGCATAAGCAATGGAGACAATAGTGCCAAGCATGTTATGTTATGTTATGTTAAATGACTCTTGTAACGCGCACTGTCACCAAAGGTTCCCTGGCGCTCTTTATAACAGGATGGAAAATGAGGAGTTGACACTGACCAGATTAGCCTAGGGAGGGGAAGAGAAATGTCTTAAGCAGTTTTCTGAAAATAGAAAGGGAAGTGCTTGACTTGATGAAAAGCATGCTTGTACAAACTAGAATAGGGCGTCATGTAGACCCCATATTTGACATCTCTGCTCATAACATTAAGCCCTTTATGTAGGAAATATGTTCACTTCGATTTTAGGAATGAGTAGTCAGTGTGCCTTGTGAACCTCTACACTAATAAGTAAAACACTCCTTATTCAAGAGCAGCATTCTCTTGCCACTGGGAACAGTTTCCCAGCTTCATGTGGTGTCCATCTTCTTCAGACCTAAAAATAAGTGTCTATACTTATCTGTTGGCAAGCTTAGACTGCAACTGTACCCTAAATGGAGGAAACTCGTGCCTGACCACACACTACCAACTAGTGCTAACAGAACATGCCACGCTTGGAAGCAGATGCATGCCTCTCTCTTAAAGTACATGTAGAATCCCCATATTTATATCTACTGGGCACCCGTTGCCTTCTGCATCCAAATCAAGTTGTCAGTAATAATGGTCTTTAAAGGATTGTAGGCAGTAAATCAAGATGCATGCAGGCAAGGCTGATGCACTTATAGCAAAAAAAGTAGACACTCAGGGGATGCTCTTCTGATTAGACCAAGGATACTGCACTAAACTAAGAGCAGACATGTATTTTCAAAAGCAGACATGGTGGTGTTTTCAACATATTAAACCTTGAAGAAGGCTTGCTATTGAAATGTGAATGTTGAAACGTTGGGAATAAAAAAAAATATTTAGTCTTCTTGAGAACTTTACAACTTCAGAAGAAACCGATGATCTTTTCTGTAACAATGGGGCATATTACCAACAACTAGAGAAGTGTGGCTCACTGGTTAGAGCAGGCAGACCCTGAAGCAGAGGTCAGACCCGGGACCAGGGTTCAATTCCCGACGCGGCAGGGTCTTGAGCTCAAATGTCCATGGACTCGATAATTCTCGCTTCGTGCCAGACCTAATCAGGGGTTCACACTCTGCAACTCTGGGCATTAAGCTTGCTTAATCTCCACAACGGCCCCCCGCGGCGGGATGCCTGGCTTTCACCTTGGGGATACCCTGTAGGGGCTATCTCACAGGGAAAAGCCAGGACGGGTTCCCAAGGCAAGCGCGGAGATACCCCTTCGGGGGTCGATTCAGGCGCTATATAAGAAACATAATAATAACTAGCGATAATTATCGCTATGTTGGTTTAGCGGCGATATTTTTATCGCCGAGCTGCGGCGATTTTTATCGCTTAGGAACCTTGCTATTATCAAGGTTTATCTCCTAAGCAATAAAAATCGGCCGAAATGCATGAATATCGCTAAAAAAGTCAGTGATATTCATGCATTACCGAGCTAATGCTCTTAGCCATGTTATCCACCTACCATTGGATAACATGGCTAAGAACTGCTCAGGGCAGGTGTTAGCTTTTGGAGATATTTGCGCTTAGCGCGAATATCTCCAAAAGTTGGTAATAGGAGATAGCGATGTTAGCGACTGTTTCCGGTCGCTAACATCTTGGCACGCCCACTTTGCATGTCATTAGTGATAAATATCACTGACATGCAAAGCGGGGCCCAAGATGGTCGCTATCTCCTCCTAGCTGTCACTAACTGGTGTTAGCGACAGCTAGGTAATAGGGAGATCATTTTATCTCCGCTTTCTTGGCTTTTGAAGCCAAAAAAGCGGAGATAAACCCCCTTGATAATATGCCCCAATGTTTCTTGCACGACTTGAGTAGCATGGCAATTCAAAATGATTACCTTTAATGTTGGTTTGAATTTGTCCATGAGGTAAGGATACATATTATCAACTGGAATTCAAATCACACAAAATATAAAAAGAGAGGATTGTTTCCACACACTGACCCTTCCCATTGAAAAGAAGTCTTCTTACAGTATTCTACATTTTATTAACTCAGTGACTTTTAACGTGAAACTCTTAAAATGTGATGGGATTCTTGCTCGCCAACTACTGGATGCAAAGTGCTACTGTGCCTCCTCAAATGCCTGTTCTGCAGCTCGACCTACCTCACCTACTTATTTTGTTTTTTTATGTAGTAGTTGATCCTCTTTGTAAAACACGCTGATGCTTTTTTTAGTGGTAGCTATTACGGCCATACAAAACAATAATCCCAATGGGGTGGTCATGCAATAAATCGTAGGCCACGGACTCTTTCAGCCCACTGAAAAGTACTGTGCAAAGACTCACACCAGGGCTTATGTCATCATGTATCAAAGCGCCAAGTCTTTTAACCTTAAAAGCAAATGCAGACTGGAAGTTGTAGTATGTGGCTTTCAATGGAACTAGCAAGGCTTCAAGCCTGCAATCCTGGTAAGTTAGAGGTATGGAGTCACCCTTGTCTTGTGGTGCACTGACGGCGCGCTCAAAGTGTTTGGTGTGGCGGTAATGGACAAAGACTCCAAGATGCTGTAAAGTGTCTAGAGGTGAGAGGGGGGCACACTATAAAATAATTCAAGGAAATAAATAAAATACACACTCTCTTGATCAACATCCAGCTCTGAAGAGTTGGAGATGCTCACTCCGCCACTGCCCGGCTGCAGAGTCAGTGATCGGTGCATCTCTTGGGAACTGAGACCCGCGTGAGCAGTGACCGATATTCTAAGGGGGCTTGAAACACGTAGTGGTGAAGCCAATGGAACAAATGCTAGTGGAAAATAGAGATCCTAACCAGTGAGCTTTGAAGGACTGGCTCTTGATTCGATCATAGATGGCATACCACCCCAACCTGGATATTCTTCTTTTGTGAACATTTTTGAGTTAAACCCATCTCCGTTGGAGTTTGGTAGCAGTTGGTGTGGATTTGATCTCATTGATGGCCTTCACTTGTATCAGCGCTGCAGGTTGGGTCTTAGTGACACTACTTTTCGACATGTTTAAGGACAGAAAATGTTAAAACACACCAAACTTGTGAGCCAAGAGACAAAGACTTTCACAGATTCCATTATGTTTAAAATGGGGCTTCGAGATTTTGAACCTCAAGGGCGTCATTAACATATTAATGTCCAGTTTTATTTTCCCTTCTCAGCTTCCAGGATCCATCACAGCAATCCTTCTTAGCTTGGTACTCACAAACATTCCAGTGGCTTTTCCACCTCCCATTTTGTTCTCAGAACTGAAAAATCAATTAAGAGGGAGGATTCCATTAGGCTCTTCACCTTTTAGGTAGAGTAGGTGATTCTTTTTGTTATTGCCCTTCTGAAGTTGAATGAAATCATAATCTTCCTGAAGTTGGCCCAAATATCCTCATGAGGCTTTCTATAAAAAAACTATTTGCCCACCTCCCTTCTGATGACTTCCTGCTCGAGGATGTTCTGTGAGCAGGACATGGTGGGAGCCTGGAGGCCTCCTATGGTCACCAGGTAAGTGATGCCAAGGAGGGCTGTGGAGGACACTCTGGAAGGGGCTAGAAGGGATGGTTTCTTTGGCACATTGGGCACGTTTGCCGCATTAGCACATAGACATTCCTTGAGAGGTGGCAGCGGCATGGAGCCTCAAACTTTACAGCAAGTGAGGGAAACGTGGATGCAGGACACGAGAGGCAGCTGAAAAGCAGCACCAGTCCATCGCTGACCATTGAGGCAAACACATGGCACAACTAAGGTAACCCTAAGGGCTAACTATGAGTTGGGTGGTGCAAGAGCGGACTGCCACTTCGGCAGCCCACTCCGCCAAACCCGTGGTCGCACTGCCCCCCAAGTTTTAAGTTTGCTCGTGTCTGGCAGGCTTTTTTTGGTGGTCCCACTGAAGTGCCTCTGAAAATGGGCACCTCAATGGGAATGCGAAAAATAGGTTGTGCACAGCTTGGACTGCAAAGTCCATGACGTCCCGGAACTGGGTTGCATGCACAGAGGGGAGCACATGTTGCGCCCCCCTTGCATGCATCCCCATGCACATGAACAACAGGGTGCCCTTTAGGGCCTCCTTTGTTTCAGGACCGTCAGCCTTTTCATGGAGGAAAGACCTTCATGACACCGTTGGCGGTCCTGAAACTCGTAATATGCATAGCCATGCTGCAGCGGCACCACCAGCATCTTACTGAGGCCCTGACCGCCACGCCACCACCAGGAAACAGTGGTTCCCTACCAGCTGCAGCGGTGGAATAGCGGTTGGACTGCCAACTTGTAATGGGGTAGTTAGACTGCAGGGCGTTGGTGACTGGATCATTACTGCCGCGCCCCCGCGAGTCTGGCAGTCCTCAGACTGCCAGACTCGTAATGCGGCCCAAAGCCTCCAAGTTTCCAGGACAGAAGCCTCGTTCCACACCTACTGCAACACCTTACCATTGAGCAGTGTAGGACCAAAACTAGACAGAAATTCTCAGATTGGACAACCCTGTGCAGTAACCTGTTAAACAGTTATATCATACAAAATACCATAAAGGGACCTGCTGAGCTGTTCAAAGCTACCAGCAACAAAAACAACATCCTTCCAACCCCACGCCCTACATGGTGTAGCATGCCACTCATGTAGGAAAGTGGCTCGGCACCCTACATAGGACTAGTAAGAGCTAAACAAATGCTGTAATACACTACAATACTGTAGGTGCCCCTTTGGTTATTTTGTGTTGTGACAGCGGATTATATGTACCACAGACTGCTGGATGAATCTGTGGATGATGGCAGTAGAAGAGGAGAAACTACTTCTGCTGACAGCCATGATGGCCTTCACCTACCATCACTTTCTAATTAGCTATATTTCAGGATATACACAAATACACAAATGCTTTTCTAAAAACATTCTACCAACTGCAGAATCAAAAATAAAGCTATTCCAGACTAAAGCTGATATGTCAGCCACTATGTTTACCCATTGTTGTATTGATTGGTTTTCTATCACATCCTGGGTGCCAAGCAATGCACTGTTTTCAGGCAGAGGCACAGACAGTAGTCTATGGATTGACACATCTAATAGACACACGGAATGTACATGTCGTAAAGCCTATTACTGGAATGATGTACTCACAAAACGTTAGGTACATCCAAACACTAAACATCTCAAAAGCCAGACCTAAAATCTGAAAACCTCAAGTGGACAACGGGATGGAGTGGATGGTGAGAAGAAGGGTCCTACTTGAATCTGGACATCGAAGTGTCAGATTAGAATGATTCTCCTGGGACGAACAAGGCACATTTGGAGCAGTCTCTCCTTCTTGTGAGCAAGGGGTTGATATTCTGTGTCCAGAGAAATTGTTCAATGGCTAAAATCACTTCGGCAATGCTGAAGAATATACTGGCCCATCAAACATCTCCATGTCTTCCATGAGTTACAACAGTGCACAAGATTGTTTGGTGAAGACTAGTGACAAAGGGCAAAATGGCCGTGCCCTCCATCCAGTGGCAACCAGCAACAATAACTTCATATTAGGCAGACATTAACTGCTAGCAGACACCTCTCTCCCTAAAGTGAAGTGGCTATGACTAGCATCAACACAGCCTTCCAGCCAATGACATGTGGCCAAGCAGAACAAGGGAGTATGCGAAACTCAGTAACTTTTACATAAAATGTGATGAAAATGGCTGAAATGTAGCTTTTTGCTGGTATTTTCATGCAGGGTTATCCCTCTTGGAAAAAAGGTCAGGCAAGATACCGGCATTCAAATAGTTTACCACCAAATGCCTCTAGGTAAGGTATTTTCTGTTTAAGCCAGTATCAAAATTCAGATACATTTTGTGATTTTCACATACAGCGAAATTCTGGAATTTGACAAACTTTACCTGCGTAATTCAGATTTTGCCCAGGCCCACTGATCTTCTCTGTGTGTAACAAGTCTAGTACCTAGAATCAGCTCACACCATGGAGTTGACTATATAACAAAATTGCATACGTTGACTCATTGATCAACTCATTTAGGTCAGCCAACCACACCTTTAATTCCTTCACATCCATCCATGCTAATTAGCCTGGTTTCCTCGTCACGTCCATCTGGCTCTGTTCCTGTCACAGCCTTTTCTTTTTTTCTCTTGGCAGGTATGCGTTTTTAATGACTACGTTGGATGTGGTTCAGAGAATGGTTCACTACCCACAAGAGAGTTTAGCTGATGACCCATCTGGAACAGGGATCACGCAAATTCTGGTGGCCAGGTTTGACTAGCAGTAGGGTCATCTCCGCTGCAGAAGTTGCAGTAAACGTTGTAACAAGGACCCATAAGTTGGCTAAAGGAACCAAATGGGTCATTTCAGTGCGATAAATAATAATAATAATAAAGGGATTTATAAAGCTAATGGTTAGGCCATCCTGGCGTGTCCCCGCGCTGGCTTGAGAGAAGTGGTAACGGCCCAAAACGCGGTCCAAGGTGCCCGCCTGGCTAACCTGAGAACAAATATGTTTTAAGCGCCTTCCTAAACTTAGCTTCAGAGATCTCCATCCGGAGTTTTAAATGGAGTTTGTTCCAGTTTGCACCTGAAAGACTCCAGCATCAACCTCTATTGAAGATAAAACTCAAACATGGCTTCTACTGTATTCATGTTCTTCTGGAGGGCTCTTCCCAGAGTATGACGCAGTCTATTGCGTGATCCTACCACCTGGTGGCCTTATGAACGGTCTTCGCCTCGACACAACCAATGGTTCCTCTTCTGTGACCCCCCTTGTCATGGGTTTGAGTCAACTTCTCGCGAGATCTTATTGCCCGATGACCTTACCGTGAGGTCCTTCTTCCCACACAACCGACCTTTCCTCTTCCTTGATGCCCTGTCTTGAGTCTGCGACAGCCCCTTGACAGATCCTACCACCGTTGAAGCATGAACGGCTGAATAAAACATGTGTACTGCGTGCTCGTCTCCGAGGGTCTGTCACTGTCTGGCAGCATGGCAGGCTCAGCCTTCAGACGCAGACAGCCCTCCCCTCGCCGTTCCGCACGCCACAATGCCGCGTGCGATTACCATAGAGATCAGATAAAGAGGCTAGAGGGCCTCGCGACGCATTCAAAGGAATGCTGGAGCGTCTGCGGCTCGCGGCGCGGCGCTGAGACAAAAGGGAGGCCGCCATGTTGACCCCGGCCTTTGTGTTCCCCATTTCAACGGCGGAGGATCGCATCCAGGATGATTTGCTCACTGTTCTAAGAATGTAATGCACTTAAACCCCTGAACTGGAAGAAGCGTAGAAGGCGGGAAGAGAGGAAGAATAGCAGGGATATGTGAAAACGCAGGCGCAGATATGTGCGAATGGTATTCTAAAGTGTTGCCTGTGCCTGGCGTTGCTTGGGGATCTAGGAAGCCATCGTAGGGTAGGGCTGGATGGTAGACCTTGGCATGAGAGAAGTAATGGTCCATTCAAGAAGTAGGCTTGGAGATTGCAAGTGCTGACCACAGATACCAAGAGGAATGGAGAGTAAGTTTGTTGACCTTTGCATGCTTAGGGATTGTTGGAATTTTTGTCTCACCAAGGGAGAAAGAACTGACCAGACAACAGTGCATGTTACAGTGCCAAAATAGAATTTGGCAAATGTAATGCGATGATGTCTCACATAAATGGGGCAATACGATGTGCACAACGAATGAGGTAATAGAGTATGTTGGGGTTATGATGAACTAAAGAAGTGACTAGATGAGAGAAAACATAACAGAGACGCTGTGCGGATTAGATGTTCTGTTTATGGAACAGACGTATAATATCTTGATATCTTCTCAGGTTGTCTCTGGATTCATTTTGTCCAATTTCACTCTGCCAATGAGGGATTTTAAGATATCCACTATGCGTAGAGCGAAATCCAGTTTTGAATGCCTCAATGCTGGCATGCTGTTGCTACCACACTGTGCCAATATGATTCTCAATAAACACCAAGCCCATTGCCTGCTGGGAGTTGATATAGGGTTCCCTATCATGCTGTTATACAAGCCGCCTTCTTAGGGTGGGTTGAAGGAGCTCTGAGGGTCCGACAGTCCTGAGGTGCTGCCTTTCTTTTTACCACTCTCTAAGTCGCTCACTCTTTAGTCATCCTACTGCATAAGTGTTGCTTCTGATTTAATCATCGGGCTCTACCTTCTCCTTCCTGAGTATCCACTTGTCGATGGGCACGTTGCCCTCATACCGAGTCTGCTAAAGTTCCGGCGCCCTGCTCCCTTTCTTTCTGTCCATCAGAGTACACGATTGTTGGTGAGCTTGCTGCACTCACGTTGAGGCACTTCTTTCTTCTTCTCCGTATCACTGAATCTTTGATGATCACACTGCACTGATGCAAGTCCTGCTACAATCCTAGGGCTCCGCTACCTTCCTCTCCATCTTAATCTATTGCACTAATGTGCATTATAATACGTGCCTGGGGCTCTGGCTTCCCCACTTTATCTTTGATGAGCTGCTGCATGCATGATGGGTCTGCTATGAAGCAGGTCCTTTCCTCTCAGAGTCACCCCATCTCTGACGAGCACACTGGACCAACGACGACTTTGCTACCACCCTCTGGCTCTTCTGACAGTTCCATCAATTGTTCTCTTACCCAATTTCTGCTGTTTCTTATAAATTTAAATTTAATCGGTATTCACAAACTTTTGTCAGCAGCCTACATCCAGTTATGGGGGAGGCATCCTGTCCTTTCTGTCTATAAAAAGGACACAAACTCCAGCCTGAATGGACAAACTTTTTGTTTTTGTGAAGCTTCAACCGCATGAACCAACTTGTTTCTTGAGGAATCAATCGATCGATCAACCAATCAATCCTTGGGATTTTTAAAGCACTCGGCTGCTTCAAAGAAGCGTCCCAGCCTTCAAAGCAGATACTGAGTACTTGACCGGGCATTCAAATCTAGTTTTGATGGAAGAGCCAAGTTTGAAAATCTTTCCTGAGCAGGTGCTCGGACTCGGCCATGCGGAGTTTGGTAGGCAGGGAGTTCCAGAGTTTCACAGTCAATTCTGCGAAAGATCTACCTACCTCGCTCCTTCTGTCCTTTCGGACTTCAGTGTCACAGATCCCAAACAGACAACCCATTATATGACTGAGATGCTCCAATCTAGTCCCATCCTATGGAAGGGGCGGCCAGCCGGCCCCAAGTCACGTGAGGCACCTTTAGTCTGCCATACCTTTCGAGCCAGCCACACTCTGCATTCTCTCTCTCTGGTTATGCAAAGTCGCAAAGTTTGTTTTTGCAACCTTCATGCAGTTCCATGGGAAACTACCACGGCACAGGGTTACCGTTTGTTTTTTGAACCTTCACGAGTCACTATGGAAAACAGTAACTTCGCAAAGTTGCAGAATTTTGCTTTTGTAACTTTACCGAAGGTCTACAGAAAAGTGCCACTTCGGAAACTTTGTTTTTGCAATCTTTGGGAAGTTCTATGTAAAACTTCAGCATGTTGCAAAGTGTTTTACTTTGCCACGTTTGTTTGAAAAACTTGTTTTTTGACAATGCCAAATATATTGTATCACATATTAATAAAAAAAGTTCTGCACCAAATAGACTTTTCAGAAAACACTTAGAGGCATATGTATCATGCCAATTTCCCATTCGCAAACTGGCAGATTCTCAGAATCGGCCCATTTGCGAACAGGAAAAAACCTTTCGGGATGTATCATCCCAAAAGGCCCTTGCAAAATAGGGAATCGCTAAATTTGCGTTTCCCTATTTTGCGAATGCATTTAAGGGCAATGTAGGAAGCAACCAAGTTGTGCGATTTTGCCTTATGAAATCGCTAATTACCACCAACTTTAGGTTAGTGGTAATTAGCGATTTCTTTGAAAAATGCACTTTTTCGCATTTTTCAAAGTGCCACAGACATATTTCAGGGGTGCAACAAGGTGCCCTTTTGACACCCTTGCACCTTTGAAATTGCATTCGCAATTTGCGAGTACCTAATGGGTATTCGGAAATTGCGAATGTCTTCCCATTCATTCCTATGGGCCTCTAGGCCCATACGAAGGAATGGGAAGGAATTCCTTAATTGTGATTTGCAATTAAGGAATATGTAGGAATGTAAATACATTGCATTTTGCGAGTCCTTAATAGCGATTCGCAAAAAATTGCTAGTAAGGACTCAGCAATTGGATGTTTTAATACATATGCCCCTTAGTGCCTCATTCGATACTCCAGGCGAACCCATTTTGTGATTGTTAACCCCGAATTCAGGATTATAACATGGAAGCTAACCATGCAAACTGGGGTTTTTTTGCATGCACATTTTTCATCAAATATAATCTGATTTAAAAAAATGCCATTTATATTGTGCAACAAGTCCTTACTTTATGCTACTGGCATTTAGCAGGTGTGCAATTTGATCTCAGGAGGATGTGAAAATTGCAGGCCTTTGAGCACGTGTCTTTATGGAGAACAGCGGTGTAAAAGGTTTACTCGCAGAGGAAAATTCAGCAGGCATTTGCCAGTATGCATAGAAAAGCTTCACAAAAGGTCAACTGACAGAAAAAAAAGTCTGCAAGCATTTACAATCATGCATAGAAAAGCTTCACAAAAGGTCAACTGACAGAAAAAAAAGTCTGCAAGCATTTACAATCATGCATAGAAAAGCTTGACTAAGGAAACTTGCAGAGACAAGTTCCACAAACACCTGCCATTATGCATAGAAACGTTGGGCAAATGATAAACTAGCTGAGAACAGAACTGCTAATTTTAGACGACATTGTGAACAAAAAGCTATGCAAATGATAAACCGAAATAGAAACATTCTGCCCACAGTTTGTAGATTGACTGAGTTTATTTCCAGTGAAACTGATGCTACAATACCCAGCGGAAGACCAGGATTCCCCCAAAGGACAGTTGCCATGAACTCTGCGATACTTCACTGGAAGAAACACATCAGGCCCTCATTTCGGACTGGAAGGTTTCAATTTCCCATTATACGCCTCGGCCTACAGGGTGCAAACTACAATAGGCGAAAAAGCCTCCACAGGCTCATTGAGACAGTCCAGGCATGGGGTCACTATGAAATGTATTGAAGAGCTTTTGATTTGTCCAGGAGCTCGACTGTTAATGTTTCTTTGTCAAGAAGGTTATTGCAACATTTATTCGTCCTGGTGCCTGGCCTCGGAGCCAGGGTTGGGCAATGGAAGTATTGATGGAGTAAGGGCATATAGCCGTGTTGCGTGAGTGGCCAACAGGTGTTCGTGCCATGGTGAAATAGGTGACGCAAGCGCATCAAGGAGAGTTGGGGATATATACTATGTCAAGCAACCTTGGCCTCCGGTGTGTGTCGCATCACTCCTTTGTTCAAGTGCCTTGCGCGGTGTGGGTGTGGCTCCGCCCCCTGTACCAGGCCCCAGTAAAGTTTTGTTCAGTGTCTCGCTTAGTAATGGTTTGTGTTGGATATTGTGAAGGTGAAATGCGTTGATCTTGCCATGGATATTTGTTGTGTGTTTTGCACATCGATGGGTGTATTGAAGGGACTTGGCCGTTATTCTTTAAACGGGGTGACGGAAAACTGTAGGTGCCACGTAGCAGGCCTATTCCATGGTGGGTGCTATAAATTGCTCTATTTTATGATATAAGTTATCAAATCCCTCCCGGGCCTCTCATTTTTCCGAGACACAGATGGACTTCGGTCATCATCCAGGCCAAAGGCAAAGGTCGGGTCGCCATGTTGTTTTGTCCTACATCTTAAAATAAAATACATCTGCAAACCTCGCCTGCCTGCGATACCAGAGCACGCTGTACAATGTGCTGTCACGGCTGCCAGGGTCGTGCCAGCAGAGTGAGGCCGGCATGCTGAGCGGGCAGAGGAACATGATGGAAGCTTTAGAAATGCATTAAAGACGTATTAGGGACACTTTTATTCCCTCGGAGGCTCCCTACACAGGGTAAGACAAAGGCGCCGAAGAATAGACATTTCCACCCCCTCCGAGATGAGAAAGTGAGGAAAATTGCCCCTTATCCCGGCAGAGCGGGAGAAGGCAGAAAAGAAAGAGGATTCTGAAGAAAGGAGTACCGGCAGGAGGCTCCGCTCAGCCGTTAACTAGGGCTGCGCAGGCATCAGCTGTGATAATGCGCCGCATTAACCAAGAGCGGAACAAGATGGGCGCCATTTTGGAATCAGCATGGGAGGAAATGTCGTGTTCCGTAACCACTCACAGCATCATTTGATGGGGAACAAGGGTGGCAGGAGAGCTGTCAAACAAGAGACGGTGCTCAGTGGGCCAATAACTTCTAACCAATGAGAACGCGCCTCTGATAAACCCCATTACAACTTGCAGGGCGACTGTAAACAAAAGAGGTGAATGGAAATATTTCAATCCCTCTCAACCGCAGGGAAGTCCTCTGGCAGCATTCCATGACGGAATGTTAGCTCCTCGTTGCCAGTAGAGACAGATGCCAACCAGATGAAAATGAATGTAGCACTGCCCCTAAAAAACGTGCTCCAGGCTTGCCCTTGCAAGCTAGCTCTTAGAATCTGTTGGTCCAGTTTTGCCGTTTTAGTCTCTGTGACAAAATGAACTCGGGCATAGTCAGTGGCACTTCTATGGTTTGAGGGAACCTCCCTAAGTTCTGGGTACATTTCCAAGCCTGATTCCAACATGCTGTGTCATAAGGGCCTGAGCTGCAGCTTGCCTATGAGATGCAAGACTTCAATGCCTCTGGCGTTGCCCTTTTTCATTCGTGGACTTAGTGTTTGGGCAGCATTTGGTACAGGACCACTGTAGTTGATCCCATTTCTTTGAGGCACTATTGAGACAACAAATGATGGCTTGGAATGCAACCAAGACGAAATCCAAAAGGTTGATACTAATTTGAATTTTCATTAATCAAATCCCTGCTACATAAAGCTCTCACTTAACTTGTAATGAAGTATTTCAGCTTTCTGTTTTCACTGCATGTTGCAAAAATAGGCAAACAGGAAAACACAACCTACTCCATCTTTAATTGGCTATAAAAATGAAAGAAATTATTTTGTCTTGCTCTCTACATTGTTAACAGGCCTATAATATGGCAACTTTCACGCAAACACTAATGTTCACGGTTTGGATAGGTTCCAGTTAGCAATTGCAAGAGTTTTTTTTGGTATAAATAAGTGTGAGAAATTGTAGTTGCAACTTAATTTTTTTCAGAGGACAAACTCAAATGTTGGACATTTTATATTAAAATGGGGCACAAAAAGTATACCTTGAGTAACAAAATTGTCTAAAAATCAATACCATAAAACTGGTGATCTTACTTATAAGAGCGGTATGAGGTCTTCGGTCACACCTGTTGAATTGCTGTTGGCGTGAGCAGACATCCCTTGCAGCATCAGACCATCACGAACAAAGACTACTATTTATTCAGGTGCCTCCACCCCACTCCTTAGGGTTAGTTCCCTGCCTTGCCAACGTCTTCCCTCCTAGGCCCATATGTTGTTAGTCAGTGCCCTGAACACTCAGCTTCCCTCGTTGCACAGCCTGTAAATAGAAAGAGCGGCGCAAGGGTTCTACAGCAGCCTCCGCTGGGATATAATGCCAGAATATTGTGGCCTAAATATCATCTGACAAAAATATCGTCCCGAATATGGTGAAACAAAGTGGTAGATATTGTTTTTAAAAATATTGCTCTATTGGTGGTGAGGGCAGGAAATGTACACCCAACAGAGTGATATTTTTGTAAACAATATTCAAGCCACAATATTTATGGTGGACAATAATTGGGGGAATGATAACCTGAAGTTTAACCATGGCTGGATACCAATGCTGCCTTGTCACTAGCGGACCTGGCCCTTGCTCCGACAGTGGCCTGGGCGGACATAATTTGCAATTGCTGGTAAATAAATTGAAGCAGCAGCCCTTTTCCAAAGGTGAATGCCTGGCTGGAAACATAAATGCAGGGACTTGCCTCTGACTCACATCTCCACAGCCCACCCCTTCCCCAGCTCACTTGAATTACCCACAATTTAGCTCCATCTGGCTGGTTCCAAGTTAGTTCTTGGGGAGGGGGTATTCATGTGTGGCTGTGGAAGGGAGAGGTAGATGGGAGGGTAAAGTAGGCAGCTGATAGGGTGCTAAAAACAGAGACTGCTGCATATTAAAAACGATTAGAAGCACTTTAAAGGAATCACTGGAGCCATGGTAAAGGAGCATTGCTCTTTGCAGGACATTTATGCAGACATTTGTCTTTGCCCCTATTAAGATTGGTGCCCTGGGCCCGGCTCGCTCATGCCAAAAGCCGGCCTGGTCACTGCATTTATCTATCTCCCACCAACCTAAACAGCCTATCTTTTTGTCTCACTCTTGTTGATTTTTTTAGCTCTTTCTCCCTCTCTCGTTGCTTCTCTTCTTCCTTTTTTGCTCCATTTTCTGCTTTTCTGTCTCTTCAAAGTCTGATACTGAAAAATAAAGTCCCTGTCCCCAACAATGAGTGCTGGATTCACTGCTGGCGACCACTGGCACAAATTAAGCGCTGGTTTCAAGTGTGAGCTGGACACCCATTTTGGTTAAACTGAGTACTCATGCTCTTGGGAGGTTGTAAACTACTGAGCGAGTGAATGAGCGCACACAAAACTCCTGCATCGCTACTTCTCAGCACACAGAATAAGAAGTACCGGAATCTGGGACATGGGGAGAGGTAGAGAGAAGGGTGAAGTAGCCATTCAGAGAGGTTGGGTTAGATGCTGAACCAACAGCAGGATGTGGGCAGAGAGGGGTTTAGCGAAATCAGTCGAAAGGAAGGAGTGGAGATAAGTGAACATGGAAGATTGGTGGGGTTAACGGAAGAGTTTGGTGGGTCCGTGATAAATGGAGGATGGGTTTGGAGTGGTGGGATGCAGTGGATAGAGCACTGAATGGACGTGACTGATCAGCTTGTGGCTTAAATGGTGAATGGTTACGAACAACAGGGGCCACCCTAGAACCTGAACCAGGGGCTAAATAATACTGAAATCCAAACAGTGGTTCAAGTACATCATTAGAAAGAACAAAGAATTTGAAATGTAAATAAAGGACTGAATATGAAGACTTTGATTAGAAAGTGAGAGGAAAAAAGCAAAAGAAGGTGCTAACCAACTGGTAAAACACCCAAAACCGATGCACAGATAATCACTTTTGATTAGAAAAATGTAATATAAAATATGCGGGGATTCATCGGAGCCGGGATGCTGGTGGAACGAGGTGGTGACGTTTGAGCATTTTGAATCAGCACATCAGTCTGGTTTTCCTTTACCAGTATACCCGCTGCACCTTTTGGACTTGTGATTAGATCACAACAATTTCTTTGGAGCCCTTGAAATTATGGACTTCATCCCAAGTACCGATCATTACCATTTTTTGCCAGCTATTCCTTACTGAATTTTGTATTTTACATTTACTGCTCGGCAGGTTGGGTGCTTGATGCACATTTTACTCTGATGAATTCCTCTTGATGATACAGATATTTCATTGAAATTGAGTGGACGCTCTTATGTCTGATGTCTTGTCCTGATGATGACCCTTTAATTAACCACGGGTTGAAACACCGTCGATGCTCATATGTGTCTTTAAATGAAGAGGATACATTTTTTGTTACATTTCTCAGGTTTGTTTTGAACCCTGCCTTTGTAATTTCCCTCAGACATGTTTTGTCTGTTTACACATCATTGGTTATATTTATAACACTGTTTGTGTAACTTTTTGAGCGCCATTACTGTTATGTGTATGACTTTTTGATAATACATTTTTCAGATCAAAAGTGATTACCTGTGCATGGGCTTTTGGTGTTTTACCAGTTGGTTAGCACATTCTTTTTCTTTTTTCTTCTCTCTCACTTTCTAATCAAAGTCTTAATGTTCAGTCCTTTATTTACATTTCAAATTGTTTGTCATTTTTAGTGATGTACTTGAACCACTGTTTGGATTCCAGTATTAAATGGTGAATGGCCTAGCCTGCCAGAACTGAGTGCTACACAGAACTGGGTCTGTGTACAAAACTGGGTGTAGTACACAGAACAGTGGTATACAGAACTGGGTGGTACATTGAACTGGGTGACACAGAGAACCGAGTGGCACACCCTCTGAGCTTCTTTCACGGTAGGACTGTGCATGCATGAGTTGATTCCATCACAGGACAGTGAAAGGCCAAGCCTGCCCCAGGATTAAGCGGTGACCGGATTGAGCTGGATTGGATAGAGCAGTGGCTGGATTGAGCGTTAAATGGATTGAGCTGGATTGAGCGGTGAATTGATAAAGCTGTGACTGGATTGAGCAGTGAATGGATAGAGCGGTGACTGGATTGAGTGGTGAATGGATAGAGCGGTGAATGGATTGAGCTTAATTGAGTGGTGAATGGATAGAGGGGTGACTGTATTGAGCGGTGAATGGATGGAGTGGTGAATGGATGGAGCTGGATTGAGTGGTGAATGGATAGAGTGGTGAATGGATAGATTGGTGAATGGATTGAGCGGTGAATGGATGGAGCGGTGAATGGATGGAGCGGTGAATGGATGGAGCTGGATTGAGTGGTGAATGGATAGAGTGGTGAATGGATTGAGCGGTGAATGGATTGAGCGGTGAATGGATGGAGCGGTGAATGGATGGAGCTGGATTGAGTGGTGAATGGATAGAGCGGTGAATGGATTGAGGTGGATTGAGTAGTGAATGGATAGAGCGGTGAATGGATAAAGCAGTGAATGGATAGAGCAGTGAATGGATAGAGCAGTGAATGGATTGAGCTGTAATGAGCAATAAATGGATAGCAAGTTGACTGGGTTGAGTGGGGTATGAATAGAGTGGTGAATGGATTGAGTGGTGAATAGATGAGTGGTGAATGGATTGAGCGGTGAATGGATACACCAGTGAATGGATTGAGCTGGATTGAGTGGTGAATGGATAGAGTGGTGAATGAATGGGGCAGTGACTTGATTGAGCGGTGAATGGATTGAGCAGTGAATCGAAAGAGCAGTGAATGGATTGAGCTGGAGTGAGCAGTGAATGGATTGAGCTGGAATGAGTGGTGAATGGATAGCAGAGTGACTGGATTGAGCGGGGTATGGATAGAGCGGTGAATGGATTGAGCAGTGAATGGATAGAGCGGTGACTGGATTGAGTGGTTAATGGATTGAGCTTGAATGAGAGGTGAATATATAGGGCGGTGAATGGTTTGAGCAGTAAACTGATTGAGCGGTGAATGGACTGAACTGGTTTGAGTGGTGAATGGATAGAGCAGTGACTATTGATAGAGTGGTGAATGGATTGAGCGGTGAATGGATTGCGCTGTGAATGGATTGAACTGGTTTGAGCGGTGAATGGATAGAGCAGTGAATGGATTGAGCAGGTAAAGGATTGAGCTAGATTGAGCAGTGAACGGATAGAGCGGTAAACGGTTAGAGCGGTGAATGAATAGAGCGGTGAATGGATTGAGGTGGATTGAGTAGTAAATGGATAGAGAAGTGAATGGATTGAGCAGGTAAAGGATTGAGCTGGATTGAGCAGTGAACGGATAGAGCGGTGAACGGATAGAGCGGTGAATGGATAGAGCGGTGAATTGATTGAGCGGTGAATGGATTGAGCGGTGAATTGATTGAGCGGTGAACAAATTGAACTGGTGTGAGAGTTGAATGGTAGAGCAATGCGTATGGATGGCGCGGTGAATATATTGAGCTGGATTGAGCAGTGAATGAATAGAGCGGTGAATGAATTCAGCTGGATAGATTGTGAATGGCTGTCCTGCTGTCCTCAGCCCCTCCCCCGGTGTCTCTCTTCCAGGCAGGGTGTAATGCAGCGGCCCCCGGCGCCGGCGGGTATTGATAGCTGCCCGGACACCATGTCTCCGAGCATCAGTCCTAATGCACTAAACTGCAGCAGCTCGGGATAATTAGCAGCAGTGTTAATCATTACGAGGCTTAGCACAGCTAATTCTGTTGATGCGAACAGTGAAATGAACACTGGGAACCATCAAAAATCCATACCGGAGGGCGTCCCCTCAGCCGGGCACTCGCTGTGTGTGTGCCATAATGGAAGGGAGTCTGTTTCCACACTCTGGTTTTATTCTCTCTCTCTGAGTGTGTCTGCTTGCACTCTGAGGGCCCGGGTGTGTCTGTTTCCGGTCTCCGGGGCTGCATCCTGCCCCAGAATGTTTCTGCTTCGGCTCCCCAGGCCCATGAGGGTTTGTTAACACACCTTCAGAGGGTCGTTGTATCTCACGAGTGAGCCTGTTTCCACTCTTTGAGTCAATGAGGGTTTCTATTTCCACTCCTTTGCTCACTGAATGTGTATGCTCCCTCACACTGAGTCCCGGGTATTTCAGTTTCCATTGCATGGGGCCATGAGTGTGTCTGCTTACACTATCGGGGGTCATGAGTGTGTATTCTTCCACTTCCTGTGGTCATGTGTGTCTTCTTCCACTTCCTGAGGCCAAGAGTGTGTCTGCTTACACTTCCTGAGGCCATGAGTGTGTCTGCTTACACTTCCTGAGGCCATGAGTGTGTCTGCTTACACCCATGAGTGTCTATTCTTCCACTTCCTTGGGCCATGAGTGTCTATTCTTCCACTTCCTTGGGCCATGAGTGTCTATTCTTCCACTTCCTTGGGCCATGAGTGTCTATTCTTCCACTTTCTGGGGCCATGAGTGTGTCTGCTTACACTTCCTGGGGTCATGAGTGTCTATTCTTCCACTTCCTGGGGCCATGAGTGTCTATTCTTTCACTTCCTTGGGCCATGAGTGTCTATTCTTCCACTTCCTTGGGCCATGAGTGTCTATTCTTCCACTTTCTGGGGCCATGAGTGTGTCTGCTTACACTTCCTGGGGTCATGAGTGTCTATTCTTCCACTTCCTGGGGCCATGAGTGTGTATTCTTCCACTTCCTTGGGTCATGAGTGTGTCTGCTTCCAGTCCGTATTTTAGCATTTAACACGTCCGGCAGCATTTAAATATGGCACTACCCACCAAGGTTACGCTCCTGTGAAGAGCTTTAATGACAGTGAAAGCTAACTTTCTAGTTTAAATGAGAGGAGATTGCCTCGTTGAGAACTGATTAGTATTTTACTGCTAAAATGAAGATTGAAAAAGCAAATACCAATTACAAGGACAGCAGCTACCACAACTCTATGAACCTTTATTAGACGCACTGACCTGGGATGCGTTTATGCTTTTAAGTGTGCTTAAAGTCGGCGTTGCTGTTTTCACTCTGTCTCACTGATTGGGTCTGCTTCCATTCTAAGTCCATTTTTGTGTCTGCTTTCAGAAAGTCCACGAGGGAACCTGCATCTACTCGGGTCGAGAATGTGTCCATTTCTACTCCCCAGGTCACGGAGAGAGGTAGCAACACAATCTAAGTCCAAGTCCCTAGAGCGTGTGGCCACACGTTGAGTTCCCACGTGTCTGCTTCTACATCTTGCGCTCCCAAGTTGGTCTGCTTGCACACCTTGTGTTACCAAATTGGTCTGCTTCCCCATCAAGTTGGTCTGGTTCCACACCTTGTGTCTCGAATTGGTCTGTTTCCACACCTTGCATTCCTGAGTCGACCTGATTCCACAGAATAGCACTCGTTACTTAACATGCGTTTAGTACCCAACACGGTTGTTAGTACGACCACGTTGTTAGTTCACATACCTTTACTACGCAATTCGGAACAACGAATTGCATTAGGGGGCGCTGGATGTTGGAATAGTAAAATGTACTATTCCAACTCCAGTCTGTGTGGACCCTAGGGAAGGTGTTGGATTTTAAATCCAGCACCTTCTCCCCCCTTACGCAAGTCATTGTTCCGACATTCGTAGTAAAGGTATGCAAATTAACAACGCGGTCGTTATAACGACCGCATTGTAATGGCATGCAAAGTATTGCATGCGAAGTAAACGCTGTTCACCGATTCCACACATTGTGTTCCCCAAGTTGGTCTGCTTCAAAACCCTGTGTCCTGAATTGGTCTGCTACCAAATCTTGAGTTTGCAAGTTGATCTGCTTCCACACCCTGTGTCCCGAATTGGTCTGCTTCCACACATTGCGTTCCGAGTTGATCTGCTTCCACACCTAGCGTTCCCAAGTTGGTCTGCTTCCACACCTTGCGTTCCCAAGTTGGTCTGCTTCCACACCTTGCGTTCCCGAGTTGATCTGCTTCCACACCTTGCGTTCCCAAGTTGGTCTGCTTCCACACCTTGCGTTCCCGAGTTGATCTGATTCCACACCTTGCGTTCCCAAGTTGGTCTGCTTCCACACCTTGCGTTCCCGAGTTGATCTGCTTCCACACCTTGCGTTCCCGAGTTGATCTGATTCCACACCTTGCGTTCCCGAGTTGATCTGATTCCACACCTTGCGTTCCCAAGTTGGTCTGCTTCCACAACTTGCATTCCCTAGTTGGTCTGCTTCCACACTTTGTGTTCCCGAGTTGGTCTGCTTTAACACCTTGCGTTCCCAAGTTGGCCTGTTTCCACACTTTGCGTTCTGGAGTTGGCCTACTTCCACACCTTGCATTCCCAAGTTGGTCTGCTTCCACACCTTGCATTCCCAAGTTGGTCTGCTTCCACACTTTGTGTTCCCAAGTTGGTCTGCTTTAACACTGTGCATTCCCAAGTTGGTCTGCTTCCACACTTTGTGTTCCCAAGTTGGTCTGCTTTAACACCTGGCATTCCCAAGTTGGTCTGCTTCCAAACTTTACGTTCACGAGTTGGTCTGCTTCCACACCTTACTTTCCCCAGTTGGTCTGCTTCCACACTTTGTGTTACCGAGTTGTTCTGCTTCCACCGCTTGCGTTTCCGAGTTGGTTGGCTTCCACACCTTGCGTTTCTGAGTTGGTCTGCTTCTACACCTTGCGTTCCCAGGTTGGTCTGCTTCCACACTTTGTGTTACAGAGTTGGTCTGCTTCCACACCTTGTGTTTCTGAGTTGATCTGCTTCTACAGCTTGCCTTTCTGAGCTGGTCTGCTTTAACACTTTGCTTTGTTGAGTTGGTCTACTTCCACACCTTGCATTCCTGAGCTTGTCTGCTTCCACACCTTGGGTACCCAAATTGGACTGCTTCAACACCTTGCATTCCTGATCTGGTGCTTCCACACGTTGCGTTCCCGAGTTGGTCTGCTTTCCCACCTTCCATTCCTCAGTTGGCCTGCTCATGGCTTTAGGTGTGATGAAAAAATTGGGAGATCTCCAAAAGAGTAGTGTCATATGTAATAAAGAACGGGCTTTAAAATGTAAACTAAATGTCTGTGATTCCCATAGTGTGCCATCCAAACAGTATTTTGGTTAATCTCTGAACTTTATATTATCCAGATATATATAACACAACACCTGCATACACTTAAAACCAGCCAAGACTATTGACTTGGTCGAAATAGCCCTTTAAAATAAATGAGACACAACAATGCTTATGTTGTAAATAATTAATATAAAAAAATATTCAATTCTGAAAATGTGAGACTGTGAATTCATAGTATCTCAATTCAGTCTGTTGAACATGCACACCTTGCTTCTCTTCACAGCCCATCCATCTGCACGTCCTAATCCTTCTCTCTTTCCTCTACAACACCATCGTTTCACTCTCTCCTGAATGTACTTCCTCGCATCTCCATCACTCAACCACCCCCAAATGCACCTTCTCACCTGCAAGCATCGCATTTACTTTTGCTGTGCCAATATTTTGATAGCTGTATACCCCCTTCACACACACTTGCACAGAATCACAATTGGAACTGGAAGATGTGATCATTGCTCTGTGCGCTCTGCGGAGAGGCCAAGGACTGGATGACCATGCATTCTGAACACCTTTGTGACCCACTGACACGCACCGTTAGAAACTTGCACTGCCCTCATCCTCCACTCCCGAGCTCTCTATTGTGGCCTGGAGGCGACTTAGTCAAAAGTATGCACTATGGAGGTGTGATATGCTCTTTGGAAAAAAACTACAAAAACACAACATTCTGGAAATAGCTAACAAACTTATGGAAGCCAAGATTATTTAAAACGTGAAATATAAACAGTGTCTCTTCAATCAATCAATCAAAGCATTTATATAGCGCACTACTCACCCAGAGGGTCTCAAGGCGCTAGGGGGGGAGGGGGGGGGGTCCGCTACTGCTCGAACAGCTAGGTCTTGAGCTTCTTCCTGAAGGCGAGGTGGTCCTGGGTCAGGCGGAGGTGGGTCGGGAGGGAGTTCCATGTCTTGGCGGCAAAGTACTCTTGCCACTTCCAGAGTCCACGTCTGTGCTGGCTCTCACTCCCTCAAGCACACTGATTGTTGCAAAGGATTGAAGTTCTCTTTACGAGGGTGAAGGCCTGCCAGCTTCCCCTTTGCTTGGAGCTGTCCCAGGGGCCTGTACCTCAGACACCCAGCAGCTTCTCGTTAGAATCACAGGCTTCAGGCTTCTTCTGCCCATCAACAGCGCCTGAGAGTCACCCTGCGCTGTGTGCCCGAAACATCTCTCAATTATGAAACAAATGTCCAAGTTGGGGTGCCCAACTCCCAATCTAACAAACATCCGAGGTGCCCTTATTAGTCCCCTCTCCCCCGGACCCTCCCAGTTTAAGAAATCCTATGACCATCAAGATAGGAAACTGGACTGCTCACTGGAAGAGAGCGTCTCTGATTTGGTGGAGAAGAGCCACAGCTCAGCTCAGACTGGGGCCTGTACAGAGTCAGACTCATGGACAAGCCAGCCCTAGAGCCGCGGGACCCCAGTGCTGATGATGAAAGCCCCAGTCAGCCCGTGCAGTGCCTTGGCGTTGCCACCATGCTCACCAGAGAAACACTGCTCCTGAGATATGGTGTATAAATAAATCTGCTTTCACTGTAACCCACATCCAGATGCCCTTGCTTCCCAGTGAGTGCCTCCTTTTGCACTGTATACTTTCAGATATCTGTGAGACTGGAACATGCTAACTCTGACAGTTCGGGTTTAACCCCTTGCCTGTGGGGCTGACTCCCCGCGGTGCTGGGGGGAGGGGTGGGGCGCACAGCGCCCCCGTGCTCGTGACGAGCTCAGCTCGCCATGAGCCACGGTGGCCATGTGCTCATGACGAGCTGAGCTCGTCACGGCCACACCCGTTTCTGTGGAACGTTCAGCACAGCGGGGAAATTAGCCCCGCATGCGAGCGTTGTGGCCGTTATGACGAGCTCAGCTTGTCATGAGTACACGGCCACCGTGGCTCATGACGAGCTGAGCTCGTCATGAGCATGGGAGGGGTTAAGATACAGCCCCCAGTGTTGTTTTGCTGTCAGCACTTTCAAAGTGGTTTTTTTCACCCTTGGGGCTTCTTGGCGCTGCACTACATGGACTTATCACACTGATGTACCAAGCAACCACAAACTTACCAGGAGAACAGGGGTGTTGTAGGAGATCATCTAAACACCTCCTAATCGTCTGCGGGTCTCGGGTGTATTGCAAGGGCATTTGTCACTGATTGGTATCATCCTTTGGTGCCAAGTGCTGGTTGCTATCCAGTCGCCAGCACCCACTGCACACAACTTTGAAGAGCTTTGAGAGTCACTCAGCTCAGGTTTACTCACCAGTCCTCTTTTGAATTAGCCCGCACCACCCTTGACAGACCTCCTTTGTCTTGTTTGTGTTGCCAGCTTTGCAGTGTGGTACTCGAGAAAAACCAATGCAGGGGCACAGATTGCTAAGATTATGCCAGAATACCATTGACCACCATGGGAATGTGGCGAGAGAGCGAAGAGCAGACAGATACATTTGTAGTAAAATTCCTGTCTGTCTTTTGAGTCATTGACTGCAGATGTGTTTGTGGTAGACTGCGGTGAGCACGTCTCTAGGTGTCCGAAGACTTCTTAAGCCTTCAAAACCATCTACCCTAGAGGATCTCTGGCCACATGGGGCCATTGGATGACTGTGGTAGAACCTTCTGAATTTGTTTAGAGATGGATGATAATTCTAACCACCCTACATTTCTTGACTGTAAATAAATACCTATTATGTTCTAGGAATGTTGTCCCTGACGAGACATTGAGCTTTCTTGTATGTTATTACGGTGTAATACTGTCTGTGTTAAAAAACCTTTGTCTCCTGCTACAATGATGCTTTCCAATGTAGGTTCTTGAGGGCTGGAACTACATTTTCAGGACAACCATTAACAATGTAAGCGTGTTCATATAGATTGAATGTATGTAAATGTGTCCTACTGGGATAGCTTGAAGATCTGACATGACATGTATTTGTAAGGTGCACGTTCATCCGTAGGGCTCTTGGCGCTGAATAAAAGATGTTTATTGTTATCCAACTCAATGGTACTCATTTTATTAACCTCAGAAGGATGAAAGGCGGTATTTGAGCCTGTGACCATAAGGTCAAATACAAGCTCCTACAGTGGACGCATTAGTCCACGAAGCCACTATACCCAGCATTTTGACACATGATTTGGTCCACCCTGTGCCACTTTGGACACCACTGCCCTAGAGAAGACTTTGGCTTCTCAACCCATAGTGAGGAATCCAAGGGTAGACGTAGCTAGGTATGTACACATCCATAGGTTGACAACCTCAGAACACCAATGGTAAACAGCGGAACGCCACAAGAATGCTGCCCAATAAGCACAGACTATGCTCAGACCTTGAGAAAAGGCCTCCCCAGATGCAAGCAACCTCCCTGCCCTCTGGGAAAGGGGCATTGCTATTGTCAGGACACAAGTGCTACTTAGACTGAGGCACAATGAAGTAGAGAGGTGTTCAGATCTTCACTCGGATTCTTTCTGCTAATGAAAAGCCACGCGCTCGAGTGTCCGACCAGATTGTAATCTGACAACGAGGCTGCTCTTTATTGCAGCAAGACAATCAAGGCCTAGGAGCTCATTTCATAGAAAGAAAGAAAGTATCTGAGGCCATTGGCGTCAATCTGCTCAGACCATTCACTCGGGGCTTGAACTCCAACAAGGGCAGTACATCAGTTAATCCCTTTTATCTGTTGCAAGTTCAGAAAAAGTAAGAAAAAACTCAAAAGGGAGCGCCCAGAATTCACAGAATGACACAGATTGCTTTAAATATTTATTTCAGACATATATAAATATAGCGCACTGTCACCAAAGGTATAGAAACGCTTCACACAGTAACGACAATAAATGCGACTCAAGGTCTTAGCAGGAGGTGTGAAGAGATGCAATATAAATAGGTGAGTGATCAAGGAGGTATCATGGGGAGGAGGAAGATCAGAGAAGCGGGAGGAGCGACAGTGAGGAGGGGAAGACAATGGGAGTGGGAAATAGGGAAAAGGCAGTGAACTGGGGAGCAGAGAGGACGGAGGGAATGAAAGCCAGATAGAATTGAAGGAGTGAAGGTGGGAGGACTGAAGGAACATTGACAAATAGTGGATGTCATGGAGATCAGCTCTGACAGTGAAAGTGGCAACGCAGCTGCAATCCTGTGGTGCAATGCAGAATTCCTGCATCCGGTACTGTCTGCAAAGGTGTGTCTTTAACAGATGACAAGAGAATAGAAAGATCTCTGCAGATCTGATTCCAGTAGACAGAGTGCTCCAGAAAATGGCATCTTCTGGAGAAAAACCACTGCACAGCATGCCAAGCTCAGAAGAAGGTATTTCTTGAAGAAGGTTTCCATTGCTTCTGAGGTTTCTAGTCCCTCTGGAGATGTTGAGTAAATTGGTCAACTAGAGCACGACAGCGATACAAAGCTGGGTCGCCGTGAAGGCTAGGCAAGCGAGCTTGAACTGATAGGGAGCCAGTAAAAGCTCAGAGAGTGTGGGGGAGATGTTCTGGTGGAGATGCTTCTGGTTCCATGAATGGCTTTTAGATTTTGAGCCCCAGACGTTTCCTCAAACTGGCAGTCAATTTATTTTTATTCAGTGGCTCTCCTAGCCTCTTTCTCCACTTTGTGACCATTTTATACATTTTCTGAGTACAACTTGGTTGCTCTACTTCCATTTTACTCTCAGATTCGAAAACAACATATCTGGAGGATTCTCATCTAAGTATCGACTTTCACTTTTTGTCCCTTGAGGTCTCTTGCTACCAACATTTCAGTCAAGAAAAGAAACATTTCCACTTCAAATGAAGGTGAGGTCAGTACCGAAGTCCCCCGGGGGGGCATTGGAAGTCTTCAACTACAAAAAGGTAGTAGTTTACGGTGCCCCCGACCTCAAGAACAAGGGTAGAGGCACCGTCGTACCATGACAAGATTATAACATGTTGACTGTGACCAGTAAGAAGAGAGATACATTAACTTGTATTTATCTTTCCTATTAATGTATTTGATTTGCTTATTTCACATAATAGCACACCATTAACAATAAAATCCTCTGTGAAGGTCTAAAGTAAATACAGCAGAGCAATCCCCTGACGTTGGCCTATGAAACCCCTCAAGTAACCTCCTTCAACTCCCCTGTTAAAAACGGTCAGCACCATGGACAGCTTTGGGGCTATCCATGCTGCTGAGCTTTCACAAGTCAACACTGGGCCAGTATATGCAGAAAAGGGTCCATGTGAAGCTAATGACATAACTTAGGGCGAAAGAGTCCACAAAACCCAAATCAGGGCCCTAATCACAGACCCTGACTTTCTTTAAATGGTTAGAGCTCAGGACTTCTGTTTGGCTTTTTATAGTCTTCTTTTTTTGCTTTTCTATAACAGTAGGATGCTTATTACAGGGTTATTTAGGTAATAACCCCGATTGGACAGTCATAGTTATTGTGTATGTGATAATCAACGGTATTAAACTGTAGCTGGGCTTGACTACCCACTCCCATGAGCTAGACTAGACCTGTTCTGCCAAGCGACCACTGAGAGTCAAGATGGCTCTGGAGACCCAGCCTTTCATCAAAAACCCAAGGGCAGCTTCCTAGTTTGTGAGAAAGAGATGCACTCGCTCTCTAAAACTTCTAGGATCTGAGTAAAACCTGAAACTCAACAACCATTATTGCTCAATTGTTCAGCTTTTTTTAACTACTAAGTTTAACTTTTACTGTTCTGTCGTCCTACCTGTCCTAGTAGTAGGTAGAAGACATGCCCTTTCATTTAAATAATTCTGACTGGACAGTGATCATTATTAAGTGTGACAACCTTTTGAGTTACTCTGCATCTGAAATCAGCCTCCAGACCATTTCCTGGAAAAAGCCTTGGCAGCTCAGACACTTCTACCAATGGACCGCCAAGAAGAATAAGGCAGTCTTGGCTAACCCTTACTACCACCAGTAGCCAGGGACCTGGGGCAGTGAGGAGTAGAGGCAGTGCCAGCACTGGCGACGATCAGCACTCTAACCTGCCCAAAGACCTGGAGAAAAATCTTGACAGCCCTATTGTTTATCACTGCAACTCCATTTTTTTACCAATATGTTTAGGGGGCAGAAGTTAGGGAAGTGCTATGACTATACACTACAGTTTTGTCATTCCGGGCTCATTTTGAGTCAAGGTGTATAAGTGAAATGGGGATCATACTGATTTACATCCGTTTTCACATTCCAAGTCGGGTGTAAATTGAGCTGAGATCTGGTGTTATGCCCTACACACATTCAGTCCAGATATTGCCCAGAGGTGGTGGAAAATGCATGTTGAAATCAGTACAGAAGAAGGAAAGCGAAGTTGTAATCGATAAGACTGAATACCCACATATTAAATAGTTGTAATCTGCCAGTAAACCCACCCAGGCTAATATTGTGGCGGTGCGGTAAAGATATTTTTCCAAGATGGTTTTACCAGTTCCTAATTATGACCAATTCAGAGCGAGGGGTAGAGTGGGTGATTTTGTTTGTGTAATAATTTCTTGTGGAGATAGAGATGTCCTTTTTAATGTAAATCTCACAGGTACTGGACAATTAAAGTTCTTGACTTGCATTACATTTGTATTACGCTACACTTATTACCAACTCTTAAACAGACCCCCCAGGATATAGCGGCATGGATTAGCAAATTTAGCGGCACAAAAATGGAAATTTAGCGGCACAAATATGGAAATTTAGCAGCAATTTTGCGGCATTTTATTTGTCCATTTTTCCTACAACAAACACAGATATCTTATTCTTTTTAGTTATTTAACAACATGAAGCTGTTTATGTATACTAATTTAGGCATTCCTCCATAGAAACACTCTTGATTGTAGGTTTAAGTAATTCACATGCTTAAAGATAGCCCACTTGTGAACCTGTGGCTATGTTTAATTTGCTTGCCGCCTCTTTTGATTTAAACTTAGGCCACATGATGACATCACTCTGCACACCTGTTATGTCTTGGCAGCAAGCATCTGTCAATCAATTGCTTGTTCTCTCTATTAGTCATGCATGCATTCTCTCAATAACCTCTGCACATGAGCTTTTCGTTAACCATGCACTTTATCTTTTTTTGAACGATGCATGTAGCAGTAGTTTGTCTGTTCCCTCAGCTTTACTATGAGGAAAGTGTCTGTCGGGATCTCGCAGGAGTAGCCTTGTAGAACAAAATCTCTGTCTCAGCGCTGGTACACTCAACAAGGGTCAGGATGGCATGTTTATCATATCCATGGAGGTACGTTCTGGATATTTGTAAAAAAAATAAATAAGCTAACTTTCCTTTCTCATGTGCTGTCACAGGTGTTATGTACACCATTTTATATCGAAATGTTATGTTTCTAAATAGGTAGAAAGTCTGCACTACATCTGCCTTGATCTTATTTCCTGGATTCCCATGTAGATTTTCCCCTTTGGAATGTTGGCTGCACATGTTGTATTCCCGCCGGGCCTTCCTCCCACAGGTCAGCGAACAATCGCCCTTTCTTTACCATATCGACCCTCGGCTCCAGGGGAGAGGGTGGCGCCTCGCCCCAGTCACTGGGAGGGTCTCCAGCGGGGAGCCAGAGGCCGGAGGGGCACTTCAAAGCCCCTCGCAGTGAGCTGCTAATGCCCCATTAAGCCCGGACAGTTATTCTTTAGTGCTTCTGTGTCCTTCCCGCCCGCCCCAAAAAACAACATAAGTGGCCCCAGACCCCCCAGGATATAGCGGCTTTTATCAAAATGCAGCGATTTCTACAAAAATGCCGATTTCGCGGGCATTTTTGTAAAAATCGCGGCATTTTTTTAAAAGTGCCGATTTCGCGGCAAATCGCGAAATCGTGAAATCGCGATATCCTGGAGGGTCTGCTTAAAGCATCTAGTAAAAGGCGTAGGCCTCCTTTGCTCAACCACTCCTTCACACTGAGCTTAGCGCTTGGTTCCTTAAACCCGAGTGGCTTAAAGAAGGTACACAGTCCTTCTGAGCACCTGCTGTCCTAGCCAGCAATGGGGCATACAATGCCACTGTTGGGACGAATAATGGCACCCTATTGGTTACACAAATGAAGGAAACACTGCATCGCTTCTAATAAAATGGCTTCCCTCAGGATTCCTGTCTCCAGGATGGGTAGGATTCCCCTGCACATGTTGAGCTTCAGTCTTGGGCCATTGGTGGGTTGAGTTCATGTCTCTCCGGTCAACTGTGCATGCTCTCGTACCAAAGACGCCTCAACTTTATGTTCCAGAGGGCCCATCTTCATTGGCAGCAAGAGTAGAATGGAAGAGGCTAGTCTGACAAAAGCTCTTTCAAACTTCTGCGACTGTGAGCCACATAAGTGGCCAATATTATAACTTTTTTATGTTATGCATCTGTGTGCCATTAAATATTATACAACGCCTGAGCTTCAACACACAACATATGCTAAGAAGATGCCCTTGGAGAGAGGAGGGCGCTGACAGTCTATGCGAGGGGCGTCTAATATAGGTTCTGGAGGGCTGATTCAGACCAGATATTCTGGATAACAACTTCCTAGGGGAGTTCCAAACAGATTAATTATCTGTAAATTTATCCTATGTGGATATCCTGAAAATATGGTATAGATCCCGCCTAGACTACATTGAACACCCCTGATCTGTGATATGCACCACACCGCGTCTGCTGCTGGCCTACTCACTGCGCCATTCATGAGGTGAGGGAAGCACTGCCGGCCTGGGGGAAGCAAGCATCACTTCGCCTCACAGAGAGTAGGAGGGATCACGTTCTGCTTTCTCAGCCTTATCCGGTGGCACCAGGAAAGGCAGCTTTTGAGCTAATTTTTTCAAAACAACTTGTAGAAACATTTCTTCTCAAAGACATCTTTTACAGTAACATAATTTCCCCGTACCATCTTAGAGCAAATTAATCATTGCACTCTCTGGCGTAAAAAAGGAAATTTACCCTAAAAATATTTAGATGTAATTTGGCAACATAGTTTCAAAAGTAATTTTTTTTTACTTTTACATTTTGTAAATATTTTTAGACATATTGCACATATTTTAGAAATGCAAATGGACATTTACGAATAGATATAGATATACATGAGTGAGAGAAAGAAATAGCTATGTATAGGTGAAAAGCAAATATTAAGCATACAACGAAAGGGGATTTTGGGTATTTAGGCATCTAGGGCCCGATGTAGGTCGGTCGGTAACGGCCGAAAATCGGTATTTTCGGCCGTTACCGATCGGTATACATGATTTGACATGTAGGTGCACTATTTTACCGAATCGGTAACTTTACCGATTCGGTAAAGTTACCGATTCTGTAAAATACAGAATCGGTAACTTTACCGATTCGGTAAAGTTACCGAATCGGTAAAATACCGATTCGGTAGTTTTACCGATTCGGAGCCACCCATATGTAGGTGGGACTCTTCAGAGTCCCAGGAGCCTTAACGAATCGGTATTTTACCATCAAATCCTATTTGATGGTAAAATAACGATTCCGGTGTGCATGCACATGTGTGCATGCACACCTATGCCATGTGACAGGCAGACCTGCCCTTAGGGCAGGTATGCCTGCCACATGGCACCCGTGCCTGTTTTGGGGGTGCCAGAGGGTGTCAAAGTGACACCCCCTGCACCCTTGAGAAATTCGGTATTTACCGATTCGGTAAATACCGAATCGGTAATGTCCATTCATTCCTATGGGCTTCAAAGCCCATAGGAATGAATGGGCATTACCGATTCGGTATTTACCGAATCGGTAAATACCGAATTCATCCGATTCGGTATTCCAGCACATCTGGAATACCTACATATCGGACCCATTGATTTACCGATTTTAAATTACCGAATCGGTAAAATTCGGTAATTTAAAATCGGTAAATCAATTTTACCTACATCGGGCCCCTAATTCTCTAAAAACTTTTTAAAGAATCAAACTAAAATCAACAAAAAAACACACATATATATATATTTATGTATGTTACCTACTGGCGGTCGCCAGTATGTAGTTATAGTTACAACCTAGTTTCCATTGGAAGGGCGCTTTTTCTCTTCTTCATGACTTTTGCACACTTTCACGAATCTTCACAAATTTTTAAAAACTAGTTTGCCACTCACTTTAGCTGCTGTTTCAAAAGTTTCAAGTTGACTCGTCAAGCAGGGGGCCGAGAAAAAGCGGGGGCCCCAAAATGTGTGTTCCTCATGCAATTTCCCATAGGGATATTAGACTGACTACAGTCCGAACAGCTGGAATTACAGCAAATTTGACATGATTTTGGTGTAAATATGTTCAGTAGATTTGGAGTTATTAAAGAAAAATAGGTATGTATATCTAGAGACTTGGATCCACCACAGATTCACAACAGTCGATCCACGAATCCATGTGACACCAGCAATGTGGTAATTGACTGCCACCACTTCATCCAGAAAGTAGTGGCAGCCATCTTGGGATTCGAGACTCGGCCCGAGTCCCAAGAAAAAATGCAAAAATAAACACAAGGGGTTAGGGTAGGAATACCCTGAACCCTTAGGCCAGGTAGGTAGGCATGTTCTCCTGTTCTTGTTTCCTACCCAACTGGATCACGTCCCGGAAGAGAGGGGGGGGTATTTCAATATAGGGGAGGGACGCAGGTAGCCCCCTTCCCACAGCTGATTTTGCCCCTGGGACCGCATCCCTTGGGCTGGTTTGATATTGAAAAGGGGGAGGGGGCCTCCCTCCCTCAGGCCTATTTTGACCACGGATACCCCATCCCCCAGGGCTCAGCGATATACAAAAGAGGTAAGGGGCACACGCCCATCCCCCTTCTAGGCCAATTTCGGCCCTGGGAGCATGGTCACAGCAATGAAAGTGGAGTTAACACATCCCCCCTCTCCGGTAACCCTGGGCGTAGTGTGCATAGTGACGCTACACGGAGTGCCACACAGTTCGAAATGAACTCCGCACATTTCGCTATACACCACCCGCCCTATTACCAATTATGTAAAAAAAAAAAAAAAAAAACTAGTGAAAGAGTAATAAAACGTTTTACCTTATCTGCGGTGTCCCCAGGCTGCCCTCTTCCTCCATCGTGACTTCTTCCTCAAAATTGCACATGAGAAGGGACCCGCACATGCGCAGTTTTGCGGTAGAAGTCGCGATGGAGGAAAAGGGCAGGCCGGGGACACTGCAGATAAGGTAAGGCATTTTATTACTCTTTAAGTTGTTTTTTTAATGTACATAATTGGTAATAGGGCTGGTGGGAGGCGGTGGGATGCAAACTCCGCTCTGCCGCTGAGTGTGCGGAGTTGTGCCTACGCTGCCTACTTGGCGGAGCGCAGAGTAGGCAAAGCTCCACACACTCAGCAGGCGGAGCGAAGTTCTCCACCCACCCTTACTCTCCAGACTGAGCTCTGCCGCATCCTCTGGGGCCCGACTGCAATAACAAAGGGGAGAGGGGTCCCCCATGGCCCCCCTCCTGGAGCCTTTAATGGCCCTAGGGACCCCATCCCCCGGGCCAGCTCCTACTATGTCCTAGAGTGCACCCCCTGGGCATGGCGGTCCCCTGTCTTTGCTCTAACTTGGCGGCAATTTCAAAGATCAACAGAGCAACACGAAGTCTACTCCTAGCTGGTGGGAGCTTTAAAAATGTTCCCGCCAGCTGGGAGCGGACTTCAAATCTGTTTCCCTGCCGACAGTGATGTGGGCAAGGAAACAGATCTGAATATTGCTCCCGTTGGTTGCGGGGGATGGCTGGAGCTATGGGGGCCTTTGGGCTCCCAAGGCAGCCCTCAACTAGGATTTAATGGGTGCCCAGGATGGGCACCGGAACACCCACCCTTTATTGGCTGAGCCCTGTGGGACCTGGTCCACAGGGCCAAAATTGGCACAGTAAAGGAGGCAAAGCAGCCCCCCTCCCCCTTTTGTAATTGGCCAAGCCCTGTGCGATGGGGTCCTCAGGGCCGAAATTAGCCCAGGAAGGGGGTTGCATGTCCCTCTCCCCATTTAAGAAGGTGCTGGCCCCCGTACGGGGTGGCCGCAGGGCAGAAATCAGCTGAGGGGAGCTTTGTAACCCCTCCCCCTTTAGAATGTGGTTGAGCCCTGGGATGTGACGTCCCCATGGCCAAAATTGGCCCGTGGAGGGGGACACGTTCCCTCCACAAAACATACTAGACCCTAGGGGTTTGCGTCCCGGAGGCACAATTCAGCCGGGGAGGAGGGATGCCTGCCCCCGCTCAGGCTGCCTTTAGGGGGGGTTAGCCATATGCGAGGCCCTGTGGCCAATCCTCCACTGCGTACGGACTAAGGCAGTGCACGGCGTGGGGTTTGGCTGCAGGCCAGACCCTGCGGCCAAGCCTCTGCCATGCACGGCCAAAGGACATGCACATCATGGGGTTGGCTGCATGTGGCAGTGGTTTGATTAACGTATAGTAATTAAATATAACTTTACGTTAAAAAAACTAGCAATTCACTGTAAAAATTAAAAGTTACAGGTACAAAAGAGTTAGGAAATAGCATTAAAAAACATAGAAATTCACTGAAAAAAAACAAACATTCCGGATGTGAAAGTTTAGATAAAAGAATTTTAAAAAACCCTTAGAAATTCACTAAGCAACCAAAGGTTATAGCCAGGGCTGTTATAGTTAGGTTTAGATTTTACACACACAAAACCATAGAAATTCAGCAGTTATAGTTATAGTTATCTCAAGTAACTATGACTCAAGCCCTAAGGTAACTGTAACTATAACTCGCACCCTCACCATGCACTGCTAGTAACCCACATATTAGATCACTCATGACATCTTCTAATACATCATTGAAAATATCGCTGCAACATTGCTGTAAAACTATTGATAAGAAAATTGCGCATAGCAGGGGTGCGAGTTATAGTTACATTAGGGCATGAGTTATAGTTACTTGAGATAACTCCAACTGCTGAATTTCCATGGTTTTGTGTCGGTAAAATGTGAACCTAACTATAACATCACTGTAATATATATTTAGTGGGGTTTGGGTTTGCAGCTTTTCCTCCCAATTTGTTATTTTTAAGTGTTTGTTTGTATATATATATATCTACACCGCGATACCCCCCCCCCCCCCGACGCTCTACATTTCCAAACAGAGGTTACCAGCGCAAGAGGAGAGAGGAGGCAAATCTTTTGCCTGAAAAGGGAGGCTGGAACTGACTTGCACCCCTCTAAGGAACTGCGAAGGAGTGGGGCCCACCATCCAACTTTATTGGGGCATCACCTGTTGCCTGAGAGGCTGTCATGATCGCTCTCGCAGCCACAACGAGAGGACTTAAGAAAGGACAAAATGCGCGTTCACTCCTTCTGCACTACAAGTCCCAGAATGCCAAGCGGACCGGGAAAACAGGAAGGAGGGTCTTTTCTATATAGCTCCGCCTTAGTTGAGGATCGGTGCTTGACAATTGTTATCGTGGATTCATGAAGGGCGGATGGTGTTCCCCGCCGGATTTATCCCAGAGAAGATTACCAGCGCCGATCAAGTGCCCGCGCGGTCAGAGGAGATTACCAGCGCCAATCAAGTGCCCGCGCGGTCAGAGGAGATTGCCAGCGCCGATCAAGTGCCTGCGCGGTCAGAAAAGCATCAAGCCAAGTTCCGAGTAGGAACCAGAGCGGTCAGAGGAGTGGAGCAACTTCCAGAGAACCGCAAGTATCACCACGGAAGAACGGGATCGTTCTTTCCGTTCAGACCTGAGAAATTGCTATTGTTTTACGGAAGTTCCCGTTATTTTTGTTTTAGTTCTTACAAAGCCAGTACTAACTCAATCACAGGGTTCTATTACATTTGCTGTATACTCAAGCGTTATTGAGGATACAATTGAACGGAGAACAACACTAAAAGCACCAGATACCGATACTCTTTCTAAGGAGTACAGCACTGAGCGGGAAAGTGACTTTCAACTTTGCACTTCAGTCTTTTGGAATAAGAGGAACAGATCGGTTCCATTTACAGTGCGAGTGACAGTAACTTTGGTAAGTGTGATTGCTCAGGGCCAGGGAAGAACAGGGAAAAGAAAGGAACAAGATACGTATACCTGTCCATTGTCTTCCCCTGCTGCAGCACATCCTTCCAAGGAGGTTTCCCCGGACCCAGACTCAGAGGGCCTCATCCTGCACTCCGTTCTTTCCTGCACATTATCCCTCCGGCTTTCTGCGATACCCATTCAGACGGCGATCTCTAAGACGCCCCTGGGTGCGGTGTTTAGGCAAGTCGAAAGGACATTCGTCCCATCGTCCCTGCTGACCGGATTGCTCAGGTTAGTGGTGCGCGAAGGTATTGGCGCCGCTTGCAATCGCGACAGAGGCCCTATCACTGTATGGGCACTCATGGAGGACTTCAACTCCCAAGATGCAGTAGTCTGGAGGGCGGAGCACAAGATGTCCTGCAGCCTCGGAGGTGGAGGAGGGGCAAGTAAGCACCTGACTGGGAGTGGCCGCAATAACAGCTTAAACACCAGCAGACTTAACTTTTTAAACGGGCACTGAGGAAGCTATCAAAGCGAAACGCGTCTGCCTTGCGTTTCATGGTTGCTGTACACAGAGCGCTGGTAATTAATAAAGTCAGTTGCAGTTTATCCCGGGGCAGTCTCGCGCTTTTGTCCTTACCTGGAGAAAGACTGGCTGTTGTGTGTTGCCAGCTTGCAGGTGCTGGCTTTAGCGAGACGCCCTCTCGTTCTGGAGTATCACGGGACACCTGCAATCCCTGGTTGAAGTAATATATATATATATATATATATATATATATATATATATATATATATATATATATACATATATATATATATATATGTATATATATATATATATACATACACATATATATATATTCGTGCACACACACATATATATATACACACATACACATCATATACTTATAAATTTATATACACATAGACATATACACATATGCATATATATACACACATACACATATATATACACACACATACAGATATGCAGAGTGTAATGCACTACTCATTACTACAAGTGTGGGGGTTTGAGGCTATATGTACATGTGTGTGTGTGTGTGTGTGTGTATGAAGATCAATATGCCAAAAGAAACAGACAAAATATAAAAAATTAAAATAAAAAGGTATTAAGGGATGGTTGAAATCTATGAAAAGATACTTTGGTACAAAATACTACAGGCTGGAGAACAACAGCATACATTTTGCCCTGGCAAAATTCCATTCATTTCTCACAAAATTACCGTTCGAGATGTGCTTTGCTGGTATCTCACGTTTTCTTTTTTTGCTGAACGTACATCCTGCATTAAAAGGTTTCACGAGATGCAGGTGACAAACTGGTTAAAGTAGAAAAAGCCTCTTGGCAAGACATTTTCTGGATGAACCAGTATTTCTTCATATCCTACGTTTTTTTAAGGCAAGAAGCATGCTTGAGTAGAATTTTTTTTAAACCTTTATGCAAAATTTTGAAAATGTCGACATTTTAATGAACATCTCTCAGGCCTTAATAATACACTGCATAGAACACACATTGGCAATGTCAATAGGTCTGGTTTTAAATAAATGGTATGTGGTAAGTTAAGCATTAACAGTAAATAGCATGGGAATGGAAAAGTGTTTGTGTGGAAGCAAAGATCTGTAGAATAATATTGGTGGAAGTTAAAAGTTGAGATGGCATTGAACTGCCAAGCCAGACTTAAACAGTGATGTAGATTATTGACTGCTATACCATCTGTGCTGCTGTCAGGGAAAAATACCATGAACTACTTCGTTTTCTAAGACACTTTACTAGATTTACAACATCATGTGTGTGTCCCTGGAAGTTCAAGCTCACACAGCTGGATAAATACACAAAATGAAGAAAAGCTGTGTGGAGCACAAGCATTTTTTTGCAAAAGCACAATGCCAGCCCAATCAAAACATGTACTCCTGGATCCCAACAAGTGGGCGATTGGAAAGTCCCTCTCTAATGATGCTCACTAAATTGTCTGGCAACAACTACACTGTGAAGCCAGACCACAAAAAAACAATGCTGTTGTAAAATATGTTTTGAAAAGATGTTTCGGAAAACAATGCTATCACGTGAAACCCCATGTACAGCCAAGAAGAAAGGGAAGAGATGGGATATCGCCCAACCGCCCTCTCACAGAGGGGAGACAGCATCCCCGACAAAACTAAATACTAGGGGGCAGATTTACAATTACTGGTGCATCCCTGCAAATTAGCAGGGATGCGCAAGTAATTGTACGCCATGCCTCCGCCACCCATGATGCGCCGCATTTACAATGCGGCGCCATGGGGCCAAAACGGCACAGATGCGTCACGCATCTGTGACGTAAAAGCGGCGCATTGCTGGAGTTGCGTCGCAAGCGCGACGCAGCTCCAGCAATGCTCTGGGGGGCCTATTCTTTCAATGCTGCCTCAAGCCTTACGCCTGCTTCAAGCAGGCGCAGGGTTTTGACGCAGCATTAGCCTAAAAGTGACTCAGTGAGATCTTGTAGATTTCACTCAGCCACTTTTAGGAGGCGTTCCTGCACAGGAACGCCCCCCCCCCCCTGCGCAGGAACGCCTCCTAATGGCGCAGGGCTTTACAACGTGACACATCTCCCAGATGCGTCACGTTGTTAATACCCCGCACCATGGCGCATCTTTTGCACCGGCGCTGCCTCACAAAAGTGATGCAATGGCGGCGCAAAAGAGAAGCAAGGGGCTTGTAAATCTGCCCCAAGGTAGGTAGTGATTTGGTTACCGAGAATGTGGTGGTGTTGGTCGGCAGTGTGAGAAGGAAGCGAAAGAGTAAAGAGAGAGGTCTGGAGTAAAGAGTGAAATAGACCACAGAGGTGCGTCAACAGAAAGGTAGGAGGACAGAGGGTGCGATAGAGAGAGCTAGACAAGAGGTGAAAGAGGAGGGGTGAGACAGATAAATGAGGGATTTCAGAGCACCGGTACATCCTGCACACTCTCCTTTAAAAAGTGAAATATGAGCCTTAATGTGCTGAAACATAATGTGAATGTAATCAAACACTCTTCTGCTGACATGGTTTCTGCTCAGTATGTTTTGCCACATTTTGGAAAAAAACTGTAAACGTTTTAATATACCTACTGATACATAAACAGAGATGCCAAACAATGTGAATATTCAGTAAACATATTCGGAATATGTAAAGTGGTAATGCAAGATATAAACCACAGTTTGTTATTGGGCTTTCACACAACAATACCCAGACAACGAAAATGGTAAACAAATTCAGAAGCAGTCAAAATGACCGGCCTGTTTTCGAAAGTGAACCTTATGGCCTAATTCTGGCTGCAAAACAAAGGGGTGTAGTTAAAAGGTTCATTTTTAGGTCTCACCTAGGCAGCACTTGCACTGTCTCTTCGAGACATGCTGTATTCAAGATATGGGCATAATGCTTTGCCCACTTTCCGCTCTCCTTTTTAATTGGCTCTTGTCCCTGTCCTTTGTAAATGGTGGCTTTTCATTGGTCAATAGGCTTAGTAGTCCCTTCTTAGTACTGCCTTGTCTCTTCTTGTAACCTCCCATGAGGACATCCCCTGTTACATGTGTTGTTACTCCCTGGGTTTTAATTACAGCCTCAAGGCACTATTTTCCTAAAGGGGTTCAGGCAAAACACACACTTGGTCCTAAGCCAGGCTGGCAGTGGTTACTTCACTCACTAGAACATCTCACATTTCTATGAGACTGTCTATAAATGTCCCTTCATCAGCTCTACACAGAGTACAACCTAATTCAAAATTAATGTAATAATTATTTTGTCCGATTTCAAAGGTACTATTTGTATATAGGGACATAGCTATTTGAATATACTCGTATTACTGTGTTGCATGCAATGCGTTATAGGTAGGGTGGATTTACCATATCTTCTGCAGAGTGCAGTGCCATATGTGATCGAAAGAGGTCCCCTTTTGGCCCCATATGGTGCTGAGCCCTGAAAACATGGCTGGTAAAAAACATTTCCATTTATAATGCCAATAACTCCAACTTTGTAGACATACAGAGCTAGTGCCTTGCTTACTAGGGACCTCTAGGGGCAGCTTGCAGTACTGCACCTAGATATGCAGTTCTTGTGTCTTACTCACTTGGTACTTCTAGGAGCAGCTTGTGGTACTGCGTTGAGACATGCAGTGCTGGTGCTTTGCTCACTAGGGACCTCTAGGAGCAGCTTGTGGTACTGCACCTAGAAATGCCTTGCTCACTAGGGACCTCTAGGAGCAGCTTGTGGTACTGCACTGAGACATACAATGCTGGTTCCTGCCTCACTACCCAAGCATTTGCAATGCACTAGGTCTCACATTACTTAAAGTATGAGCTATTGGTGTTGCATTATTATTTGCAATACCAATATTTCAAACTATCTGTAATGCAAGACCTATTGCATTGCAAATGCTTGTTCATGATGCTAAGTGGAAGTGGGCCTTGGCTAATAATGAGACATCCTCATTGAACCAAAACATCACATCACCCTATAGCTGAGGATCAGAACATAAACAGACCCATGTTTGTCCACCGGTAGAAGCAATGGCCACCTCTTCATTCTCAGGAAGTGTTGTTATAGTTTGACAATCCCCGAGCATACAAACTCTGATGATAAACCGAGAACTGGAAAGAATTATGGTAGTGGAGATTTCCGAGCTCTTTTGAAAGCAGATGTGCAATGCTTAATCTGTGCGCGTGGTTCCCTGTTGTGGGGACCAGCCACACATTTTGGGGACCAAGACTTATTTTTCATCATCAGAATCTGGCCCAGAGCAAGAGAGAGAACAAGGTAGAAAAAAGTAATCATGAGGAGGAAAAGAATAAGTGGAAAACACTGATTAATTAAGAAGGCTTGTGTGAAAAAGAACTCACAGGAGGGAAGTAAAGTTTAGAGTGTGTGCTATAAGATGCATGAGGTAGAATCAAGAACCGGGTTGATATTCTGCATCCCTGGCATTTGGCTGCATTGGTGGTGGACATCTGTGAAAAATCTTTGGCACAACGCCCTCATTTTTTTTAAACTAAACATGCAGATGTGAATTCATTAAACCAAGTGCTTGTGGTAAGAAATTCAAGAGCTGACGAGTATGGGTGGTAAAAGATTTGCTACCAGCTTTACTCAGGTGGACCGAAGGTCACAAGACTCTCAGATCTACTTGACCAGTGAGTCTTGGCAAGAGCATCTATTTCAAGCCTAAAGGATAAATGAGGCAGAGCTGTGACAAATGGAGCCTATTGAGTGGAAAAAAAGGACCCTGGATCACATTGTGGCCAGACCGGGGAGCCAGTGAAGGCGTCTTGCAGTCCTACAACTAGAACCTCACTTATGGGATTAAAAGGGAATTCTAACCACAGCCCTAGTAATGGAGTTCTAAGAATGAGGAGTTTAGGAAGAGATTTTTTTGAGATACTGGTAACAAAGGAACTGCAGCAATCAATGCCGTGCCAATAATGACTCCAGCCTTTATAGGCGTATGTGTTTCAGTCATAATGGAATAATCTGTCTGGCAATTTGAGGTAACAATTTAACAAGGGAAACGGATTATTGATGTGGTCGTCTCTACACAATAAAAAATCAAAATTGACTCCATCGATTTAAACTCTTTCCTGAGAAAAAGTGTCAGTCATTAAAATGTTCAATAAGCAAATGCATTGATCTTTTTAAATGTTGTCCTTGACGTCAACAGTAAAAATTCTGGGGCAAATGTATTAAAAATTGATGCAGCGCATCAAGTTACCTTTGCTGCCCCGTGATTGAGAAAGGGCAGGAATGCGCTGTATCTAACTAGTGTGCTGCAGAACGCAGCACACGTAGAAAGAGGAGAAATAAAGATATTTGTTTGGCAACACCTGGGGAGGCGTAGAGTTTTTACGCATTCCCAGGTCTACCGGTAATGGGAAATCTGAGAATACGCCAAAATCCATGGGTGGATGTGTGGGAACACCCACGAAACGCCTCCCGGGGGCAGAGTAACTCAAGGCAGCGCCACTGTGCCGCCTTCTTGGAGCTGCACTGTTGTCCATTCTTCTTCTTTCACTTTGATCCAGTTTGACTTCGAGGTCATGAGATCTTTTTAGCTCACTGGATAACAATTTCCACATTATAGTGCACCAGATGTCTGATGCTCACAGTCCCAGAACCCCCAACGGTGAGTCCTAGATGGAACCAGGTCGAGAGTCTCGCATCCAGTGCGGGCTGTCACACACTTTCAAATACCCGACGTGTGATTGTCTCTCCCACTGGACCCCTGATGCACACCCCAGTTTTGTTTCGTTTAATTGTATTTTTTATTATTTTTAATGGGTGCTTTTTTTTGCTTTTAAGCTACAGTGAATTTTGTCTCAAATTGTAAAACTGATCACAATGAATTTGTTGAGGTTTCCATTTTTTAAACACTTTCACGGAAAGAATAGAAACCTGCAATAAGAGAACAACTTGAAAGGCAGAAACATGTCTATGGCGAAGCAACAAAAGTTGTGCAGATTTGGGAGGGTGTGGCAGGAGGTGGAACGGGTGGAGTGGAAAGGGAGAGACAGAGGGACGTTTCCATATTCTGACAGAGAACTGAAAGGATAGAGGAGAGATGAGTGTTCAGGTGAAGGGGGGGAGGGCATTCCAGAGTCAGAGGAATAAGCAGGACCAAGAGGAGGTCAAAGGAAGAAGGTGAGAGGAGAGAAGGGGGGTGCAGAGCAGAGAGAACGGGCAGGAGGGAAGGTGGAGGGCGAGGACAGGAATAGCTTTAAGTTAAAGTAAAAGGGAATGTGAAACACATTATTTGACATGTTAGGTGGGCAGGCTGAAATTGGATTAAAGAGAAAGGGCAAGCAAAGACTGGAAGGCTGCAGCTAAAGAAATGCATAGGGGCTGAGGGGTGGATAAAAGAAGTGGGTGGGAGGGAAGTATAATAGTGAAGGGGGAAGAGGACAAGTGTATAGTCACTGGCACAAAGAGGCAGGGCGGGGTCTGCAGTTACAAGTCGGATTCGATGGAAGCAGGGCTTTAAGTGGGATAAAAAAACAGGGGAGTCTATTAAAGGGTGTGTCTAACGTAAATAAGGGCATGCCCTAAAAACACCTTAACTAAAAATCTGTGCTTAGCATAGTGTGCTGCCCATCTGGTATTTTGCTGCTTCTATCGTTGCATCCAGATGTATAATACAACAAGTAACATTACACCTACAACAAGCCAGGACTATTGGCTTTGCCAGTCGTTGTCTGCTGCATAAGATAAATAGGCAACAACTATGGCTTAGTTGTGTATAATATTGAAGATCCTTCCATTCTGAAATGATGAGACTGAAAGAACTATAACCAGGCTAGTTGAAGTTATTAGTTACTTAAAAGACAGTGAAGGGTGGTTCTGCTGCAGAGCTAAGATTTTTTTTTCACCCTGAGGGTGAGGGCAAAAATGGAGAGCCCGATAGGGACCGTCTCAACACTTGCGATTTAGAACTGGCGGCGCTGAGCTCCGGCAGGGCCCGGCCCACTTAAAGCCCTGTATGGAAGTATGGATGGAGAGAGGGGTGGCACCCAGATTATAGGCAGAAGAGGAGCAGGCGTGTCTTAGGGATGAGATAGGGGATGGCCCTGGAGAGCAGTGGCGGCTCGGAGAGGGAATGCTGTTGGGGCGGGGCAGGGTGGGGGTGGTAGTGGAGTTGGACATACGACGGCAAGGAGTAAAGTAAGTAAATAAATAAATAAAACTATTTACCTTGCGCTTGCTGCATCGCCAACTCAGTGATGCACTGAGTTGGCGATGCAGTTGAGCAATTGTTGCAATTGAGCACGACCCATTCTCTCTAGCTGTAGGAGTGGTGAGAGAGTGAAGGTGACTTATTGAATGTGCGAGAGGAATGAACCCCACTCATCCTCCAGAGCTGCATGTGGCACAAGCGAGAGGTCAGAGGTGAAAGGCTCGTGAAGGAGGCGCTGCTCCACCTTCTGGGCAGGGCCCTCAGCATGGCCGCCTCTTTCCGCGCTGCGATGGTGAAGGTGAAAGGTTGAAGGTGTGCACAGAACACCCTTCAATCAGTTATTGTGACAGGTGAGAGGTCAAGGGTGAAAGGTGGCTTCTGGGCAGCGCACAGAGCACGCCTGCTTTTTTTCCCTGCATTTCGGAGGGGACAAAGTGAAGGTGAAAGGTCGAAGGTGTGCACAGAACACCGCTCAATCACCGTGTGTGTCAAAGGAGAGTGCAAGGGTGAAAGGTGCCTTCTGGCAGAGGTGGAGTTCAGCATGCCCTGCCCTTTCTCGCTGCAGAAGTAATGAGGTGACGTAAGCGAGAGGTCAAGGGCAAAATGTGCCTTCTGGCTTGGAGCGTAGCCTGCCATGTTATTACTGTGATGCAGGGATGACGTGTTCGTAAAGTTCCGGAGGATGGGGCCGTGGCGCAAGCCCCTGGGCGCAGGGTCGGGGAATGGGGTAGGGGAAGCGGAGGTTTAAGGTTTCAGGGCCCCGCTCAGCCCTTCGAGGGGCCCAAGTTCAGTCTAAGGCATATCTGTGAGATATGGGCAACTGAGTTAAACATGCACAGACCCGGGGCGGAGGAGGAAGGAGCTGCGGGGCAGGGACCCTTGCTGTATGGAGGGGGGCACGGTTTAGCTCAGCTCGAGATACTGTTGGAACATTGAGTCCATAACGATCCGAGCTTTTCGAAGCTTTCTGCCTTCCGCCCTCACCATACCTAAAATGTGGCTTATGGCCAGAGCTGCTGACTTTGGAGCTGGGGAACCGGCTTCGAGTCTTGGCGTCAGCTCAACATCCTGTGATTCTGGGCAAATCACTTAATCTCCCGTCTAAAAACTGAATGTGAACTTGTTTAATGTAACTGGTGCTTAAGTAAGGCTCTGCAATACTTCTAGGTTGAGTTTGCAGTATATGTAATATATATATATATATATATATATATATATATATATATATATATATATATATATATATATATATATATATATATATATATATATATATATATATATATATATATATATATATATATATATATATATATATATATATATATATATATATATATATATATATATACACCTGCACAAAGAGGTACATGGAAAGCATTACCATAAAAAGGAGTGACAATCGATGCCCATTTAGTGGCTGGTTTGTACAAAGTGAAACCAGAAAACATTGACAAATCACAGCTTCATGCTTAAATGGTGTAAATTTAGACAAATATTTTATTTCACTAAAGCTCACTTTTTTCATAGTCACACATGAAAACGCTTTCAAATACAGAATACCAGCTGTATAACAATCTAATGTGTTTGATGTAATAGACTATAATGTTGCCCCATAAGAAACACATACAGGGTTCACATGACAACTGTCCTTTCTTAGTTTGCTCCTGGCACTGTCGCCAATGTGCGGACGGGGCAGGAATGGATCTACTTTTATGATTAAGAACGCTCTCTTTTAATAAGTACTTCTCAATGCAGTGCTATATTAATGGGAAACCTTAAAAATGTTATATATACTTTATTTTGATTTTGAAGAGACTTTGTCATATTTACATAGCAAGCATTTTCTGGGCTCGGCCGTGCACCCTTGGCTCGGCTCTGGTTCGGTCCCGCCTGTTATCTTGTTGGCTCGCCCACCTCTAGCTGTATGTAGCGCAGAGATAATAAATAAAGCGAAACAACCCGTTAACAGGAGCAACAGCTCACAACAGGTGTGCGCAGATAATCTCACATGTAATGGCGCACACCATGAGAGGAAAGGTAGGCTGGCGAGTACAGGTGAGGACAGCTAGATTTAGACAGAGAGACTCGCAGGTGTACACACACACACACACACACTTCCGGTGTGGGAGGCATGACTCACAGATAAAGGACCGGCGCCTAGTTAACCCTTTGTCCCGTCGGTGTGTGTTGCCGGTGGACGGGGTGCCTGCTTCCCCAACCCCACACCAGGCGGGCGGAGGCCCCGCCCCTCCTGCCTGTACATGATATTTCACAGGGTAATTACCAGGCGAGGCAGCACAGACCGGCACAGCGGGGAACCTGCTAGTTAGGGAGATGGCAGATAATTTGGCAGTTATGATAATGAGAGCACAGAAACCGGCGCCTCGAATCCGAATTTTTAGCCGCTTGGCGACAGAAGGACGGGACGGGCGCCCGCTCAAAGCACAGCCAGGGGTTCAGAATGACAAATAATACATTGCTGCCGCTACCTTGTGGATTCGTAGCGCTGTAACTACTGTGACTTCTAATCCGTTGATGGACTTCCATTTAATCGGCCTCGGAAAGTTGAAACACCAAGTCGGCCCTCTTGATTAGGAGCTGGCGATCTGAAGGCTGCACACAGAAAAGTGCAGCACGTGCCTTATCCCGCTCGCTTATGTTATCTACACCAGAAACTGTGCCCAGTAGGCCCCTGACACGGCCAGAACAGTGCATGGGCGTTCCACCATTCGTCTTCGACCAAATAAGTCAATTACCCCAGCCCCCCTGTCTATATATGCGATGTGCATCATATCTGTGGGGTGTAAATGTCTCCTGCTAAAATGTGGACCAACACACACCACAATCTCCTGTGATGTACGTGCGTTGTGTTTGCTGCGTACGAGTTGTGTGTGTAGTGTACTTACATTTAGTGGTGTGTATCGAGTAGTACTACTGTGTATGTGTGCAAAGTGCTTTTTACTTTCCTACGTTTGCTACTATCACCCGAAAGCAGCTGCACTTGTGTGACTTGTGCGGGGTTCAAAGGTTGTCGTGCTGGTAAACGCAGTATGTTGTGTGTTGCTGGGCCCGCCCTGGAAAGCACAGCACTGGCCAACGCAGCTTGTATGTAAAGTGCGCGACACTCTATTCATGTCGCCCCCGGGTCACAGCGAAGGCCCGGATCCTGGCTGGTTAAGCCTCCATCGGCTCTCAGCACACAGGCCAATCAGCACGCAGTGGTGATTCTCACGTAGCCGGAGCTCAAAGAGCACAGGTGGGCGGATTACCCATCCCAGAAGGAAGCCCTGACGAATTATAGTGACAAACAGGCAAAGGACATCACCACGGCAACACGCAGCCCCCATTTTAGCGCTCCGTTCTGGGCGAATAGCGTACTCCTGCCCTCTAGGCGGGAGGGCTGGCGACCAATTCCCCCTGCCCTCTAGCCAGAAGTAATGTTGATGAATCGTTCCTAGCCTGGAGCCGGAATGGATGGCAAAACATCCCCCTGCACTCTAACAGGAAGGGCTGACGACCAATTCCCTTTTCTCTCCAACTGGAAGGGCTGGCGACCAGTTCTCCCTGGTTTCTCAGCAGAAAGTCTGTTGTCAAACTGTTCCATAAGGGCATGTGACACATTCTTCCTCCCACTAGCCAGAACGGCTAGTGACAAATACTAGCTGCCCATTTAGGCATACGGTCTGGCGACGAGTGTTGTTCCTGCCTCTAACCTAGTTCATGTTGAGGTGTTTTGTGGTACCCAAGGCCCTCGAAGGCTCGTCCTATGTGTCATCTGATGCTCACACTCCTGGACGTCACTCACTTTGGTCAAAATCACAGTTTCTTATAAATGGTAAAATCATCACATTATCCGTCAATGACAACTGTCCCCGAGCCCATGCCTAAAAATACGACTTGTAGGCAACTGTATCATGTATTATTGTAGTGGTATCAGTTTTTGCACATTCTACACCACAGGACCTCTACTACTCTTAGAGCACGGAAACATCTGCAAAACCTAGGAAAAGCCGAAACGTGTTGATGACTTTGGAATGTGCTTGAAAAGTACCTGTCTTCAGCAGGCAGGCACTTTATAAACGGTACTGCTGGGGGACCATGAAATAAATCATTGAGCGACTTCTCATGCAATCACTAGGCGAAGAAAATGGAAAGGTGCAGCTTCTGGGGTGACGTCCCTGATGCTGGGAAGAGATGTGGCTGCGAGGTGGCTAGTAGGTCACAATGAGTGATTTCATTTTTTTTTTTCAACCTCTACTAAGATCAATGGAAAACTTTGCCACATTCCCATGAAACACACGACTTTTGCTACAATTTATGTGCCCTTCTTTAACAGAAAAAGAGGCTGAATAAAATATGCCCTCAGAAAACAGAGAAGACCTCATTAAGAGGTTGGAGGACGCAAACCTCCCGTGATACACTGGGGGATGTCTCGCTCCGCCATCCTTGTGGTTCACCTGCCTCATTTAGATATCATAGGACCAGTGGGTTTCTGATGCCGATGCCTCCATGGGCCCCCTTTTAAGATGCCCATTGCCAGCGGCCTATCTGTCGCAGGGGTACTACTACTGGGATCTCAGTGTTGGAAGGCCCAGCCTCTTTATGGAAGGCCTTCCAAAGCTGACTTTTCCTGCCCGAATCCCCAAGTCGAGGCATGGCGGTCCCCAACATGAAAAAAGCACAAATGTCACCCATGGAGAAGTGTGGCTCACCGGTTAGAGGAGGCAGTCCCTGATGCAGAGGTCAGACCCGGGACCAGGGTTCAATCCCCGACGCGGCAGGGCCTTTAGCTCAAAATGATCACGGACTCGATAATTCTCGCCTCGGTGCCTACTCGAATCGTGGGTTCACACTCTGCAACTCTGGGCTTGCTTAATCTCCACTACGGCCCCACCGTGATGGGATGCCTGGTCTTCACCTTGGGGATGCCCAGTAGGGGTAATCTTGCAGGGAAAGGCCAGGATGGGTTCCCAAAGCAAGCGCCTTGAGACCTTACGGTGAAAGGCGCTATATAAGAACGTATGATTTACGATTTATTTTATACAAGGAGCAAAGTTTGTGGGCCTTAGGGATTTTTCAAAAAAGTTTTTCAGAAACCACCTGACTTTGGAGGTTTATTTCTGCAGAACGAAAAAAAGGCCAAACAGACACCATTACATGGCAGGCTCTATCGACATTTAAGTTTCTTTGACAGTGCACCCACTGTGTCGCTGATAGAAATGTTGGCAACATTTGTCCTCCTAATTCTCAGAGAACTCTCAACTTTTCAGGCAGGGACTCCACCCTTCCACTGGTTTGGCAGTCAAGTCGCCAAACTGAAAATTACCGGCTTACATTTCTTCTCCCGTGCAACGCCATTTTACACTTAAAAAAAAAGACCCCAGCTAAATGTTAACTTGCAGTTTAAGGGCTAGATGTAGGTAAATAGGTTTTACCGATTCTTAAATACCGAATTTTACCGATTCGGTATTTAGGAATCGGTAAAACCTATGTAGGTAAAAAATCGGTAAAAAATACAGATTCGTTAAGATTCGGTATTTACCGATTCGGTAAATACCGAATCGGTATTTGCTATTGAATCCTATGGGCCTTGAAGCCATAGGATTCAATAGCAAATACCACATGGCACAGGTGTACATGCACAGATGTGCATGTACACAAGAATTTGTTATTTACCATGCAATTGTATTGCATGGTAATACCGAATCCTGAAAGCCCTGTAGCAGTGGTAAATATGCTACCTACATTGGAAACATACAGAATCGGTAATTTTACCGATTCGGTAATATTACTGAATCGGTAAAATTACCGATTCTGTATGTTTTCAAGGGCCCTACATCTCCATAGCCCAATACCGGTCGGAAACGGCCGAAAATCGGTATTTTCGGCCGTTTCCGACCGGTATTGGGATACCTACATCTGGCCCTAAATGTCTGCATACGTTTTTTTGCCAGGCAATGTTCGATAAAATGAAAATTATCTCACGATGCAGAAAAACTGCACACAGGTGAACACAAATTGGGACATTTCGCAAAACTTAATGAGGCGCTAAACTGGGAGACTTTACACAACTTCATGTGCAAAAAAAAAATACACTTTGCACACCTTTAGCAATTGCCCATTTAAACTCCTGAGGAATCAGAAACCTGTGTCAGCCCAAGTTTACTGCAAAACGATAGGGGTTCACTCTGATCTTTCGTTCTCCTGTGAGAACTTTTTGGGGGGCCAGCCCCGTCTTTGAACTGTGACCTGCATCACTTCATCCATCCCGGTCCTCCTACTGGGCACTATGAATCACTGTTCTGCTCTTTTGCTATGTGGGTGAGGTGCTTAACAGCCATATTGTAACTAGATCTGGTGGCTCAGTGAACTAACCGCATGCACTTCAGAAACCCGTGTGTGACCTCATGGTCACGGTGGGTGCACTCAGCCTTTTATCCTACCGGGGTTAGTAAAATGAGTCCATTAAGCTGAGTTGTGTATTAAAAACACCTTTTATTCAGGCTTCTGCTAATGTGCACATGGAATCAATCTCCCACTCTGTCTCTTTCTCTCTCACCCTACAGATCTATATATCTCTATATGTGTGCGTTTATAATATATATATATATATATTTTTTTTTTTTTGTCGAGGGGGCAGGGGGGTCTGCCAATACATTTTCACCTGGAGAAAAGACTTTGAGTGCCGTCTATCTTTCGTGTGACACAGCGGATTGTGGCGAATATATATATATCTGTTGGTTAAGGAAACGCAAGAGGAAAGCGATCAGGTCAGAATGATCACCACCTTTAATGCAAAATCAGGCGATCTGGTGCAGTCTTTCAAAAGAAACTGGCATATATTACTAACAGATAACACCTTAAAAAGATCTATTTCCGAGAGACCTATGATAACATATCGGAAATGCCAGACATTATCAGATCACCTAGTCCATAGCCACTATACCCCCTTGAAAACAACTGTAACCTCTAATAATGTCACTGGATTTTTCCCGTGCTTACGATGTAAGGCCTGTAAGCATAGCCAAAAAGTGAAAGAATATCCTGGTAGAACAGGAGAGAGTAAACCCAACAGAAAAATTATGAAACATCTCAACTGTAATTCTGAGTTTACAATATACTGCTTGGAGTGTCCTTGTAAAAAACGGTATATAGGCAGTACTATCAAGCCAACAAAACTCAGAATCTTGGAGCATATGCGGGCTATCGCGAACAATGATAAGACCTATCCGGTAGCCCGTCATTTTGCCGAATTCCACAAAAGCAATAGAGATCTGCTGAAGTTCTACTGCATTGATCAGGTCATGAAATCAGAACGCAGTGGTAACAGGGAAAAGACACTGCGTATAACAGAGTCGAGGTACATTCTGGACCTTAAAACGATGGCGCCATGGGGCCTGAACAATGATGCAGAAATGTGGGTTCACTTGTAGAAAAGATTGAGGTATATTCTGAAAGGTTACAGGGTATGTATAGAAAAGAACTCCTCTCCATACACTAATTATGTAAATACATCTGTACATATTTAACTATGCTAGCGCGATCCCGGATGGGAACCATACCAGTATGTAAATATCTGTATCATAGGTGATCACAGCCCATACAGGGCTCCAAAACACGATGAGAATATAGAAACAACTGATGTGGAAGTGTAAATATTCAAATTAATAATAGGGGATACACCCCTGAATAGTTAATTTTGAAAAGTAGGAGATAATTTCCCTGTTTCTGAAATGTAAATAGGAAAAATTATCATGATACAGTATATGAGTGCACGCCATAATATTTGGAAGTTTGTCAAAGTCACCGTTTTTAACTTTGCACTTGAGCACTTTATGTATAGCCATTTGTTCCAAATGTAAATAGTTGTAAATACTACACTATAAGATGGCCGCCGTTTCCGTGTTGAACACCATCATCTATGTTCATGAAATGAAATGCAGCGGCTGGTTTAAAATGGCTTCGGATTCACTGCACAAACTGACACTCACGAAGCTAACTGGCGAAACGCGTCTGTCAGGGGTGAAGGGGGGTTTGGAATGAATAAACTTTGAAAAACATCTTAAACTTCGGAGTGCTTGCCGTTCTTTTAACCTGCATTGGTTGGATTGTGTGAATATATATATATATATATATATATATATATATATATATATATATATATATATATATATATACATATATATACATATATATACATATATATACATATATATACACCAGTGGTGGGGTTGCTACTGGGTAGTTAAAGTTAGGATTACTTTTCCATAGGGCCATCCAGCTCCACGTCACCCATGGCGAAGGACATCTTTACCTTTTTTTTTTAACAATGGTTAAAGGGACATTCTAGTTAAGTGAAAATCTAAGCTAAAACTTACTATTTTAATTTGACAAAACCATTGAAATTTGCTAGCTATAATTATCTCAAGTAACTATAGGTCATGCCCTAAAGTAACTATAACTCATACCCTTGCCAAGCACGGCTAATTACCTCCGCTATTACATCACTCGTGACATGGTCTATGACATCATTGATAACATCACTGCAGCATCTACAGTGAGATCACTGATCACTCAGTGCATGGCAGAGGGACGAGTTATGGTGGCTTGACTTAACTATAACAGGTTAATTTCAGTTGTTTTGTTAGTTTAAACATTGTGGGGCATATTTGCAAGCCCCTTCGACACTTTTGTCCTGCCGTTGCGTCACTTTTGTGATGCAGCAGCGGCGTACAAAATGCAGCCAATTTACAATGTTACGCATCTAGGGAGATGCGTCACGTTGTAAAGCCCTGTGTCACATTATACCTGCGTCAGGTATAATGTATGCAGGGGTGGGCGTTCCCACGCAGGAAAGCCTCGTAGAAGTGACGCAGTGAAATCTACAAGATTTCACGGCATCACTTCTTGGATGCTACTGTGTCAAAACCTTACTCTGCTTCAAGCAGACGTAAGGAGTGTCACAGTGTAGTAGGAATAGGCCTCAAAATGCATAGCTGGAGTTGCAACGTGCTTGCTACACGACTCCAGCAATGCATGACTTTTGCCCCAACAAATGTGCTAGAATTTCTGAAGCATCTATCAATCCTTGCGCCAAGGTGGACCGTATTGTAACTGCTGCGCATCCATGGTGACGCAAGGGTTTCTCAGGGTGGCGCAGGGAAAGTGCGCATAGCTACAGATGCGTCACTTTATTGTAAATCTGCCCCTGTATGTTTTAACTGACATTTTCACTTCACTATGCATCCCTTTAACCGGTGTTTTTTGAGTTAAGTTATATATATTTATATAGACATGCATTCATACGCGAAACACAAACATACACAAAAATCTACAGATATACGGAATAACCCACAGAGGTTAGCTCTGCCTCAGAGGTAGCATCCCTTTTCACAGGTGCATAAGTAGCTCCTCATCTGTACTCACTCAGCGCTAGGGTTCCTATACTCATATAACCCAGGCACCACCACAGTACAGCAAAAAGGCATTTTTCCTCTTGCGCAATCCGTTGAGTTACACATTTTGCTTCCCTGCCCACTCTTGCGTGGCCGTGAGTGACACTGGGGTCTTTGGGACTCGCCTAGGTATCACTGGCGGTCTGGAGAGAATTCATTTCACCACATGCCTCCATGGAAGAGTTTTTATATAGTGTGCAAAGTTCTTGCCTACACCCCTGCTGGCTCCCACACCTGGAGAACCCTGGGAACGTTGTACCCAAACAGCTTTTCGTAAGATGCTCAAAACCTGGCTATTTCAGAAGCTGGAGGGGCATTTGTGGAGTAACCCCTTTCAGTATGGCTGGTTAGGTGTGTTAGGTTACGCTTGGCTGTAGGAAGGAAGTCCAATCCTAGCATGAGGAGACACCTTAGGGTGTAACTATGTGCTTTAGAAATTAAACTATTATTAAATGTAACATTAATATCCTGCCGCCTCTTACTGCCTCCTTGGTGAGTTGAGTGTGCGCCATTTTTTTGTACACTGTTTGTATTGAGACACTGCATTTTTTCTCACGCCCATAGCAAAAGGGAGGATAGTTCCAAGTATAGTTTCCTTCTTTTAGCTCCAAACATGTCCTGCAAATGTTATTTGAGGCGTCGCAGCAGGCACCTGCCTCAGAAGTGCAGCAGCTGTGTCTGGGAAAAATTAAAAACTCACAGTTTGTCTTCCTCTGTCTCACACCTCCAACCCTCTGCAACGTCAGATCACACCTTCACCTCCATTCCTTCTCGTATTCTGGCAATATCACATCGCCTCGAACACCTCTTCCAGGTGACATCTCCCGTGCCTCCACCTCACCCTTCCTCGCTACTTCCTGGCTCGCCCCGCATATCCTTTCTCGCAGAGCCCATCTGTAACGAGCACACTGCATCTCTCCTCCTTTAACCTATGAATATATGAATCTGAAAAAGAAGGATACTTACCTGGACTACAATCTTCCAGTGGTTGGCATCATTCATAAGATTCTCATCATGAAGAAAAAGAATCTACACATCTGCAACTAAGCTCTCCACCGTCATATTCCACATGATCTGATGCTGGAGAGCAACAAGTATCTACTTGCCAGGTCTTCAGCATTAGCATCTCTCATAAGATCCAATTTCATAGGACAAGTAGTTGCTTACTTGTAATTTTGTCTCTGTGGCTGTCCCATGTTAGCATCTTTTTGAAGAGTCAATGCTGAAGAACAAGTTACTTACATTTAACTATAGACGTCCAGTGTTATCTTTCAGAGACAGTGCCTTCATTTAGGTCTCAGTATTTTGGTTCCACAATACTTTTCCCCCAATATCTTGACAAACAATCCTCTATTGCAGGCATCTCCAATGAGCAGCTCCTGTGCTACTGGCAGCACTCCTGTTTGCAGCGTGCAGACACACACAGACACACAAACGTACACACACGTACACACACACACACACACACAATTAGCGTACTTTCAAAATTCATAAGCTGATGTCTGGAGAGAAATGATTGGCTTTCATCTATGGCTTTTATGTAGTACATTTGTAAGGCATTCAACACTTTTCTACTTTTTTGCTGGCATCCCTTCCTGATGCACTGAGGTGATCACAGCAGGTAATCTAGCATGAGGCGGGTACTAATGTAATCTTGTATGATGTGGTTGCTATTACAACACTCATTACATTAGTAGCTCGGACTGATTTTCATTGAACATATATAGCTCTTATTACAGAAAAGGTTGGAGACCCCTGGTCTATTGATTGTACATTCAGGGTTAAGTGTAAAGTTGAGAGTCAGCTATAATGCTCTGATGATCCTAGAGGGGGATTAACTTACAGGCATGACTTGGGGCTGGAAGTCACAAGACTCGATCCTGACCCATGAGCAAACTCATGGGCTACACCCAGTCCACCAATCAAGATTGCTAAAGTCCCAACAGCACAAAGAGGCAGTTAAGGATCTGGCATAACAAGAAAACAGCATAACAAGGTGCTACAGGCATGTTCTGTAGAACTCTAGCTCCATACCATTATTCCGCATTCATCCAGACATTAGCCGACCTAAAACGAAGTTGGGAGATTTCAGACAGAGCAATGTTTCATGAAAGGCAAGCAGGGTTGGGAAATAGCCTGTCACAAGGTTGCACGTTCCCAAAACCTGCAGACTGATTGGTGGAGCTGTCATACAGCTCATCGCTGTGGGCAACACCTAACCCTATGTAAGATGACCCCCACGTCCTCAGGTCTGCACAGAAGGTGCCTTTATACCATGACCCACCCTCGATCTGCTTAGGCGACTTGCACCCTGATAAGGACATATCCAGGAGCGCTGCTGTCAGGACTAGTGACTCATACACTGATGTGGAGTCAAAAACTGCAGCTGCTTCTGCTGCTACTATCATTTTTGTCTAGAATAATACACATCTTTCCCTCATCATGCAAATTAGGACTTGTTTTGCCCAGCATTGCAAAAAAAAGAACAAAATAGCAGTTTTATTTTGGAGCCTGCCATCTCCTTTCTCCCTCTCAAATGCAGATAATCTGTGCTTGCACATCAGTGCCTGTTACTTTTTATAAGGAGCAGCTTGGCTGAACCCCCTTATTCAAGCGCCTCCATATTGCTGTGTCAGCATAAACCTTCATTTACAAGTCAGACAACAGTGTGCTTGCTGTCCATGGTGCTGACTGAGCCATGCATTAGCACTACAGCCTGTGCTGTAATTTACAAATTACCATGTGCTGCTGCTCATATCTCTGAGTGTACTTACTGAATTAATTTTACAGTCTGTGCTGAAGTCCACAAATCTCAATCAATCAATCAGGATTTGTAAAGCGCAACTGCTTCACCTGTGAGGGACTCAAGGCGCTGTGGGATCATGTACCTATTGATTGAACATCCAGGTCTTGAGGTCCTTCCTGAACTGATGGAGGGACGCTGGAGCTCTGAGGTGCAGGGGGAGGGGGTTCCAAGTCTTGGCTGCCACATGGGAGAAGGAGCGGCCTCCGCTGCTTGCTCGCTGGATGCGTTGGGTGGCTGCTCGGAAGAGGGATCAGGAACGAAGCTCCCTGGTGAGTTGGTAAAAGTTCATTTGTTGTTGAGGCATGTCGGTCCTTCGTTGTGTAGTGAGCAGCTTGAACCAGCATCTCTTTGCGGCGGTGCCGTGAGTTACCCTTCTAGTCTCTGCTGCGCTCGGCGGCGCTCGCTGTACTCAGTGAAGTGAGGCCACGGTGTGTGATGTCCATGTTCCGACAGTGCTGCGCATTAATATCACGGCTACAGCCCGCCTTGCTGATTGCGCTGCTTAGCAAATATTACAGCGTGCGTGCTGTCCATTGTGCTGACTGCGCTGTGCAGCAACATTACAGCCTGTGCTGCGGACCATGGTGCTGACTGCTCTGTACAGCTACATTACAGCCTGTGCTGCTGTCCATGGTGCTGACTGCTCTGTACAGCAACATTACAGCCTGTGCTGCTGTCCGTGCTGCTGACTGCTCTGTACAGCAACATTACAGCCTGTGCTGCTCACCATGGTGCTGATTGCGCTGAGCAGCAGCATTACAGCCTGTGCTGCTGTCCATGGTGCTCACTGCTCTGTACAGCAACATTACAGCCTGTGCTGCTGACCATTATGCTGATTGCGCTGAGCAGCAACATTACAGCCTGTGCTGCTGACCATCGTGCTGAATGCGCTGTGCAGCAACATCACAGCCTGTGCTGCTGACCATCGTGCTGAATGCGCTGAGCAGCAACATTACAGCCTGTGCTGCTGTCCGTGGTGCTGACTGCTCTGTACAGCAACATTACAGCCTGTGCTGCTGTCCATGGTGCTGACTGCTCTGTACAGCAACATTACAGCCTGTGCTGCTGACCATGGTGCTGATTGCGCTGAGCAGCAACATTACAGCCTGTGCTGCTGTCCATGGTGCTGACTGCTCTGTACAGCAACATTACAGCCTGTGCTGCTGTCCATCGTGCTGATTGCGCTGAGCAGCAACATTACAGCCTGTGCTGCTGTCCATGGTGGTGATTGCGCTGAGCAGCAACATTACAGCCTGTGCTGCTGTCCATGGTGCTGACTGCTCTGTACAGCAACATTACAGCCTGTGCTGCTGTCCATGGTTCGGACTGCTCTGTTCAGCAACATTACACTTTGTGGCGCTATCCGAGGTGCTGGCTAAACTCCGTGCAAGTAACATAACAGTCCGTACTGTTGGCCACGCTGCTGCCTGTAATTCAGTAACGTCACGGCCTGAGCTGCCGTCCACCGCATCTACTTCTACATTTGAGCATTCTAGTCCGCCATTGTGTGCTCCGGGACACCTTTCTGCCACCCCATGTATATTATGTTTCTCGCCTCTAAGTTGAAATGCAGCCTTTATCTCTAAAAAAAACAGAACACGCCAGAATGTTTGCTTTACATAGAAGACGTAAAGCAGTCTTTGCCCACTTGAGCCAGCCCAAGCTTTCCGCAACACCCTTTCAAATAAAATGTGACCGTTGCATGTTCGAGGGGGTTCTGTGTGTGTGTCTGTTGTGTAATAACTGCAAATATACTTCCTAGCAAGCTAACAAAATGAGTACCCCAGCGTCCCTCAGAACTGTACATTTACAATAGGGTGACGGTTGTATGATTTTACAATTTACTCCACAGCACTCCCCGCCCGTCTTCCTCTATGCACGCTGTTGCAGCATTTCCAAGGGTGGAAACATTTTCAGATGACAATCAGACCTGATAAACCTCCACTTCAACATCCTATATGTTAATCATTCGTAACACAAAAAAATGGGACTTGGCCTTATAGATTTGCAGGTGAAAGAAGATTTTTTTTAAAATGCATGTTGAACAATTTGTATGAGATTTATTTTGAAGTAAGTGTGGGAAGGAAGTATAGAAAAGTAATTTTTGTAAAACCCGGGGTCAAAAACAGAGCAGTTACTGATCTGCGTGTATACCGGTGCCCACTCCTTTTAAAATCTGAGGTCCAATTCATGAAAAAAGCAGTAATTCTGCGCACGTATTTTTACGTCTTTGTGGTGGTGTAAATATACTACAAATCTGTATCAGGCACATGTTTTCAGACATAGGTGTTGCCTCCAACTGGCATCTGTTCCCACTACAGAGTTTCTTTATTTTGTTTGAGATTTTATATAGCACACTCAAGACACAGGGGCATCAGAGCGATTTACAGAGAAAAGAAGTGTACATAATCTTACAGAACCAGGCAATAGTAGGAAAAAGAAGATGGTAATCTCGAAAAAGCTCCAATGCAGAAGAAACAGGTACCTGTAGGGGTTGCACCCATAACGAAGAATGAAGAGCAGGGTGTATAGGGCATGTCAAAGTCAACAAAGGTCAGAAAGGAAGTGAAGAAGACACTGGCAGGTAGAGACACGGGGATTAAGTGTTTGTGTGTGTGTGTGTGTGTGTGGGGGGGGGGGGTGAAATATTGATTAATAGGAACGTGTTTAGGATAGAAGTTGAAAGTGAGCAAGGAGACAATACTAAGAATAGGAAGCAGGGCAACATTCCAAACTCCCAGAGCACATGCAGAGAAAGACTACTTTCAGAGTACCCTCCTGTTAAAAAATGGTGCGATAGGGAAGGCCCTGCTCCAGAGATCAGTAGTACTGTGGCATACAGGTGGGCCTTGGGAAAATGTAAATGACAGCAATATCAATGGGGGCGTAGGAACATCCCACGCTGAATCTTGGGGAGCGCCAGTGGGCCTTGGCCTCTAAATTTTCAGACGTTACTCCAGGTTTGAAGTGGAATATGTTTTTATTCCAATTATATCAACATTGTGGTATATTCAAACATCATATATTCAATTGTAGATTAGTCATTGGAATCGTTATAATCCTTTAAACATCCCGTAGTTAATCCCAATGCATTTCGGGACATGGAGTCCCTTCATCAGGGGATCTGGTGAGGAGATAAACATCGTATTAGGGCGGACACAAGGGTAAAGCTCATCTAACACCCGTGGGATTAAAGAAACAGAAAAGTGATTGCGTCGTGTGAACCCGATCTGGTTACTAGTTATGTGGTCCATTGCGTGTCGGGGTGATATTAGCATGCAGGTGATTTAAAAAAATATGGGCTCCATAGATCTAGCGTCAAGAGAAACGGCATAAAATCAAAGTCTGGCAGAAATCTCTGAGACAGTGTTCCAGTGATCGAGAACGTAAACATACTATTACACGCGAGGGTAAAGGTCGGGTGAAAGTGCTCCAGTGATCGAGAACGTAAACATACTATTACACGCGAGGGTAAAGGTCGGGTGAAAGTGCTCCAGTGATCGAGAGCGAGAACACACTATTACACACGAGGGTAAATATCGGGTGTATAAACCTACCGACAGTCAAAATTGTTATAGTGAATGAATACCAGTGCTCGAGGTGCAACCAGTTCTAACGGACTCAAAGGTCCGGTGAAAAGTGCCTGCTGGAACTCACCAAAGGGTCGGGCGTGTAGTTAGTAATCCGGCGTTTCCGCGTTCTGTGAAGCTGAATGGCGTGTTATGGCAGTTAATAAAGTAAAAAACGGACAACGTGATTAGGAGAGTACGTGAAACAAAAAGTGGACTAAAATGAAAGTGTTAAGGAGTGAAGCGGTAACAAGTAAGAAAACGGACCATAGGAGAAGGCTAAGACGCTAAACACTAACAAGGGACTATGTAAACATCTAACGAGGGAGTTTACTACTAAACATGATAAGATCTAAATCAAAGACATTAAATGATGCGGTTCAAACAAGGAAAATAGTATATGTAAAAAACATGAAAGGTAGAACTGAAAATATGCGAGGTAAAAACAGAGGGTAAGAAAGTTATAAAGGTGGATAGAAAGGATAGGAGAAAATAAGTAAATGAGGATGAGCTGGAAGGTTTGAAGAAAGTTATAAAGGTGGATAAGGAGGATAGGAGAAAATAAGTAAGTGAAGATGAGCTGGAAGGTTTGAAAAAAGGACAGTTTTATAAGAAACAACTGAATTCTGTACGGTCATTAAGACCAAACGGTTGACAAGAATCCAAGATTTTCATCCAAATTAATTCTCGTTGTAAAAGTCTTTTATGATTGTCAACTCCCGGTCTCATGGGGACAACCTCCAGTGCCAGGAACCTCAGTTGACTGATGTTGTGTGAGGCAGATATGAAATGTGCGGCCAGCGGAGATTTAGTGTTTTGGGTTCGGATGGTGCTTTTATGTTCCGTGAGACGGGTCTTTAGTTTCCTCTCGGTCTTTCCAACGTAAGGTAACCCACATGGGCATTTAAGTAGATATACTAAGTTCATCGAATCGCATGTGGCGTTGGTTTTAAGGTGTATGACTTTGCCCGTACGTGGATGGTTGATGGAATTGCCACTGATTATATTATGACAATGACCACAGTTGTGGCATGGTTTCGTTCCAGAAAAAATTTCAGCTCTGTGTGGTTGACTGTATTCTAACATGTTCTTTAAGTTCTTTGCTCTTTGGTAGGCAAACAAGGGGGTACTGTCAAAAATTCCATGAAAGTCAGGTTCTAGTTGTATCATAGACCAATTATGTAAAAGGATTTTCTTGATGTTAGGGCTGTTAGATGAATATTTTGACACAAATACCGGTCTCTCAAGTTTTTTTTGACGTGTGCACTGGGACAATAGATCATCTCTGGTTTTAGTCTTTATGCGTTCTTGAGCGGCTGACAGAATTGTGTCTGGGTATTTCCTGTCTTTGTATTTGTGTAAGATGTTGGTTTCGGATTTTTGGTAATCTTGAGTTTCAGAACATATCCTTTTTGCCCGTAGCAATTGGGAATACGGTAAGTGTCTTTTCAAAGAAGATGGGTGACAGCTGGTGTATAATAAGGCATTGTTGCGGTCCGTATCTTTGATGTATAGACCGGTTTTTAGTCTGCCGTTGTTGATAGAGACCTGGATGTCTAAAAAGGGCAAGCTGTTAGAGTCCATGTTGTGAGTGAATCGTATGTGATCATCAACCTGGTTTAGATAGGTAAAAAACTCACTTATTTCTTCTGGAGTTCCAGACCAGATTAGAAAAATGTCGTCTATGTATCTCCAATAAGTCTGGATTTTATTGCGCCATTGAGGAATTTCAAGAATGTTATCTATTTCAAGCCGATGCATAAACAGATTAGCGTAGCTCGGCGCTGCGCAATTTCCCATGGCTGTTCCAACTCTTTGGAGAAAGAAATCGTTGTTCCAAGCAAAGTAGCTGTGATACAGCATAAAGTGCATTAGTTCCAAAATCAGTACCTTTAAGTCATCATCAATTGGGTGATTTAGTAGAAAAGATTCCAGGGCCTCTATGCCTCTTTTGTGGGGTATAGATGTGTATAATGCACATACATCGATTGTGACTAAAGTGTATTTGATGTTAGGAAGCAGGGTCACCTGGTTCATTTTATTCAAGAAATCCGTGGAATCACGTATGTAGGTGGACATGTCTTTTACAAGTGGTTGCAGGTACATATCCACAAATTTCCCAATGGGTTCATGGATCGAAGTTTTGGTCGAGACAATTGGTCTGAAAGGTGGTTGTTGTAGACACTTATGTATTTTGGGCAGCATGTGAATGCTGGGACATTTAGGATGCTGTTGAATCAAATATTTTAGGTCTTTTTGGGAAAGCGTTCCCATTTGTAGAGCTTTGTCGAGGATGGTTTTCAGAATTTTAGAAAAAGCTTGTGTGGGATCTGACAATAGTTTCATGTAAAGTTGTTCGTCATTAACATGGATGGTAACACTTTGATGATAATAATCATGGTCCAAAATTACCAATGCTCCCCCTTTGTCGGCTCTACAACAAGTGATGTTTCGATTGTTGGTGATTTCACGTAGGGCCCTGTAATCTTTGGTACCAAAATTCTTTACCTTGGATGGAGTTTTTTTGTGATGGTCTCGTAGTGCCTTGAGGGTTATTGTCTCATATGAATCCAGTATTTTATGGCTGACTGGGGCCATAAATTGGCTCTTAACTTTCAGTTCTTTACATGCGTGTTGAATGTGAGGACCCGTGGGAGGGTTCACATTAGTGAAGTAATGGCGTAATCGTAGAATCCGCATGAATTTGTAAAAACTGATTTCCGTCTCCAGTTCGTTAGAATGGTATATTGGGACAAAAGAAGTCCCTTTTTGTAGAACTTTCATCTGATTTGGTGATAGTTGAGTTCGAGATATGTTTATGACAAGTTGATTTTGCTCCTGGTTGCCTGAGCTATCGACGTAGTTGTTGGCTCTTGGGCGAGTTCTGCTCCACCTGAGTCTTCGTGGGTAACTGGGCCTTTCTCCAAAAAATGCACACCAGAAGTAGTTGGAATAGATTTGGAACAGCTTGTTTCAGTGTGAACCACAGCATCTGATCTGGTAGTGTCAGTTTGTGGGGTTGTCCTGGGAGGTTTATGTTGTGGTGGACCTCGTCTTTGGTAGGAGGACCCCTCAGAAGAAGTTTCATCGGAAGATTGATTAGCAGAAGATCTTTGTTGTCTGCGTTGGGCATAAACTTCTGCCCAACTATAAACTTCCCCCAATTTATAGTCCATAGTGTCTCTTATTGTGTAGTACCACTGGACTATAAACTAAACCCTTTGGTGTGCCACACCACCACTTTGTTTTGAACACAAAATGTAAATGACGCCAGCATAAATCGTATAATTTTGGGTTAAGCTTGCTAAGCATCATTCTTGAAATTATGCTACTACGCCACTTCATGGAAAACATTTACCATGACGCAAGGGAAAAACATAAGATGAACACTTGTTGTTTGTGGCTCTTTTTTCTTTTCTTTTTGCGCTATTTTTTCAGTGCAAAAAGTTTCTTTGTGTCGAAAATTGGTGGGAGTACGCATTTAGCTCTAAAATAAAGCCTGTATTGATGGAGCTACATTTCGCGTGAATATGTATATTTTGCTGAAATTTCACATAAGGATACGAAAGCAAATTACCTGAATTTCGCACACCCCTCCCCACAGAGAGGCTTTGGGCGGGGAATGGTGGGACACCAGCAAAGACAGAATTGCCGATTCAATGCCCGACAGCACCAGGTCTTGAATTACTTCTTTGGAGGTGTTGTTTTCGGAGACAGAGCTTGAGTCCACAATCCACAAATCAATCAAAGCTGATGTTCAGCAATGCTAGCCATGGCCGCCATGTGCTCCTGAAGGTTTAAGTGGGAGTTCAGACTGAATCCCAGGGGGATGACATTGTCAATGTTGGATTGGTTGCAGTTAAGGATATGGGAAAAGGATTGTGATGAAATAAGGTGCTATATTTTTTTACATTGAAATCGAGATGGTGCATGGTCAACATGTGAACGTTTTCTACAATGGAAAAGACTGCAAGGTGGAAGGGAGACTACTGCGCGAAATCACCCCTTTTCCCCCGCGGGGAACCGATTTTTCCTTCAGGAGAAAGCACTTCCCCTACACGGCCACCAAATGTGGGGGCAATCGGTAGCCCCTCTCTTCACCCATCTTGGAAGGACAGTTACTACAGCCCTCTCTGATCATTTCCATGGTAGGAAGCAGTTCGACTGCAGTTTGGACATGCCCACAAATTCCTAGTTTTGTGGACGTTCAAACTTCCGAAGCAAAGTGCACCTTGTAAAGTCTTCTCCACCCATCCTCGAGTGGCATTTGTGACTGAAGATTTCTAAGTATTTGTGGCAAAGATGTTTGCACCCATACAACCATTTATGCATGTCAGGAATCTCTTGTTGGATTCCTGTTTACAGCTGAATTTACCTTTTGCGAGGTGGGCCATTAAATAGCGCCTGGATGCTCTCACGGGTGATTAGCTGTGCTGTACAAATCCAGCTGGACTGATTGATTAATTAAATGGGAGATGGTCCCACGCATCTTAACTTACTGTCTCTATGACTGTGTCATGCTTGGGCTACTATCGGTGACAAATGACCCCAAATCATCATAACAGGAGGGCGAGACGCCAGGCACTGAAATAGAACATTCTTACCGAGTTCATTTCGAGCACAGTCCAATTGGCTGCGTTTTCCTCCTTCTTACTCCGATTTACAGCAAGGCAGATGATGGAACGAGCTATCAAACACTGCATCACTTCACTCGCCAACGCTGTCTAATGTAAGAAATCGCTATTCTTGTGCTCTGCGGCCCTCAAAACGTGTTTTATATATGTTTCTATAGCTTGTCCACCTTCTAAATTGTCTTTAACAGTCATCAAACAGCGTCTACTGTAGTTGGGAAGAGTGTTCTATGGCAGTTTGTGGGCGCAGGTCAGATTACACCTGAGACTGCGTTGACAATTCCAAGATCGATTGGGATTCGGCTGAAACAAGGTTGTGTTGGCTCCAGTTCTACTTAATTTGCTGGTCTCTGGTTTGCACTCGTCCTCGTCAGCTGTTAATAACAATCTACAGGCAGCTGCCTGATTGCCTGCGTTGGCTCCATTGTGCGCTGATGACTCGCTGCCCTGGGACAAGGCTCCAGCCGGTCAAACGCGCCAGTTGGACCCGTTAGCCGCCTACACACGTGTACATTCATTGCGGATTAACCTTTTCAGAATGGACATCATTGCTTTTGGCAGGGGGACCTTTTCATATTACTGAGGGAGGGAGGTCAAGCAAACCGAGCTATGACGCGATTGGGGTTGTTTTAAGGGGGCAGACACTGGACCAATGTCACTGAAGAAAGATCTTGGTGACCCGACGGGTAACAATAATACTGCTATATTGACCACTGGAGTCGCACTCTCCACGAACTGATAGGATTTCCTTTTAGGCAGCCAGAGCTCTGCTTTGTAAAGTTGTTCCATATCATGGGGTTGGCGGTCACAGGTCATCGCAGGTGTCTCGTTCACTTTATTTTCTCCAATTATTTTAGAATGAACAATACCTCGGGGGTGTCTTAGCGCCTTACACAGAACATACTGGTCCATAGTTACAGAGTAATATAAAAAAAATAACGAAGTTTTAAAAACAAGTTGGCAGTAAGATGGATCAAGTTACCATTACAGTGAGCGAGCATGCATGTACATGGTGGATTTTAAGCCACAGGCAAATTACTTAACGTTTGAATGCCTAACAAATATATATAATTTTTTAAAATACATACTGAAAGTCGATTCTGAACAATAAGCCTACCATCAATAAGTTAGAGAGGCTACAGTACATTTATGAAATGGAAGTGGGATGTTTCAAATTCCAAGTACAACTAAGTGGGCCCAAATAAATGTAAAATTGTATGACCCATGTTGGTGCATGGAGATGCATTGCACAGAATTCCAAATTAGGGGCCTGATCATGATGGCGGGGGACTGCCACTGTCAGGCCATTGGTGGCGGTCCACTGCCATCAGCCGCAGCAGGTCAGCCTACCTCATTAGAATGCGTTGGGAGGAGGCATCTGGTGGAGGGACCAATCGCCTGTTAACCACGGGCTCAAGGACCCAGTCGAAGGGATAGTTATCCTTACAATAGGGGTGGCGCCTGCTCAGGCACAACTGTAGGGATTACAATGTCCCTTTCTGCCTGCCATTTCATGGCAAGGAAGGTGGAAAATGACTTTCCCCCTGGCCCTCCGCTATGTGGTCTGGGGGCCCCTATGGCAGCGAGGCTTGTGCTGCAGCCCTTTTTCGGGCCACAGCACAAGCTTCAATGCTAAGAGGCATGTTTCCGACCGCCTCCACAGCAGTCGGATCGTAATTTGCCTAGCGGGACCGCGGGTTCTCTGTTGGCCAGTCCCATTCCAGACAGGATGGCGGTCAGATGCTCGTCCAACCGCCATCAAAATCAGCCCCTAAATCTCTGTATTTATGGCCAAAATATTTTAGCAATATTGTTTCACTGTACCACACGGACTGCCACATGTGTAGAGGCAACTTTAAACCTTAATGCCTAATTTACATAGACATTGTTTGTGTGTCAAGTAACTCACATATTTTTACCATATTTTGCATAAGCTTCCCTGTTTGAGGTGATTCTAAAAAATAATCAGGAGTGGAGTTATACATCTTTGCAAAACACTAATGTTCACACACATTGTTCACAAGATAGACAACATATCAGAGAATGAACATCAGAAATGTGCATTAGCGTATAAAGCACACTTTTCCACTGTCTGGGAAATATTTTTACAGATGGATAAACTAATTTCTGTACACCCACAATATGGATACAATTTGCTAAATTAGTGCAGCCATTTGGGTATGTGCTTATACTTTGTGTCAAAATAATTTGGGATGTCAGTAAGTATCTTTTAAGGAATACATTGAAAGTGGTTCACCACTTTTAAAATAGTTAGCTCTTGCCTGACCAAAAGGAACAATAATTTCCCCATCCAAGTGCTACACTTGCTGTTCTAGAAAATTTCCCCTGCAGGCAGATTTGCCATGGGAGTAAGAGGATTTTATTTCTGAAAACCACATATCAAACGTTTTGCACAGAGAGGGGAAACTTAGGTGCCGCTTTTGAACTGGGTGCTTCCCATCAAATAATGGGGCGTTCCCCCTGCCCTAAACTAGAATTTGGAATTCAACATTAAATTTAAAATTGTAAAACTTAAAATAGTATTTAGAAGTTAGAATCTAATTCAAGCTGTTGTGAAGCTATTCTGATTGACGCAGTTACATTACGTTATATGTTACGTCCCCGAATAAGGAGCTTTCTATTTTGATTAAATGATCAAAATGAAGAAGTAATGAACATGGCTCAAAAACTTGAGCCACACATAAAATAACTGTGGAGTACAGAAAACGGGAACCTAGTGCAAAGTTTGGAAATGCAACTCACAGTTCCAATATGGAAACGCCAAATGTTTGTTTCAAATGTACTGAAGTATTTTCCGTCAAAGGGAGAAAATCTCAAAATATTGCAGATGTTTTGTAGATTGTCTCTCTAATATTGCAGATACAGCTACCAATGTAGCTATTTTGTTGTGCTTCCATGAATTAATAAGGCATTATGTTGCAGAATCTTGAGTCATAAATTAATTTCCCCTTTGATTAAGAGCAAGGGTTCTTACTTTCCCAGAAAACAAGTGCACCAATGCAGATGGTAAGTAAACAATTGTTTCCTTGAATTTGCCTTTTTCTGATTTTCTTGGAATAGGTTCTATTAATAATCATAAACTGGAAATGTAATTCTACAAGGGGCAGAGTAAGTCTTTGCTTTGAGGATCTAAAAAGTAACCCCACAGCCTTACCAATGGTGTGAAGCTTGGATTTTTAATTGCTTGCCTGGCCAAGTTAACCACAAACACTTTGGAAGGTACTCGCAAACATAAACCTTTGTAGGGCAACTAAAATCTACCCTTCGATCAATAAAGTGTAATCACTTAGAAACGACAGAAAATGTGGCTCGCCCACTGGCATCGCTCTCACCACTTGTCTGAAAACCTACCGTTCACTAACACATCCTTCTCAAGGTCACGACTGCTTCACTCAGTGTGCACTCAAAAAACTGTGAAAGGCTGTAGTAAGTATGTGTAGTATGGCATAGAAATTGTGTGCAACGAACACATTTGCTTGTTGTATTGTGCTTTGTATTAAATCTCTCAAGCCTCTGTTTAATGTGAATGATCTTAGGTATGTAAAAGAAACCCTGCAGCACTTACTGGAAGGACCAACCTTGAAGGGAGTACGAGCTTTGCTTCGCTTTATAAGTAACCCCTTGGCGATTCGCGAAACTTAAGATGGTTGCATTGATTGAACGTGGCTGAGATATTTAAATGGACGCCAGGCAGTTTAAGCAAGGGGCCATGATTTCTTCCATTACATACAGTGTTTGTACAGTTTCCATTGCTTTTATGCTTTAAAGTGATGGATTTGGATAGTGATATTTATTGAAATATTTCGTCTGCCGATGTTGTTGTTATGGCATTTGCTGAAACAACAATAAATATGTGGAACGGGAAACATCATTTTGAAATGCTAATGCAGCTCTGAACTTTGGCTAATTCACAAATACACAACAAGATCTCATCATATTCCAATAAGTATGATTCAACTCAATTTGACAATTAGAATACAAAAAAAAATCCATTTACTTCCATCAGTCTATTATTATCCAGTGAAGATAGTTCATGTTACACAACTTGAATTCAATAATGAAAGCTCTGCTCAGAATGTTGTAACAAAGAAACAACGGAGGTAGAACTATGGCTATTATAATCCAATGAAAAGTCTTTCTTTTAATTTCAATGTGATCTAGCAGCGAACAGACCCTTTTAAAGAGATTGCTAAAATCAAACGCCGGCTGTTATAATCCAGTGAATCTAATTAAACTCCGGCAAATGCATTCCAAGAGATAATTGCAAACAGGAATTTCTAATCCGTACAAGATAGCTCCATGCGGAATGGATAATCCAACGGATATCGTTGAATGCTGTAATCCAGGACTACGGGTGGATATGAGGACAGCTCAAAACAGGCATGGGGATGGATCAACATGGGCTTTTATAATCCAATGGAAAGGAAATCACACAGACTGTTCATAGTCTAATGTTAGGATACAGTGGTGGTTGCTCAACACTAACCATTGTAACACACAGAGGTAAATGAACACAGACCCGTAGAATACCACAAAGCTAACTAGGGATACCCTGCTCTAGCCGAAAGGGAATGCCTCAACAAAAGCTGTTGCAATACAATGGAGAAACATCAACACAATCTGTTGTCATCTATAGGAAATACCTCAACACAATGTGTCACAATCCTGGGGATGATAAACCTCTTCTAGTCAAAAAGAGAGAAGTCAACACAGACTCTTATTTTCCATTAAAGAAAGTTAAAAACAACCTGAATTCGGTGGATATAGTTCAGTTTAGTTGTTCTAATCTAGTGGAAACTGCTCAACACTGGCTGTTCTAGACAAATGGCGATAACACATGACAATTTATTCTAGCATAGTGGGGGTAACTCAATGTATGCTGTTATGAAGCGGACATCTCATATCACTATAGTCCAATGGGTGCAACTCTGCAAAAATGGTTACAAGTCAATAGATATATTTCTTTCAACCCAGGTTTTCATACCCGAATGAAGAAAGCACCAGAAAGCATTTTATAAATCAATTGAGACAACCTCACCTACGCTTTTATAGCAAAACATAGACACTTCTAAAACAAAATGTTGTAAACAAAAGTAGATAACTTAACCCAGATGGAATAATCAACTGAAGGTACCCAGTTTAGATAGTATAATCAAGTTAACATTTCCAAGCTCTGACTGTTATAATCAAAGGGGGATCCAGCAACTGAGCCAGTCAAAATGTGTGAGGGGTTTTTATAAAGTGCACAAATACTTAAAGGGTGTCCTGGACCTAGAAGCAACATTGAGATATCAGGTATTACAATAATGATTTATCAGGAAATTTTAAGAGAGACAGATTTTAAATGCCGTGCAAAAAGGAAGGAGTTGGTTGAGTGCCAGTAGAAAAATTGGCAAAGAATTTTAAAGGTTAGCAACTAAGATGGGAAAAGTGCAGACCTCAGATCTTTGATCACAGTATCTGGTAATTCGGAGAAGGTGGATGGAGTCGGATATTAGACGCAGCAAGGAAGATGTGGCGCTAACCTGACATGAAAATACTTAAGGCAAAAGCAATGGAAGGCCCAGAACACACACAGTGCGATTTGAAAAGAATGTGAGCTGTTAGCAGGAGTCAATGAAGCAATTTGACAGCAGCAGCAGAGGAGGAATGAGGCAGTAGAACCAAAGCCAAGAAAGCAGCTGCATTTTGTACACTTTGTAGCTGTGTCAAAGTGTCAGAAGGAGATGCCAAAAACAAAGCATTACAATGGTCCAGAGGGCTGAGAATAGTGGCATGGTTGAGTGTAGGCTGAAAGAAATTGCTGAATTTTCCTCAGAATCTTCAATAGAAGCCAACAAGAAAGACAAAGAGAATGTGGACTATAGTTTCAAATTATGACTAGAGTTGTTTATTGATGATTTTTTCCAAGAGTTGTATGAGAAAAGGAAAAAGAAAAGTATGTTTGAGGTTTCCAAGAGTATACAGATCAGCCATTAACTTTTTCAGGGAGGTATGACCAAGGCATTTTTCCGGTGAGGCACGGTACAGAGAGAAACCAGAGGAAACCAAGTTGACCCTCAGTTAGGATCAAGGATGGAGAGAGGGGGGAATTCAGTACAAGAGCAGCTAGCTGAAGTAAAGCGGTCAGGAGGACCGGTACTAAGCAAGACAGTTTCAGAAGGCGTAAGCAAAGCTGATTGAAGTAGACCATGAATATCGCATAGTGCTGCAGATGTTTTTAATTTTGATCAGCAAAAATCTCAGAGAGACTATTGCAGGGTGACTTAGGCTAAGCCAGCATGGTCAGGTCATAGCACGGGCACATTTTAAAATTTCTCTTGAAGCATTATTGATGCTGAGAATTTTGGAAGCATAATAGTTTGCATCGGTTGTTCCAAAAATTGTTTTGTAGAAAAACTGAGCAGTTTATGGTGCGACCTTTTTGGTGGGTGATAGTCCTGCGGCCAGGCTTGGTCTAGTTTTTTACAATGGAGTGTCTCGTCCCTTAAAGAGGAGGAGTCTGGGGGTCAGAGGTGCTATGATGAAGGGACAGCTTCATTCGTGTAGTGTGAGTTCCAGTGTCAGAGTTATCCCCTCAGTCAGATCCCAATAAGACAGACACTAGAAGTGAATGGTGGCAGACTGGCATAAGCAGAATTAGACATTTCAAGGGAGAACATTTGCCAAAAGCGGGTTTTCTTCGAGTAGCACGGAGGAACAAAATCAAACTTGGAATCATAGTCAAATTGTTCAAATGAAATTTATTAATGGTCAGATCAAGCAAGTTGAATGGGTTTGTGGCTCACATTATTCCACTGAAAAGTAAATATCAAATGATGACACTGTCCATGGATATGGCTGGGCTCTTTACCCAACTGATGCAAATTTAGGACCGCTAACGAATCCATAAGACATCAAGAGGTGGCGTTAGCCAGGCCGTCGGCCCAAACATTAGAGCTCCTGTGTAGGAGAACCTTGGGTTGATTCAGAATAATTTTGGATATAAAGTCAGCTAGTGAGTTGCCAAATCTTTGCCATGGAAAGGGATGCCTATAGAATAGATCTCCTGCAATAGAGCTGGTAGGTGAAAGGCAGATGGTAAAGCCAATGGAATCAGGACTGCAAAGAATCTAGAGAGAGAGTACGGATATGGTTAGTCCTTCATTAAACAGAAGCTCAAGTCTGCCACCCTGACAGAGCGGGTAGGGATCCCAACAGGAAATCTAAGGGGAGGAACGATGGGATGGATGGGATGGGAAAGCAAGACAGTAAAGGATTAAGAGCAAGCAAGTCAGTGCAGTAGTAACTTATGTGGCTTCTCCCTACTCCTGGAGGGGTCTGCTGAATGTTAAGCAGAGAGGCTGGCACTGGGCGTAGATGGGGCATGGACTGGGAAAGCCGGCATAACCTTAGGTGCACCAGTGATGCACCCATTGCACATCCACATCCTAGCGGCTTTAAATGGCCCACCAATATGAGTCAGAGGGGGCGTGACAAGAAGGTGTATCAAGGCAACTCACCAAGTGCGCCAAGTAGGAAGAAACAAGCGTCCAAATATATAACTAAAAACCACAACAGCTTCTAGCTCCCTAGCCGTCACACCTATAAGGCACAGAAATGTAGATAAAACCAGAACTTAAATGAAATGTGAGAAAGTCAACAAGCAACATAAATACAAGTGCTCAATCAGACTGAGATGACCTGAAATGCGAGCAAGGCACCTTGCTTGCTCCATATAATGAACGGAAAGTTAGAGCGCAAGTTGTCAAGCTATCGGCAGCAGTGTGACACAAAGAAGATAGCTTACCAGACTGTAGGAATCACACAGTGATAGCCCATCTCAGGCAGGTAGAACCCATCTATAATGCCCCACAGAGACAGTCATGATCCATCGGCGATATTTTGACTAGCACTAGTATTTCAAAGCAGAGCCGCCAATAAAGAATGGAGGTAGCACAAAACAGACAGTTACAGCCCAACAGTGACCACTCAGCACAGACTGTAAAAATCCAAGAAAGGATGAGAGCTCCACAAAGAAGAGATAGCTGAACACAACCTAATATATTTTAAATGAAATAGCTCCTCTCAGACCACTCAAGTCCACTTGTGACAGACCATTGCAGTCCATTAAAGTGGGGTCAGCCGAGGATTGTATGCACCAATGTCAATAATTCAACAGCAGCTGTCATTCTGATACAAGATCATAACTTTTGGTATAGTGACTTGACTGTTAAATAATATATGCATAGGTGAATATTTAAAATACTAGGCAACCACGGACTATGCCATGTGCCTATAATTACATGGACTGCTAAAATACACGATTTATAGTGCGCTCAGAACATTACAGTACAACAACTATATGTAAAAACCCTAAGATAAACACAGGCAGCCATTTTGCAACTAGAGATAGTGTTATCTAGCGACATTATACATTCCAGTGTTCATAGTTTAACCAAAGGTATACAAATCCGCACGTTAATTTGAGATCACCAGAAAATGTCAACCACAAAGGCAGAACAGTTCAAACAACTAGTTGTATCAAATTGACAGACATAGAAACAGCTCCATCTCCAAATATATTTTGTAGAGTTCATCTAATGAGTGATCTTCCCCTGTCACTCAGTTGTCGCGGCAAAAGAAACGCAGGGGTAAAAATATAGAATCACATCTCCAAAATTATTTCACCACACTTCAATTTTTATACTTATTATAAAACGAATTACATTTTTTTAATGGAATTTTTTCTTATTATTTAATGTTATATAGAGGGCTCTTTTTTATTAAATCACGTAAAAGTCACGCTGCTAAACTTCATATATGTTTATGTTTATGTTTATTAAAACTTTTATAGCGCGCTCTATTACCACGGGGTATCCTGGCGCGGTCATTAAATATTATTATTATTATTAAATATTCACAGTAATTAAAGGTCATAAGATACAATAAACTACTTTAATCTTTCCTTTAAACAGTTGAGTGTTTACCTTAGTGTTTTGCATTCCAAAATAAACAACAAATCAAGCGGAACAAGGTTTGTAGGCAACAAACGAGTTGGAGAAACACTCTGGGTGAAAATAAAATGCTCCTCTGAAGGTAGTTCACCTCAGTGAGGCTGTGCTGGGTCAGAAGAGATGATTCAAAGTTAGGCTGCAGGAACAGAATCAAGAGCAGCTCTGACAGGACAGGTCTCAGTGACAAATGGAGGGCGGAGCCCGATGTCTCTGTGCAGGGTGAGGGACTCGCAGCAGCTCAAGCCACAGATGCAGCAGAAGCTACTGCAAAAAGCATCCATTCCTGAAAAGACGAACTGAGGCTTTCCAACCTCCCTTTACTAAAGGTAATTCATACAAGTAGAGGCTTCTCAATACATTTTTCTGTGAATTAAAAACCTTGGGGCATATTATCAAGGGCCTGATCTCCGCTTTTTTGGCTTTAAAAGTAAAAAAAGCAGAGATAATGTTTTTGCCCCATTAACAAGAGGGTGATAAACATGCATTAGCACATGTTAGCATCCTCTTACCCGACGCCTCCCTCTGCATCTCAAAGTGGGCGTCACTGGGCAGAACAACCTTGTAAATATCGATGATGTGCACATCGCAATATTTAACAGAAGGGCCAGGCATTTTTGCAGACGTTATTTTTTGTCGAAAACCGCGGTTTTCGCCAAAAACTAACGTCTGCAAAAATGCTGACTTACCTATACTTTACATTGGAGGTGAATTCTGCTGATACGACCACAGGGTCGAATCAGCAAGGTTATCGCAGTTTTCCATGGAACATCACTGGAAAACCAGCGATGTTCCCTGGAAAACAACGCTAATATTGCCATTGCGCTATGCGTTGTTAACACAGCGCTAGCATGGTGATAATTATCAGCGAAAGCCGGAGATAACAATTCTCACACTAAGATCGGCCAGCGATAATTATCGCTGGCCTTGATAATATGACCCCTTGCCCCTTAAACACTGTCTTCAAATTCTAAAGAAAACTCTTAAAAAGCCTGAAAGTTTTTTCAGATATTTATAACTTAGAGGTACATTTACAATAGAAACATTTTAGAGGTGTAGACAGGGTCCAATACCCAACAAGTGAGTCATTGCTGTTTAAGTAAAACTGAGACCGCAGGCAAAATGAACCCACTCCTGCTGCCGCAAGGATGAGTTGATGTGTCCATGTATAGGATGAAAAGGATTGCGTCGCTACTTTGCGGTGAGACCCGGCCCAGCACATTTAGACACATTCTAGCAGAACAACTGACATACACTTTTCATGCTTCCAAATTTAGGGATAACTACACTGCAATCTAGATAATGGCTAGCGCCTCGGGTAAGAATTTTAAACTTGGCTTCACCAGACAGACCGCTTGCACATTTTTAAAGTCATGGCAACTATGAGTCATTGGATTTTACATTTCGATATGTTAATGTCATTGGTTTGAACGTTTTACAAAATGTAGACAGCAGACGTTGCAGACAATATGAAAGGAAGTTTGTATGTTATTACCTTTGCCGTTACCCGGGTATAAGCAGTCTTATTTAGGTCTGGGCAAAATGTAAATGATCCCAGCGCACTTCACGTAATTTGGGGTATTTCATTTTATATGAAATTGAAATGATGCCATTATACCACTATGTGTGATTACGAGTCGTTTGTGAAAAAACTTTATCCTGAATGTGCGATTCACAGTAAAAATGTACCACAAATGTGGACGAACAACAAAACGGGAGCAAAAATTAGCAGGAGGGCGCCTTTTTAGCTGAAATATAGCACAAAATGATGGTTTTGTATTTCACATGACTACATATAATTTTGGGACATTTTGCTGCCATTTTGTGTAATTAACTAATTACGCGATAGCAAATTACGCATATTTCTAGTCTTATTTCGAACTTCACTGGATGCGGACAGTCACATGCGGGGAGTCACATCAACATATTCATTTAGTACTATCAGATTTCCATAGCCGTTTGTTTGCACTCCTTCCTTTACAGAATTGTGCCACATGCACGTGTTCTTTTCCCATTATCACCATTCTACACTTCCATTGATACAGGGATGCTGAAGAGCATTTATCTGTTGATACTGGTCCATCTACACTCCTGAAGAGACAAAGAAAGAAAAAACAGAGTCGAAACTTCCACAGATTTTGCCCAAACTACTCTCTGCCAACGGTGCAGGCCATCAGAATCCATCTAACTTCAAAGAAATCCACAGTGTCACTGAGAGTAACACCGCAAAGAGGTAATATAATGCAAAGGGATTTCTAATTAATAGGAACTTTAGACAAATAACCAGGTACCTTAGGGAGACTAGGTGATGCACTGTTTCCCACACAGAGAGAGTTGTGGAATCAAAGGACAATATATGAAAGTGAAGGTGAGAAGCCAGGATGTTATGAACTCCGTGGGTGACCTCCTTGGGTGAATGCTGGGCAAGAACCCAGGATAATCTCTCCACTAAAGACGAAGAACTGTAAAAAGTTACAATTCCACTGGCAAGCCCCCCCCCGTCTTTATCCAAATATATTCTGCGAGAAGAGGGAAGAATATTTGTCTACCCTTGCAATCTACGGCATGTCATCTTCACATCATGCATGTCCTGAAGAAGGCTATTGCACTCATAAAACAGTAACTAACTTTTTGATGTGTTTCAATAGTTCAAATATTTGTTCTAGTAATAATGGGAAGAATCACATAAGGATCACTTATCCCTAGATTTAGGGGCATTGTAGAAATGTGTGTATCAATGTAGATGGAATCTGTTGCTTCAATATGTATTTTAGGACATAAGGACAGTGATAGACTGAAAATCTACTTAAGATAATGGGGTGTGATTTGCATTACATATTTTTAAGTAAAATTTGTTAATGATCTTTTCATAAAATAATGCGATATTTATACTAGGACGAAGATAATGTACGTTTTTAAAGATGTCAGGGGAATCTGGGCAAGTACCAGTTGGATTACAGAGGCTCAAATGATATCCCAAATGCTTTCTTTTGTGATAGTGTGGGCGAGCAGTTAAGCATATCCAAGGGAGTGCTAGGCATTTGTAGTCACACACATAGGCAATAAATGAGACACACTCAAGAATAAATCAGAGACCAATGTAGAAAAAGAAGTAGTATTTTTATATAAATTTTGATACCAAAAACTTTTCAAGATATTGATTTTAGCAGGTAAGTAAAATGTGAACATAAATGCGTCTTTACACACAATGCTTTCCTTTAGGGGGAAAAGGCATATGTAACAAACAGTTAATTGTGTACGTTTTCTGTGGGGCTCCTTCGGGACTTGGGGTTATTGTGGGCCAAGGTCCAAAGTACTGCCAGCAGATTCTCGTTACCTGCCCTGGGGCATCCCGATGCAGAGGTGCTGGCCAAGTTGGTGGCTGTGTGCAGTATGCTGGTAAAGGGATGCGGGGCATCAAGAAACAGGCTTCAGAAGGGAACTTTGGGACAAGTTTCAGAGCTCCCAATGGGGGAGCTTGTGTTGCAAGGGCCTTGGGGACAAGGTAGCACAGTCGGTTCATCGGTACTTGGGGTGGGGTGCTCGTGGTGCAGAGAGAGCAAGTCGGCTGTGTTCTGTACGCCGTGAAACCTTGCAGTCATCGGTCTCACCTGTTGAGGGTGCCAAATCAGGACAGCTGGGCCACTCTAGAAGTGGGTCCCTGTGGTGCTGGTGTCTCTTGATGACTGCTTTGTATTGGAGGTGTTGTAGTCCCGATTGGACTCTCACGGTCCCTATTTTCTGCAAGGGGTCAGGACCCTGGATAATCCTGGCTGATTCTGGTGTCTTCTCACTAAGTGGTGGGGGAGGGAGATCTGACCTTCAGGAGCAGTGGGTCCTCTTTCTGGACAACTGCTGCGTTGGGTTGGTTGGGTAGAGGCAACACAGGAAACCAGACTTTGGCGTATCGATGCCGGTGGACTGCAGAGTCCACAGAAATCTTCAGTTCTCGCTTTTCCTTGTAGCTCATGGTGTTGATCTCTTCTTGATCCATCAAATATGAGTTTCTGGTGTCAGGGGTGCCACCTAAATACTCAATCTAGGGGCATTACAGGGAGTGACAAGTAGCAGCCAATGGGCTACCTATCTTTAGGGTGTCTACATCCTTTATATGACCACTTCCTGTGGAAAACCTAATTCCACCAAAATCAAGATGGTGGGATCCTACAAGTAGTGTCCACATCAGTTAGTCCATCCTCTGGGTGGCACTAACCTGAAAGGGGGAAGCGCCTCCTAACTAGCTAATTTTCCTGCCTATCCTGGTGCCAAATGGGCGTTGGGCAGGGGGTGGCATTTCCCCTGTCTAGGGAGCCTTAGGTTACATAGCAAAGACAGCAGAGGCCTTTGTAGCCTCCTGCCTTGATATGCTGATTACTTTAGCCATCCTGCTTGGAGGCGGTGACTACATCTCTGACCAGAGTAGACTATGTTTCAGCAATCAGAGAGGGCAGGCTCTCACCTGCAGGGTATCAAAAACCTGTCTGTGATGACAGGTCGGCCTCCACCAGTCAGTCAGCATGCTAGTAGTGGGTACATTTTCAGGGGGCACCTCTAAGGTGCCCTCTGGGTGCATGCATTAATAAATCCATCACTGGAATCAGTGTGGGCTTATTAATATGAGATGTTTGATACCAAACATCTCTAGTTTCAGTGAAGCCATCATGTAACTGCAAAACTCATAAACACCTGTGTCAAGCACATGCACTCTAAAAGGCTTCCCCATACACTTGTAAAATCAAAGAATCAACTTAGACATCACAGGGGCACATCTGTTCATATAGATATGACCACATATAGTGCACTTTGCCTTCGAGGGGCTGTAAGGCCTGCTGTAGTGGTGTCTTACCTATACTGCATGCAGTGTCTGCAGGCATGGCACACAGGAGGTGTGCCGTATTGTGTCATCACTTTTCTCTACACTGGCACACAGCCTGCGATAGCAGTTTGAAGGCTAGGGTTGAGGGGTCTCTTAGGGTGGTACAAAACATGCTGCAGCCCGGAGAGATCCACTTTAATACCCCATGCCTTAGTTACCAGAAGTACCACTTCCTGGGGGCTTACAAGGGCTACTAAATGTATTGGCAATTTGTGGAAACAATTGTAAAGTTTAGGGAAAGAGATCTGGCACTGGGGACCTGGTTAGCAGGAACCCAGTGAACTTTCTGTCAAAATTGCACCAGATACCAGGCAAAAAGTGGAGGTGACCATGTCAAAGAGGGGCACTTTCCTACTCACTCGTGATATCAATACACCAGTAAAACACACAAGATGATGGACGGAATGTTGCACATTGGCAAAACATTCACCCCCAGTCACAGATCTGGGTTTAATCCATTGTTATTTTGCTCACCAAGCCACCCCAGTTCTCACATGGCCATATGCAAATCAGTCTTGACCCTGTGCCTCAAGGGAAAAGTCCAGCCCGAAATGCCAAGCCATGTCTTCCCTGGCCCGGAATAAAGCATCCTAGGACAAGATGATGGACGGAATGTTGCACATTGGCAAAACATTCACCCCCAGCCAATGACGATGGATTAGGCCCAGATCTGTGACTGGGGGTGAATGTTTTGCCATTGTGCAACATTCCGTCCATCATCTTGTGTGTTTTTCTGTTCACCCTATATGGGAAGGGTATGCCCAGATGTGGGTCCCTTGCTCACTAAGCCACTGGAGGCAAGCTATCCTGGCTGATGACGGCTGATATCCAGAAACAAGTCCTAGGATGCTTGATTCCGGTCCAGGGAAGGCATGGCTTGGCAGTTCGGGCTGGACTGTTCCCATGAGGCACGGGGTCAAGACTGATTTGCATATGGCCATGTCTGAACTGGGGTGGCTTGGTGAGCTAAATAACGATGGATTAGGCCCAGACCTGTGACTGGGGGTGAATGTTTTGCCATTGTGCAACATTCCATCCATCATCTTGTGTGTCTTGCTATCAATACACCAGTGCCATTCTTTGTTCAGTGCTAATGAAGCGGATCAATGAAATACTCTCTGCAAGCAGAGCACAGTATATAGGGTTTCTCATTGAAACCCATCTGGTGGGTAAGCAACAAGACATGAATGATGCTCATCATATGGCCAATGCCTTGAAGGAGTCAGGAAGCAAGGCGATATGTCAAATGCCATTCATGCCTTAGGTACTGGGTGATGGTAGGCAGTCAACCCTAATGGAACACCTTTAATGCAATTGAGAGAAAATAAACAAAGAGTTATGAAGTGTTGCCAGATGTCTAGGTTCTCCGTATTTCAAAAAACATGCCTTAGTTGAGTGGTCTGGGGCAAGTTGCACAATGAAATCGAAACATGGATTCCCTCTCATGGGGGAAAGGGAAGTAGGAGAGCAGCAGTGAGAGGAATGGGGGTGACAGAGGGACCAAAGAATGAGCAATTGGTGGCTGCAAATGACGAGGAAGAGGGAGAAAGAATTAGTAGGAGAAAGACATAAATAATGAGAGTCAAGGATGGGATAAGTGCTTGGGGGCTGTGAAGAGAACAGGGAAGAGGGCAAGATCAAAAGCCTGTGGGTGAGTCCATGGGTGATTTAATGGGGGAATGAGAGAATGAAACAAGCCAGTGGGCAAGATGTTACGTGTTGGAACGATGGCAGAGATCATAGACATGAGCGGGGCCACAAGTGAGCAACACGCAAAGAGAAAGATGAAACATGACATAGGGTCAATGGAAAACATAGGAGAAAAATGTAGCAGAACAAGAAAATGAGGCAGGGAGAGGAGGATAGAAGAAGAAGCAATGGATAGAAGTTGGAGATACCAGATATGGGATATAGTCAGTGCTTTATTTGTAAACAATTTAAGTGCAAGGGGAAGATGTATTTCTCAGGAGGACACTATGGTTGCCACTGCCCCTTCTACCACAGCCAAATACTAACAAACACACAACACAAGTGGGACATTTTGAACTAGCCCAGATCAGTTTAGCCTGTACGGATGACCTGGACCAGCTATCTATATTAATATTTTTAATATATTAACTACTTTGGTGAGAATCCCTTCCCAAAATAGGCAGTACCACCCTGTGATGGGCTGACAAAAATATTGTGGGTAGTTTTAAAACTAAGTGGTGATGAGAAGTCCCTCCAAACATCCGCACACATTATCCACGGTACCCAGTGGGCAATGGCTAGCAAAAAAGATAGAGGACAACAAGTGTAGTCGAGGCAGTGGATGGAGCGAACAACAAAGTGATGGAGGATAGGAACCTATGATGCCCACGGGGGCAATGACAGTAAGAAAAAGGAAGAGGGGTTAGTGAAGAAAGGAACGTGATGGAGAGAGTATAGAAATATGGGGAGAGGAGCCATGAGCAGACGGAAGGATCTGTTAAAGACGGCTGAACGAAGGGTGGGGCCCTTTTATAAGCTTTTCATCCAAGTACCAAGGACAACAACATCACAATAACTTAATTATGGGCCTTTTAATAATAAGTCAATACAACTTTATTTGGATCACAAGGTATCCATAAAAGTACAAGTACATAAAAGAAACATAAGAGATTCACAAAACGGTTAAAAGTGAAGCATCGTGAATTCACAGAAATTACATACAGGTTCACCAATCAGGCATAGTTAATCTAGCTCGAACAGCTGTACGCAAAAAGTGCCAGTGCGAAATATGAGTTCATCATTGTCCATAGATAATATCATTTGATCTGCATTTTCCAAGCTGATGGGCTTATGGGCCTTCAGTATGGACATGCCATAATAGTAAAAAAGGGCATGGTGAGCACAGCAACCAGAGGTGACTTTAGGCGCCGGTGACCGCGTCTCCTGTTGTCATTGGCTGTGTATGGCTGCACAACAGCTCCTTGAAGCTGTGCACAATGTATCAAATACACCAGTAGCTTAAAGCGAATTTCTTCCCTAGTGAGTCGAACAATTATGAACAATTATAAATCTCCTAATTACCATCCTCGTTCCTACTATTTGCTCTATCAATTAAATCTGTAATTAAAGGATTTCATCACTCTGGTAATTTCCTCACCACAGCGCTATCTTTGGGTTCTGCCCTAATGCACAGTCTGGATTTTTCGATGCAGGAACAAGGATCTCCAACCACCACACAATAATCTGTTACAATTAGGTCTGTCAGTCCTGGTGTCCCCTACACGGCGCGGTGCGTTTCAGCTCATTGCCTTGCAACTGAGAACCACTATTTTAGTACATGTGACTCATACTAGGCCTTTTCTACAGCAGAGACAACATTTGGCACGAAAATTAATGCAGCATTTGGACCCCGTGCATCAACGGATTTGGCACCTATGATCAAGGTGCACACATTTGCACCCAGAAACTTAGGAACTGGTTAAGATGGCGGTGAGACAACCACCGCAAGACCATCAGTGGCGGTCCCAACGCCATCAGCTCATGCAGGCCCACCTGCCGCATTATGACGTGGCAGGCAGAGGCTTCTGGTGGAAGTACCGTCCGCCTCACATCCGACTGGCTCAAGGAGTGTGTCGGACCATCGGAGGGGCTGCGATCCCTACAATAGAAGCGGTGTCTGCTCAGGCACCACCGTAGGAATTACAATGCCCCTTTCTGCCGCCATCGTAATTTGTCTTGCGGGACCCCCGACTCCCTGCCGCCCGGTCCCGTTCCCAGAACATGGCGGTCGGACGCTCATCTGACCGCCATCATCATCAGGCACTTAGTATTCTAAGATTCAGGAATTCCCAGTACTCTGTCTTGGTCTTAATTCAGGACTGCTTTTAAGAAAAGATTTTGAGGCACAGAAGGCCCTCTTTCATTTTGGGTTTCATCAGCATCTTTGTCCCTACCCTGGGTGGGACCTCCATAGCTCCTACAATGTCTATGACACTTCTGACCCTAGGCAACCCCAACAGGTACTCTCCCCATCCTCTCTGAGTAAACATTTCACTTACCTGATGATTAACTTTCAAAAAATTACCCTCATAAGTAGCGGGGCCTAAAGTTTTTCTTAGGAGCCTGCCAGTGGCACTGCCAAAGGCCGGGTTTGTCAAACACCAAGGCTGCCTAGTCTTGGTTCCACCGCGAGCCTCTTACTTCCATTGTCCTACAGTTGCTGTCTTTATCTCACTCTTGCAGGCTCTTTTAATTCCTGATTTCCTGCGTTCTCCCATTCCTTCTTTCTCCCCATTTCTTTCTTTCTGTTTCTTGATCCAGGTCAAAGTTTGATAATAAAAAGGAAGGACCCAATTTTGAGTGGAAGACAGAGTAGCGTTTGTCAGGATAGTGATGGACATTACTTTCACCATTCTGAAAATACTATGTCCACCAAATTTCGAGATGACCGCCGGCCCTGCGGTCATCTCTGTACATTGCGAAGAACTGCTGCCACTCTGGTTCCTTTCAATATAGTAAAATATTGATGTACAGCTGCCATCAGTTTTGACTGCCATACACAAAAGATTTGACATTTTATGATTTTTTTAAATAAACTCCCAAAGTGGAAGTTTGTTTCTGAAAAACAAACAAAAAAAAAATTATCACCCCCACATCTTGGGAGTTTTTGTCCCATTATGTGGGACCATTTTTATTTTTTTCCTGTACATCACCCATCAGGTTTTACGTGGCGGTGATGGACAGGAAAAAAGGCATTACACCATAAATAAGGTGGACAGTCTAATGTCCTTCCTCCAACAACCTTAACTCCGTTGGGCCATTGGCGGAAGTATTCTGTCAATAGAGCCAGCAACGGCTCCGTTGACGGAATACTAATGAGAAAGGCGGACCAAGCATTTGGCAGGCAGGGTACTCGGCCACATCTGCGATGGAATACCTCATGTCTGCCAAACTCTAAATAAGGTCTTAAGTTTGGGTGCCATAAATGAGTGTCAATGCCCACCACCTGCAAGCCCTGGCATGAATTAAGCACGGCCTCTATCTACTTTTTACTACTCTTGACTCTTTGAAAGTGCTCTGTAGATTTACATTTCAGTTTTCCATTAGGCACATGCAAACTTACATGTAGACAACATATACTGAGAGCAATGTGGCTTCAGGGGGGTCATGCCAAACCCCCTAATGATACAATACATGCAATGTTCCTCAATAGGAGCCCTTATAAGGGGAAATGCCCCTGTAGCAAGTTCTCTATGACCATTAGGAGAGAATGTTGCTATTACAAGGTCTCCAAGGCAGTGATATGCTCTTCTAACAAAGGCTCTAAGAGAAAATGTTTGCTATAACAAGGTCTCTAGGGTGGTGATATGCTCTTCTAACAAAGGAGCTTAGAGGAAAATGTTCCTATAACGAGGTCTCTTAGTCGGAAAGGTTTAGAGAAGAAGAGCTCTGTTGAGGGTGGGAGATGCTTCTGTAAGAGATGGTCCTAGAGGATTTTATTTTGTTATAGATGTTCAGGACATAACATGCTTCAATAGCAGGTGTTCTTAAAGAAAATATACCAAAAATAGGATCTAGGAAGAGGAATGCTTATATAAGGAGGTCAGTATTCCTATCACAGAGGTCTTATCGGAAGAATGTTGCTGTGAGAGGAGCGCTTAGAAGGGCTGTTCCTATAGGGGAGCTCTTCGGAGATAGATTTCCGGTAGCAGGGTCTCTAGGTAGGGAATGATTTGATAATGGGATCTAGACATAAATGGTATGCCAACATCTGCTCTCTGATGAGGGTTTCCTTGTAAAGGATACTGTTACGGGAATCGTCCTCCGTCATTTATTAATATTAATGTCAAATGTTCCTATATCATTTTTTCCAACAACAGAAGACTCCTAGAAAGGGGTGCATCGAAGCTAGTTTTCCTATAAAGTGAGCTCTAAGTAATGACATGCTCTTCTAACACAGGTTTTCACCTGGCAGTACTCGGAAAACAGAATTGCTTTAAAGGTTTCTAGAAAGGAGCATTTTTTCTGAATTTGTCTCCCAATAGAAAAATGTATTGTGCTTAGGACCAGGTTTGCTTTTTTTTTAACTTAAAAAGAGGGCTGCCACAATATAGCATCAAATACAGCGGATGTATGTCGTTACAACACATGCTTTTTCCATGCATGCCTTTACAACGCAGGTTTTACAACGCAAGTCGTTACAACGACTTGCGTTGGGGGGTGCTGGATAGTGAATAGTTTAATTTTCTATTCCAACTCCAGTCCCCGTGGATAGTAGGGAAGGTTTTGGATAGTAAATTAAACTATTCCCTATCCTACAGCGCCCTCCAGCGCAAGTCGTTGTAACGACTTGCGTTGTAAATCCTGCGTTGTAAAGGTAATGCGTGGAAAAAGTTTAGTTGTAAAGGATTTTCCCCAATACAGCACTTCTCGTCATTCAAAGGAAAACGTTCTTGCACAGTTAGGGGATTGCTCTGGATCAAGTCTAGACCTGCATCAGTATTGGTCATTAGGACATAAAATACCAAAGAGCCTGCGTACTTAAACTCAGCCTAGGCCTTCCCAACTCTGGTTTAAGGATCGCCTTCCACTTCAGCCTGAGTGTTTGCATCACAGACCAGCAGGACCCTCTTTAATCATAAGTGACAGACACAGTATCCGCAATAAAAGGCCCATGAAGCCAATACTGGAACATCAGTGCAATGATGGCACTGCCCAATGAGACACCATTTCGTTTTAAGGAATGGTGCCTCTTGAACCTCCTGGAATATCAGGATCATCACTGAAGACCAGGCTTATCCATGCTCTGGAAAACTGCCACTCAACACATCGATGCTAAAGGCAGCGACCAATTGAATTCAATTTTGTTATAAGAGACAGAAAAATCGGCAGTAGAATATTAGCAGAATTCCGATAAACTAATAAATATCTACATTCAGAATGCAAGTGGCCCAAAGTTGCCAAGACTGTGCCATCGTCAAAATAGAGACAGTTGGTACCAAGCAGGCCGTGGACCTATAGACCAGTCCCAACCCGCAGGACACCATATTACTATCACAAAACTCCCCATGGCGCATACTGGCCAATTTCCCTGGGAACACTCCTTTCGCCAAAGACGTTTTAAGGCATAGGCAAAGTGGGCTCTGGCGCAGGGCCCCAGCCTTTCAGGGGGCCCCAATAGAGCCAGCTCTGTTCTGCAGAAAGTCTTGCCCTGATGACCTTGAATAATTCTTAAATAGATACAAAATAAATTAAAGGAAAATGGTATTTAAAGTTGGTGATGTGTGAGAGTCTATATAGACATTTTGCAGAAAAAGCTTGTTTTATGTTTAATGCAACATCCATAAAAAAAATATTTTAAATCAAAACAGGATCGCACATATGAGAAATGGGAGGGTTATCACAGAGATTATTTGCAGTAATTTTATTGAGCTGCAGTTGTGTTACAATATTGGAAACACACATCTATATCTCGGAATATTAGATGCTAACACATTTAGAATGTGGACTAGTATAAGTATGCCTGTGCACTGTCAGTGAAATAGCCAGAGAGGGCAGGAAAGAGCTCAAATTGGATCATAAGTGCTGTTCCGAACAGGGCCCCCAAAATTCGTTTGGCCCAGGGCCCCCAAAATCCTTAAGATGCCCCTGCCTCCCACTGCCCAAACCAGACACGCTATGAGGCAAAGGGCTGTAAGGGAACGTTGACCACTGCACGGGGTGACCAGACATCCCAGACTTTCTAGGGCAGTCCGGGTTTTCCAACATCTGAACTGGCACATTTGGATGCCTTTATGACGTCACAGTTTCCGGAGAGGAACGACCAGAGAAAGGCACGTTTACATACATTTTCATGTGTTCCAGTGCATGATTAGGCGCGAGCCCTAATCACAAAGCAATTTAGTTAAAGCAGATGTCACTCGGTGTGAAAGTGGCAGTTCTCTCAGTGACTTCATGTCTGCGTCCTCTGTGATGGTGATGGATGTCCATTAGGCCATTCGTTTTAGTCCTACTTCTATGTTTACGCAATGCCACAATCTGGTCAGCCTACCGCAGCATCAGCATAGCGAGGCAAAGCACGCGATGCCACAGGCGGCCATGTTTGTGGCGGCTCCGCGCGCACCGCCTGCCTTCCTAGCCCCTTCTCATCCCCCCTGCTCACACCATCCATCCTCGGGGCGAGCCTGGAAGAGCGCCAGGGTACCGGGCTCGTCCGTGCGCGCCAACAGCGCGCTGTATCCAGGCAGAGGTGCGCGGCGGCCAGGCAGGAGCGGGCGCGCTAGGCAGGGAGGGGGGCAGCACAATATTCCTCGCCTACCCTCCGTCAAATGGCATTAGCTGAAGCCCCCATTACAGAGGCGGATCTTTACCGAGTTACAGACCCCCGCTTAATAGGGGAGTAAGTGGGTATGGGTAGCCCCCCGGCGGCGAGCATGTGTGTGCTGCGCGAGTGTGTGTGTGTGTGTGTGTGTTTGCGTGCGTGAAGGAACAGCTGATGAGCTCTTAATAAATGCACTGCTGGTGCCAGAGGGGCCTCTGGGAAATATCTGTGCCACAGAAATACGATTTTAAAACGCACTGCAAAGCGTTGCTGTAAATTGCCCGCGGAACATGGAGCAAAATAACATTCAGCGAGGACCTGCTTGGCGTACTAATGTGGGGGCGAGGAAAGAACACACACAGGCGCGCAAAGAAACGCACACAACCAGAGGCGGGGGCTGCAGCCGCAGCAGGGGTCCACCGGCAGGTATACACAGTGACCACACACACAACCAGGGGCATGCACTGCTGCAGTGACCATCAGCTAGCAAGCTTGAAAATAGTAACACAGCGAAACACAAACATGAAGAAACACAAACATGAACACACACAGCCGGAGGCGTGCACTGCAGCCGCAACATGTGTCCACTGGCACAGTGACAATAGTATTGTCACTGTACACACAACCAGAGCATAGGACTGCAGCGTTTGTCAGTTCGCATGTCGAGAACAGCAACACGTACATACACACACACACGTGTGCCCACAGACAGCAATTGCAACAGCAAGCACACACACACACACACACACACACACAGATGCGGGCACTGCAACCTCAACACAAATCAATTTGTAGGATTGGATACACTGAAACACACACAAACAGCTACTCAGACATCCAAAGGTGGTGACTGCAGATGAACGTGTCTTTTCGCAGGCTTACAATCAGTGAAACACAAACGCACACACTGCCCATTGGCACCCATGGAAACACTAAATCATATGCAAATTCAAATTCACAGAGCGTGAATCATTCTTGAGACAAGGGTATGCCTATGCACAGAGACACGAAAAGGACGGAACACACCTCGATGTATGCGCTGGTGTAGGAGTGTGTCCGATAGACTTAGACACACCAACACTCTGACGTAGAAGTGAACACATCACAGGCGCAAGCTGCTGGGCTCTATTGTCAGGCTTGCACACACCGAAAGAACCACACACCAACACACACGGGTGTGCACATTCTGCAAGAGTGTGCCGGCTTTTAGACACACTGATACATTTTGGGGAAAAACTACAGAGAAAGAATATCATGCGATGATGCGTGCGCACACTCACAATATCTAACACACATGACCACAGACATGTAGCTACATTTCAAACACATGCATGAGAATATATGCCCGTTACCGATGAGAGACACAAAGACACACGCAGACATTCACTTCTCAGGCACATGGGGTATTTAAAACGTGCGTGAAGAAGTTGGGCACGTTTCCACAAAATGAAACGAATACACTCTTTCAAGCAATGCAGCACAAACACCTCCCCACCTCATGGCATAGATGCCAAAAGTAACACAATCAGATTGAAGCACAGCAACGCAAATGGTTACGCATGAACACTACCAGACATCAAAGTACAAGCAGACAACAGTGAACCAATGAACCACCGCTGTCACTGCCACAGGCACAAAAGACAGCAGACACATTAACTGATGAACCCAAAGACACTCATACTTAACACAGCAGGACAACACACACACACACACAAAGACTGGTAACAATGCCCCCAAAGGACAGGGCAAGGCTGATCTTGTGCCTCTAGGGTCACTACTCCAAACTGCCCCAACCAAGGTTTGGGGAAAGTCAACATTGTCTTTTGACACAACGCCTCCGGCATAAGGGGTAATGACACCAACTGAATGCGGAGATATCAGTCCGTGGTGGCAGTTCGTGGTGGCAGTTCGTGGTGGCAGTTCGTGGTGGCAGTCCGTGGTGGCAGTCAGTGGTGGTGGTGCCTGACCAGCCTCCTAGTGACATAACTCTTCCAAAACTCTTTGTAATATAAGGTCATGGGAGGTGAACAATATTTTAGTGACACTATTATTAAATGGGCTGTAAAAAAGCCAAATGATCTACCTTCAGCCCTGGCGCTGCACGCGCCCTCCATTATTTTGCAGAGACGCTCGAGAGGGGTGACTTGGGGCTTTTGTTCCCCATTCTTATTTCACATCTTTTATCTGACCCTACTTCATTCCATCCTTCTGCTTGGTCTTAATCATGGACACCTTGTGATACAACATGGCTATCAAGGTTGGATGGTGCCTGTGTTAACCGGCGGCCATGATGAGGCCATACATTTGAAGCTGTTGGCCCGTGACATGCCAGACTGGGTTGAAACTTAAAGCTAAGTGAATCCGAGGGATCGGTCATTGACAGTCAAGTCGACCAAAGTGTCAGCAATATGTGGGTGCGCACCTCCTGCAGGGGTTGCAAGAAATGACTTGAGCTTTTTGAATGGGCTTAAAGTACTCAATATCACCCTTAGACAATATCAATAGAACAGTCTTGTTGTTTTAATCTAAAGAGAGTGTTTTCTCATTTCTGGTGTCCTCCTGTATGGCGCTGCCCATTGTCCCACCTCAATAAGAGAAATAGTCAACATCTGGGCCCACAGCTATAAATGCAACTCACACACGGAAAAAGTAGGAAACTTGGAGTGGAAAACGGGCACGGGACTCACTAAGGCTGTCTTTCATACAGAGATGCTCCCGATGCAAGCAGAAAAATTAATCAACATTATGGGCACTTGTCAAAATTTGCTATTCCTTTCCCAACACTCATCTGTGCTTCTGAACTTGCAGTGAAGAGAGCTAGGACTAAGCCCCTCCTAGGGTGGGAAAGTAATTAAATACATTTTGCCAGACCTTGTGTACAAAACAGAATCATTTCGTATGCAAATATGCTTCACATGAGAAGAAATATGACCAAAGTCTTTTTTGTGACATCCCATAAATTTTCTAACCCTACATTTGCATATATCTTTTTTCAATACTGATATTCTATACATGTAGAGTTATGGAAAACAGACGCCTGAGAGGAAAGCTATAGGGATGGTAATTTCCCATCATGCACCATTGCAGTTTTGTCAATTGAGCAGCCAGTCGTAAATGTCCCCAATGTGCGATTTAATCCACCTGGAGGTTTGCAACGTTTTAGCGTATCGGGTCATACATTTTCTAACCCTACATTTGCATATATATTTTTTCAATACTGATATTCTATACATGTAGAGTTAGGGAAAACAGACGCCTGAGAGGAAAGCTATAGGGATGGTAATTTCCCATCATGCACCATTGCAGTTTTGTCAATTGAGCAGCCAGTCGTAAATGTCCCCAATGGGCGATTTAATCCACCTGGAGGTTTGCAACGTTTTAGCGTATCGGGTCTTATAGCAATTACACATTAGTCCATTCACACCCTCACCTCGATGCCCGCAATCTGGTCCCCCCACAGACTTCTGAGTCAACATCTCATCACAGGATCCACCAGGCATTCTCTGTCCTGGGGGACCACATCATGGAATTCTCTTAGCTGTCAATTAGCAAATCTTTCCCGCCATCGAGGTGGGCGTTCCCTTCGGAGATGCTGGTTCGGAGTGACACAAAGTGGTCTCAATGGTGCCTCAACATGATCATCTCTCAGAAAAGGCGATGTAAATATGTTGATAGTGGCAGCAATTCTGCTCTTTCGGGTGAGCAATAGTGAGGCTCCAAGTATCTCCTCGTGGTTGGACTTCATTGAAGGTTTCGCGCCCAGGAAAGGAGACTTCGCGCTTTCACAGGTGAGTAAGCGGAAGGTGGATTAGTTCAGGCATGCAATGTCAAGAAGAGATCGCAGGCTCGTTCTAGTACAAAGCTCTTCCTCACAGTCATTAATAAGAATTAATTATCACTGATGCCGGCCAGACTTTGCGGAACGAAGAGTCTGGTAGGTGCTGTTAACAGCTCTTTTACGGCCTGAAAAGAATGCCCTGCTGAGCTGTACTGATGCCAAATTATGAAGCTTTCATACAGTGTTCTGCACATGGAGGTGTGGTACCTATGAATTTCAGTGTTAAAATACTCAATTAAAAGGTTTTTTTGTCTGTTTTTTAAAGGAGGAGTCACGTGATCCCGAAGTAAGCTGGCACAAGATTTTAGGGAGAGTTGCAAAGTTCAGCCCACTGGGGCAGGGACTTTTAAAAGATTTCGCCCAGTGGCATCAGAGGCAGGCAAAAGGCCTCCTCCTGTTGGGGTCAGGGTCTGGATCATGTTTTTACCCCTGGGGGCAGGAATTGGGATCATAAAACCTCGCCACATAGGGTCAGAGCCTGGCACAGAGTTTCCTCCAATAAGGGTCGTCAATAGAACAAGAATTCACCAGAGTGGATAAATGACTAACTCAAAGCTCGGGACAGTGACTGGTGCACAACTTCACTCCGTGGAGTCAGGGACAGACATTTGGACCCCGTGGGGACAACATTTACTAAATATCATTGCCACATAGAGGAAGTAAAATACCTCACTACAACAATGCGAAGACTAGGAAGTTCTAGACTTCATTGCATGGGAACATCTTCTGGAGCTGGGTTCTCCACCATGGGGGCAGCAAATGATACACGACTTCGCCCGATGGCGTCATCACCTAGCATACGTGTACATCTCATGAAGACAGGAACATGATTTGAGTAAATGGGCCGGGCACTGGTACAAGGATAGCGACTGTTAAAACCTCATCAGAGGTGAACAGAAGGCAATAGCCTTCTACCCTGAGAGTGTTGGATCTTCTGCTGAAAGTTCTGTCCCACATGGACCAAGGCTATTAAGGGATGCATCTCAAAGGACTCTGTCTCATGTGCGAAGGAAGTGTACACCGTCATCTCATGAGATGCGGCTAGGCTGAATGCCTGAAGCCCCAAGGATCCTTTTCATTGTGAGGTTGAGAGACATCGTCGGACTGGCGAATAGGGCAACTTGGCAATGCCCAAAGGGCTGGTATGAGAGGTTAGTGTGGGGGCCATATTTGGCTGATTGTGGGTCTGTTTGATGGTCATTGTTTACAGTTGGTTTCCTGATACTACCACAAACATTGCCTGCAACAAATGCATGCAGTCGTTTCTACCTTGCAAAACCCTTATTAAACATGCCTTTACAAGGTCAAAACTGTTGCTTTGCGGATGGCTACTTTTTTGGCTACATTATTCGCTAATGAGGACCGGTTTTATTTTGGAGCCTATTTTCTACCTCCAGGACTAAATAAAGCAAGTGCCCTATGCTGCTGGTGGCTAAAGACATTTTCTCTATCATCAAGATGAAGACAAAACCAGAAACTTAACATGGTGGCCTTCGAGTGGGTCCTAGACAAGAACCGACCTCAACGTTGAGAAAGCCATGGATCTGTACAGTTCACTTCTGAATCAAAATTTGCAAGTAGGTAAAGTGCCAAGCCTATCATTGAGATGGACATGGAGTTCATGGGCCAACCTTAGTGATTGGTGCATAGGGGTTTCCCCAATATATTCAAAATCCAGGTGCTTATAGCAGTGAAGAGCTGACCCCAGCATAAAAATGGGTGACATGGAGTTCCGGAGCCAGCCTCAGTATCAATATGAGCATGGAGGTCAACAGCCGCCTCCAACATCAATGCATGCTTGGATTCCAACCATTGGCTGCAGGTTCAGTATGCATACAGATTTTGAGAGGCAACCTCAATGTCGAGGTGTGCCTGGAGTTCAAGTACCAACCTCCATGTCACAGTGTACATGGAACCGTAGAGCAGTTATCAATAAAGGTCTGATCAGGAATTACGGAACTATTCTCCATGTGGAGCGCTCATCTTGCTCGAAAGATACCTTCAATGCGAAGGTTCGTTTGAGGTTCTAGAGCTGTCCTAAGTAATGGGATACTGGTCATGCTCGAAAGCGTTAATCGATGTGGTGGGGCTCATTTAGAGACATCCTAAATGCTGACGTGCTTAGTTAAATAAAGACGCTTCTCTATTTCAGATGTCGTCATGAAGTTCCAGAGCTCTCGTAAGTGTGAGGTGCTTATACAGGTCTCGTGGCATCATCAGTGCCAAAGCGGTGCTGGTATTTAAGAGCCATTATTTAGGAGATGCTGTTCACGGAGTCCAAGAGCATGTGTTAATGAGGGAGATGATGCTTATGGAGTACCACAGACACTCGCCATTCTAAAATGCTCCCACACATCTGGAGATGTCCTCAACAACGAAATGCCACTGGAGATCTAGATCAATCCTTAAGAGATGTTCATGGATTTTTAAAAAGGGACGTCCCAGGACCTCATTGCTCATGGTGTTCTGCAGCCATCTTCAGTTTGAAATGCCTGATGTGGATCTTTGTCTGCCCTCCATGAGATGGTTCAAATGAGGTCGTCATACTCTAGTGAGAAGCTCTGAGAATGGTGAAGCGTCACACACAACTTCAACAACAACAACAAAAATGCTGAGTCTGACAGGCTGTGGCTCAACAGTCATACCTGGCTTACGCCGGAGGACATCTGCAAGGATCTTCTGTTCATGGCAAAGATTGTAGTCTAAGGAAGGTCACAGGATGTATCATGTCGATCACCCCTGGAGTCACAGGAACCAATGAGAAGATGAAGGGGACTTGTAGCTACTAACAAGGAGGAGTCCTTCCAAGGTTATCCTTGGAAGTCTTAGGGCCAGGCAGGCACAGTACAACAGCTGAAAGTAGTGGGAAAAGTCTAGAAACCAGGAGCCTGCATGACTGCAGCAGGCTGAGTCGAGATAGTTTTCTCGTTTTCTGAAAGAACAGGGTGTAGGTCGGTGTCTAGATTATCATAACCAGTTGAGCACAAAATCAAGAGACATAAGTTAAAAGTAGCCTTGTTCATGGTAACAGCCATTTTGGATTCGGTGTGAAAAGGCATGAATGTTATCCCTGACATACAGAGTGTTAAGGTAATTAGCACACTAATAGTGAATGAAGTGGGCCAAGTGCCCCGTCACAGCCCTTATCCACAGAACCGATCAGAACCAGCAGTTCTGCTCTCTGGGGGCTGTAAAAGGAGACAGTGCATCTCCTGGAGAAGCAGGCAGTGCTCAAATTCACATGAACAACTGTTGCTTTTGGCTACGGAGCTATCATGATCGCCACTTGGCCGCGCTTATCTATTGGCCTCTGGCCCTCATGAAGAACCCCTAAAAGTAAACCCTGCCAGTGGCTTTCAGGGGTAGATACCCCCACAAACCTCACACTCTGGATCCATAATACTCACGATCCTGACCTTTGTCTCCTTTATGAGGCAACCCATAGGTCTGTAAACAACGCAATGTTTTGAATTTGGAGACACATTCCATCAATGCAACCACTCACACCTGGTTCATCCTCACACAACTCCTGGGCACAAACCACTCACACTGGTGCATCCTCACACAGCCCTGTTTCGCAAACTAGTCACAACTGCACACCTAAACTCTTTGAACTTTCACCATTTTACTCATTCTGTACATGAAAGCCATTACTTAAGCAGGTCAGTATTTTGGCGATTAAAGATGCATTTAATTTACTCAATTTTCAACCCAAGATTAATACACATTATCTTATTGGAGGGCGAGAGCTGACCCTTAGTAGGGCAGTGTTGGGAGACCTTCGAAAAGCCAACAACATGCTCATTCAGAGAGTTCCAGAGTGGTCCTCGGTAGTGAGGTGCCCGTGGAGTTCTAGAGCGACAAGTCTGGTTCAACAGAGGTCCTCACTGGTGAGATGCTCCCAGATCTGGAGCGGTTCCTGGGGGTGAGTTGCTGCTGGAGTTCTACAGAGGCCGTCACTGGTAGCGTGCTCATGCTGCTCTAGCGCGTCAGTGACGAGCGTGCACAGTACTAGAGTGGCACCAGCCTCTAAATGCAGATACGGTTCTAGAGCATTCTTCGGTGAGTGCTCACAGAGTTCCGGACATAGAGTACTAGAGTTGTCCAGACTAGTGAGGAGCTCATAGATTTCTAGAGTGGGCCTAACTCGTAAGTTGCTCACGGAGTGCTAGGAGAGACCTCAGTTGGGGAGGGGGGGGGGGGGGTGTCCTGAAGTTCTGGAGAGGACATCAATGGTAAACTGTGCAGATATTCCCATCATTCAGTGGGGAGGTTCCCAGCATTCTAGAACAGGCGAACTTCGAGAGTGGACCCCAGTGGTGAGATGCTGGTCAAGTTCTAGAGGATTCTTCAGGGATGAGGTGCTGGGTTCCAAGTGGTCCTCACGGAGTCCAGCAGTGGTCCTCACCTGTGAGGCGTCCGCTGGATTCTAGAAGAGTTCTCTGTTGAGAGGCTCCTGAAGTTTGGGAGCCATCATCGCTGGTGAGGTGACAGTGCTCACAGAGTTCTTGGGGGGTCCACACACCGCAGATGTGGTTCTGGTGTGAGGCTCAGCCGTCCAATGCTGGGAAGGTTCTAGGGCAGCCTTCGGTGGTCATTACCTTCAGTGGGAAGGTGCTAATGGAGTTCTAGAGCCACATTCGTCTCTGCCCTCCCATCGTTGGCAACCACAAAAGCGTGCATCGCCACAAACACATTACCAGTGACTTCAGTTGGAGGAGACAGACACATTAGGCCAGCGTGCTCCTTCGGGGCAGCAAACGGATTGTTTTTGTGGGTTTGTGCGTGGCGGTGTTTGTTTATTAGAGAAAGGCACACACCACTGAATCACAGTGCAGACGCCTTTCTCCAGTGTATGATCGAATTTAGACACGTTTAACTGAACCACAGAGGCACAGCAATCGCATGGAACACTCAAGCACGCTGCCGTGATGCAGTCACCACACACACACACACGCACACAGTGACTCGAGTCGCACCATGCACCTTCGAAGAGAGCCAAAGGGGTCTGTACACTGACATACAAACGTAGCCACAAACGTCTCCGACCTGCGGGTGCATGGTATTGACAATCAGACATTATAAACACACACAGCTCTCCAGCACTGTGCACATTCATGGCAGACGCAAAACACCCCCCCGTTAATTCATACAGACACTAATTAGAACAGACACCGGTGGCAAAGCTGCAGAGAAACCACAGCCAAGTGCATCAACACACTCGAAGAGACAGGCAGAGACCGACGGCTTCTCCTTCGACACATCGGTAGAAAGGGCGCGAGACACGCGTCACACACATGTACACACACACACATGCTGGCGGGCGCAAAACGCCGAGAGCGGCTCCATCAGCCACACCAGAGGAAGCCCAAAGACGACCATTTACACGGAAAACGACAGGAGAAGGCCAGGGGGAGGTGAGCGTGCCACCCCGCCTCGAAGACGCCCGCTAGGCGCCCACGCAAACACCTCTCCATTGTTCTGCACCGCCCGACGTGCGAGTCATACAAATGCACACACAGGCGGCGCGCTGAGAGGGGGGAGGGAGGGGGGCTGGAGGCAGGCTCGCGCCTGAAGACTGCAGTCATCGGGCGAATGGCCCTCACTCCAAGGCAGGCACCAGCACCCCTGCCCTCTCCTGCCCACCGCCTGGGGGTCTCTCCCTCTCTCCAGCCACCTACTCGCCCCTGCACCTGGCAGATGCCACCCCTCCACCCCCCCTGGTGCTCCGTCGCGTGCCATCTTTTTTCCTCCTGCATGCTATTGTCTCAATTTCTCTATCTGTCTGTCGTTTATCTCCCGCCTTCCCCGCCAGGCAAGCGACAGGCACCGTCCGTTCCCTTTCCCTCTCGTCTGAGGCGGCAAGGACGCCGCTGCGTCCTCCCTCTCAAAGAGGCCACGCGTCAGGGAATTATTTTCACCCACCTTTCTTGGTCTTTTCGGTTGTGCGCGTATATACATGTAGCCACATATGTGCAGGTGATATACACACGCACACGAAAGATGGACGCGTCGACCCGGCCACCATACACACACGCACAGCGGCCATAACACACTGCACCCCGTTTCTCTGCACTTCCGTCTCCATTCCGCCGCCCCTTTTAGACAAGCGGATGAGGGTAAACCGAGCAAGGGCCGCGGGGTCCATATGTTTCCTACGGCCACGCACCCGCTCCTGTGCCCGAGACACAGAGGGTGGAAGAGACGCAGCCCACGCCAGCCGAGAGCCCCGAGGGGTCCGCCGCCTTTACACACGGTGGGGACTCGAGATCGGATTACAGGATTGGTTATGTAGACATCTGCTTTCATGCACACAGCGAGGCGACGGGGATACTTAAAAAAACACCCACAAAGGACACTTTGATGTTTTCTAATAGCAACCTCTCCCAAGAGGTACAAAACACAATCTCCACCGAGAAAAACAGCAGGCTTGGACCTCATTCACGTGGACCTCCCTAAACCACGCTGCATAGGGTCAAAAACAAGCACATACCAAACTATACCCTATAATCAGTGGAAGCAAAGCCACCCTGTGAATCACGACAAGCTACCAGCATCTAAACCAACCCATGTCCACCCCTAATCAGGCGCCACGGGGGAAATCTACAACAGAGTGAACACCAGCCACAAACGCATAGCAAGCAACAAACCTATAAATCAAAGCAAACTGCGGCCCATAACCACAGTGCAATATAACCATCTACACCAGAGCAACCAGCAGACCCTAAATCAGAGCCAACTACAGCTCCCCAAGCAAAGCACAGTGCAGCTTAATCAATCAGAATGCACCACAACCATCTACACCAGAACACACTAACTTCCATTGAACAAATAGCAAAGCCAACTCAATGTTCTCTGCAACAGTCCTCTACAGACCGATAATAACAACAGTCCAGACCGACTTCAGGCCTTGTAGCACAAAGTGACTCACAGCTTCTTAAGTCAGAGTACAGTACAGTTCAGATATAAAATTAATATCACACTCCAGCCGCCTAAACCAGCTAAACAGAGTCAACACTGCTCACCGACTCAGTACAACAGCACCAAGGCCATCAAAGGCAATCACACTAATACTACCCAAAAGTGGAGGGAGCCACGCCAGACAAAATAGTGATCCTATTAAAAAAACTATGGAACGCCAGCGTTGAAGTTAGCGGTCAGGGTCTTTATATAGGAATCTGGAGACACTCAGGTAGGACGTTACATTTCTTATTCCTGTTAGACCCTTATCCCTGAGTCTCCACAATATTTAGCCTATACGTTCCCCCAACAACAACAACCTGTTAAACTCTCCAGTACCCATACAGGCACAGAAAGACAACAAAAAACAGTCACATAAGCAATGCAACAGGTTTAGACATGAAGCTCCACATACGTCATGTCCAACAAAGAAATGAGACAACAACTAAGTTGTGACCACCACTGCACAATGGACCAAGACGTGCAAGTCTTTAGACCTCCTCGAACAGGACACTCTAGTACCATGCTTGCATACTCACAATGACGCCATCAAATATTCATGCATATAGGACACATAGTCACAGGCACCTAGTCATGCAACAGCCAGGTATAGAAAGCACTGCTTTCTTCAACAAAGGCTTCCCCAATATGCCCAAGTCTACACATTCAATGCACAAAACAAAGAAATATGGAAAGTTTGACCATGCATCACCTAAATTGAACATTCCCATGACCAGACTTCAACACAAAACTTGTCATCACAACTACACCCTACACAATGTCCCCCTACAGTCAAAATGCTAAGGTACATAACGCAACAAACTCACACACCTTCACCGTCTTCCACAAGCATTACACACATCCAAACAAGGATAACATATTGCACCATATGCTCACACACAAAAGTGCAGGACAGCACACCAAAACACCACAAACCCAGTCAAACTAGCTGGACAAAGGGAAATGACGAGTGGAAATTTACACAGATAGAATCCATTAAAATTTGCTTTCAATAACAAAATCTGCATAGTGCACGTCAAAAGTGACAAGCGTGATATGCACAAGTGTAGTTTAACGACTGATACTTTTTTATTGACTCTGCAAATATTTAAAAGTATTTTTTGAATAATATTTCATGAACAACTGTCATCCTGTCATCCAAAACTAGCAGTGCACACCAAACCTATAGCAAGCATATCCACCTAAGCATATTCACCACCATAAAGAGTAACCACCATGATCCTAACATCCTCCAAAAATGAAGGAGCCCAGCCACTGAAGTGTGGTGCAACATCAAACAAGCATTTGCAAAGCCAGTAGGTCTTTTTGACTTTATTAATACTTGCTCTGTCATGTTTTTTCCTAAACTTTAAAGTTTAGGAAGTGGCGAGGCCCTCGTTAATTTTAAAATAAAAACTTTAAACAATATATATGTAAAAACACACATTGGCATAGCAGTGGGCTTAAACTTTGCCCCATTCTTCAAATGTGAATGACACAATAACAGACCAATGTATGGCTGACTGAAATACCCACAAATTAAGTTATTCATATATTTTTGTAAAATCAAAAAGGCATTGGCTAACAACAGACCTAATAACCAAATTATTTTCTACATCAGAACCAAAATGATAATGTCTCCCACAGCGGTGCAGCATCAACCTCAGAAAACAAAGCTCTAGCAGGCTCTTACAAAAAGGTAAAAAGCAGTAAACAAAACTATGGCATCCCAAGCAAAACTAAACCAGAGCAATGACAGCCCACCTATACTACAGAGACTTGACAGCCCAAAGCAATCAATAAACACAGTTCATGCAAACCAAAGAAGGCTCATCTCATGAAAAATATCATTGACAAACCACCAAATGAGAACAATTTCTACAGCTCAAACCAGAGGCACCACCAATCACCTAATCCAGAGGAACAACATTATAAACCAGAGGTCACACAGCCCACTTATGACAGAAGAAGCACAGCCCAGTTATTTCAGACTACCAATAGCATCAGGATACCAGAGAAATATTCACATCAGCAACCATGTGTGCTAAAGGTCACACACAACAAGAGCACAAGCAGCCCTATCAACCCAGAACACCGACCACCTCAACAACCACCTCACCAACCACCTCATCAACCACAGCACAAAAGATCCACCAGTCCATGAAAATATCAGCCCAACCAACTCAGAATACACACATTTCCACCCACCCTTTGGACCAGCGCCACAAAACCACAGGAGTTGCTACAGTACAAAGGAGCTGCAACTGCCTACACAACAACGACGTTCAAACACATCCTTTTTCATGCACCACTTTGTATCAGCATTTAGATGATTTATAAGCTATTCTAATGTTGAAAGACATCAGACTGGAGAGGCATGAAGCTCAAGTCAGTTCCCCAGGATGGAAAAATAAATATGACTGGTCGCAGAAGAGGAGATTCAAATTCAGGATTAATGGAAAGAGTGTGTCTTATCCAAGGTCACTTCAGGAACCTTAACCCGCCACACTACAGAAATTCAATCTGTCCTACCAATCAAAGGTGACCACCGAACCACCAAAATACAGGGAACATCCTTTACGACGCAACTATTACCCCGCACTACCATTACAACGCGGGGATTACAACGAAAGTTGTTACAACGACTTTCGCTGGATGGCTCTGTTGGATAGGGAATAGTTTAATGTTCTATCCAACACCTTCCCTACTATCCACGGGGACTGGAGTTGGAATAGAAAATTAAACTATTCCACTATCCAGCGCCCCCCCAACGCAAGTCGATGTAACGACTTGCGTTGTAATCCCCGTGTCGTAATGGCATGCAGGGTAAAAACATGCGTTGTACTGACATACAACCCCAAAATACAGACTATTGCTGCTCAACAAAAAAAGGTGACACCCTCCCATATCCCGAAAATCTTTGCCTTTTCAGACTGGGAGACACCATCACCTGTTCACGCTAAAGCAACCCTCCAAGTCCAAACCTTAGTTTAGAACTCCAAAGCTATGGTATTTGGAGCTCCCCAACCAGAGATATTAAAGCCTCCAAACCAGGGATATCCGAAGACACAGACAGGGAAACCATCACTTCCTCTACTAATTCTGTGATAGCTACCAAAGACTCTCACCCATAACATCACAAACTGAAAGCCACAGACAAAATAAACCTCAAACCAGGGCAGCGTCAGTACCAGAGAGCTACTTTTGAAACCATCAACCTATAACTAGTATAGCCCAAAAAATGTGTGACCATAATATTAATGACAGTCGCCCCTACTCTAGAAATTCTAAACATCTAAAAACAACATTGACCCAGTTCCTCAGGAAGTTGCTCCCTCAAATCCCAGTTTAAAGAGTCCCAAATATCTCATAACAACATGAATCAAACAAGCCCAACGACATCTGTTAAAAGAAAAAGTACACTCTCTCTACTTAGAAAAGTCCCCTAGTTAAAAATACTGCACATTGTAACCCAAAGCTACCAACCAACCCCAACAAGATAAGACGTCCTCACCCCGTCAGAACAATACCAGTCATAAAAATGAGAGAAACTACAGATTGTAAACTAAAACTACAGTCTTCCAATTAAAGGCGCATGACACTGTCTGCCTAAGCAAACGCATACCAGACCACTTCATGTAGAGTAATCACATCCACCCAAACAAAAGCTAATAGGCTGAATAAACTAGAATCCTTCAAAATCAAACCAATTTCACAAGACCACTAGCAATGCAACCAGAACCAACCTGAATAACTACCAAAACTGAAGTGACTTTCTAAGATGTAAAAACTGCAGTATCCTCCCAGATTTCAGATTCTACTCAGTAGTTTCCCAAATACACTGCTTCAATGATCCTGAGAAACCGCAGTACACACAAATGAACATCAACCAGGACTGCAAAATTCTAAAGAACTCCAAACATCCAAAAAACAACCAACTACAACATGAACCACAGTCTACCCCCACAACATCCCAAACCTGTAGGGAACTAGGAATCCCCAAAACAAATGATTCCAAGCTAGAAAACCACAAAAAGCCCTGCTCTGTACCTGGGTCAATGACACCCCCTAAGTAGTTTCCAAAAATGTTTTATACTATCAAGAGCTTCCTTCCCCATCTCTGCTCCCTCACCAGAGGCACTTACTGTGAGCCCAATTCTTCATATTTAATCAGCCTACGCATGCCCATACAGAGCAATCCCAAACCTTCATGATCCCATAGTGATCCTAACTATCCAAGCCCACTCAGGCAGTGATGCAGCCACCACTGGGACTCAGGATGAACCCCCCCTTGTCTCCAATGTCACTAGTATAGAGTCACACACTCCTCTACACCCAGTGGGCAGCCCATTCCACCACTGCACATCACAAGTCCAGGCTCTCATGCAATCAGATTAGGGTTCCAGGCACCATTGCTTTCCAGCGAAAACCAAAGATACCTTGAATCACAGACTCCTTCGACACTCAGTGGGCGCCTCTCCTAACACGCACATAAAACAATACAAAAGGCAAGACGGTTACTCCCATCACACATAAGCAGCACAAGACAAAAACTCAGACACAAGTCTGTGATTCCACTGCAATACAGCACAAGCACTAGCTTTCACTGGCAGCAGCAACATCCATATATTCCACTGTGAACATGCCCAAGCCCCGAGCCCAATCATGAAAACTCTGGGTGCCACCTCCATCCAGTAATATCATTAGATATCAAAAACTTGTGTCTTCATATAGATCAAGCGTACGTCTCAGACGCCATTGTCATCCGATGTGAGACACCGACTCCACCATGAACCACGGATCCCATCTTCATCCAACATGAGCCACAGACAGCACCACACGCCTCAAATCCTATTAATGTTCAACTGCATTGACACCCAACATGAACCTCAGACCCCCATCAACCCACAAGGTGACCCTCAGACCTCATTGCGAGCCTCAGACCCCAATAACACCCAACTTGAGCCACAGATAACATCCTAAGCCTTGGACTTAACTGCAAACCTAAATCAGCCACAAACATCAGAAGCCTCAAATCCCATTCTAACACTACACTGCATCAACACCCAAAGCGAGCATCAGGCCCCGTTGTAAGCCTCAGACCCCATCAATACTGAATATGAGCCTACGACAATGTCATGAGCCTGAAATCGCATCACACTCACTCAGCGTGAGCCTCATACTTCATTACAGGCCTCACATACCACTTAATACCCCAGTTTCCTCAAAGTCCACCACAAACCTCAGATCCCATTGACGCTCAATGTGAGCTTCAGTCCACACTAATAGCCTCAGTCTTTATTACAAGCCCCAGTCTCCATCAAACCAACGTAAGCATCAGATCCCAATGCAATTTAATGGGATTGCCAGAACCCATCAATTCCCACCAGGACTCTGATACCCTATAACAACCCTCCGACCCCATTGCCACCCATTGTGAGCAAATTGCCAGACCTACCCTATACGTATCTCTAGACTATTATCATCAAGTAAGAGCCCCAAATGCCATTCATTACAGACTCAAAACAATATTGCAATCAAGCATGAGCCAAAGACACCATCAAATGCATGCAACAAACCCTCCTACAGGTATATAAATCCACTGGACCTAGTCAGTGAACACCCCATGCCTCATCACTATTTACTATAAGCCCCAGACACCATCCAATTCAGACACCAAAACCTACAACATCAAACATGAGGCATGTGCCCCATCCAATGCTGACATTATACTCTGGTACCATTAAGCATGAGCCAAACCACACCCATCACTTCCGGTATTCGTATGAGCCATGGACCCCAACCAAAATACAAACCCTTCCGCATGGCCGACCCCCATCCAATGCATAACCCCACCCTACTGCCTTCTGGTATCATCACCAGAACCCAGCCACTGTACACAACAAACCCAATCACCCTCCAACTTATAACTTCCCCCATATCATAAATACACCAAGCCCTTTTAAAATCCATGATGGACCAAGTCATCAAATACACTGAACTCTATTCCCTCCAACACACATCTCAAACCCGTCTATGTAGTAGCTCTAGAAGCCACCCAATACAGAAACTAATTCCCAAACCAACCTTCATTTAGACTAGCATATGGTTGCATTCAATTCAATCATTTTGTGTTACAATTGTTATGTGAAATGTCCGAAATTACACTTTTAAGCCAAGTCGTGTCATTAAGATTTGGTTCAGGCAAGAATCCTATTGTGGGAGCACAGGGATAACACGAACGAGCTGAAAGGTGAGCGACACATACAGTTGTGCTCTTTTTTTGGACAAAATGCATCCCCGGGTCCAAAACGCACGCGAGTATCATTTCATGCTACAAAGTATCAGAAAATGCAGGGTCAGAATTTTACATAAAAACGCTTAATTATTTTGGGAAATGACGCAACTTTCTCTCCAAACCGTAATACTAGATAGGATGAGATAAAGAAGCCCTACTGTCACCCAAATTGAGTAAAACGGGGCACAACACTAGACGCCTGTCCTATCACATCCAGTTTGAGCCCCAGACCCAGTAAAGCAACCCTGTCACCCATACCACGTGAGCCCTCGACCCCATCCAGCATATGTCCTATGTCCTACACCCATCTGCACAAGCAGCACGCCAAATCAAAAGCATACACCAACTATTACCGCCATTTAATACGAACCCTGGACGTTATCATCGATATAACAAACTGCATCACCTAACAGTATTCGCCCCAGACCCTAAGGGATCCCTACACCATACCCCGTGGCTACTCTGAAGGCTTAGAAAGCCATCGCCACAAACTGGAAGCCGCAGAACTTATCAGACCCATAGTTCAAACTGTACCACGTTCAGAATGAGCCCAGGCCCTCTGCCCCCTAATACGAGTAAAGTAACTCAAAGGACATTGCCATTCTGTGTGAAGACCCTATAACATCTAGCCGTATCTTCAGACATTATTTTCTTCTGCATAGCCCACACCATATTCACGTCTGCGAGCCCCCACGCCCATCTGTGTTTCCCAAATTTGATAGCACCATTGGGATCCCCAGACAGCATCAAATAGCACCCCATTTGCCATCCAGTTAATTACCCTCGCCAATGTTAAGCATAAAACCCTTTCACACCTAATATGAGCCTGGGCTCTATCGCAAACTATCGCCAGCATTATAGGTACGACATCCCATAAAACACAGCCTCAAGCCCTGTCACCAGGCGTTATGAATCCAGCCCTATTGCCGCACAGGATAAGCAAGGCACCCTATTAAACGCAAGCACCATTTTCTATTACCATCAAGACACCCTTTATAGTGCATACACCAATCGCTGTTGCCTTGCAACCAGCCAAAAACCCAGTCAATGGCTACACCAGCGCCCATCAAACTTAAACGCTTCCCTGGGTGAGACCCACCCATCCCTGCTGAAATCCAGTAGGAGCCAAGACCCAATTCAATACACAAACCAATCCCTATCAGGTCAAGCCTAAACCTCTAAGTCAAATGCATCCACCAACTATCACCGTACTGACTGAGATAGCATTCTCATATAATGCGGATCCCAACCGGCCCCTCCACCCAGCATGACCTTCTGTTGGTACTGATGGTCAGTTTGGGCCCCATACTTCATCTAGTGCATGCAGCACATACTTTCTCATCCAACGTGAAACCTTAGATTATGTCCAGGATACTCTAGATTATCACCACCCAACGTGTGCCTCAAAACCCATCGAGGGCACACACAGAGGAGCAGTGGCGTAACGCAAAACGATGCCCCCCAAAAGAATGCGAAAAGGGGCCTCTTAGTCTCACATATATTCATTGGTCTTGTGCTGGTTTGGGGCATCTGAAGGAGTGTGGGGGCCCAGGAGGTTGGGGGCCCACCTGCACAGGCGTCCATAGCACTTCATAATGAGTCAAAGAAGATCCAACCAGAGGAGTCATTTATACTCTATTTCCATCCATTACGAATGTCAGACCATATCCAATGTGCACCGCAACATATTCAATCTAGCACAAGTCTTAGCTCTACCTCGATGTACATCCCACACAGGCAACATTCCAGAGGAGCATCGACAAAGCACAGCCCATGTGCTTGTGCCATCCAGTGTGGTCCCCTGAACCCCTTAGTGAAGCATACGCCAGACCCTAATGCCAACCAGCATGCAACAAAGCCTTAATCCAAAGCACACCCGCACCCTATAGCTATCCAGTGCCAGCTAGTTCATACACAAATCTCTATTCCCCCCAAAAATATGACACGCAAACAACATCAAGCAGTGTACCACGAACCCTATGAGCCAAAGAAGCCATCCAATACATACCGTAAACTGCACTGGTTATCAATATAAACCCCAAATCCTACTTCTGTCCTTCATTCAGGATCCCACTCAATCAACACACAGAACCCAGGCACCATGCATGTTAGTGATTACCAGACGCCATCCAGATCCCATACAATACGTACACAAAATCCGACCATCACACACAAAGGCAAAATACCCTGTTCAATTAATACTAAAACCCAAAAGCCATCCAGTATGATCCAAAGACACATCTAACATATATGTCAAATCCTAATCCTATTGATTATGATCCCCAGATCCAATGCACTGCACACAGAAAGCCCCGTTGGCATACCACATGAGTCCAAAGGCCATACAAATCACACACCAGACAATATCTTCATCCTCGTCTACTGAACTAAAATGAGCCTTTCTAGAGCACACACTACCCAACTAGAACTGTTGTCCAATGCAGAAATCCAACACTGGAGCCATCAAACATGATCGTTGACCCCACCCAATGGACACACTAAACCTTATCGGCATAAAATATGATAACTGGACTCATCCAATGTGTACACAAAATCCTATCGATATTCAATATGAGCTGCTTCCTTATTCACCGCTCACTCAAAATCCCGATGGCATCAGTAGCATCCCTAAATGCCATTCTAGGCATTCATCAAAACCTTTCGAACACCATCCAAGACTAAGACCAACTGCTATCACCATCCGTCATGACCACCGGTCCAATCAAATTAGTAATCCAAATCCTATGCGGGTCCAATAACTGCCCTAGAAGCATCCAACACACAAGCCCAACCTTATTGCCAGGCAATATGTGCAGAAGACCATCATAGTTTCCAATATGAGCCTCAAACCTCAAGAGCAGTCAGCACCGGTCCTCCACCATGAAGGGCAGGAGCCAACCTCCGCCGCACGAGCCACAGCCTCCACGGTACAGCACGGTGCGGCTTCCACCCAGATTTGCTAGGCAGAGATACCCATCTTGAGGTGTTTTTTTTTGCCCTGGTCATCTTTCTCGCAACAACAGCAATGTACATGCTGGGCAACTCTAGCCCAGATGGTGCAAGTCTGAGCAAACATGATGGATGCCCCTTAATCTGCCATGATTTGTGGGTTCCTAATGGGACATTTCCAATGGGCGCCCGGGCTGACTGCCCCTTGCACTAGTCCACACCATCAATGGGCATGACCGGGCCATTCACCACCATCAGCAGGATTCTCAAAGCGCCAAGCAGGTGACAGGGAGGTCATCAGCTAAGACCAAAGGCAAGACTCAAGACAACTTTGCAAGACACTCAAGAGCACCGGAGCTGGGAAACCCTTACCTTCCTCAGCCTTCATCCATGAGGTGCTTCAGCTGGCACACCGTGCCAAGCCTGGCACTAACCAGTGCCCGTCGATGTCCATCTACTGGAGAGATGTCCCTGCAACAAGATCTAGTCTGAATGCTCTTGCTTTAGCAATCCTCCGATCAGTGGGAAATGATACTGCGGACAACACAGTGCGGGTTCTTCTTTTCTTCGAGCAACAGATTTCAAAAATAAAAAACAGTCCCAGGTGCCAGTCTGTCTACTGGGGCGTCAGTTCAGCTTTGGCACGCGGAGAAGATAGCTCAGTGGGGTATTGAACCTGCTGCAACAATCCATGTGCCACCTTTGGGCCACAGGCTTGAATCTCATCGGATGGACTCATCCGCCCATCCTTCGACCTCAATGAGAGGAGCAGTTGGGTTGATACACCGCTTAGAAGATCCACAGGAAACGGCACGGAGCGCTATACTGATAGGAAATGATTACACTCGTCGTCACTGGTGGGGCCCTCCCCCAACCCGCCGAGCCCGCACTCTCCGACGCCCTTGGCTGGCTCGCTCTGTCGGTGCCTCATCGAAACCTCCCCACCCTCAGCGCCCGTCTTCCCCTCTCCGCCGCCTCCATCAGTGACCAAGCCCCCGGGGAGAGCGCCATGCCGAGGGGGACCCTTCCGAGCACCCGGGCGTCGAAGGGGAGGGCAGACGCATGCTCGACTGGCGGGAAAGGCCGTGCTTTGAGCGAATTTGCATCTAGTTGGCAGCGATTGGGGTCTTTCTAAGATACAAGCTAAGTGTTCGACAGGACGTAAAGGGGGCTGCTGTGGGGGGCAGGTGACCAAGCGCCCGTGATCGTGGAAGTCATCTTTAATCTACGTTTCAGCACTGTCCAGACACACAGTGCGGTGCCTCATAGCCACGGTCATGGCTGCCCCATAGCCGATGATAACAGCACAGCGCGATGGTGGTGGTGGGGATGCGCTGTCCGGTGCTCGAGATGCGCCGTCTAGCTCCTTAGAGGGGCGCGCGAGCCTGCCAGGGAGGAGATGCCAGGGGTGTCTGAATGGCACGCTAGGGACGTTGAAGTGTTACGCTAGGGTCGTTGAGGTGTCACGTTGTCACGCATGGGAGGGAAGACGGGTTGTAGAACCTGTACGCTAGATGCGTTGACCTGGCACGGTGTGGTGGTCAAGATGGGGCTTCCGGGGAGATGGCAGCCGAGGACGGCGGCTGCTTGCGCTCCGTGGTGCGGCCCCCCGCTCCTTGCTTCTCCAGGTAATTGTCGAATCTGCCTTTGGATGTTCATGGAGATTCAACAATGCGGCTTTCCACCCACCTCCTCCGCCCTCCGTGATATGTGCGCCCCCACCCCGGGCGCGGGGCGCAGCGGCACTGCGAGGGAAGGAGCCCGGTCCTCAGCCGGAGAGAGCCCTCGCCTCCATCACGGAGCTGAGACGGAAGGACCACGGACCTCGGAGGCGAGCAGGGACCACGGATCGATGGAGGGGAATGGTACTTGTGCTAGCGGCCGGTCTCACCCATCGGTGCCAGAGACCCCAGGTGCATCAGCTGCGTCCAGGGTCTCCTCTGGGGGGTCTCTCCGTTCCTTCAGCCCCCGGGGCTGCCTGGTATCTCTGGCAGGGAGCTGCGAGGGGATGCAGTGCAGGCAGAACGGACAGCAGAGGCTGAGCAGCGGCAGGGAGGTGTTTCATTCAGTCTCCATCCGCAGGCACCGACGGGGAAGACGCGGAGCGCGGATCCACGGACGGGAGGCAGCCGAGGAGAGTGAGAGGAGGGGAGACTGTCAGCCCCGGAGAAGCAAAGGCAGGAGATAGCGGGGGGATAAACTCAGCACTGGAGTACGCAAAGACGGATTGGGCAGAAAGAGAGAGCGAGAGACACTATTGGAATAACAAAGGGAGGGAAAGGAAGGGCGCATGTTTATTGGAAACGCAAGACTGAAGAAGTAAAACGAGGGGGCTGGAGTAAACAAGGAGACCAGGAGCCCAAAACTGAAGTCACAAAGGTTGGGAGACTAAGAGCGACAGGAACTGTTGCAAAACCAGGATTGGAGCATGAAAGGTGAGACTACAAGGGAGAAAGGCAGTGCTTAATTTGTAAAAAAAAATCAAACAAACACAAAAAACACCAAAAAACATAAGTTCCAGGGCCCTGGTCAGGGAGGGGGTCACTGCCACTTGTACTACCCATTGACCCTACCTGCATTGCCAACGAGATTTCTAACACAACTACTAACCATCACACACCTCCAGATGTGACAATTCAGACTGTTCCAGGCCCCCAAAACTGTAAGAATATCTTTGGTGGCAGGCGTTAGTAGTTTTTCATGTACATTGAATCAATAAACAACTGTTGTTATGCTGATCTCTGAGTAAACAAACAGTGCCACCATGTGGCAGACTCTCTTATTTGCCAGGTTGACAATTAAAAGCTGATGCCCAGCACTGGAAACCACCTGCTCAAATTAAGCACTGGAGATAGGGGGAAGATGGACATAAAGCACAGGAATTCCAAAGCAGGGACAATGAGAGAGTGGAAAACAGGACTGAAGTAACAAACGGAAGGAGGCAAAGGGAAACAGAGTAGAAAGCAACCCAGATTTGGAGTAGCTACATGAGGGAACTGGAGTGTACACAGTGAGGATCAGCCACAAGAGTAACAGAGGGAGGGAGAGTAATGGAGACTGAGAACATTTGATAGCTAGACCTGGAGTACCAAAATGATGAGACTGGAGATCACAAGGAAAGGAGGAGTCCCACAATAGGAATAACTAAGGGGAGGGGGGCAGGGGTGCTGGAATCCCAAGATTGAAGAACTAAAGCGAGGGAGTGCAAGGGGTAGCAGGTATAAATGCAGGCCTGTAGTACCAAAGGAAGCGACTGAGCTCCAAGGGAGAGAGTGGGAAACAGGATTGCAGTATGAAAATGAGGGAGAGGAAAGGAGACAGGGTTGGAAATGTAAGACAGGAGAGCTGACATGAAAAGACTGACGTGCACAAGTACAGGAGAATCCTCAGGCTTGGAGTAACAAGAGGAGAGGGACCTAGAGAGAAAGGGATTGTTGGAAACCCAGGACAATAGCCCCAAAGGGATGGAGTGCGAGGGAACAAGGGTGGCTGGAAACACAGCGCAAGAATGCCTGAGGGAGGGACTGAGTACTATGAGAAAGGTGGTAGGCACAGGGCTGGAGTAACAAAGGAAGAAGGCAGAGGGAACCAGGCTTCTTGGAAATATAGGACTGGAGTGGCAACATGAGAGGACTGGAGTGTACAAGGTGAGGATGAGCCCCAATAATGGAGTAGCAAAGAGAGGGAGACCAAGAGATACATGAACTGTTCAAAATCCAGGTCTGGGATTCCAACATGAGAGGACTGGAGTGCACAAGATAAGGAAGAATTCCATAATTAGAGTGACAAAGTAAGGGAATGCCTAGAGAGACAACGGTGTCGAAAAACCAAAGGGAGGAAGTGCAAGAGCACCGCAGCAGGTAGAAATCCATGACTGGAGTTCAAAAGTGAAGGACAGAGTATATGGGGAGAGTATGAGCTCTGCGTATGGCATGCCAAAGTGCAAATAGGGAAGGAGACCCAAGGCTGGAGTAACAAAGGAAGGTAGATGAAGGATGCTGGGTTGTTGGAAACCCAGGACCGGAGAATCAAATGCAGGTTCTGAGTTCACAAGGAGAGCAGAGGCGCCATGGCCGGAGTAGGCGAGGGAGTAAATGGGCCTGTTGGAAACCAGGACTGGGGCAACAAATGGGTTTGGGGGGGATACAGGTTAGGCAGGGTCTCTTGGAAGTCTAGGAGGACACAGAGGGGGGGTGCACTCAAGAGAGACAGCAATTGGATGAAACCTAGCATTTGAGTCCCAAAGGGAGGGTGCACAACTGTGATCAGGGATGCTGGAAGCCTGGACGAATGTGCTGAAAGAAGTACAGAGTGAGGGTGTGAGAGCCGGGACTGGGGTACGAAGGGAATGAGATTGCCTACACAGGGAGAGAATGAAATATGGACTGGAATACTGAAGGAGGTAGTGTAGGTGCAGTGTCTATGGCAGATGTATGTACACACCAGAGTTTCACACATCATCTGAAGAGGCGAGGAGGACAGAGTGAGATCAAGGCTCCCTTTATGTTGACTCCATGACCCCTAATTTGTAGGATCCAACGGCCCATTAATATCCTACTAGCTAGTGGCAGGACCGGAAAATGCAGCTCAAATGTACTAATTTCTGAGATTTGTGCTGCTGGCTCTGTGTATGCGGGACATCGTGAACCCGGCAGCGCACCAGCACTTGGACAGGTTTGCACCCTGGCCGGTCTCCCTTTCAAATTGCAGCCTGTCAGCCTGGTGATATATATCAATGGCGGATTGTAGGGGATATCGGGGAAAAAGAGCGATCCTGGAGATTAGCTATAACAAAATCACCATCAAGACAACTTTACTCCATTCCTACATCCTTGGTCCACTCCTGACGTGTACCTAGGTCCACCACAAGTCCCTTGAAAGATTGAATCATGTTGACAGGTATTTGGGGACTCAAAGCCCGAGTACCCTTGGACCACAGCAGCAATCTGTTTCCAATTCATATTCAGTTCAGGAAACTCTTTAAAATTACGTTATTCTGATCAATTTTCAGCTCGACATCTACCTTATCAAACGGTGTTGCCAAATAATTCCATATCTAGTAACAGTTCCCAGATTCTAACCCCCTTCTACTTGTTCTCTCTTAATTCTATATCATTTTACTCCTAGTGCTCTGAAGTGGCCAACTTCAGATGTGACACTACAAAACTTCAAAAGAAGGAGACATTCAATGTTTAATGCATACCTGGATGGTGACTGACTTTCTAAAACTGAATCCGGACAATAGGAAAATATTATTCACTAAGAACTGTATTGAGAAATGGAGTCTTACATGTTGACCAGACAACATGTGCCCTGTGCTCATCATCTTCGCTACTGAAAAGAATTTTGGGGTCAATACTGATGCCAAGTTAGCCTTTCAACCGCAAATAACTAAGGTTACTAGGACCTGTTTTTTGGCACCTCGAACACTTGAAAAAGATTTTGCTTTTCTACCAACTCATTATAACAAACACCTAGTCGCATCCTTCATTCAGCCGCAGTTGAATTATGCCAAATTCTTGCGGTTGTGCTTTCCCTAAGAAGCTAATCGAAAGACTCTAACTAATAAGAAATGCAAGAGCCCACAATTTTGCATGAAGAACAATCAAAGACCGTATTACTCCCATTCTTATTCAGCTTCATTGGCTTCCAGTGGCACAAAGAATCCCATTTTCAACTTTGGTCATTCTACACAAGAGTTTCTACGCCCACTTCCCTTCTTTCCTGTCAAGTAAATTCCATATTCTCTCTCAACCTCATAACCTCAGTTCAGGTAGCAAAATTCTTCAGATCTTCCTGAAATTCATGCTGTCTCCTTTGGTGAAATAGCTTTCTTCTATGCAGCAGCCAAGGAATGGAACTCATTAATGGTGAACCTACGTACCCTGCTCTTTCTGGTTAGGTTTAATGAAAACTCAGCTTTTCAAGGTCGCTTTCAGTTTGTCTTAAATCTCCTCAGTTGCTCTTACCGTTGGGGTATTTTGATTGGCGCAATAAGATATGGTGATCTTCTGCTAAAAAAATACCCTTACATAAAACCTAATAGGAGAAAAATGAAAGGGAAGGATAAAAAGCAGCACATGGCAGCCCGAAAGTTAAGAGAAAAGGTTCCATAAAAACCTTTCAGCTAACATCACCTAAGGAAGAAGAGTCAAGAATGTACTGCTTGCAGAAGGCATTAGCGGTGGACATGTGGCTTCCCTACACATGAAAACAATGCATGAAGAATGCCCCAGATTATCCCCAGGGTCTGGCGGAGTATGTTGGGACATTCGATTGACAATGTTTTCTTGAAGAGCAAAGCAACAGAAGCTGTAGTAGTAGTTTTGTCTATGAATTTTCCTGCATCCCCACTGCCGTAGGTAACATAGACCTAGTCAAAGATCTGATCAGTAGAGCATAGATCGTTTGCGCTCTCCGCTAGCAATCTGACAGTAGGCTTCGCGTCAATGTTTCACAACACCTCCTAATCTGAGGAGGAGCAGAGCAGCTGAAGGAGAACTGGGAGACAAATTGCCTCATTTATATTACATTCAGTCAAAGCCTTTGGGATGGAGGATAGGGCTGGCCGCTCAGTAATGTGTATTGCAGATGCTATGGTAATCAGTGGATCTGTTTTCCATAACAGAAACTTCATGACACAGAAAGTTATAGTCCCATCAGGCTTGTACTGGAGACACGATGATATTTTACGTTGAGATCCCGTCTCATGCTCATCCTTTAAAGGGAGAAGAACAGATGCACAAGGCCAGTCAGAAGAAGGTTGGCGTTCGCCATCAATTAACTCCTTGGAATATTTGCTATAGAGTTTATCGGGATCTACTTGAACATCTGATTCTGCCAGGTTCTTCAAAAGGACATAAACAAGTGAAAGGTTTCATGTCCTTAGTGATTGACCAATTGTAAAACCCCATCCACTTGCTTCTGCACTGGGATCTGGTGCTGGTCTTTTACTGCCATAATCACAAGATGGCGCTGGAGAGAGGGAACATTTCCTCATCATTTATGGTCAGCGTGGTTTGCTCCATGGAAGACAAGGGCCTCCTGAGACGCAAGTGCAGGAAGTCTGACAACCAACCATGACAGGACCAACCTGAGACCGCAAAATGGCAGCGCACCCACAATAGACCTATGTTATTTAAATTACTCTTGACGGGATGATGTCACAGAGGTAACGTTGAAAAATGTCTGTAACCAGTCCAGCATTACCCTGTTTCTGAGGGACATTTGAGCCCTGTCAACCAAGAGTAAACGCAATTGCACACTTTCTTCAGTTCTGTTGCAAAATCATCTTTATTCGGGAAACCCAAGGCTTCAAAAGAAGCATTGAGGCCCTTTTTGGTCAGTTACCACATGTAGGAAGAGGAGAGACACCTGCCAAGGGTACCTGCTCTCTGATTTAAAACCCATGTAATGTGGAAGAGCAGGATGCACATTCATCTGGTAAGGCCCATTCCCACAGGTCCACTACCAGTCTGAAGCCTTGTAGTTGTTTTCTGATAAATAAAGAAGCTATGGCGTTGGCAGTGTTCGCCATTCCACTTTGACTTTGAGATGAGAACAAGGCACATAATTAGTGCTCCTGGTTTTATGGTATTTATTTTTTGACATTTCCATCTGTATTTATCCATATGTATTTTTTGCTGATTTTATCTGTATTTATCCATATTTATTTTGGGTTGTGTGAAAAAAATGAAGCTGAAACTGGCATATTTACACATCAATTTAACCACTAAATAAGCACTCATGCTTGAATGCCTGTCGAGTTTCAGTGATATGAAGACCCACAGAACATAAATCAATGCCCTTATATGAGAATAAGCAAATTTCATTATCAATCGTATGCAAAAGTACTGCTGTTTAAGCCTCTTTACTAATCTTAATTTCTTTCTTAACCACCTTACCTATCAGTCCACACTGCTATTGGCCTGGCAGACATGGTAGAGAGTATTTAGAATCACTCAAAAAGCATCCCAATTTCCGTTTTTATCCACATTAAAAAATTAATACAGATGAGGAAATAAAGGATTTTCTGTCTGTATTTATCTGTACAAATCAGTAAAAACTGAAAACAGGGAGCCTTACTCATAATGCCACGATGAGTGCCAAATACTCCTGTAAATGTTTGCTCGGGAATAATCATATTTGTTTCAGTTCACCTTAATGGACAGGACTTTGTAGTGTGCCATCCTGAAAAGACAATTGGACGATAATTTTCCAGCCTAGGATCCACACTTGCCAAAAAAATGTGCACTAAAATCTGACTTGAATGTCTGTGTTTAGTTTGTTCTGACATCATTTGGCATTTAGTATTATTTAGTGGACCAGGTCCTGACACGGCAAACTGAGAGACCGTGATTATATATAAAAAATCAAATGTGAATTCTTTTTAACCTCTCATTTTGAATCCTTTTCTTTCCTTTATTCACCGCACACTCTTTTGATCACTTCTTTGTGCACGCCCCCTTTTTTCCGGGCAACCTTCTTACTTCAAAGAGTTAAAATATTTGTGTATATTATTATCTATTTGTGTAGAGACAATAAATTGAACACTGGACTCTGCATTGCTGTTGTAGTGTTGTATATATATAATTGTCTGACTATGTGTAATAATTGTTGTGTAGCGGATCTAGTTGGAACGCCCAGGAATTTTCTTACTGTATGAATATACACTGATTGAATCAGGCTTTAAAGAATTAGGTTTTGGACCATTGTTTTTTCTTAATGCCATCCTGGAAAGAGGCAGTGGTGATGCAGCTTGCAGCTGTTTCAGGTAGAAGGAACATCCTACCTGCACGATTGGATGAATGACCCATTATCTCAAGGTTGGAAGGAGAATCAAGATGGAGTTGGGCAGTATGTGGCCCTCCTGCCTTGTCATCTCTTTTGCCAGACCTTTCGCCATCTGCACTGCACGGCAAACCGTACAACACCACAGCCACAGACAGCAATATGTCAGGGCCTGAGGTAAGGAGCTTGGGTGGGGGGACAGCACCCTGTAAAAAATGAAAAAGTGGGGGGGATACAGGATTGGTGGTATGGTGGGGTTCTCTCCATCAAAAGAATAAAGGAAAGGTAGGTTGACCACTTAAGCCCGAACTCACATCCGGTTTGCAGCCCAACAATAACCAAAAAAAAAGAGGCTACTTTTTCCAAAGAACAGGAATCAGGGCAACTAAATAACAAAAAGAAGCAGGTTAATGGGGCAGTAATTAGAATCATATGGGAAAACCGTTGCAGGGCAAATACCCACGCACAGAGTGAGAGGGGTAGGTGCTGTGAGAGCTTTGGTACTGAAATGTCTGAAGTGGAATGCGGAGCTCAAAACAAGGATTACACCCGCATTGGAAAATAGTGTGGCTGACGCACTATCTTGTTCTCAGTGGCCGAGGTTCTGTGGTTTGCCTCTGGACCCTGACTGGCAGGAGACCCAAGTACCACCAGATATGCAGAAGATTGGTATATGCAAATAATGCATTTGGCTGAGAAGTAGCTGGCTGTTCTGGCTGATTCTACGAGGAAAACATATAGTGTGGCATGGACAGGGTTTGTGGAGTCATGAGCTTAAAACAAAGCTAAAGTAGGGTCTGGAGACCAGGTGAGCTAGCCTGATACATTTCTTGATGAACCTTGTTGAAAGAGGGGGGCACTAGAGGCTATTGCTGAAAAGTTGGTAGTAATCACCTTCTACAGAAAGTGTTTCTAGGGATATGAGCTGTGAGAGTAGAAGGAGTGAGCTAGGGAGTATTCTGCAAGGTTGGTTGGGTCTGGGAAAGACGGGGTGGTCAATGAAACAAGGAGGTACTGAGGAAAGTAACAGCCTGAATGAGATCTGTGTGTGCATCCATTTGGGAATTTAGGCTAGTTAAGGCAATATTTTGGGTTACGTTTTTGGGGGCATTCAGAGTAGCAGAAGTTGTAGGGGCACAGATAGATAAGATACATACATATTTATTTGCACAATTAATTAAAATCATTGCAATTCTTACAAAAAAAGAACATAAAAAGCACTTTCTGCTCTCAGTTTAAAAGAAAAGGAAAGAAGGTTTATAGCTGACACAGCAGTGGTTCATGGGTCGTGTCTGCTGGTAAAATTGAGTTAATCTTATTCATAAATTTTACGAATCGTGCGGCCATTTGAGCTGAGACCCCCTTCATACATTCCTCTAAGGCTCCTTTGCATGTCTGCACGTTAAGAATTCTCCAGATGGGGTGCAACCAAAAAGTTCGAAGGGGGAGTAAAGTTCTACAGATGCACAAGACATGTGTTAAGTTTTCTTCCCCGTTATAACAAAGCGGCACTGAGAGGACGTATCAGCCTTGTACCTCCGTCCATATCTGTACGCACCCAGAGGGATTAGTCCAAAGTGTAATCTCATTAACTGATGTTTCACTCATGGCTTCATGGAGGATGACAGATAGTGTGGTAGAGTTTTTAGATCATAAAGTTTTGACATCCAGCTGCCATGTGATAGTTTTTTCATGTATAATGCATCGTGATCCGCTGAGAGTATCTTTGCCTGTTTGGTCAGAGCTTTGGCGGCAGCCTCTATGGGCAGCGTGCTTGCTCATAGATCATGGGCTTCTAATGAGTCCAAGCAGAATGTTAAAAACTTATTCCAGGAGGTGCTGGGGTTATTTAACAACAACCAGATGCAACTCTTTAGTGTGGATGGCTGAGCCATTTTGGATTTTGCACAGTAGGCAATGAATCTTGCTTTTATGATCCAATGTTGGGAGAACAAGCAGAACTCCATACGGATTTAGGCATGAGTGGTCGAATTGGGTAGATGAAACACTGCGGAAACAGGCTGATTGCATTCTGTCCAACCAAGTGAACATTTTGTCTTTAAAAGTAGTGGCGCCGAAGACTATTGTGCATAGTAATTTGGCATCTATCACTCTAATGAGCGGGGTGAAGTCTGGAGAATGGAGAGCTTTCTTGGTTCGTAGGAAGGCCCCCTCCAGGCTGCGAGCCACAGAGGTGCGATTGATTGTTATGTGAGGATGTAAAGTTGGAGGAAGATAGGATGTGTATGAAGACACAAAACCAATCAGAGAGCAAGAGGGAGAAAGTGAGGATAAATCCATCGGATTCAGAAGATATGCCCAGAGAGGCATGTGAAGAGATTCCTGCAGCTGGAAGGGAAGGGGTCAAGGAGGTTGTTTGTCCATGTGGATGTAAGGGTGGTGTCCGGTGTTGGGAGTGCTGGGACTATGGCTGATCCCGGAGGTCATGGAGAATGGTAAGCAGAGGCTGCATTCATCCAGATAAGAGCATTGCCAGAGGGGTTCAGGTTAGGATTCAGCAAAAAAACTGAAGAAAATGAGAGGATAGAGAAGTTAATGTATGTGGGGCTGTTTGAGACCTGCATTGAGGCAGTGAATGCACAGCTATTAAGGTTGTTTATCCCACAAGCCAGACAGCACAGAACATTAGGAAGAAAGAGAAAAAGATTTGTAGGCATTCCACCGTGAAATGAGCAGTAGGAGTGCTGTGGTCAGCAGTTGGGATCAACATCCGAAGAAGTGGCAGTGAGGTGGTCTGGCACCGGAGGCATGCAATAGAGACAGCTGATGCCCATACTATGGGAAACGAGTGAAAATGCCACAGGCCGGACATGGTGTTGAATGATTTACTTGGGAGAAAATGTATGCAATCCACAGGCCTGGAATTAATGAAGATTAGGACAAAAGTGTGTGAAACACACAGGGGTAGATGTTCCTAAAAAGAGTCAGGCCAAATAGGCGCGGAGGAACAACAAAAATGGGGGTGGGGAGAAGGTGTCTCAGGATGGATGTATAGGTGGGGGGAATTTTCTTTTTTGGAAAAGTTGCTCTCACACACCCATACAGGTGTCATGCTTCATCATAAGGCTTTTTTGCTCCTTCTGGTGTCTGTGCTGCAATACCCCATGGGCCCCGCGAGAGGGCTCTTTGGCAGAGATCTTTTACAGTAAAAAATTCTGAAATGGTGAGTGCAAGTGTGTGGCGCTGCTGTGACAGTGAGTTAGAAATACCACAATGGTGCCTAATAAAAGAGGGTTTTTATTCGTGGGTCCACCGGATAGAGTAAAAACAGAAGCCAAACTCCTACTTCCCACTAATGAGGAAATCAGTTTGGTTAAAAGCGTTGTTGAAGTAAATTGGGTCGACATGTTTCACGCCCTATGACCTAATGTAGAGGTCTATTATAATGTCAGGCGGATCGCCACCGCCATGAGGGCGGTGGCAATCCACTGGACATCTCCGCCCGCCTCCCATTTCCCCCTGCCATGTTATGATGGTGGGGGTACCACGTCAAACGAGAAGACGGTCCACCACTTTTCCGCCCGGTCGACGAGTCAACCGGGCGGAAAAGGGTTGAATATGGTGGCGGTGTCTGCTAGACACCGCATCCATATTACAATGCATGCAGGGAGCAGCCTTTCTGTGGCGACAAGGCATGCAGTTTCCTTGCCTTGAGGATGTTTAGGATTGGGCACATGGGGGCTACCTATGGTACCCCCCTGCATTTGCATGCATAACGTGGCAGACACCGCGCGGTGCCTGCCACGTTGTGCATGCAAATGCACAAATGCCTTTTTTGCATTGCGGGGGGTGCATCCATTACGACGCGGTGTTTACACCGCACTACCATTACAACGCTGGTTTTACAACGAAAGTCGTTACCACGACTTGCGCTGGAGGGCGCTCTAGGCTAAGGAATAGTAGATTTACTATTCCAACACCTTCCCTACTGTACGTAGGCTGGTGTTGGAATAGTAAATTTTACTATTCCTAAGTCCAGCAACTTACAGCGCAAGTCGTGGTAACGACTTACGTTGTAAAACCAGCGTTGTAGTGTGGTGTAAACACCGCGTTGTATTGACATACAACCCTGCTGACAGCACCGCCTGCCGTAATGTAAAAAATGTGGGATGCGCCCACCATTGTGGCGGGTGCATCCTAATTGTGTATGCGGGACTGCCGCACACATAGCTGGCAGACCCATTTCACGATACAAAAGTCCGCCGCCATCGTAATAGACCCCATAGTATGAAAAGTGAAGTCTCTCCTTGCGGAGAGGGAAAAAGACCTTTCAGAAGTGAGGGACAAATGTGTACAGATGAAAGAGCAATGGATGCATCTGTTATCCAGGAGAGTATGAAGGGGAGTGACCAAGACTGCAGCATATAGGCTGTGAAAGAACTAAACAATGATGTTTTGGAGTACTGCAAGAAATAAAGGATATTATTTATCAGGCACAAGGTTACTGTTTTTGAATGTCCAAACCTGTTTTGGTGTGATGGAGATCACCAGTCCCTACTGGGCAAATTGCATTTACTTGGAAACACTGTTGAAGGTGCCGGGGGGGGGGGGGGGGGGTGAAAACATACAATGAAAGGGGAACTGAAAGAATATCTCACAGGATGGTTTTTTTCTATTGGTAGTGTGATGGCTCAAAGATCAAAGAATATGAAGCTGGTGAAAGAAGGAAGGGGCAATTGAAAGAGAAGATAGAAAAAATAGTTCAGTCAGGATCTAAGCCTGGGGTAGAAAGGCTAGGCAACAAAAAGAAGAGGAAGAAAGTGGAAGAGGAAAAAAGAGTTTAACGGAAAAGTGAGATATAAGTTTGTTAAAAGTTGATTAAAAGTTCCAGGGTAATAATGAGAGCCAGTGGGAATTTGTAGGGGTGCAACATTGTTTAGAGTGTGGGAGAAGCATTAGTCAATGGTTGTTTGTGCATTGGTTTAGGGCATGAAAGATTGTAAGACATTTACAAAGGATGCCTGTAACTAGAGCAGAACGTGCTCCCAAAGAAAGCATTATTTTCCACATAACCAGTATTATTCTTCATGCAACGTGGTCCCTGGACCGAGGGGAGAAAATTGCCCTCTCTACCTGGGGGGGTTGGGAGAGGAGAGAAGGCAGGGGCATGGGGTGATAACTCAGCCATGGGGAGGGTGTTGGGTGACTTCATCACTGAATGCCCATAGAGTGGTTTTCACTTTCCTGTTGCATGGCAGAAAGCTCACCACACGAAATGGTAAATGGTTAAGAGCCTTTTTTTTAGCTGGTTAGGCAAGTAGCATGTTTTATAGTGTGAGGAGTGATTTGAGACATTTACTAGGAGTCAACCTACCTTAGAGAGGGATAAGAATTGGAGTTGTCTCTACTAAGGCAGTCTGGTAGGGACAGATCGCCAACACAAATTAATCTTGACATGAAGAATGAAGAGTTAATCCACAGGCACGGTCTTCACTCTCTGCAATCAGATGATGAAAGAGAATGGTGAGGCTATTGTTCTGACACTGAGAATGCGGGTCGCAGACCTGAGCAACAGCAAATTCAGACTCAAACAAGTGTCTTGTGGGAGTAATCCACTCAGCCAGTGAAGATACCGCCAGTTGCCGGAGCTGATATCTATGCCTCTTTAGCACCCAACAATGGTGTGATGTCCCTGGGGTCCTGGAGAAACTTGGCCTCTTCAACTTCTTTTTATGGTGTGGGAATTTGATGTATGTGAATTAATGAAAGTGAACATTGAGAAACCACATTGGAGGAAGCCAAATCATGGAAAACCTATTTTAAGAAAATATGTTTTGTAAGGAAAAAGACATACATCAAAAATTCAAGGAAATATTTTAAAGGAAAGATAATTTTTGAGGAAAAATCCAAAATGACATTAAACTTGGGTGGTGTTAAGACTACTGAGGGATTTTTGGGTTCAGGGATGGGTAAGCAAGGAGTTTTAGGAGTCAGAAATAGGTGGGGTTCAGGTACAGAAAAGTTTTTTTAAAGTTCAGGGTTGGATGGAGTTTAGAGGTGGTGAGGGTGATTTTAGTTATCAAAAATGGGTAGAGTTTAGGGTTGGTAAGGTGATTTTAGGGTTCATTGATGAGTGAAGTTTATGGGTGTGAGTTGTTTTGAAAGTTCAGGGATGGGTGGAGTGTAAGGGTGTTGATTTGTTTTAATGGGTTCACCGATAGAATATCGATGGAAAAAACATTGGTGGTAAAATATCGAAAAAAGATAGATTGTAAAAATATCGACTCCCTATACTTAAACAGGTAGGTACAAAAACATTGAAACATTGAATCAAAAAGATCGAAGTTAAAAATATAGATGTAAAAAATATTGTTTCAAAAATAGAAATAAAATAAAATAATATATATTAAATATATAAAATATTAATACTATCTTTAACAAATTAAATTACATTTGGGGGCCGATTCCAGTTCAGTAAAATCCCTTACAAATAGCCGTATGGAGCATATTTCCCATACGAATCGTACCGTTAAACAACCCCGTACGTACGATGAAGTACGATTCGGACCCAAAGCAGATCTCCGTAGGAATCGTACGAAAGACCATAGGACTTAATAATCCATCCGAATCGCATTCGGAACACGCAGTACGCGACGTCCGTACGGATTGAAGCAGCATTTTGCGACCCAGCAAGTACGATTCGTCTCGTCAACACTCCGTACGACTCTTTTACTACGGGAGCTCAAAACGTCCGGAAAAGCAGATTTCGACTCGAACCGCGTACGAAACAGTCCCCCCCGGGTACAGTGCGTACACCCCATGATTGCAGGGGTACGGTGTGTAGGGGTACGGTGCATACACCTCATGATTGCAGGGGTACGGTGTGTAGGGGTACGGACGGTGCATACACCCCATGATTGAAGGGGTACGGTGCGTATGTGATTGTGTGGCTCTCCGTACGAATCGGTCATACGCGATGTTTTTCGTACGAATCGCCTTCTCATTCCCTGTCCGGATCATACTTGTCAGGTCGTACAGCATGTTTACGATTCGTACGGTTCACTATGAGGGTCCGTGTCGTATGGATTTTCCCTTGCTTTTCGAACGGTTCGCAACAATTCGGTCGTATATTTTTCAAACGAATCGTACTACGCGATTCGGACGGAATTGTACGAGTCATACGGACAAGGGCTACGGATTCGATTCGGTCATAAGATTGGTTTACCGAATCGGAATCGGCCCGTTGATATACATTTTACCTAAATATAAAAATTAAACTTAATTAAAAAAATATAAACCCATACACATAATAATTTATACATATACACATATTTGGTTTAAAATAATTTATTAACTATTATCTTTATTTAATTGTTAAACTTTTAAATGATAAAAAAATAAAATATATACATATATCAATAATTTAAAATAAAACAAATTCTATAATTAAAACATTAAACTATTAAAACAAAATTAAAACATACATTTCGCAATACAATAAATACAACAGTAGGGAAAATGTTGGATAGCGAAAAAATTAAATTTACAATTCCAACTGCAATGAGTGCAACAGTAGGGAAAATGTTGGATAGCAGAGGGTTAAAAATTACTATCACACTCCAGTGAGTGCAACAGTAGAGAAAGTGTTAGCGAGTAGAGGGGTAAAAATCACTATTCCCACTCCAGTAAATGCAACAATAGGGAAAGTGCTGGATAGCGAAGGGGTAAATATCACTATTCCCACTCCAGTGATTGCAACAATAGGGAAAGTGCTGGATAGCGAAGGGGTAAAAATTACTATTCCCCCTCTAGTGATTGCAACAGTAGGAAAAGTGCTGGATAGCGAAGGGGTTAATATCACTATTCCCACTCCAGTGAATGCAACAATAGGGAAAGTGCTGGATAGCGAAGGGGTAAAAACTACTGTTCCAACTGCAATGAGTGCAACAGTAGAGAAAGTTTTAGATAGCGGAGTGGTAAAGATTACTGGTACCACTCCAGTGAGTGCAACTGTAAGGAAAGTTTTGGATAGTGGAGGGGTAAAAATTACTATTCCCACTCCAGTGATTGCAACAGTAGGAAAAGTGATGGATAGCGAAGGAGTGAAAATTACTAGTCCCACTTCAAAGAGTGTAACAGTAGGGAATAGTAGTACGAAAGACCATAGGACTTAATAATCCGTCCGAATCGCATTCGGAACACGCAGTACGCGACGTCCGTACGGATTGAAGCAGCATTTTCCGACCCAGCAAGTACGATTCGTCTCGTCAACACTCCGTACGACTCTTTTACTACGGGAGCTCAAAACGTCCGGAAAAGCAGATTTCGACTCGAACCGCATACGAAACAGTCCCCCCCGGGTACAGTGCGTACACCCCATGATTGCAGGGGTACGGTGTGTAGGGGTACGGTGCATACACCTCATGATTGCAGGGGTACGGTGTGTAGGGGTACGGACGGTGCATACACCCCATGATTGAAGGGGTACGGTGCGTATGTGATTGTGTGGCTCTCCGTACGAATCGGTCATACGCGATGTTTTTCGTATGAATCGCCTTCTCATTCCCTGTCCGGATCATACTTGTCAGGTCGTACAGCATGTTTACGATTCGTACGGTTCACTATGAGGGTCCGTGTCGTATGGATTTTCCCTTGCTTTTCGAACGGTTCGCAACAATTCGGTCGTATATTTTTCAAACGAATCGTACTACGCGATTCGGACGGAATTGTACGAGTCATACGGACAAGGGCTACGGATTCGATTCGGTCATAAGATTGGTTTACCGAATCGGAATCGGCCCCTTGATATACATTTTACCTAAATATAAAAATTAAACTTAATTAAAAAAATATAAACTCATACACATAATAATTTATACATATACACATATTTGGTTTAAAATAATTTATTAACTATTATCTTTATTTAATTGTTAAACTTTTAAATGATAAAAAATAAAATATATACATATATCAATAATTTAAAATAAAACAAATTCTATAATTAAAACATTAAACTATTAAAACAAAATTAAAACATACATTTCGCAATACAATAAATACAACAGTAGGGAAAATGTTGGATAGCGAAAAAATTAAATTTACAATTCCAACTGCAATGAGTGCAACAGTAGGGAAAATGTTGGATAGCAGAGGGTTACAAATTACTATCACACTCCAGTGAGTGCAACAGTAGAGAAAGTGTTAGCGAGTAGAGGGGTAAAAATCACTATTCCCACTCCAGTGAATGCAACAATAGGGAAAGTGCTGGATAGCGAAGGGGTAAATATCACTATTCCCACTCCAGTGATTGCAACAATAGGGAAAGTGCTGGATAGCGAAGGGGTAAAAATTACTATTCCCCCTCTAGTGATTGCAACAGTAGGAAAAGTGCTGGATAGCGAAGGGGTTAATATCACTATTCCCACTCCAGTGAATGCAACAATAGGGAAAGTGCTGGATAGCGAAGGGGTAAAAACTACTGTTCCAACTGCAATGAGTGCAACAGTAGAGAAAGTTTTAGATAGCGGAGTGGTAAAGATTACTGTTCCCACTCCAGTGAGTGCAACTGTAAGGAAAGTTTTGGATAGTGGAGGGGTAAAAATTACTATTCCCACTCCAGTGATTGCAACAGTAGGAAAAGTGATGGATAGCGAAGGAGTGAAAATTACTAGTCCCACTTCAAAGAGTGTAACAGTAGGGAATAGTAGTACGAAAGACCATAGGACTTAATAATCCGTCCGAATCGCATTCGGAACACGCAGTACGCGACGTCCGTACGGATTGAAGCAGCATTTTCCGACCCAGCAAGTACGATTCGTCTCGTCAACACTCCGTACGACTCTTTTACTACGGGAGCTCAAAACGTCCGGAAAAGCAGATTTCGACTCGAACCGCATACGAAACAGTCCCCCCCGGGTACAGTGCGTACACCCCATGATTGCAGGGGTACGGTGTGTAGGGGTACGGTGCATACACCTCATGATTGCAGGGGTACGGTGTGTAGGGGTACGGACGGTGCATACACCCCATGATTGAAGGGGTACGGTGCGTATGTGATTGTGTGGCTCTCCGTACGAATCGGTCATACGCGATGTTTTTCGTATGAATCGCCTTCTCATTCCCTGTCCGGATCATACTTGTCAGGTCGTACAGCATGTTTACGATTAGTACGGTTCACTATGAGGGTCCGTGTCGTATGGATTTTCCCTTGCTTTTCGAACGGTTCGCAACAATTCGGTCGTATATTTTTCAAACGAATCGTACTACGCGATTCGGACGGAATTGTACGAGTCATACGGACAAGGGCTACGGATTCGATTCGGTCATAAGATTGGTTTACCGAATCGGAATCGGCCCCTTGATATACATTTTACCTAAATATAAAAATTAAACTTAATTAAAAAAATATAAACCCATACACATAATAATTTATACATATACACATATTTGGTTTAAAATAATTTATTAACTATTATCTTTATTTAATTGTTAAACTTTTAAATGATAAAAAATAAAATATATACATATATCAATAATTTAAAATAAAACAAATTCTATAATTAAAACATTAAACTATTAAAACAAAATTAAAACATACATTTCGCAATACAATAAATACAACAGTAGGGAAAATGTTGGATAGCGAAAAAATTAAATTTACAATTCCAACTGCAATGAGTGCAACAGTAGGGAAAATGTTGGATAGCAGAGGGTTACAAATTACTATCACACTCCAGTGAGTGCAACAGTAGAGAAAGTGTTAGCGAGTAGAGGGGTAAAAATCACTATTCCCACTCCAGTGAATGCAACAATAGGGAAAGTGCTGGATAGCGAAGGGGTAAATATCACTATTCCCACTCCAGTGATTGCAACAATAGGGAAAGTGCTGGATAGCGAAGGGGTAAAAATTACTATTCCCCCTCTAGTGATTGCAACAGTAGGAAAAGTGCTGGATAGCGAAGGGGTTAATATCACTATTCCCACTCCAGTGAATGCAACAATAGGGAAAGTGCTGGATAGCGAAGGGGTAAAAACTACTGTTCCAACTGCAATGAGTGCAACAGTAGAGAAAGTTTTAGATAGCGGAGTGGTAAAGATTACTGTTCCCACTCCAGTGAGTGCAACTGTAAGGAAAGTTTTGGATAGTGGAGGGGTAAAAATTACTATTCCCACTCCAGTGATTGCAACAGTAGGAAAAGTGATGGATAGCGAAGGAGTGAAAATTACTAGTCCCACTTCAAAGAGTGTAACAGTAGGGAAAGCGTTGCATAGCAGAGGGGTAAAATTTACTATTCCCACTCCAGTGAGTGCAACAGTAAGGAAAGTATTGGATAGTGGAGGGGTAAAATGACTGTTCCCACTCCAGTGAGTGCAACGGTAGGGGAAGTGCTGGATTGCGGAGGGGTAAAAATTACTATTCCCAAACCAGTGAGTGCAACAGTAGAGGAAGTACTGGATAGCGGAATGGTAAAAATTACTATTCCCACTCCAGTGAGTGCAACAGTAGGGAAAGTATTAGATAGCAGAGGGGTGAAAATTACTATTCCCACTCCAGTGAGTGCAACAGTAGGGAACATTTTGAATAGTGGAGGGGTAAAAATTACTATTCCCACTCCAGTGAGTGCAACAGTAGGGAAAGTATTGGATAGCGGAGGGTAGAAAGTTACTATTCCCACTCCAGTGAGTGCAACAGTACAGAAAGTGTTGATTAGCAGATAAACAAAAATTACTGATCACATTTAAAGAATTAGATAAATTAAATAATCTTAAAAATAAATAAACGGGGGGCGTGGCTAGCTGCCGAATGAGATGGCCACAGCCTAAAAGAGCTCCGGGGAAGAGACATATTCCCCCATAAATCCGCACATTTATCCATCATCCCAGTATGTCCCAAAGGTACTTGTTTGTGGCGGAAGATTAGCTGAGCCCTTTAATACTGCTCCGGTGCTCCTCTGAGGTCCGTGACGCAGTGGGGAGAGTAAAGACGCCGGCGGCCTGCTGGGACGGCTCCAACCGGGGACTAAAGTTTGGTGCACGTCCACCTTCAGGGGGCTGTGCACGGCAGCAAGCATAGGCCTGGACGTCTCCGAGAGGATCACATCAGCTGCGATGGTGGCGGAGGCGGTGACGGCCTGAGACACCTGGACCCTCGGTGAGACTCGGGCGCTCCCCCCCCTCCCTTTCCTCCTCCATTGGGGCAGCACGACTTACCGACTGCGGGGAAAGGCTCGCATTGCTGCGCGGGACTGGGGGTGGGATAAAGGCCTGGCCTGGCAGCATGGGCGACTTACTGACGGTACACAGTCAAAATATCGAGTAGGAAATATCGACCTACCATAATATCGAGTCTGAAATATCGAAGGTGCATAATATCGAAGGCAAGAATATCGTAGGACAGAATATCGACCCAAGGTAAGTAATATCGAAATACTTAATATCGATGTAAGTAATATCGAAGTTAGTAATATCGATAGCATATATATCGATGTTACTAATTTGGATGACACTAATATCGATATTTGTATTATTGCATAGTTTTTTATTATGTATGTGTTATATGTTTAATTTAAGTATTTAAAATAATTACTATTATATGTGTATAAATGTTATATAATAATAAATAAATTTATAAGTAAATTTTTTGTTTTTGTACCGGAGCGGGTTGTGGGTTTATAGGGGAATAGGGTGGGAAGTAATTTAATTATGGTAAATTGATTAGTAATTAGTAGGATTTATTAATAAATTATAATTAATTGGTAATTATGGAAATATAATAGGAACATAATTTTAATTAATTTATTAATTGATATATATGTTCTGTAGAGGGTTGTGGGTTTATAGGGGAATAGGGTGGGAAGTAATTTAATTATGGTAAGTTGATTAATAATTAGTAGGATTAATTAATTAATTATAATTAATTGCTAATTAATATTGATTAATTGGGAAAAAAATTAATTGATTAATTGATATATATTTTCTGTAGCGGGATGTGGGCTTATAGGGGAATGGGGTGGGGAGTAATTTAATAATAATTAATTAATTAATATATGTTTTTTAAAATTTATATTTAATTTATTGGGAAATAAATAATATTAATTAGTTAATGAACTATTATAATTTTGTACATATTTAAAATTATTAATTAATTGGCAATTAAATAATATTAATTAATTACATTAATTAGAATAATTTATTTATATATAATTTTTAGTTACTGTTAATTAATTAATTGGGGAAAAATAATATTAATTATTCAATTATATTAATTACAGCTAATGTGCAAATATATTTACTTTATTTGTTATTGTTCATTAATAATTAATTGCTAATTAAATAATATTAATTAAGTTTGGGTAAAGGAGTATTTTTAGTGTTCAGGGTCAGTTTTGGGTTTTTGGGTAAAGGGGTATTTTTAGTGTTCAGGGTCAGTTTTCAGTTCTTGGGTAAAGGGGTATTTTTAGGGTTCAGGGTCAGTTTTCAGTTCTTGGGTAAAGGGGTATTTTTAGGGTTCTGGGTCAGTTTTCAGTTTTTGGGTAAAGGGGTATTTTGAGGGTTTAGGGTCAGTTTTCAGTTTTTGGGTAAAGGGTTATTTTTAGGGTTCAGGGTCAGTTTTCAGTTTTTGGGTAAAGGGGTATTTTTAGGGTTCAGGGTCAGTTTTCAGTTCTTGGGTAAAGGGGTATTTTTTGGGTTCAGGGTCAGTTTTCAGTTTTTGGGTAAAGGGGTATTTTTTGGGTTCAGGGTCAGTTTTCAGTTTTTGGGTAAAGGGGTATTTTTAGGGTTCAGGATCAGTTTTCAGTTCTTGGGTAAAGGGGTATTTTTAGGGTTCAGGGTCAGTTTTCAGTTTTTGGGTAAAGGGGTATTTTGAGGGTTTAGGGTCAGTTTTCAGTTTTTGGGTAAAGGGTTATTTTTAGGGTTCAGGGTCAGTTTTCAGTTTTTGGGTAAAGGGGTATTTTTAGGGTTCAGGGTCAGTTTTCAGTTCTTGGGCAAAGGGGTATTTTTTGGGTTCAGGGTCAGTTTTCAGTTTTTGGGTAAAGGGGTATTTTTTGGGTTCAGGGTCAGTTTTCAGTTTTTGGGTAAAGGGGTATTTTTAGGGTTCAGGGTCAGTTTCAGTTCTTGGGTAAAGGGGTGTTTTTTGAGTTCTGGGTCAGTTTTCCCTACTGTTGCACTCTCTGGAGTAGGAATAGAAATTTTTACCCTTACGCTATCCAACGTTTTATTTAATTAATTGTTAAAATATCAAATGTTTATTTTATTTTTTATATTACTTACATTTTATTTATGTTACTCTTTTATGTTTGTAAATGTGTTAGTAAATTAGAATATATTTCATTAATTTATAAATTCGTAAAATAATTATTATTACTTATTGTTCAGGGCATATATATTACATATTTACTGTATATATTTAATTAATGTATTCTTAATATATATGTATTATTTATTACTTTGAAACATTATTAGATACTTTTAAATATGTTTATTTTATTTATTAGTCTTATAGACTTAATTTTACATTTATATATTAAAAAAAAACGATATTTTTAACATCGATATTTTTGACATCGATATTTTTTTTCTCGATATTTTTGTACTTACCATGTTGTAGATAGGATCTTGATATTTTTGCCCTCGATATTGTTGACTCGATATTCTTGTAGGTCGATATTTCTGTAGTCGAAATTCTATCAGTGATTCCTTACTGACATTGCTGGAGCCCTGATGTAGACGTTTTGGGACACCTCGCAGTTGGTGCTGTTAGGGAAATAATGCCAGGATTCTGTCAAGAGGGCCTGCTACACATAAGGCGCAGGGGGTGAGGAGCACCGGGGGCTGATCACAGCTTGAGACTGGGGGGGTGCAGAAGAGCATCGTGTGGGGGCCTGAGGGACCCGACGGAGCCAGTAGACCTTGCCTGTGGTTTAGCGCCTAGTGGGCGCGGCCGCTACTGAGCCCTGGCTGGCTGTCTACAGCGCAATGAGAAGGTGAACCTCTGGTAGTGGGCCTGAGATGTGGATGTAACCCGGGTGGCTCTATAGACCACCGCCCATCGTTGCACAGGCCCGCGTAGGAAGGAGGAAATACTGCAGCGTTCGGTTCACTATTGCATATACGAACTACGTGACCCCCATAAACGGGCGGAGTGACAATTGAGCTGACAATAGGCCTAGCGCACCCACAGGCCTCGTGGTAGGTGCCGGAAGCTACTGAAAGGGGGTGTACTACCAAGCGCACGATGGGGGGCAAGGGCCCTCGTACAACCTTGCAGAATAGTTTGGAAAAATACTCATATAATAAAGACTTCCCTCCACTCTCTCAGCGCAAAGACTCAACGGACAAGGCCCCGGACAGCGGTGGGGCGCCTAAAGTGACACTTGAAGATATTATGGTGGCTCTCACTAATGTTCAATCGACGGTAGGATCTATCTCTACGAACGTTAGTCTCCTGAGGGCCGGTTTCCAGAAGATGACTGCTAGGTTCACAGAGTCGAGCAGGTCTCCCAATCATTGACAACCCCCGCTGGACCCCCTGAAAAGAGATGCAACACACTGGGGAACCCCACCGTTATTGTTATTAGGTAAGGCAGCACTTTACTAAATGATGGCCCTCCCTAGATTTTTATATGTGCTAGAAAACACACCATTTACAGTCCCGGTGTGCTATTTTAAGGTGATCGCAGCCCAGGTCCCAAGCTTGCTGTGGGGAAATAAACCGGCGCGCATAGCGCAATCCAAATTAATTCGGGGATGGTACGATGGTGGTATTATGGTCCCTGATATACAGTTATACTACTGGGCAGCACAGTTGAAAGTCATCAACCAGTGGATCCATGCCCCACAGACAGACCCGGCTTATAAGGCGGACAGAACAGCATTGGGAACGAATGGTATGCTGGCTGCCCTATACGAACGGGGGAAGTCTGTAGCACTGGTGGGACCTGTGAAGCACACAATCTCCATTTGTCACAAAGCGCAGACCAAACCTGGATGGCAGGGAGTTCTAATTCAAATGACATCTCTGTGGGACATAAAGAGACTGGGTAAACTCAGAAATAGTAGGGGCTTTGATAAGTAGGATGATATAGGCATATCTACAGTAGGGGATATGTGGAGTAAGGGGGATGTTATCACATTTGTGGGTCTTCAGCGGACCTATGAATTGGCCTCCTCCGAAACATTTAGATCTCTACAGATAAAACACGCACTGACAAAGGCGCTGCCACCAGGCACAGATGTCCCGGAGGCATCTCCTCTAAAGGACACATCATTAACAGACTGTATGTTTCAGAAAGCAACATCTTTTACTTATCGTAAATTGGTCAATAATCTACCGGACCCCACTAGACCCCTTAGGGAGAAATGGGCCCAAGACGTGGGCGACTTTGACAAGACTGACTGGCAGGATGCGTTGGCTTCCCCATGTTTGATTGGTATATCGTCACGACTCAGACTGGTGCAGCTAAAAATACTGCACCGATCATACTACACCAGATATACCTTACACAAGATAGGAAAAACATCACACCCGTACTGCTTGCGTAACTGTGGGAACGAGGGTACCTTCTTTCACACCATATGGCAATGCCCTAAAATTATGGAATTCTGGGTAAAAGTGATGAGGACAATTTCCCAAACAGAGAATGTCTTGCTAATACCGGAACCCAGACGTTGTTTGCTGAATGTTTGGGAGCCCAACGACCCAACTCATCAGGCCCAGGATTGGGCCACATTGAAGATTATGTTCGCCAAACGTAATATTGCACAAAAATGGGCTCATCGGAAATACCGACGCTGGCCCAATGGTGGACGAGGCCATGGTTGTTGAAAGAACGATGTTCGTCAATAGGGGGTGTCCCCGCAAATGGAGTATTGTCTGGGGGGCGTGGAACAAATTCAGAGGGGATATATGTGACCCACCGGATGATCGGGATGGAGAGGTCTCAGAGGACGAAGAATGTGGAAAAGAGTAATGCCGAAAAAAGAAGAAAAAGGACTAGATTATGTAATAGAACAAGCGTTGATGACGTTATGCCTGTAACACCTGTATCAAACTGTGTACTGGGGCTCGATACTGTACATTTGAGAAATGTTATACTACTGTGATATCACTGTTAATGAATTATTAAACATACATTTAAAAATAAATAAATAAATAAACATCTCCAAGGACTGGGTCAGTCGGACTAGGGCATGAAGCGGGGCAAAAAAAAAGAAAAAAAGAAAAAAAATCTTAAAAATATAATAAACATATAAAAAGAACACATATTATAATGTTAATTACATATAACACAAGGGTACAAATATTATATAAAATAAATTCATGAATACATATATAAACAATATTTATTTAAAAGGAGCAAATTTTTACAAACAACTATAATATTTAAAACATTAATGTATTTATTTTATTTCCTACCCTATAACACCACACATAAAAAAAGACATAAACATTTTTATTTAAATGTATTCCCATAAGTAACATAATAATAAATAATTTAAAATATATTATCCATAAAAAAGATAAACATTCATTGAGTACACATTCTTTAACACTATAATATCCCCAACACACCTAAAGTTAATTACACGATTACCATAATTAATGACTAATTAATTAATGTAAACTAATTAACTAATAATTAATAATTCATCAATAAAAAATAAAGTACTTGCCACCCTTCACACAATTTATACCTCTAAACACCTCAACACACACTTTAAATTAATTACACAATTACCATAATTAATTCCTAATTAATTCATTTAAACTAATTAACAACTAATTATTAATTCATCAATACAAAATAAATTAATAGCCACACTTCACACCATTTATACCTATAAACACCACATCACACACTTAAAATTAATTACCATAACTAATTACTAATTAATTAATTTAAACTAATGAACAACTAATTGTTAATTTATCAATACAACTAAATTACTTCCCACCATTTACACATATAAACACCACAATACACACCTAAAAATGAATTACACAATTACCATAATTAATTACTAATTAATTAATTGAAATTGATTAGGAACTAATTATTAAACAATTAATATTAAAGTAATTTACACATTTAAAATGATAACATTACATTTAAATAAATATGAATAAATACAAATTGTTCAATACATTTAATATATTTAAATTACTTCCCACCCTATTCCCCTATAAACCCACAACCTGCTAAAGAACTAAAAACGCAAATTTCAAATAAAAAAAATTAATAACCCACCCTATTCCCCTTTTAACCCGCAATGGGACTAAAACGCTAAATTCAATTAAAAAAAAATTGTGACTACTATAAATAATCAATACATTTGATATAATTAAATTACTTCCTACCCTATTCCCCTACAAACCCACAAGCGGCTACGGAACTAAAAACGCAAAATTACATTTAAAAAGATTTAATAACTACTAAAATTTTAACACATATAATAAAAATTCAAACAATTCTTATACAAAAAAACAAACATCACACACATATAAAATATACTAAAATACATAACATTAATAAAAAAAATCGATATTTTAACAACTAGATTTTTACAAACTATGTTAAACACTTCAATATTTTTTACATCGATATTACTTACCTAAAATCGATTTTCTTGACCACAAGGATTTTTCTGTCAATATTCCAGACCCACGATATTTTTACCACAATATTTATGCAATTCTATATTTCTTCCTCTATATTCTTTTGCTGCACCGGTTTAGGGTTCATGGGTTGGTGGAATTTAGGGCTGGTGGCGTGTTTAAGGTTCAGTAATGGGTAATAGTTGGGTTGGTGAAGAGTATTTAGGGTTCGGGTTTGGGTGGAGTATAGATGTCGAAGAGTTTTATGTGTTTAGAGATGGGTAGAGTTTAGGTGTGGTAAGGGGTCTTAGTATTTCCTGGGTGGAGAAATGCACTCCGCTCGCTGAGTTTGCGAAATTCGGGAATTCCGTACTCCGTGCACAATGCGGAGTTGCCGATAAATACAGCATTCTGCCGTGGAGCAGAGTTTCAGCACTACTTTTGTTTTCCTATTTCCTGCTCGATCTCTCACAAAATGATGCATTTCCATTATTGTACATATTATGGACATGTGAATATTACTTTACATAGTGATATGGTGGGAAGGTGTAGATGGGGTTAGCATCTACTTATCCTGAAAAGGTATTAGCAGGGTCCTGCAGGAATCCCTGCTCCTTGTGAGACTCATTTCCCAGAGAGCTTTTGGACCCATTATTGGAGAGCACAGGCAGAGCACATGAGGGAGAGAGCTCTGCAGCACCTGAGACTCACTTGCTCCAGCCTCCAACTATTCAACAACTTGTCTCGTGAGCACAGGACTCACCCGACCGGTACGTGCCTGGAAGCTAAACAGAGAGCCGAGGCTCACAACACCAGGGTGTGGAGTAGCGGTAAGGGAAACTGCAGAATCCAGCAGAATTTTTACATAACTCTGAGGTATTCTGAGGAGTGAAACTCTGTGAGTTCCGCCCACCCCTAGTTTTAGGGGTTATGGAGATGTGATGTTTATGGGCAGTGAGGGGTTTTTAGGGTTCAGGGATGAGCGGGGTTTCGGAGGGATTTTAAGTGGTCAGGGATGGCTGGGGTTTAGGCATACAAAGGTGTTTTAGGTTTCAGGAAAGAGTCAAGTTTATGAGTAGTCTGCTTTTATGGTTCAGGAATGAGTTGAATGTAGGTGCAATAAGTGCTTTTAGGGTTCAGGGATGTGGTAGTTTAGGGGTCAGGAATGGGTACAGCTTGGGTGTAGTGAGGGTAATTAAGGGGGCAGGTATTTATTTGGGCTGTGAGGGGTCAGAGAATTAAAAGTATTGAGTAATTGTTTTGCAATGTAAAATATATAAATCTGAAATAATGTCCCCTGACGTAAAGCACTGAAATATATATACTTCCGACAAAACTCTATGATCCGCAGTCGTGCTTACACTTTAAAAAATAAAGCATGCAAAACACAATTTATACAAAAAGATATTCTATAAATTGGTTTCTATGAAATGATGAATGCTATTCATTTTGAAAATTTCCATTAAACTATTTAGGTGAACTGGTTTCTCAGTAATGGCATTCTATGAAATCGTTTGTCTGTAAAAACACTTACAACCTTGGGAATTTGCTTGGTGTTTGCGCGTCTCTCAATTATGTCTTGCACTGAAAGATAGAACAGAACTTAACCACCATGGAGGAGGAGGAGTCACGAGCAGCATGCACTGTTCGCCATCTTTGACAGCTTTATTTTTATAGGAACCCCCAATTTCAAAATTATTTCCAGTGTGTCATGAAGCATACACACCGATGGGTGGGCATTTTGCAATTCGTTTTTGGGAAGTGAGGCACATGAATTGTGATGCGTAGAGCTTGGACACAGATGCTGCTCAATGCCACATGTGAGGAGGAGGAGGAGGAGCGGGCGAGCCGCGATCCGCAGTACATGGAAGCGAAGGGCAGAGGACGAGGCGAGGTGTGTAGCGTACAGCAGGCGGACGAATTCCAGCGGAGGAGGAGGAGAGGCACGGGAGCCACGGTAGCCGTGATCTGCTGAAGTCGCAGACGCGTGGGAGAGCAGGAGCGCAGGAGCACAGGAGCGGGGATCGGCGGCCAGCCTGACCGAGAGAGGTGAGCTGAGGAGAGCCCGCGCCTCCTGATCTTACATCTGCTCTTGCTCTTGCTCCTGCTCACATCCCGTCTCCCCCTTGTTCCCTCCTGGCTCCCCTTCCCCCAGTCGAGGCACATTCAGCGCCAGAGAGTTGACTGTTTTGGTTTTGGTTCCCAGAATTAGCGCTCTCCAGCTGCCACTGTTACCACCACCGCCGCACACTTGTGATCAGCTGTCTAGCTCAGCTGCGGCCTGACTGTTGGTTTGTCTGCCGTGGCTGGTGCCGTTCGGGGATCACCACCACCACCTGAGTCCACGGCCCGTTTGGCAGCCTTAGTTGGGCCCGCTTGGCTTGGGTGTTTTGGGTGTTCCAGGGCAGAGGGCTCCGTGGTAGGAGCGTTTCAGCCAGGACCACACAGGCAGCGGGTGGTCAAGTCGGCTGGGTGACCCAGAACCTAGGGCCCAGGTGGAAGAAGGGAAGAGTTATATTCAAGTTGCCTACCCAGTTTGTTTGTCTTAATTAAAAGGGTGAACCTTAAAGACGGTCAGCAATTGGCACAGAAAGGAAAACAAAATAAATTACTCTGTGGCCAGTGCAAATTTGAGCAGGAAACTAGCAAGGGCTTGGAAACTCAAACACCTTAGACAAAGGACCATCTATAGAGACCATCCATAGAGAAATAGGCATTTATAGGAGCCAATAGGAGCCCATAAGTTCCGGTACTAAAAAGAGAGATGATAGACCTGGGCGGTTTGGTCCCAACAATTGACAATTCCGGCCCAACCACTGGAAAACAGCAGCAAAAAATTAACATTTTTTTTTTTGTAAAAGACCCTGTTTCTGCATATTTTGCACCAATAAAGGAGGCCTTAAATGTGCCAAGCCCAATTCAGCCCGATAAGTTAAAACCAACAGCCCCGTCAGAGACATTTACTCAGGACAATCAGCTAATGGACTCATTCCACCACGAAAGCACAACCACACCAACCATTTCAAGCGCCTACATAGAGAAAACCAACCATCAAGGAATAAAAATGGAGACTGTACAGGTCCAAGTCCACAAATCAATTGGGCAACTCAACAACTCGGTACTCACAATGGGCACGTTCAACAAAAGCCCAAGCCCATTAACTATACAAGACACGAAGGGCACAGATAAAACCCCACCAAACCTATTGACATCATTGGGACAGGAGTCGCTTGAAAACATCTTTGTCGAATCAGGATCCATAAACAACAAAAGCAACAAAGATCAAGGCAAGTTACCTAATGTGAATAAAGTGGGAGTACTAGGCGGCCCAACAACCCACAGACAAGAAGGGGAGGATGCCAGGACAAATTCCCTTCTAGAATCAAGCGTCCTAAAACTGACTGAAACAACTAACACAAAAACAAAGAGGGCTCTTCAATTAGTGCAAACCACAACGCCACTCCCAACTTCAAAGGAGCACAGGCCAGGGCCAGTGGCATCAACACCGCGTAATTTAGAGGTCTGCAGCAGCGTTCACAGAATTTTGATTGATGATTCCAGCAGTGACGGAAGTAACACAAACAAAGACCATCAGGCGGTACCAATTTCAATCTCATCAGCAAGTAGGATTGAACACCTGGAGGACCCATTAAGGAACGGAGGCAGCCCACAACCAAACACACATTGGGCGAACACCCTAATTAGCTGACTGGACCAGGCCATAAGAGCACTTAACTTTCAATCCGACAAAATGGAATTTCAAATAGACCTAATAAATATAATCGCAGTGCATATAGCAAACATAAGCTCCAAGGCAGACACAATTATGACCTTACTGGTTAATAAGGGAAACACGGACAAAATCACAAACACAGACAAACATATTACAGGAAATACAAATCAAGTCTCAAACAAAGCTAAACAAAACAACTATGAATGTTGGAGTATAATTGAAAAACTTGCGATCCTCCCAGACATTTTAAAAGACATCCTAGGAGCAGTAAAGTCTTCATGTGAGCTAAAGAGAAAACGGGAAAGCCCAGATAAAAAACTCAGCAAAGAAACACCAAAAGCCCCATCTTATCGCACAAAACAGAGTGCCCGCAATGAGGGGATTCGAAAAGTCAACCCCCCACAAATAAAGAGTCAGAAGAAGGCGTAATAAAAACCCACGTAGTACAAACAAACGAACAACCGCCCACCCCTCAATTGGAGCACCAAGACAAACTAACAAAAAGACAAAGGAAGAGAGCTAAGAAGGCACGGCCCAAACAAAAAAATAAACAAACCGTAGCCTCTGAGCAACTCTTCCCCATCTTCACAAAGAACGTAAGTCAAGGGCTCAAAATGAATATTGTCGCGCCGAATGTCTCCACCAGTATACAGACCTATTATACTCGGAAAGGGTGAGCTACTCGTTTGAGAATTCGATAACGGTAGAATCCTCTCATGAATTAGAATTAATAATTTCCGAGGGATCAAAGCTGAGCAAACAACAACCTGCAGGCTCCCACAGTCCCAAGAGGACAGTAAAACAAACATTGTTTCCAAGATCCTTGGCGGAAAATTCTCGAAACAAGGAACTTGTAAATAAACCAGTCCTTCAAGACACAACTGCTAACACAGAGGTCAGCCCGGCCCCATTATACAGGAAAAAAAAGAAAGAGCACGAAAAACGGACAACGGGCCCTTGGGCGACAATATAAGCAAGCAAAATAGGGAATCTAAACCCGTTCAGCTAGGAACAGACCAGACGTCACTCAAGATCACCACGAGCGGAAGGGGTAGGAGCGTCATCCTAAAGAGTGTTACTCGTGAATACGAACAAATTGCTCAATATACAGAACCGGGAAATGTGAAGATAACGGAAAAGAGTAACGTGGCAACCAAAGGTCAGGCAAAAGATACAACCACAAACACTCGGATCATTAGAACAAAAGATCTTCAAATGGATCAGGAAGGAAACCAAAAAAAAGATCTGGACGAGATTGAACCAGTACTGACCTTTATCCTGGAATACGCAACAAAGGGTAGACAGGACATCCTAAATAGAGGAAATGTTATAAAACTAGTCAAGGAAATCCCGGAATTAAATGGAATAGCCTCACAAGACATTGAAGCAGTGGAGTTCCAACAATACAAAGCCAAGCCAGATATTGAAAACTCGGTCATTACTTGGACATCAAAGGTGCTCGAAGTTAAAATCTTTGCCCATAAAGCAACATTCGAGAGCTGGGGAATAACCCTGAAGCAACATAAGCGCCCCGGATATCACTACCCCCTTTCTAATAGCTCAGTTCATCTAAAGGAGGAGGTACCACAAAGCCCAAAGTTAAAAACGTGCCTACGTACAGCAAGGGCATCATCCCAGGAAAAAACACCAGGACCTAATAACAACTTCAAAAACCAGACATTCAAAAGTGGGCCTCATTGTAGCAACCAGGACGGGTCATGGATTCCATTGGCGCTGTGCGAAAATAGTTCCTAGAAATGTCACAAATGCCTCAGTTAGAGAACAAACACAAGACCCACACATGGAAGATATAAACCCGGCAATGATCAAAATATGCTCATGGAATGTGTACGGGTTCAGTAGCATGGAGCAGGACCACGAAACCCAATCATTTTTTTGTGAACAAGACATAATCCTCCTACAAGAGACTTGGAACTCGATCCATCTCAGAATTCCAGGCTTTATTGACCATCATATATTAGCAGAGAGGCAGTCTAAATATGGGCATCCACGGGGCGGCCTATCAACTTTTGTGTCGCAAAAATTTAAGTGGGAATTAGAGGAACTGGACGTCGGGCTAAATTGGGTTCAAGTCACAAAAATCACAATAAAGCCCCAGCACCAGTTTCTATTATTAAAATCTACATACACCCAGATAGAAAAGCAAAAAATGAAAAAATGGGTATGCTAACTAAACTCATCAAAACCCTGCAAAAAACCAACAAACTAAGCTCGTTGATAATATCGGGAGACTTCAATTGTAACCTATTGAGCGCCGATAAGGGCAGACCCAACAGGGAAAAAAAAGCAGCAAAAGGGTCAAAACAAGCTCCACTGCATAATTTAAAATCAATGGGCCTAACAATCCTAAACAGCAAAAAAAATTGGTCACTCTTTGCCGGTACCCATCTATATGAGTGGAAAGGTTAAATCTACTATAGATTTTACAATTGTAAGTGCCAGTACAATAAACTCTGTAGAGGAATACTCAATAGTTCAGCGCATAGAAAGTGACCACTTCCCACAAATCATACGGATGATCATCGCAGTTCCCAGTGCCGAAAAATTATGCTCGCTACTGCAACAACCAGAAAAATGTAACCTCCGGAAAATAAAGTGGAGGGGAGGAGAAACAAAGAACATCCAGTCCACAGCTAGTAACTTTGTGACTAAACTCGGGAGCTTAGAACATGGTGACCCCGTAATCAACTGGTAAAACCTATAGGAGGATCTAAAGGAAAAGCACTTGGTACTGCCAGGGGCAAAACAGAGGGAAAAGTAAAGTCAGCACCATGGTTTAACTCTGAATTAAGACTCGAAAAGAGGAAAATAGCTAGGGCGATAAAGATCCGACAAAGAACGGTCACACAGGGAAACAAATCAAATAATAACATCATTAGAATCATGAGAAAAAAATATCAGAAAAAGAAATGACGGCGAAGGCATTATATAAAGAATCAATCTGGGAAAAACTGCTATTTACAAGTAAAAAATCTAATTCCCGAGACTTTTGGGGCATCATTAATGATCTAAACACAGGTGTAATACTGCAACAGGACCCCGGAATCGGGGACAGGGCCTGGGGAGATTTTGTGAGGAACCTCTATTTAAAAAAGGAACCACAAAGAAATGAAAATAATCAAGGTCCATCAACCAATATCGAACATGACAACTTAAAAGGCACATGCGCTAGCGAAAGAAAGCATGAAAATGCTAACCTCGAAAAAGACATTTCCCATCAAGATAACCTGACTACCCGCACCCAGTTAAAAAAGGTAATTCAAAAACTCAAAGCCGAGGGAGCTCCTGGACCAAACGGTCTCCCAACTGCAGTTTTCAAAACCAACGAAGAGTTCTGGGCCGAACACTTAACAGTGTTATTTAACCACATTTTTACAAAGGGAAACATACCTGCTTCATGGAAAGGCAAAATCATCCACCCAATTCATAAGAAAGGGGACCGAAAACATCCAGGGACTTATGTAAATGTACATGTATTTATATAGCGCAAATCGCCCACATCGCAGGCATCTATGCGCTTGCTTAGGGAACCCGTCCTGGTATTCCCCTGTGAGATACCCAGCAGGGTATCCACAAGGTAAAAGCCAGGCATCCCGCCGCAAGGGGCCGTTGTGGAGATTAAGCAAGCTATTGCCCAGAGTCGCAGAGTGTGAACCCGTGAGTCGAGTAGGCACCGGAGCGAGAATTATCGAGTCCGTGGAATTATTGAGCCCAACCCCCGTCGGGGCGGGGAATTGAACCCTGGTCCAGGGCCGATCTCAGCTTCCGGGTCTGCCGCCTCTAACCCCTGAGCCACACTTCTCCACTTACAGATTGATTTGCCTAATTGATGTTGAAGCCAAGCTCTACGCTTCATGTCTCTTGGAAGAGCTGCAAGACTGGGCAAATTCCAATAACATAATCCCTAGTTTTCAAATCAGATTTAGACAAGGGATGGGGACGACTACAAACCTGACCATCTTGGGACCGCTAATGGAGAACGCCCAAAAAAAGAACCATCGTCTATATGGGTGTTTTGTCGATATAAAAGCAGCCTTTGACAACGTAAGTAGGTCAAGACTATGGGGAAAGTTAAGAAAATGAGGGCTGCCGGACAAATGACTAAATGCAATAATCGGTCTATACAGGGACACATGGGCAAAGGTAAAAGAAGGGAACGGGACCAGCCTAACAAAAAAAATTGAGACCGAGGACGGCCTAAAACAAGGCTGCGTCCTAGCCCCCAGTCTTTTTAACTTATACTTAGCAGACATTGGATGCAACCTAGAAAAAATTGAGAGTCACGCCCCGAAACTTGGCAATGTTTCAGTTTCAATTCTGCAGTATGCACACGATATAGTACTGCTTAGCAAAACTCCTATAGGTCTGCAACACTTAATAAATATGTTATCATCTTATTTAGCACAAGAAAATTTGGAGCTGAACAACAAAGAAAAAAACAAAAGTGCTCCGGCTAGTGGAGGGGAAGAAATTTAAATTTAAGTGGTCAATCAACGACTCAGACTTAGAAGAACAGGACTCATACAAGTATCTGGGGATGACCCTTGGGCAAGGTAACTCAAAAAAGAAGCACTCTCTGGTACTAAAAGGGAAGACCCAATCATTAATCTACGCGTATAGGCAACTACAACTAAAAATGTCCGGCCTGAATTATACCCACCTACTAAAAGTAATGGCTTCACAAATTTAACCTACTTTGTCATACGGGTTAACCACTTGGCTAGGAGGGGAGGCAAAAATCTTAAACAACCTACAAAACAAAATCTACAAAGTAGTGTTTAATCTGCCGCACTCAGCTGCCCCCGCACAAGTCCTCCTTGAATTTGGCTTACAGAACCAAAAATTCTGGTCAATGTCCATTTTTGCAAAACTGTGTCATAAAATACGTTCTGCCCCAAGCCAGTCAATGGATAACATCTGCTGGAAGGAAATAAATTATCAGGAAAACCAGACAAATACCACCTTTTGGGGAAGCTACCTTAGCACCTGTTTGACCATATTGGACCTACGCGAAGTATGGGGAAAAAAATAGACCAAGTGCACTTTTGTAAAGTAGCCAATGGCTCATTAAAAAGGAATTCTCTGTTAGAAGACAAAATATCTCTAACGAAACGGCGCCACACATGGACAGTAATTAACTCTTACACCCATCAAAAACCACAGGGATATTTAGGCTCACACTACAGTCAACATTTAAAGAAAGCTTCCGTAGCTTACCGAATGAGCAAGCACAATTCAAAGGATTTAAGGCATTCTTGGAAACAACAAATTGAAAGCTCCCACTGTAGACTGTCTGGATTCCAAAAGGAAACTTTTCTGCACTTGTTATGTGCATGTCCAGCTCTACTGGCTTTAAGAAGACGATACTTACAGGCCCTCTTTATCACGTTAAAGATCCGCACTTGCCGGCAAGCAGTAACAAGCTGGCTAGGAGGCACTTCCTCCATCTTGGCTTGTGGGGGAATCAAATTTATGACCAAGGTAACAAAACTGCTACAAGAAATACAACTGACAAATGGCTCCTAAGGTCTAGCACAAAGAGTGGATCGAGACAGGAAGTCTGCTGTGGTAGAAAGGACACTATTAAAAACCTTGCTTATAACCTTAACAATACACTGTATTGGATGGAATATGATCAGTGTTGTCTTTTTACTTGAGACAGAATATTTATTCTTTTATATTGTTCTAAAATTTGTAACTTTTAACCTGTTCGAAGATTGTAACGATTTTTATTAATCAAACAATAAAATAAACTTGAACTTGAACTTGAATTGTGATACCACAACACGTCTATGCCTTGTGCCCCTTTTGGCTTTTTTAATAAGTTTAATTTAACATTCCAAGATGACTGACAGCCATTTTAGATTGGCAAGTTAAATGATAAAATGAGTGCAGAAGAGCAAAGACAAAGGAAGGTAGCCGTGTGCAGCTGCCAAGCCCTTGAAAAAAATATAAAAAATGAAATATGAAATTTAAGAAGAAAAATAAAAAATGCACTCAAAACCCCATAAGGGGCAAGGCCCTGAAAAATGAGGGATCAGTTTAAAGCTTTCATAAGGTTACACTTTTAGGTGCCCATTTACATTGATTCTCTCCGACAGAATACCAAGAGTGACCCCACACAAACTGGTTTGGTAACCTCTGATTTTTGGCCTCAATGGATGACAAGCTAGCAATATATATCACTCAATCCTGGAATTTCAGCTATATTAGTTCTTTGAAGATTTGACTGGAGGAGTGGGTCCTTACCTTCCACATTCCTCTATAATCTCCTCACTGTGCCTCCTAGAAAGGTGGCAGTAACCCCTCCTACTCCTCTGTAGCCCTGCAGGCCACTGTGTGGTCCCACAAAGGGAATCAGCCCGTCCACAGGACTCTCCTGCAAAGAGCAGGCAAGATGTGCACCTGTGGTAGGAAAACGGAATATAAGCCCTTTACATGCAGTGATAAGCAGTCATATAATGAGTCTCAAAATTTCTCTTCATGTTTTAGTTAGTGGTTAGAAATACAAACTTAACTGGATGCACAACTCACACATGGAATTGGGAAGCTCAAGAGATTTGCTATGAGACTGCACTTGAAAATCAAGAAATGCAAGGGAAAGAGGGAAGAGAGGCTAAGTTGCATATTTATGCGAACTGACAAAAGGCTACATTGCAGCAGCATTGCAGCAAAAAAACTAGCACTGTGCCACTTTCTTGCGACACTGATGCGCTTTATTTATGGTACAGCACACAATGGCACAAGATCTGAAGTTTCATAAACAATTCCGATAAATCAGCAGGAAGGATGGCCCAAACTGTTGGGAAACATCCATGACAACGCGGTCAAAACACTGCGCTGCCATTACCACGCGTCTTTTACAACGCAAGTCGTTACCACGACTTGCGCTGGAGGGCGCTCTAGACTAAGGAATAGTAGATTTACTATTCCAACACCTTCCCTACTGTACGTAGGCAGGTGTTGGAATAGTAAATCTAACTATTCCTAAGTCCAGCACCCTACAGCGCAAGTCGTGGTAACAACTTGCGTTGTACAACCTGCGTTGTGATGTACCGCGATCTAAAAGATCGCGTTGTAACATCATACAACCAAACTGTTGCAACACAACTGCTGCCTCCATGATGCCAAGCTGATTTGTGTGTCGTAAAGCTCCTGTACATTCAGAAAATCAGTATTGTATCACGCAGGAGTGTGTTGCAGTGCGGTAATTTTCAAAAAGCGACACGTTTCAAAACAAAAAATGTTTCCAATTGAAGAAGAGCAAGAAATGGAGGGAGCACCAACAGCCAACAGTGAGGGCAACAACCTGAACCCTAGCCAAGATGACCGGACAGCAGACCAGGGGGCAGGCGAAGAGTAATTTCAGTGAGGAGGAGAACCAAATATTAATATCTGAGGTGACACAGAATGAACAGCTACTCTTTTGTCATCTCCAAATTGCCATTAGGGAAAAAGTAAGCCATTTGACAGTCCATGGTTGATAAGATCAACAGTGTAGGGCAAACAAAAAGGACAGTGCCAGAGTACAAGAAGAGGTGGCACGATTATAAATGCAGGACCAAAGAGAAACTGGCCAAGAACCTGAGGACAGCAGTGAGGACCGAATGAGCACCCAATGTCCAGGAGGAGTTGGACCCATTGGAAGAGCTAGTGGTATCATTCATCCCAACAGAGTTGGTGGCAGGAGTTCCCAGACAGGACGGTGCTGTGGTTGAGGACCAGGAAGAGCTAAAGGGTAAGTGAAAACAAGGGACCATATGGTCAAAACTTTCATGCAGTGCAGCACAGCAGCTAAACTTTGCTGCGCTGCACTGCACTGTGTGCAAGGGAAAAGGCAGAAATGTCCCACATGTTAAGTCATCTATCACATAAATGTAGGTTTCCTGGGCGGTAACAATTCATTCAGTCCAGTCCAGCTCTGCCAAGCTTCTCAGGTCCATGCTTGTTGTGCTGCCCCAGTCCAGGCTGCCCTTTGAATCCTGGGACTTGTAGTGTAATCTACAATATGAATGACCAAGAGTATAAATCCTACAATACAAAGCAAAAGCCCAGGACTGAAGCAGCACATTGTGCATAGACCTTGGAATCTTTGCAGAGAGGTCAGTGACAATATAGGCCCCCTTGCACCATGCAGCAAATGTGCTTGTCTTGGGGTAGGCAGTCAAAAGTGAAAAGTAATGTAATATAAAGTAATGTGGCTTACCAGAGCATTAGGTTCTCACCCGAGAGGGTCTCCCGGTGCTAAGTATGTGCAGGGTCTTCCAGTAGGATCATGTGAAGAGCCAGGTGTACAGTCAGTAGCACTAAACCATATTGCAAGCTACTGTCCTCATGTGCTATGTGAGTTTTTACAGGTGTTGAGAGCCGTAGAGACCACCCTACCTCCTGTTTTTTCTCAAATGGATATTAGGGGTGGGGTGAATGCAAGTGATGCACAGCAGAGGTCCATGGTTATTTGTTGGAAGCGTAGAGGGTGTGTGAGCTAGATGGGCCCCTGGTAGTGTAGCATCTTATAGGCGTGTCTGAGCATGTAGAATTAACTGTGTTTCTGCATGGGGGGCCATTGCCTCTAAGGGAGATAAGGTGTGATGTGTGTGCTGCAAGTTTGGCCGAGTTGTAATCTGGCATTGTTGTGTTTGAAAGTTTGCCACTTGTGTAGCAGCTGTGCAAAGATGCTGTGGTAGAGGACATTGGTGAACTACAGTCTACATGTCATGAGGGCCTGGGTGGTGGTGTAGCAAGTGTCAGGAGGGAGCCATAGGAAGAAAAGTCTCACTATGCAAAATATGTGAAAGGAGATAGAGGTGAAACAGGGAATCGTGAAGTCTCAGGTTGGGATGAGTGACCACGATGAGGGGCAGTTGTCTGCTACGGTTGGAGGGTGAGATGCTTGGGCCTAGTTGTGTGGGAAACCAGGGTAGGTACGTGTTGCTGAATATCCTCATTACTATCTGGTGAGGTTCAATATGAGCCATTACTGTCACATACAGATAGGTAAATTACTCAATGGCATAATGTAACACATGTTGCTGGTGTTGGTGTCTCCTAAGAGTCAACGTATGAGCTGGGTGTCATCAGTGTGTGAGAAGAAGTTGAGTCCCTGGACCTGAATGATGATTTCTAGAGGAGTACTGTACAAGTACAAGTGAGTTGGATTGAGTGAATACCTTTGTGGGACTTTCTAGATTACCATATTTGGTTCTGAGGAAATGGAGTCAGCTTGAGCTATTACATATTTCCAAGTGTGACCGTGTCTATCCCCTTCAGAGATGGTTCTCAGTGTTTACTGTTGTGGACTCTGGAAATGACTCTGTGTGTGCGAGAAAAGTACTAGATTCTGCACAAATAAGCAAAGTAAGGTATATACATCCCCATACCCATTCCTGCAGTGTAGCAAGGTTCCTTGTCGTGTAAAGCTATGTGGATGTTTGTCAAATATAACTCATAGGCCACAATATTCCTTAAATCGCATGCAACAATTCAGCAAGCCAGATTGGTGTGTTGTTCTATGTGAAAGGCAGAGGGATGGTTTATATATATGTAATACATCACATAATAATATTATTTGGTCAGTGCTGGGGTGCTAACTGATGGCTTGAGGGAATGCAGCCACCCTGGTGACATGGTGCAATGGTCTCAGCAGTGGTTTTAAGATGCTAATATCACATTAGTCTAGGCATAAACCAGAATAGTAACATATTATGTTAAATGTGAGCCTTACCAGCACTCACTATTTCATGCAGGGCAGGGCAGGCCAGCAAGCTACCTAGCTGCATTGCATTGTGTGCCATTATACAAATAGGATCCTTTGTTTATACAGACGTTGTATGAGCAATATAAAGGTATTGCCATGTGAAAGGCAACAATAGTGTGACATGGCCTAATTTACTTGTAATAAAATATCTTCAACATATCCCTTTGTACTTGAAAGTGAATACAAAATCAGCCTAATTGTCACCAAATCATCTATGTATACATCTATCATGGAACATCTATACTACTATTATAAAGAGAGAACTGTAAAGCTTTGAGGCGGGTAAACTCAAGAACTACAGCACCAATCAGAACACACAATACACCATTGTAAAGGGTAGTTTCAGCAGATGGACATAGGCTATATATCGGGACACCATATACATTAGAAAGGGAAAAGAACATAGGGGGGTAAAGTAGTCCCTTGTGGGTGTTGTAAACTACAGTGGGCGTGTCGTGGGCGTCATTGTGTACTGCATTGCCACGGACTATCAGTATGGGTGTCATCAATGGAGGCGTATCCTGCGCGGCAAAATGGCCGCGAAATACATTGACATCAATCATATAGCCGGCTAAATGGCCGCGACCTACAAATAAAGCGCAACTTTACACATATCGATGTCTAAAAAACAACATAAGTTACCGAAATGATGCTCAACGTTATTAGTAGGCCACTAAATCGCCACCGCTTTCTACGCAACTTTACACATATCGGCGTACAAAAAAACCCATTACTTAACGGAATGATGCACACGGTAAAAAACATTACTTACCGGAATGATGCACAACATTATTAGTATGGCACTGGGAAACACTAAATGTACGCCCAATAACATTACGAGAAAAAGGGGCGCGGCTAACAACAGGAAAAGCATAACAACAAACCTTTTGCAGGATTGGAGCCACGTAATACCAACGATCAATGTGGGTGTGATCAATGGGGCGGGTCGTGCACGTCAATCATATAGCCGGATTACGGAAACATTGAGGGTCCGCACGGCCGTCAACTTTTCACTGTTTTCAAATACCATTACTTTGCTAATCCGAACGGCTCGGCTCCCTCACATGCCAAAAACAAGAGACGCAGAGTAGGGACTAAAACACGAAGACAGACGGGCAACGCAGAGGCGCTCTAACAGGCACTCGAACACGCTCACACAACAAAGGGGATAAACTTACGGACAAGACTGAGGCGTCCTACAAAGCACGCAGAGTAGGGACAAAAAGACGAAGACAGACGGACAACGCACAGGCGCTCTAACAGATACTCGAACACGCAAACACAACAAAGGGGATAAACTTACAGCTCCTCATTCATTGCACCTATCAACCCACAAACAAAACAAGGACTTGATAAAAACAACAACGCACACACAAGGATATACAAAAACAGGAAACGCACAGCAAATAAAAGCTGACATCGAAAAACACCTTACACACATACTTTTTCAAGCCCGGACAACAGCACCAATCACAAAACCCAATACACCATTGGAAAGGGTAGTTTCAGCAAATGGACATAAGCTATACAGCACCACACCATATACATTAGGGGGGAAAGAACGTTAGGGGAAAAGTAGTCCCTTGGGGCATAGGAGTATGCATACAGTTGTATGAACGTGGATTGCGAGAGGCGCAATGCCATGTGGGCAGGAGCGCAGGAAGGAGCGGCCAGGAGCACGGAACCGGAACCGACACCCGACGGCGGCGTGTGGCCGATGGCGTCAGGGCGTACAGGCTACATGGGACCTGCCCAGAGGTAAGAGCGGCCAGGAGCACGGGGAGGAGCGGCCAGGAGCGCGGAACCGACACCCGACATCAATATGCCCAGGGGTGCAAGAATGCTGCTGGAGTGTGCGTGTCCGGGGTGCGCCATGCTGGTGAGTACCTTTCACCTCACAAAGCCTAGCCAGACAACGTCGGGACGGGCTGCTAGTTATTTATATATTTCTATCTCTTTCCAAAGGGACAAACAGCACCTCCTGTAGAGCAGCCAGTCCTTGATGAAAAACTGATTGGTGATGTCATCCTGCACCCCCGATGCCCCCCATGGATGATAGAAAGGGTAAAATTGCCTCCAAAGGAGTTTGTTTTCTAGATTAAATTGAATTAATTATGAAACTAAGTTGAATGCAGGTAACTTAATTGTCCTGAGTGAAATTAATTCCAGTGGGTTAAAAAACATTCATATACTTATGATTGATTGAACATAACAATACTTAACAACAAGACAAAAACAAATACAAATAGACATGCGTATAGGCAAAAAAGTGAATTTTATCAAAATTAGGTCATAAAGGGAAATATACAATGCAGAAGAAAATATGCAAAACAGGAATACAGGATAGGTATCTGAAAACAAATCAAGATCTCTGTAAAGCCTGTAAGACGCCTATCCAAAATAAAGATTAACAGGGGTTTCTTTTGGATAAAGCTGAGAGTCGACGTTTCGGTCTTTATGGGCAACTCTTCAAGACCATCATCAGGACAGTGGGTAGTACATATTGTAAATCCCTAATAAAAATAAAATAAAACAGATTGACTATGATATAATGACTAAATTTCACGTTCTTAACTGCGCTATACACATATACACATGGGAGAAGACATCAATGCCACCTATTGAACAGTCCACTATAAACCAAAACATAACACCAGTATTGCCAACTTGATTAAACTTGGACCACGGGTGATCGCTCGAATCACTGACTGAAACAGTGACTCTCGGAGAACAGTTTTGTCCGAAATAAATCCAAAATGTTTTTATTTTTTATAACACATATACCATATCGATGGGCAATTTTTGTTTTTTAGATATACATTTGGATAACTCCACAGTAATATGTCAAAACAACAAATGAGAAAACGAATACAAAAAGACACTTTTTTACAGATTGACACCTTGCATTCAACATTCATACGGGACAACAAACATATAAATAGACATATATACACAATTGAAAAGTTGTATTTACAGGATATATTTTGAAAAACAACGCATTGGAACAAACAACTAAACCATTGTCATATGTTTGGGAATAGATCAACAATTCCTAATGCTGGATAGAGAAGGTCTACGCGTTTCGATGACCCCTTGTTGTGGGGAAATCTCGTCAGGACCAAAAAAGCCTTAGAGTTGCTCGGGTCTCATTTGAGATTTAAAATAGTGTTGCGCGGTGTGCGCTCTCAAAAGTTTTTGTTCTCATCCATACGTGGAAGTGGAGATATCAGGTTGGAGCGTGGAGACGGGGCTGTTTCCCGGATCCGCACGGTGAAACGCCTAGTAGGATTAGTTCCTGAAGGTTTTTTGTATGATGAATATATCTGGGGGTCCACGTTCATCGGTCTCTGTCAAGTAAATGCAGGTACCGGCATCATCCAGTTCGGTCAGGATAGGTATCTGAAAACAAATCAAGATCTCTGTAAAGCCTGTAAGACGCCTATCCAAAATAAAGATTAACAGGGGTTTCTTTTGGATAAAGCTGAGAGTCGACGTTTCGGTCTTTATGGGCAACTCTTCAAGACCATCATCAGGACAGTGGGTAGTACATATTATAAATCCCTAATAAAAATAAAATAAAACAGATTGACTATGATATAATGACTAAATTTCACGTTCTTAACTGCGCTATACACATATACACATGGGCGAAGACATCAATGCCACCTATTGAACAGTCATCATAATGTATGACCTATGCTAAAAACAGTGCTAGACATTTGGACAATGGACACAAGACAGTGAAAAAAACGTTCAATACAATAAAAACAGACATAATTTACAGTGCATTGATACATTGCGAAAAATAAGTATTCATTGTGAAACAATTTGAGGCAAAAATGCGAAGTGCCTAAGTTAGCAATGATTTAACATAAATAAAACAAGCAGTTAAACTTAAGTGTACTCACTTCGAGAAACACGAGACTGTTACATGCTCACACGGCTTTTGGCTAAACACACACTTGCAGGACTTTTAACTAAACGAACACTTTGCTCTTTATCGTGTATGGAATCAGCGGGAATCTAAAGCCAGGTGTGTAGTACTCATTGGGCATAATGTTAACACCGCCATATTTGCCTACTCATGTGTGTTATAAATCAGTACCTTAAGTCGATAACTTGATTCCGTATGTTGGACAAAACGGTATGTAAGTCAGAAACAACGTTGTATCTGTAAACATTAAAGAAGGGGGTGTATGAATACACACTTTCATTTCATTAACTAAGGTGATTCAATCTCAGAGAGGTTATGCCAATTACCTATTTAATGACGGAAAAATTCGTAATCCAAGTTGTATTCAAATGATGGACCTCACACCCTTTTGAGAGGGCGTCGCAAAGGTAATTTCACGACGTCTAGGTAGAATAATCTATATGGATGAGATGGGTAAAGCAATTAATCCCATAGCCAAAGATTTAAACATAGAGTTGGGTATAGCAGCATAGTTCAGAAATCGGGTGCAATTACCTGTAGGCGTATATAGAGGAGCAATTAAAGTTCTCCTAATTGTAGGTCACTCCTCGCAATTTGGTCAAAGGGGGCCACAATGGATGGTATAATCGTCAGGTAAATGAACAATCTAAATGAATGAAAACGGGTAGAGGAATTAAGTTCCATCCCACAAGTGGAAAAATGGGAATTAATCAAAAAGTAAGTTTGCAACCCATATCCTTTAAACAGGAAGCAATGCCAGGACTTAGCCCAATTTTTCTCTGATAAAGTTGACAAGTTGATTATCGAAATAGACAAAAACACTCTGATTACTGCCCCAAATGAAGAGTGGGAATATATTCCACTCATAAATCAGACCCTCCATGAATGGCCTCCTATCACAACAGATGCTCTCATCTCAATTATGAAGACAATAAAATCTGGCTCTCCACAGGATCCTATTCCCATCAAGATAATAAAATTACTTGACACGCCTGCCCTTAAAATAATTGCGGACACCCTAAATTCATCCTTAGAGCTTTCTACAGTGCCACAGATATGGAAACATGCTATAGTGACACCATTGTTAAAAAAACCTACAGCTGATCCGGATAAATTGGCCAATTACAGGCCTATTTCACTCCTTCCTGCCTTTTCCAAATGCTTGGAAAGGCATGTGCATTCAGCCCTGACACTTTTTTCTGAAGAAAATACCTTGCTTCACCCCACCCAGTCAGGTTTCCGAGCAGGTTTTTCTACAGAAACTGCCCTACTGGGCGTTTCTGAAGTCACGAGGAAACTCCTCGACAATGGTCAAACGGTTGCGCTTATTTTACTTGACTTAAGCGCAGCCTTTGACACGGTATCGCATAAAAAATTGATCGCTCTATTGGAAAAAAATGGAATAGGTGGAAATGCACTGAAATGGATCAGATCCTTTCTGAGCAATCGGACCTTTCAAATATCATCGTCAACGGCATGTTCGGGAACTTTCAATTCCCCTCATGGAGTACCGCAAGGCTCCATCCTTAGCCCGCTCCTTTTCAACTTATATCTTAGACCCCTAGCGGATCTAGTGGAAAAGGCGGGTCTAACCTTCATGTCGTATGCCGACGATTCTCAGATCGTGTTTTCACTATCTGAATCCCAAACTTCGTCGACATCCCTCCTAAAAAATGGCCTGCTATCCATTTTCAACTGGATGTCAACAAACCAGTTGAAATTAAATGGAGATAAGACGGAGGTTCTCCTTATGGGCAGGCAACCAGAGCTTTGGAACTCACTACATTGGCCTGCCCAGATGGGTAATCTCCCGACACCGGTGCCGCAGGCTAGAAATCTGGGTGTAATCTTGGACAATACTTTGTCCTTGAAACAGCAAGTCAATAAAGTAGTGAGCCTCTGTTTTACCATCTTGAGATGGCTCAAGAAGATTCTTTGGATGTTGCCTAGCCCTATGCAGAAAACAGTGGTCAATGCCTTAATTACATCTCGGCTTGACTACGGGAACATACTGTATTTAGGTGCAAACAAAGCTGTCACCAAAAGACTGCAGCTAGTACAAAATGCGGCTGCTCGTCTTCTTTGTGGCATACCTAAAAACAGCAGTGTGTCCCCTTACCTGCGCAAACTGCACTGGCTGAGGGTGGAAAACCGCATTAAGTTTAAAGCCCTAAACTATATGTTTAAAATCAAAATAGGCACAGCTCCAAAATATCTGCAGGCGCTAGCTTCCCCCTACATCCCAAACAGAAATTTAAGATCTAAAGCTGCAGAAAAATTCTGTGTCCCCAGAATTAGGCTGGCCAGGATGGGAGGCAAATCCTTTTCCTACTTGGGTCCCGTCATTTGGAATTCACTTCCAACTCAAATTCGCAAAGAGCAAAACTTCCTCAGATTTCGCAAGGAGATAAAAACCTGGTTGTTCAACCAGTAATCTGACCACTTATGCTGTCCATACTTTCCACCAGGCTGTGTGTTAGGCGCCGGGAAACCCTTTTTGGGTAGCTCTTGCGCCATATAAGTTGATAAAATAAAATAAATAAAATATATCCAACGTGGCAGGGTGTAACAAAGCCAAACGAACGAGCGGACAGTGAGCATTTACCTATTATGGTCAGCCTGGTTCAAGGAATCAATCCGCTGTCAATCCGCCGTCAATCTGCAAGCAGGAGGCTGCAGTACGGGATTGCGTGTTTTTATGCCCGAATTGTTTGGAAATGGAAAGAGGACTACCCTACCTCTTTTTGGGCGCCATATTAGAGTGGTAAAACGTTCGTGACCCAGTGAAAACGGTTGACAAATTGTGTTCATAATGTGTATGATTTTAGAAAGAGACTGCATTTATTTCTGCAAATGCGGAAATAAAAAATGAATGAGGTATTCACTGACAATTTTAGAAAAATATATTTTAGAAAAAAAAAAATAATAAGCACTACCTGGGCACGAATGTATCCGTGATAGTGTAAATTATGCACACTCACTAGTCATAAATACACAGCAAATTTACAATTATATATATGTATATACATAAGAGATTACATCTCTATATATAAATGGTCAACGAGTATGCTTGGCCTAAACACATCAATGAAGATCAAGTATGGCGATACAATTCATTGGTTGAGAGATGCCAAGTCACAACAAGTATTGACATTCAGAGCCAGATGTTGTTGGAGGAAGACAGTCAAAATCTATGTCACATACAGTTGAACAATTACAGAACATTTCATCCTATACTACGGAACAGTTTATTCACGATGGTGCCAGAGTCTTATTTCAAGCATGCCAACGAGTGCCATTCTGTAGCAGAGTTTAAACCCTTATTAACCGTGTCTGTGATACATATCAATTTGCCCTCTCTTAATGAGAGTGTTTTATCCAAATTGTTGTTTCTTTTATTGGGTTTGATGACCTCTAGAACCCACCAAAACATGTTGGTTTCTTTGTGGCCAAAGCGAAGGTAATGCTCCACTAGTGGCGCATTTTCCTTCTTGCGCCTAATGCGCGATTGGTGCTGTAGAATTCTTTTTTTGACAGGTTGTATTGTTTTACCAATATAATGGAATTGACAGGGACATTGAATACAGTATATTACACTGGTTGTGTTACAATTAGAAAAACTTTTTGCTGTGAATTTGATCCCATTAATTTCACATGACTTAACTGTTGCCGTCGTAGAACATGCCATACAGTTATGACACTTGAAATGACCTACAACAGGTGTTGTTTGCAACATGGTGGTCAGTGAGTTTTTTACAACTGGTTCTTCATATGCATGAATCAATCTGTCTCTAATGTTCGTACCTCTTTTGAAGGCGAACAGAGGTTTATGTGCTAATTCAGGGATTGATGTCAATAAATTCCAGTTTTTTGTGACTATTTTTTTGATGATGTTGGAATGAGTACCAAAAGTTGACACACAAACTATTTCATTTTTGTTCTGGCGCTCACAGGTGCTCAAGAGGGCCTCCCGGTTATAATACCAGGCTCGTTTCATGGATTTACGAAGTAACCGTGATGGGTATCCTCGTGCCATCAGTTTCAGTTTCAATTTATTAGCCTCCGAGAAGTAGTCATTTTTAAAAGTGCAGTTTCTCCGAAGGCGGAGGAACTGGCAAAAGGGAAGGCCATCCTTAAGGGCTTGAGGATGATGGCTTTTATAGCTAAATAATGTGTTTCTAGCAGTTTTTTTTGTGTAAAGCGTTGTATATAGACAGTTGTTTTCGTCTATTTTGATGGTGATGTCCAGAAAGGGCATTTCTGTCGAGCTGTGTTCCAAGGTGAACTTGAGGTTAGTATTTCTAGTATTCAACCATTGATGGAAAGATTCAAGTTCCTGAATGTTGCCATGCCATATCATAAAGACATCATCGATGTAGCGAATCCACCTGCGTATATGATCAGCAAATGGATTGGCTACATCGAGAACATGTTCATCCTAATAAATTGAAACTGAAACTGATGGCACGAGGATACCCATCACGGTTACTTCGTAAATCCATGAAACGAGCCTGGTATTATAACCGGGAGGCCCTCTTGAGCACCCGTGAGCGCCAGAACAAAAATGAAATAGTTTGTGTGTCAACTTTTGGTACTCATTCCAACATCATCAAAAAAATAGTCACAAAAAAATGGAATTTATTGACATCAATCCCTGAATTAGCACATAAACCTCTGTTCGCCTTCAAAAGAGGTACGAACATTAGAGACAGATTGATTCATGCATATGAAGAACCAGTTGTAAAAAACTCACTGACCACCATGTTGCAAACAACACCTGTTGTAGGTCATTTCAAGTGTCATAACTGTACGGCATGTTCTACGACGGCAACAGTTAAGTCATGTGAAATTAATGGGATCAAATTCACAGCAAAAAGTTTTTCTAATTGTAACACAACCAGTGTAATATACTGTATTCAATGTCCCTGTCAATTCCATTATATTGGTAAAACAATACAACCTGTCAAAAAAAAAATTCTACAGCACCAATCGCGCATTAGGTGCAAGAAGGAAAATGCGCCACTAGTGGAGCATTACCTTCGCTTTGGCCATAAAGAAACCGACATGTTTTGGTGGGTTCTAGAGGTCATCAAACCCAATAAAAGAAACAACAATTTGGATAAAACACTCTCATTAAGAGAGGGCAAATTGATATGTATCACAGACACGGTTAATAAGGGTTTAAACTCTGCTACAGAATGGCACTCGTTGGCATGCTTGAAATAAGACTCTGGCACCATCGTGAATAAACTGTTCCGTAGTATAGGATGAAATGTTCTGTAATTGTTCAACTGTATGTGACATAGATTTTCACTGTCTTCCTCCAACAACATCTGGCTCTGAATGTCAATACTTGTTGTGACTTGGCATCTCTCAACCAATGAATTGTATCGCCATATTTGATCTTCATTGATGTGTTTAGGCCAAGCATACACGTTGACCATTTATATATAGAGATGTAATCTCTTATGTATATACATATATATAATTGTAAATTTGCTGTGTATTTATGACTAGTGAGTGTGCATAATTTACACTATCACGGATACATTCGTGCTCAGGTAGTGCTTATTATTTTTTTTTTTCTAAAATATATTTTTCTAAAATTGTCAGTGAATACCTCATTCATTTTTTATTTCCGCATTTGCAGAAATAAATGCAGTCTCTTTCTAAAATCATACACATTATGAACACAATTTGTCAACCGTTTTCACTGGGTCACGAACGTTTTACCACTCTAATATGGCGCCCAAAAAGAGGTAGGGTAGTCCTCTTTCCATTTCCAAACAATTCGGGCATAAAAACACGCAATCCCGTACTGCAGCCTCCTGCTTGCAGATTGACGGCGGATTGACGGCGGATTGATTCCTTGAACCAGGCTGACCATAATAGGTAAATGCTCCCTGTCCGCTCGTTCGTTTGGCTTTGTTACACCCTGCCACGTTGGATATGGGTTGCAAACTTACTTTTTGATTAATTCCCATTTTTCCACTTGTGGGATGGAACTTAATTCCTCTACCCGTTTTCATTCATTTATATTGTTCATTTACCTGACGATTATACCATCCATTGTGGCCCCCTTTGACCAAATTGCGAGGAGTGACCTACAATTAGGAGAACTTTAATTGCTCCTCTATATACGCCTACAGGTAACTGCACCCGATTTCTGAACTATGCTGCTATACCCAACTCTATGTTTAAATCTTTGGCTATGGGATTAATTGCTTTACCCATCTCATCCATATAGATTATTCTACCTAGACGTCGTGAAATTACCTTTGCGACGCCCTCTCAAAAGGGTGTGAGGTCCATCATTTGAATAAAACTTGGATTACGAATTTTTCCGTCATTAAATAGGTAATTGGCATAACCTCTCTGAGATTGAATCACCTTAGTTAATGAAATGAAAGTGTGTATTCATACACCCCCTTCTTTAATGTTTCCAGATACAACGTTGTTTCTGACTTACATACCGTTTTGTCCAACATACGGAATCAAGTTATCGACTTAAGGTACTGATTTATAACACACATGAGTAGGCTAATATGGCGGTGTTAACATTATGCCCAATGAGTACTACACACCTGGCTTTAGATTCCCGCTGATGCCATACACGATAAAGAGCAAAGTGTTTGTTTAGTTAAAAGTCCTGCAAGTGTGTGTGTAGCCAAAAGCCGTGTGAGCATGTAACAGTCTCGTGTTTCTCGAAGTGAGTACACTTAAGTTTAACTGCTTGTTTTATTTATGTTTAATCACTGCTAACTTAGGCACTTCGCATTTTTGCCTCAAATTGTTTCACAATGAATACTTATTTTTCGCAATGTATCAAAGCACTGTAAATGATGTCTGTTTTTATTGTATTGAACGTTTTTTTCACTGTCTTGTGTCCATTGTCCAAATGTCTAGCACTGTTTTTAGCATAGGTCAAACATTATGATGACTGTTCAATAGGTGGCATTGATGTCTTCGCCCATGTGTATATGTGTATAGCGCAGTTAAGAACGTGAAATTTAGTCATTATATCATAGTCAATCTGTTTTATTTTATTTTTATTAGGGATTTATAATATGTACTACCCACTGTCCTGATGATGGTCTTGAAGAGTTGCCCATAAAGACCGAAACGTCGACTCTCAGCTTTATCCAAAAGAAACCCCTGTTAATCTTTATTTTGGATAGGCGTCTTACAGGCTTTACAGAGATCTTGATTTGTTTTCAGATACCTATCCTGTATTCCTGTTTTGCATATTTTCTTCTGCATTGTATATTTCCCTTTATGACCTAATTTTGATAAAATTCACTTTTTTGCCTATACACATGTCTATTTGTATTTGTTTTTGTCTTGTTGTTAAGTATTGTTATGTTCAAGCAATCATAAGTATATGAATGTTTTTTAACCCACTGGAATTAATTTCACTCAGGACAATTAAGTTACCTGCATTCAACTTAGTTTCATAATTAATTCAATTTAATCTAGAAAACAAACTCCTTTGGAGGCAATTTTACCCTTTCTATTATACTTTTACCCAAGCCCCCAAAGGTTTACTGGGTTGCTCACTTTATTCCCCATGGATGATGACACCTTCCAACAACTCCTGGACTCTTTTGAATCTCCTTCAGTCTTGGCAAAGGTAGGTGACATTGCAGGTAAGCATGAGCGAATTTTGCGGATCTCGCGTTCGCGAATTTTGCGGATTTGCGGATTCGCAATCCGCAAAATCCGCGAATTCCCGCGAATTTGCGGATTTTTTTTTTTGTGTTCGCCCGTGTTTCTGCCAGTTCGCGAGGGTTTTTACAATTTCGCAATTTGCGAACTTACCTGTCGGGTCGCAAGTTTTGCGAACTTGTTGTTTCTACGTGTCCAGCCTGTTTGGGACACTCTTCTTCATCACTGCCACTCTCTGTCACCACTGCCACTCTCTGACTACTCATGCCACCCTCTGGCCCACCCATGCCACCCTCTGTTTCATCACCACACCCTCTGGTTGTCCAGTGTACATTATTTTCGGCAAAGCAAAGCACACCTTCCCTGCCTCAAGTGACCTGAATTAATTTGGGGCTGATTAATGTGTCACAGAATATTTTTTTAGCTGGCACCTGCTTCCTTAGTGCGCCCTGATTAGTGATCTTTTGCACTTGCTAAGTGCTTTCATTGTTGCAAAATTAGTTACAACACCTGCCCTGCCCCAACTGACAATAATGAATTAGGGGCTGATTAATGGATTTTAACTTCCAGCCTGGCTCCTGCTTGTCTCCCTTAGCTGTAATTCAGGACCTTTGTGGCATATGTGTAACTATTCTGAGGTTCAGAGCAGGGTCACATAATAGTTTCAACTGGCAACTCAACTCTGGAGGGGCCCCTCAGGAAGCACTACAGGAAATGGCTACTAATGATGAGCCTGAACTTTTGAACCTGGTAAGTAGTTACTTTCAGTTTTGCTAAGATCGTATTTCTGCAATTTTGCACTTATTCGCGGGGCGCGAACTCACGCGAACAGTGCGAGCAGTGCGAGCAAAATCCGCTGCTCGCGGATTTGCGGATTTTGCGGGAGATTCGCGAATCTCGCGGATTGCGGATTTCCCGAAAATCCGCAAAATCCCCGAGCGGAACGGATTTTCCGCCCATGCCTAATTGCAGGCCCTTTAGAGGAACTGTGACCCACAGACATGCCCCATCTAGCTGTCCAATCCCGGCTGAGGACTCGGAGGACCCTCAAGTTGGATTTGAACGGCGAATGGTAGGAGCCCAGCAGCGAACTGTTGATGAGATGTGGGTGGGGATGAAGAACATAGCGGGTACCCTAGAAGTAGTCCATAAGTGTCTGAGCCCTAATAAGAGTATAACAAATGTTATTATAGACACCTCCTTTTGGCTCCATGGGATAATGAGTCCCTACATGACATTACTGGTGTCATGATGAAGAGGGCCCAACAACAGTCCTCTACATTAGACACCAGTAAAGTTGCCATGCAGTTGGGGGCTATCTGTAACATTGTGGCATCCATGGATCGCAGGTTGGACCCCTACTTGACAACAATGGGTGCATCAATAGCAACGTTGTTGGTTTCTTGGCAAGCCAGCAGACCCTTGCCAGGGATTTCCAGGCTGCCTTACTGTCACAGACACATGCTAGTGGAGACAGGGGAGCCACATCTTCTGACTCTGGTGTGTGTGTGTCCCAGGTGCCTGCCATACAAACACCACCAGCTGCAGGGGAGGCACAACACCCATCAGAGGAGGAAGACATGGAGTTCCCCTGTTTCTATCAGCAATCTGCCAGATATTATTTGTCAGTGCCTCCTGGACAGTTTCCTAATGGTCCTGTGTTAGACATCATGCCACTTCCTTTGTCGCCCAGCACTGTTTTGTTTGTGCACTTGTTGATCATCTCACTTCTGGACTTTGAAACAACCCTACTTGCCCTAATGGCAATTTGTATCTCCTCACTGAAATACCCCTCACCTCCATATGTCGCATGACATGTCTCCTAAATAGGCTCTGTGTGGTCTTCTAAGCTTTCAAAAACTGTTAGTGTTGGCCAAAATTCTACAATTGGACTAACGAAAAAAGATTGTGAGGGACCTACAATCTTTAAAACAAATAACTCTTATACACCAATTTTTACCAAACCACAAAATGCATTGTGAGTTTTTTGCTGAAAGGACTATATATACCATACATGTATAATATATGTACAATACTAATCCACTTGTTTGCATCTCAAGAAGAGTGAGCTAAAGTCAATTGCACATGCTGTCTTTGGATATGCACCTACACTAAGTGCAACCACTGCAATGATATAATGAGCAATGCGTTCTTTTCCAATGGAATGTCAGTGTGTAAGAACAAGCTGCAGTCACTTGACTGACACACAGTGAGAATCTGCCTCTAATCACACTATTACCAACAATACATGGGAAATGTGTTGCCAAAACACTATTCCACTCATCCATATAAATGTTGTTCAGTAAACATGATAACTTTATCCTCCTAAAATGATAACCTCACTGCTCACACAAGAGATTCTGCAGGACCTAAATCTGCGGGGTTGGACTGATAATAGGCAGATACTCATGCTTATATTCCACATGACTTAGCATCTTATGTGTGCCACACAAGATTGCACAAGGCCAATCCAATACCTTGATTGTCAGTAACCAAGAAATGTAGGGGCTCCATGTCGGACACCAGTGTCACCTGATAAATGGGGGCAAAAATGCTACACTAGGATAAGTAAATATAATATGTTAGAGACGTCTAATATGTGTAGAGTGTGAGTGCAACCACACACTTCGGGGCATATTAGCAAGAACCTCGTTAAAATTATTGCTGTTTTATCGGCAGGAAACTGCAGCTAAAACGGCGATAATGGGCTTGCTAATATACGTTATAGAATTCCAATAGAAGCCCAGGTTAGATGTGTAGGACATCTAACCTGGGCTTCTATTGGAATTCTATAACACATATTAGCAAGCCCATTATCACCATTTTAGCGGCAGTTTCCGCTGCTAAAACTGCAATAATTTTAACGACGTTCTTGCTAATATGCCCCTACATCTTTTGTACATACATTTGTTCTATAAGTGCCAGACCGCAGAACCAGAAACAATGTAACACCCCCCAGGGGAAGAGCAAATGGGAGATATATGGTCAAGAAACTTTGAATGTAGTTGATACTCATACCAAGTAGTCAATGGCAATTATGTGGACATTCTCCAGGCAGGTGTGACTATATTCACAATTTGTAACCTATCAACAATGATCCCTTACTCAATGGTGCATGGGTGTGTGAAGTAGTGCAGTACGTTCCAGTGCAACCAAGGATCAGCAACCTCTAGTGACAAAAGTATCCCACCTATACTTTCCCTATCACTTTCACACAGTGTCTAAAGTCTGAGAAATGGTCTGTACATTATTCAAATGTGAAGTAGACTAACAGTTGTCCCTAGGCCTCTATCAAAGCTACAAATACCTTCATAGAGTGCATGCCAATTGCTACATCATGTACTCAACTCAACGTACAGAATGGTACAAACTCTTACATATGAACTGATAATCTACTTAAAGTAGAACATTTTTTAATGTATCAAAACTATTAAAATTACCCACACCTATCTAGCCTACACTAACTAAACTATCTTAAACGTATGTTAAACTATCTTATCTGATCTTAACTTATCCCAAACTATCTTAACTACTATACACACATGACAAGGTAAACATCAGCCCCCCACCCCACCTCATACACATAGATTGGTATAATACAAACAACAACTATACCTAAACATATACTACAGAGACGTGTAAACTGGAAAAATATTTATTTATTTTAACTCACTAAACTTCATCACCCCACCCACTTAAAAACCTAACAGTATAAAAAACAGACTTCAAAAAATAACTACCTACTAAAGTATCTAAGAACTAACCCTGAACTACACCATGCCTATACTAAACCCTAACTTCCACTATGACTAGTAGCAACAAACAATAAACCAACATATTAAAAACAGGAAAAGGGAATGTCCAAGGGAGTGTATCAAATGTGTGCACAGATACACTCATGGCCTCCTGTTAGGTTAACATATTTTCCCGGAGGCTGGCCTGCTCCTGTCTGATGCCATGCATCCTCCTGTGTATCTTCCACAACTCCTTTAGAATCTGGGATTCTGACAAAGATCCCCTGGCAGGTGCAGCACTCCTGACCCATATGGTTGGCTGCTGTGAGTCAGTAGATTGCCCCGCTGTGGCCTCTGTTTGGACTAGCTGCTACTGCTGCGGAGCACTCTCCAGATGTTTGGGCCCATACTGATTGTGTGGTGTCCATCGGCTATCCAGACTTCCAGGTCCCCATTGCCTTGGTCCTTTTTATACAGCACAACCATCTTCTGAAAAGCCTTCACTACGTAACGATATGACAGTAGCGTTCCTATCTCAATGAGTAGCTTCTCGCTTCATCAGCTGTCAAGTTATCTAGGGAGGTAAACGAAAAAAACGTATTAGCTCAAGTTGTAAATGTACATGATATTTGCAAAATCACATGTGGCAGTCCAGATCAATACCAAAAATTGAGATTGAGATATGTACAGGCCCGGACTAGCCATAGCGGGCACATGGCACGGGTGGGGGCCGTTTTTGTTACAGGGCAGTTTTTTTGAAGCATAGCTGCAAAATGGGCCCTGTACCAAAATCGGCAGAAAACGGGCCCGGTCAGAGAGCTCAGCGGCACCTCCCCGAGTGGGGAGGGGGGCTGGCCGAGCACTTTGCCGGGGCCGGTTTTGTTTCCCAGTCCGGCCCTGGATATGTACAATATACCTTCAGTACAAAGATATCTCCTAATCGACCAAGACAAACTGAGTCAAGTGCAGTTAGTGTAGGTGTACAATATGGAAATATAGTCACAATATGTTTACAACCATATCATTCACAACAGTGAGTCACAATCTTGATTATTTGTCGTTAGGAAATTGGACACATGGCCCAGATATGGACAGTTTTGGTGTTGGTATCGTATCATGCAAGTGGGATGAAATTTGCTAATTAACATACATGTAAGGTAATGAGGTAAGCAAGTCCAGGTAATATGCTTCTGTGTTGCATGTCTCATCTGGAGTTACACAAGGGAGCACACTTTGCTGTCTTGACTTACTCAGTGTCAGGTAGCCAATACATAGATGGAGGATGATTGGTACCTCCTGCAAGATAAAACTGTAGTACACTTTACCAATCTACCCTCAGGAAAATACCAGAAAATCTGACATATAGCTTTTGGTATACAGTTGTAGCAGTAGCATGATGACCTTCACATAATCGAAGGTCTGTACACTTATTTTCCCAGAGCTGCTTTTGTTAGTGCACAACTTAAATACGACAATGCATCTCAGGAATGTGTGTATGCATGCTGGAGTACTCATCTGTACAAGAACATCGTGGGGTATAATGCTTTCACCTTGATGCAAGGGTGACTGTGTTGGTGCCAGCCAGTCTAACTTACCCTTCCAGTAGGTGAGCAGTGTACTAGGCGGTATGCTGCTAAAAGTGCACCCATGCATGTGAAGCTTTACACCGTGCAGCAAAATGACTTCATACCTTGCATTATATGAATGCCTTCTCGAAATGGTACATTGGGGATATACGGGCCTTGAAGTTGGGATTTCAGTGCCAATCCATGTGCAGAGTAGTGCGTTTGTCCAGCTGGCCAAGCCATGCCAATGAGACTATATCCATGCATTGAGGCCTACTGGCGCTCCATTGGTTTTATAGTAATGCCATTTGCACAATGTGATCCAAAACATACATATTGCACTGAGATATGAACCTTGATATCCAGTTTAGGCCTGCAAAGCTATATGACCAGAACCCTGTTGTTTGGACAGCTACACTCAAAATGCGCATCAGTCATGCAGTCTGGTAATGAGCTTAAAACACCATGGTTAAATAGAGTAGCAGCCCTACATCCCTGCAGCCTCCAGGGTATCAGTGTAATTGTTCCTCTGTCTCTCCATTTCACATAGGTATGACATGGACTACTCTGAGGCAGGCTCAAGTACCCCTGAGGCCGGGTTACAACAGCCATACCTCAGGTTAAGTTAAGTAAATGATGATTTATAAATTCTTATGATAATACCCTTACAGAAACACATGTTGAGATGTCATATGTTCTCTTTCAAATCCATGAATTGCATGATTCACCACATCTATCATAGGAAAAAGGGTTTGATTGTGATGGCCCCCCTGCTGGTACTGTCCTACATGATTTAACAATTTGGCTTTTGATTTGACACAGAGCTACAAGGACAAGTATGGGTCACCAATATAAAAGTGTTGATCAGCAGGAATCTTTACCCACACCTATAGTCATTCACACTGAACTTATGTAGCAGGAGAGGTTGAATGTATGCAGCATGTATAAGGATACTATACTGCAAGATGAGGCAATATATGTGGCATATTGACACACATGTTCTGAACATCAGATTATTTGATTCCATCGTGTTTACTCTTGATAACACTGTCTAGGTAATATTTGCCCTCCAAATCAGCACCAGTTTCATACTCAAATATGGACATAGGTAACAAAACCGTGTCCAGACAAGCTTAGCCTAGCTCAATCCACTTTGGTGCTACACCTGTTAAAACATTGTTTGTAATGTTTGTGGCATGGGTTGCACAACAAATTTTGATAGTGTTAAACATCTGCAGATTTAGCGCCAGATGATGGTTTATGTGCCTAATGCATCAAAACTGTAGACAAGCAAACATCCCCACAGCTGAAATAGATGCATGAATTCTGTGAGTCTGCATACATTACCCCTACATGCGCATTGACATGCACCCTCTTCAAATCACAATTATTCTGTGGACAAGTTCGGTTATGTTGATACATTGACTGTAATTTAGTTGCATCACAATGTTACAACTATCATGGTCACACACAGACCGTACAATACTACCAACATGTTCTCTTACACTTACTGGTTGCATTAGGATCCCGGAAGGTGTCAACGTCTCCCCAGGTGTATGGCACATGTCCACCTAAAACATAAAGATTTGAGCATTACATTGTAAATAGTGCAACTATACACAGTCTAAATTCCATTATAAGTACTATAACTTCCCAGTAATTTTAAATATTCAATATTCAACACGTTTGACACACATGTGTATATATTGTATGAATATGGGTTGCAGCTAGTCACCTTGCATGGCAGAGCTGCCTGGACATTGAAGCTCACAGATAACTCACATCACTTTCCTGAAGCTCCCTCAGGCACGTGAGGTTTTCTGTACTGCTGGGCAACATCATCTCAGCCTCCCTTGCACCATGACACAAGGGGGAAACCATTGGTGCTGGGCAGACCAAAGTAGTGCTGCAATGGGAAAGGACTTGTTTACAGTGTTTGCAACATTGTAAGGACCATATCAGACTTTTCATTGCGCTGGTGCACAAAGTGCTGATTAGCAGCAATGCATGCTACCTTGCAACATGTAGGGAGGTTTGAATTGTTTCAGCCTGGAAGGGCCACCTTCCTGCACAAAATAATTGCCAGAGCAATTCAGCACACATACAAAGTTTAACATAATAGGAGATTATACCTATATTTCTTCCTTACCCATCACCTGTGCAGGTTTTATATTTTTTTTGATCATTATCTGCCCAATCCTGTATGTGGATACAGGTAATGCTTCTAAATCTATGTGTGTTCAATGTTATCAACCTCCTACAACCCAATGAACAGCCCCCAAGGCAAGGTATAGCAATGCAGGATTTGCCCCTGCATTGTATTACACTGGGTTTATGTACCCACTCTGAGGCACCCAAAATGGATGGCCTTGTGTTGCTTACATAATAGCACTTTAATGTTTCTATTGTACTTGAAGCAATTTGCATGGTGCAAAATCAAACCTCCACATAAATAATCTGCCCCTTTCAGGATTCAACTTCTGCATAAATGAGATAGTAACATTACTACATACAAACGGTGCATACATACCTACTCCGATTACAGGCTGTCCACCAGATCCGCCTCATATGCCACAACATCAGCCCAGCGATGTTTAAGCTGAGAGACAGTGCACTCAACCCAAAACCTCGGACACATGTGCTAATGCAACCTCTCCCAGCACTTCTTCCTGTCTGGAGGGGGGAGGGGGGTGGGTCAGCCCGGGTTGACCCTACCCCCCGAGGCCAGGATGTTGTGCAGGTAATGCACCAGGAGCCAAAGGAGGACCCATACCCTCTCTTTCACTATAATTGTTTGCCCTACCCATTCCCGACATGACCAAAACCCTACTAAACCCACTACACCCCAAACAAACACCCCTTAACCTAATACCTACCTCGAATAAAACCAGTGCTACATTTTAGCCAGTGGTTTCTGGTGCTCCGCATCGGCACTTAATTATCAACACTGCCGCTTGACAAAGTGGTGCTATATGGCTAATTTAGAGATGACCACAACAACAGTTAATTAATAATTCAATCTACATTAAAAATGACTATTACTTGATGTTCAAGCCATTCTTTTACCTCTGAGGGCAGGAAATAGTCTAAATTGTCACGATTGCAGGAGTGAGATGATATGTAGTTGTGTTGTTACTATCATTGGCAGCGCTGGGTGGGGCAATGCGTGGTGCAAGCTTCGCTGGCCTCCTGACGAGAGCCCTGGCACTTATTTCTTTGCAAATTAAACACTGATTAAATCCCTAAATAGACAAACACAGACAATACATTCACAATTACTAATACAATATATTACAAAAGGACACAAAAGGTACACAATTGACACCAGACTGGGACAGACCAGACACCAACAACACCAAAAATCACTCCAAAACACCAGCCACTCTCAAAACTACCTCCAGCACCCTGCACAAAGTAACAGAATGTAAGTGAAAGTGTAACAAACGTTCACACTTCCTAGTATGCAGCCTGCCACATCCATTGTGTAATTTCCTGGGTGTGTCCAGCATTTGTCCGACATCTGCGTTGATTTTTCTGACGCATTCCAAATAGACATTGCTTGTTGGATGCACTGTGCAGTAGCACTTCTGCGGTACAGTCAGTTTCACAGAACTGGTGTGATGCACGGATTCAGACTAATGCAACAGGGCCGAAGTGTGGGTACTACTGGCGCAACAGGTGCGATACGCAGGCTCTGACCTACGCAACAGGGGCAAAGCATGGGATCTACAATACTAGCATGGCTTCAGCTGGTCTAAACATCTTGGGCCCAATTCCATTGGTCGAGGACTGGGATGGCCCTACTTGGCAGGTCAGTGACAGATGGCATTGTACAGGTGCTGAAGCAGGGTAGAAGGAAGTCTTTCATATCACTGAGACTTAATGACAGGAGGCCAGGAAGATTGCCCTTGGACTCAGTCTGGGTTCAAGGGAGTCATGTGCAGTCCTTTCCACTCAGCCATGGAACTAGCAGGCAGCACAGCAGAACAGCATGGTAGGAATCCAGAGCAAAATGCTCACACATCATTTTGCACATACATTACCAGGGTACACACCTGGATGATGTTCCCCACAGTCATATGTGCATGTAAAGATTGATCCTGGGGAATATGCACCACTCATTTTGATTCCATAATCAGTTCAATCTCTCTCTCTAACTGTGATCTGTAAAGACTCATTCCTATTAATGTGTCACGGATGCAACAGACATTTAGGGAACAACTGGGACAGGTGATGGAGCAAGGTTTCGCACGTAAAGTGCTTGCTTGGACTCAACCCTCTCAAAATAATAAGTAATGTATTAACCAACATGTTTTGTCTTATTAACAATGCAAAACACGACATTTCTAGTAAGCTGGGGAAGCTTGCATATGTGCTTTTTACTAACCGTAACTCGAATGTATTCAAATGGTCGCCGCAACGCAGACATTTTTCTGAGCATGAGTCTGTCACACTCACGTGACATGACGTACTTACTTCTTGGTGGGAAAACTTTGCTTCTGCGCACTAGAACTAAAGATGGCTGTTCTATGTTCTCATGTGCTAAAAGCTTGCATTGCTGCTTTTACTAAGGTGTTCGTTCTGCATAATCCCTAATGCTGTAGTTAAAATAAAGTAATGGAAATAGAGTAGAGATAAGTGGTATACAGTGCATTCATTTATAAAAGTTTCTAAAACTGTTTCTCTTTGATTTTGCTATTAGCTCGTGTTCTGACCAATCGAGTATAATGATGTTCCATCTTGGGTCCCGAAAGTGGGAATACGCCGAATTCACCCGAGTCTACAAGCCATGGCATTGAATTCCTGCCAACTCTCGACTTGCTAGAAGATGTTCCTGGGAACTCGACCTCCTGAACCTCCAAGAGGATGCCAAATTATACATTGTATTTACTATTGGAACATTTATTGCCGGGTGGAATAAAAGTGCATGGGAAAAATAAAATATTGGGCGGGAACATTAATCTGAATATTGAAGAGCATGACCTCATTATTGGTATGGTGTGATGACCTCTCCTCGTCTTTTGACCAATCAAATTGAGGGAATACACACATTTGCAACACTGGGGATAGTACACTGCCTTGGAAAATGGTATAACTAAGGTAGGCTTAGCTAGTTAGATTGTCCGACTTGTCCGAATAGCTGACCTGTCACTGACCCAACGCACTCAATAGGCGATCCAGAGCGGAGGTGCTGGCGGAGCACTCTGTCAGAAGATTCGATAATCCAATCATGGGTCTGGGAAGGAGTTCGATAACCCAATTGGGGGTCCCGAGGGAGAAGAGTCACTAACCCAATCGGGGTCCGACTGTTAGCTGCAGAGAGGGGTGTGACGCTGGTGTTGCACTTTAGTTGTGGGTGCCGGTCCTGACCTGCGGTGGCCTTGTCCTGATCCAATTTGGTCCATACTTATCCTGATTCTGGTCTGCACCTGTTATATCCTGTTGGCACCTGCACTATCGGGGGTCCTGTCCTTTATCCCAGCCCGTGGCCAGGGTTAGTCTTCACACCATTCTAGGTAAATATAAAGCTGCGTGGGTGTGTCATTGTGCTGTTTCCCTCTTCTTACCCTTCCTACGTTTCAATGCTTAAAGAAAATGTCATGATATGTTCACATCATCTTGCTTTGATTTTATTCTTTCTAATTGATCAAGCCCTGATTAATTTAGTATAGACATTTACATTTAAAGAAATTATTAAGATAAAACGTTTAAACCTTCCCCGATTCTGTGGTTATTTTATGAGTGCAAATGTTTATTTACGACCTATTTTCTTGCTAACTCCCTTGATCCCTTAGGACTCTAGGTACCGGTGACAAGGATTGGTAAGTCAAGGTATAGGTCCTAAAAGTTAAATTAAATCACTGGTTAAGCGTAGGTTTACCTGTTCAAAGTGTGTATCTTTTTATGGGCCCAAGTGAGTATGGTAAAATTCTGGGCAGGTGAACCCGCGCTCTATCACATGGTGGATCACCATATTTTAGAGTATGTCCTACCCAACTTGCTGGATTGCTAAACTTTCAAACTCCATCTGGTGTGAGTGCAATAAACCTCATGTTTTTACCAAGCAGCCATGTGTTACGTACAAAGGTAGGCAGGGTCTTCCATGTAATTTAACAATGCAGCCACTGCTGCACTCAGGGGTGTATGTCTGACCCCAGTTGCATGGCACTTGCACAACACAACATGGTACATGCAGTGCACAAATTAAATATGATGTTTGCAAAGCCGTGCAAGCCCATCATGCATCTCAAGTGAAGTATGGCATCACAAATTTCTGCATTGCCTTACTCTGTGTTAGTCTGTATAAACGTGGACACCCAATCAACCCTTGTAGGCTTGGGCAATTAGTGATCAGAATATAAAGTGACTACAAGGGATTCTGTTTTGAATCCGACTCAATTATTTTATCTGTTTAATGGTTCATTCATATGAACCCAGTGAATCCTCAGGATTACTTTTCAAATCAATCAAACAATTCTTATTTAAAAAAATGATACAATCAGTTTCTAGAAAAGTAGAAAGCACACAGCAGAAAAGGTTATGTTTAAAAAAATTGTTTATATTGATGTAAATCACAAGAAAAAATCAAATGGGGATAAAAAATGAGCAAAACTATATACAAGCAGTCATGAATGGCAACATATATAAATTTGATTGACAATTCATAACAGCAAAATCAACTCCTTTAAATAAATGAGGAAACCAGAGTCATCAATGTATCATGATCTCCTGCAGTATAAATAGCTGAGGAGATGATGTTTATGTCGACGTTTCGGTCTCTTGGGTTGTCATCAACAAGACCATCATCTGGACTAAATGTTTCAAAATGTAACCCCTTGGATCAACGCAGGTTATAAAGTGGATCTTGACATTTATACGATAATTCAACTTGGGATTGTTCGGGATGTAATCTGAGTTAAAAGTAATATACAGCCAAAGCTTGTATCTTCAAAAAAGGCCCGTAACCAGGTAGTTCAGAAAAATTATGAACCAGAAAAGGTCACCTGCATCAGTTGTAATTTGCCAAAAGACTTAGGTGAATAGTCATCCTAGATTTTAATCAGTCTCAATATTGGACGTAGTCAAATAACAAAGCATAAATTTGAAGGTAAGGCACAAATTTCACAAAGTTCACAAATCACTTCGCCACCAGCACGAAAGGGATCGCAAATAGTTAGGCAACTATTTGCGATCCCTTTTGTGCTGGTGGCGGAGCGATGCAGGTGACCTTTTCTGGTTCATAATTTGTCTGACCTACCGGGTTACGGACCTTTTTTGAAGATACAAGCTTTGGCTGTATATTACTTTTAACTCAGATTACATCCCGAACTATCCCAAGTTGAATTATTGTATAAATGTCAAGATCCACTTTATAACCTGCATTGATCCAAGGGGTTACATTTTGAAAAATTTAGTCCTGATGATGGTCTTGTTGATGACAACCCAAGAGACCGAAACGTCGACATAAACATCATCTCCTCAGCTATTTATACTGCAGGACATCATGATACATTTTATCCCCATTTGATTTATTCTTGTGATTTACATCAATATAAACAATTTTTTTAAACATAACCTTTTCTGCTGTGTGCTTTCTACTTTTCTAGAAACTGATTGTATCATTTTTTTAAATAAGAATTGTTTGATTGATTTGAAAAGATATCCTGAGGATACACTGGGTTCAAATGAATGAACCATTAAACAGATAAAATAATTGAGTCATATTCAAAACAGAATCCCGTGTAGTCACTTTATACTCTGATTACTCTGTGTTAGGGAGGCATTCCATTGCTGACACTTGGGTGTTCCCATGTATTAGACCCAGTGGTTTCCGGCTGGCAGGGACGCATCAAAGCCAGTCAGAATCCTCGCTCCAGATAGAATGAGTACTATTCATGTGTCCGATAACCTTTGCTCACCCTTAGGTAGCTTGGCACCAGGCAGTCAGGCTTTCCCTCAGAGCACAAGTGTTAAGTATTGGCACAACACCACCCTCGCAACACACTGCGCATGCCACAAAAAGACTCCACACCCTATGTATAAAGCACTTGCCCTTGCATTACACACACACTGAAGTTAAAACGAAATAAACATTGTATATATACACTTTACATTTATATGCAAATGTCGGAATTCCCCATTAAAATCAAAATGAGATACATATTGTATATACATTTTACAGTTATTCACAATTGTTAAACTTTCCCATTTGCAGTAAGGTCCAACAGTCACAGGTCTTTGACTAAGCCTCATGGCGCAGCTCCTCAGCCACTCAACTACACAAGTCAATGATACACATTGCCCCTGCTGAAGCCCGGTTGAATAGACAGTCAGAACCACCTAACATGGAAAGAAACAGTAACTTAGTTTTGTCCATCCTGATTTGACCTCCAGGCACCCAGCAGCACCTGCACTAGTGTGGGATCGCAATCCCGCCCATGTAGACCCAAGATTGTGACCCAGGAAAATGGAGCACTTCAGAGTCTGGAGAAATGTTTCCCCTCAGGCAGTGGTGTGAACTGCTGTATCTCGGACAGACAGCTGTAGGTGCCCACAAGGCACACAAAACCCCTCAGGCCTAGTCACGATGTTCTCCACAACAAAGTAACTTATGACTTGGGTCCAGGGAGAGGGAACCAATGACCTAGGATAGAGGGCGGGATGTCATCCACTGTTTTCCTCCTGATCTGGAGATCGAAGACAGTCTCAACTCCTGCCTCTAGTTCCCCCATCACCCCTTGGAAACCACATGAAATTGAGCGCAAGCTAGCACAAGTCCCCTTAGTTGCAAGCATGGGTGCCTAAGACTCTGCAAGCTTCCCCCACACTATTCAAACTCCTCACGTCTCAGGATATCTCAGGTGGCTGCTGATCTTTATGAGCACAGTCCTCTGCACAGTGTGATAATGGTGTTTGTCAGGCCGGTCCTTGTCCCGAACAACAATCACATCCACCTGTTCCTGCCGCACCCAGTGCAGCCCTTACAATCTTGTGACAGAGGTGAGATCCATTATATGCCTGAGTACTTGTGGACTGGCGGCCAGCTAACCAATCCTTAGAGAGGACTTAGGGACCCGGGCCATGACAGTTGGCACTTACTTCTGCAGGCTAGCAATGTCCAGGCAAAATACACCAAGTGATAAACACCTATCTGGAGCATGACAAGCTCCAGGTCACCACAAGCCTGAGGATACTCCTGTTGCAGTCTCTCCTGCTATAATGATTCCTCATGTAAATGTCCCAGCATTGAGCCAGCATTGTATGGTTTCAAATCCAAAAGTGTCTCTACTATTGGAGGTTAGAGCCCCAGTAGTTAAACCCACATGGCCTTTAAAGATACGATCAGTTCAAAAGACCACCTTTGAAATGCATATGCCCTCTCTAAAATTTGTGCTGTCTGCCATCCTGCCCCGGGAGGTTTGAACACTATATTTAGTCGAGCCAAGACCCTGCTTCTTGGAATGCAGGTGTCAATTCCACCACCATGTAACCATCGCAGAAAAGCCCCTCACAGTCAGAGGTCCGCAGTGTCCCTGGCACCCCTAGTTTAGGGCCTTCAATCAAAAATGCACAGATGTATCTATCCCATAGCACCCAGATGTGAATTGGAAACAGGCTGACAGGCACACAGAGTCATGAGCATCGAAATACCCAATTTCCCAAAAGTGACATTTCACACACATGCAATGTTGGTTCTATTCACGCGACCGGAAAGGATTCACCATTACAAAATCAAAAAACGGGGGGAGAAAGAGGGTCTATGATTTCACCATTACAAACTCATTGATATCAAACATGATACTATACTATTCTGCCCGCAGGAAATACTGCTCAATAGCCTTTCCCTGCTTTTGCCTATGCCAATCCAATGTGAGGAACAGGTCAAGTAATACTGAACACACCACCTGGTGCCATTCACAACCCTTGTATACACGCACACGTTCTCCCTTTTCCCAACACTGCACCCTGTCACCAGGGAGAATTCCCGATATAGCAAGAGACATGCAGAACTTTGGCAAGTAGCTTTTTAAATGACAACACAATTAACAGTAAGCTATGCACACAGGCAACACCAGGGTAAACCTGTAGCACAATCGACGAGCTACCTCAGTGGACGCACAGCCCCCCCCCGCCTCTGGACACGCCTCCCACCCAACACAGCGCCCAATCACGGCATATACACTACGTCCGAACCCTTCCGGGTTCACGGAGCTGCTTGCATTCACCGCCAGCCGTCCTAATCGCCTGAGCCCTCATCGCCGCTGGCCACCGTGATTTATTCAGGTATTCATGTATATGACCACATTGTCATGCAGCACGCCAGATGGGGAGCGCGCTTGGTACCGCTCCCACCGGGTGGCTGCTTCATACGTGCCTGCTCCCTTACTCCCTCCACGCCTCCGGCTATCACGCAGAGCTCTAATTCGGGGCTTGTTTTTTCATAGGTGCTGCCACGCTTTCAATGCCCATGGCGACAGCATACCAGTGCAGGTAAATTAATGGAGTTATTTGCCTGTGATTTCATCATCCCCATTCCGGGTTTTGACGGTCCCTGCCTTTCTTTCTTAGACGCCGCTGCCTCTGCCAGGGTATCCAGAATCCACGCAATTGATCTTGCGTGCACAAGTATGTTGTAGCACTTTTCCCCAGCACCCGTTTTTCCCGTCATCACCATAGTTCACCGCCACCACAATTAGAGATGCAACCCCCCCTGTCACATCTCCCACACGTGCTAATACTACCCCACACACACCCCCCCTTCCAACACTTCACCAGCATACCTCTTCGTCGCCGATCCCCCCCTTCACCCTGTGCCCACCGTAGCACTCTAAAATTTCACACACTACGACGCGCCTTAGATCACCCTCATCAATCATCACCACCCCTTGCCCTGGAATGGCCTGGCGCACCCCCATCCATTGTGCGTGTTCTGTCTCCCCTGCCCCTCCCCTGCCCACGCCATCCTTGTTCCCTTTTTGATTCGACCTTTCTCCCAACAGCACTGCTCGAAACTCGACAACCCTGTCCTGATGACGATCCCGACTCAAGGGGATGGAAACGCCGTCGACGTCGCAGCGCAATTTCATGGCGCAATTAACGTTTTTGGCTCCTGTAAAATTGTTTATTCCATGTTTTAAGTGACTGATACTTAATCCTGCGGAGCCTTCACTTTATAATTTCATTGTCACTTTGCGCCGTTCACGCTGTACACGTTCAGCACTTGCCACTTCACCTTTCACAAGTTGTATATATCACCATTCACCAAGTGCCCTCGGGTTGTCACATGGTTCCTCTGTACAGTGCTGTTTTAACATCCTTCTTCTAAATTGGTGAATAACAAGCTTTTAAAATCATATGAGCCTCCTTGTTTCTTGTTAATGTAATGCTGAATGCATACGTCACTTAACTGCCTTTAACTGATACCTGTTGGGAATTGTTTTTCTTTCTTCTGCATGCCTGTGGAGGAACATTCAATATATATGCTATGGGTATATGTCTTAACCCTTGACAAGGGACTTACAGCTAAATCGAATCAGCCAATCATGTATACGACAAGCTCATCATTTTGGCACTGAATGGCAGTGTCAAATGTGCTCAAAGACTTAAGCCAACAAAACAAGGTCCAAACAGGAGATCAGCAGTCAAAAAGTTCAGGGGAGATCATGCCAAAAATGCCAGGTTTAACACCATGCAATTCCCATGCTTATAGACACATTACCAGACTTAAAAGGTCTGGTAAATTTTGTATTGATCCAGAAAGATAAACCATCCCTGGAGCGGCGTAAGAAGGAGAGCTAAACGTTATTTTTCCCAGCTACTTCCTCTTTCAATGTGAGCTGCATTTTGCAGCACATGTAGCTCAAGGAATATGCCTCTCAGGAATTGTTATTTGTTGAATGGTCGCCCGTCATGCACAGAAAGCAATCCTGCATGCAAAACAAGCACCCTTGCACCAAGCGACAAGGGTGTCTGCGTTGGTGCAAGGCAGCCAAAACGGCACCAATGCAGAAGTAAAAGCAGGATTGCACCCTATATTTTAATATACAGCTCATTCCTGCTCTTTCCCTGTCACGCAGTTCTGTACAACAAAGTGACTTGCTAAACTGCATGACACAACTTGTCAATGTACACCACTGTTTAGTTCTTCACTTCCTTTGAACTGTTTTACAGTCCGATGTGTGGAACATAAAGTACTAGCACACACACACACACTACCCATGTGAACACTGCATAACAGTTCCACCTATTTGAGGTGTTTCACTTGCACAGGTACATGCATTCTGCACAAGATTTTGTCCTGCTCACATTTCCTGATCAACCTCATGTTGGGCAGGGGTGAGTGTAACACACAACAGAACATTTGAAGAGGTTTGTGAGCTAGAAGGCCTCATTACAGTGAACCAGGGTTGAAAGGTAATTTACACTACGACTGTTCACTACACACGTGCTCAACATGCTGCCATCCCCACTATAGCTCTCGCTTAACCCTGGCAAAGGCAATATTGTACATCTATAATGAGATTAGGTGTTTGTGTCGCCCTCCTGGTCCAATTAGACTGCAATCCTTGACACAGGCCTATGTCAAAGCACACATGAACATTCCCTGTTCCCCCTTGAGTATATACCAGAGTTTGTGAGCTGCACAACTAAGCAGTTGTACACTCAGGACAGGGGTGCACTTCTCTTACCACACAGGGGTAATTTCTTACCCAACATCTCTGTTGCACCATATTCAATTAAATTGTGTATGTACATATACATTTGTGCTTGACTTTGTCCGTGGACCCCTCAAACGTTTACCAGCTCTGTGTCCTTGAAGCGATGTGATGGTTGGCAAACATCTCCCTTGTCTTACTTCTCTGGTTAATGCCTTACAATCCATCTTCATCTGTTTATAGAGTTCAGTTGCAGGCCTTTAAGCCTCCTCACATTGCTGTGAAAAGCATTGTAATTGTGTATTTTGTCAACAGTGTACATATGTGGTATGTATAACAATCTGCCCAGGAAAGGTGTCACGTGTAGTGTTTTGTGCATCCCCACACATGCATGTATACCTTCTTTACAAATGACATTTTAATGTCTACAGCTGAGACTATGCCTTCGGCCATGACAACTGTCACTCACGATCCGTGATGGTATCTGCAACAACATTTGCTCTTGCAAAGTGCTGCCATTCTGCATGCTAGTCGTCCATTTGTGAGACACACAACAGCGAGGGGTTTGCTTCAGATACTAATATTTTAGGAGATATGTGTCCATAATTCACGGAGTACCACATGGAACACACTTTGCTGCTGCAGAACACAGCAAGACTGTTAGCTGTGCTGCACTGCACTGCTTAAGTGTGTGAGGACAGGGATGGACCATTACTATGTAGATATGTGGCAATTCTGCCCTGTCCTTTTCTTGCAGTACACTGCATCCCATTGGCTTGCTGCTTTGATTGTTAAATGTTTGGTGTTAAGGCCCCATTTTGATCAACAGCTCAGACAACATGATTGCTACACGTTGAGACATACATCAAGTTGAGAAGATGTGAGTGAGTCAATTTTTACATTGACTTTCACACATACACTTGGTGTTTGCCGTGTTATATCATTTTTCAGCCTCCTTCTGGGGATGGGTAAACGGGGTCATGACCCACGACTGCAACCCATATTCTTGAGCATCTGAAAGTACAAACATACTACAGTGAATGAGTTTGCACATTAATAATGAGACATACCTGTACATGTATTTTATGTATGCTGGTAAACTCATACACATTTCTAACAGTTTTGACCAATAGTTGTTAGATACTGTTGACCATTGGTTTAGACATGTATCTTTAAGTTCTATGTGTCATTGCAAATATTGTCCATGCCCTGATACAAAGGGCACTTTTTCATGTTGACTAGCATGTTCAGGTAGTAGATAACTATGCTAAATATTTTGGAATGTTCTTGACATCCCTATGTTATTTTCGCTCACTATATGTGTGCAAAGTAACACACTTATGATCAGATTCTCTGGCATATACTCTGCCCTAGGTAGGTTGTGACAGTGCCACCACCTTTGACACTCACACATATATTTGACCTTTTGTCTCCTCTGATGTCCTTGCTTGCCTACATGAAATTAGAACAGCCTTTGATTTGTTTACTAAAGATAGCATGGCTATTTGTTTAGTATATGCGGTGAATTTCCAACATGTGACATGGATAGTTATATATTTTTTTCGAAAAACAACAGCTAATGCTTTTTTGTGTGGCAAGGTGCCATGGTGAACTTCAATACACACATAGGTATTGCAATTGAAGCTGTTTTTACTTGGGAGAAACTGATGTAGATACAAGTAACTTTATACTACAGAACTATACACAACACTTTATTATTTCAGACATATGTAGGTGTTTTTGCATTGTATTTGATTTAGTACTTATATGGCTTGATCATGACATCATTAATGTGGCAAGAGAGTGTTGATTCTGGGATCCTGAGTACACTGTGATAAAGTGCCCTGGCTGCATCTTATTCTACGTTATTTACTGTTGTGTGACATGTTTGACAGCATATTGATGGACTGTGTAATTTTGACATTTTTTAGTACAGAAAATAGAGAAGCAACATGATTACTTGACAGAAAACACATTCATCAAGAGACATTTGACACTGACTAGATACACATAGATCTTCGTTGTAGATATAGTTCTTTATGCTTTATTGTGTATTTTCAAAGGAGCGCAGCCAACGCGTTTCATCTTACCAAAGGCTTTATCAGGGCAAGAGAATCATACCACTGGGACACATCAGATACTTCTGCTACCATAGCTACAGGAGTCTTGAATCCAGGACTTCTTATCATCCTGAATGGGCCATGTACGGCGCCATCCGCCTCCATTTTGTTAACGGAAATGTCAGCATTTTCGTAAATGAAACAAAGGCGGTTGGCGCCATACACGGCCCATTCAAGACGATAAGCAGTCCCAAAATCATGGCTCCTGTAGGTACGGTAGAGTATTACATTTGTGAATAACTATTACTAGAGGAACACATTGCGGACATAATCTAAGAGAATTGACTGGCACGTAATCCACAGGATTGTGGAAGGATCCACCTTTTGGCACATAGTCCAAACGCGCATTTCAGACAGTTGACATTTTAACATCTGGCTTTTAAATGAACTATATGTTGTCGTCATGACTTAGTTGTGAATGCTGACAATACTGTCTACTATATAAGAATAAGAATCTCTTGTGTCCCAGTTTTACAATTCTCTTGCCCTGATGAAGCCTGTTGTAAGGTAAAACGCATTGGCTGCGCTCCTTTGAAAATACACAATAAAACATAACGAACTATATTTATAATGAAGATCTATGAGTATCTATTCAGTGTCAAATGTCTCTTGATGAATGTGTTTTCTGTCAAGTTATCATGTTGCTTCTTTTTTCTGTACTAAAAAATGTTTAATGTACGGTCAACAGGCAGCTGACCATTGAGGTGGGCAACAATTTTTCTTGTATTCAACGCGGTGACTACATCAGGCAGTGTGGCTTCAAACTCCCTGGCTGCTTTCCTTTTCATTTTGACATTGATGGACTGAAATGCAGGAAAAGAAGGCAACCTGAGACACCAAACTGGTCATCTATCACACTGATGAATTATGTTAATGTGGGTTGATAACTATGTGCATGCTTAGGCCTAGACTATAAGAATGGCTGAGACATATGTGTACTACTGTGTACTATTGGGATCACATACAAACCTGGATTTGACATTTACACATGAATTGAGGCTACACTTACAGTGCATGACATAAATGGAATTTATAACTACATCTTCCATCATTGCACCAGATACTTAGGTCAACATATAAGTTTAATGTCATGTGTGACACATTTACTTAGGAAAACATGATTTTTCAACACACATTATTTTAGTGTAACTTTCAGAATTTTCCAAGACTAGATTCAAACACTGAACATATACACAACCCTCACTTAGCTTCATGTGTGGACTGCATGATTGTTGTGTTGATTTGTTATCCAGTGAGGAAAATGTGTCTGTCCACTCACACAGTATGAGGTGACAGAATACTTCTCACATGTGATTTTTGCATGAATCCATTGCAGGATTAGTGAGGGAAGGTCTCAATGGTACATTGTGGTCTACATGTTAGTGTACATTATTCCCACTATCTGCATATAACACAAGATCCATTTACAAACAGAGATGGCTATTATGTCGTAAATTCAAATTCTTAGTTAGTATTAAGTATATTTGTGGTTTTCTTACCAATGAGTAGAACATTCCCTTATGTGTCATTATGAAACTGCTAATTGATGATACTGTGGTGGAGGAGGAAGGCATCATGTGCACTCCCTGGGAATTTTGCCAGCTCATTTATGTACATTCCCTGATGATTCTCTATGTCCTGGACATTGATGAAATATGTGTATTTGTGGTTTCTGTTAAGTCTTGGTGGAGTTCGCAGAGTCGCGCTATACGGAGCTCCGCAAAGTGGCAAAAAACTCTGCCACAACACATGGAGTTCCGCAGGTGGGTGGAGTTTGCTTGCGTGCCCATTTGTGTTGCAAAACGCAATGTGGAGTACATCTGTGCACTCCAAATTACACATGATCGGCGCCACGTGGTTTGCATGGGGCGGACATCTTGTGTTCTACTCTTGTTATGGTGCTGGGCCTAATTTTCAATCCCCATCTGTGCAAACCTCTGCCTTCCTAATTAATCCACCCCTCATTTTTATTTATAGTAATAGTGTATGTTTTTGTGTCGGTGAATTTTACATTTATTTTAATTTTTTTCATGTTTTTCATGACTTTTTTGTTTTTCCCCTAACTCCTAATTTCGTCTTTAATTTCTTTTTCTTTTCTAATGTTTACCCCACCCAGTTCCATGGCAGAGCAGGGTAGGCTACCTTGTGGGTAGTGCCGGCATATAGTTGTGCAGCCCAGGCCATCTTTATCAAGGTGAAGGTGGCAGCAATCATTTTTTTGTGCAGCACCACCTCCCCTCCATGTTGGCAGCAGTCGACAGGCCCGGCAGTGGCTATCCCCTGTGGAAGCATTGGCTGCACTCAGGGAGGGTGCGCCAGTGTGTGTGTTGCACCAGCCAGGGTTGGTGCACCATCCAGCAGCTGACGCACCACTGGTCAGATATACTTGACAAGGAGCAGGACCTGCTTGGTGTCGAGATTCCACCACTCTGTGAGTATTAATTATTTGTTGTGTTTCTACAATGCTAACATTTTTTTCCTAATGGCAGCTCACACTTAGAGGTAAGATACACTTAGAATATTATTATGTGATTCAGTTTCTGCTAGACAGGTGCTCAGCGCTACCTAATCGCACTCAATATTGGTGCTCGCTTTGGCTGATTTAGTAAGAAGCCATTGTAGACTCTTCTGTCCTCCTATCACCTTAGTGAATCAGTGATATTAGTGAGTTAGCATTCTCTGTGACTTTGTTTATGTAGCTTGTACAGTTTCAAGTTATTTCATAGTTATGTGTAATATGCATCTATGCATTACAAATAAGGGAGACTGAGTTGGTCCATCAATGGGGGTTGAGAAACGAGAATAGAATTAAAGATCATTCACTGCAATGAATGTGTTCCAAATGTAGTTTTTGCTAAGGAAATTTGAAATAGGGAATTTGGGATTGGTATGGGCAACTCAATGATAGTAGATGGACTCAAAACTAGTACTATAGGCGATATGTTTTACCGAAGTACAATTAGGTAGCTGCTTTTGCCTGTCATAAACATTTTGTGGAGATTACCTGAATAACAATTTTTTTTAATCTTCTTCATTTCTTACATCAGCGCCCAAGGGAAAGAAGAGGGATATTGCAGGGATGAGTCCGGGAGCAGCTAGTCAGCAGGAGGCACTGACCGCCAGTGCCGCTGCCGAGAGCTCTACTAACCTCAGTAAGTCCTATTATTTATTATAATCAGTTCACTAATGTTGGGTTTAAATTATTGTGGTGGGCTTAGGGTAGAATTTTGGGGTATTGGAATGTTGGTGCTGGGATCCAGGACTGGAGTTGTTGCATGGAGGCTGGTTTTGCTGGTAAGAAATAAAGTTGCTCTGACACCCTTGCCTGTTGTTTTCCTTTCAGGTGTTGATGAGGGCGGGGTACAAAGCTACTCGTGCAAAGCACAATGAATTCACTCTTTTTCCTCTGCCCACTATGCTATTTTTAAATTGTTCCTTGTTTATTTTTTAATGCTATCGCTTTTTTTTCCAACTCCCCTATTCATTTTTTGTTTCATTACTGTTATCCCTGCATTATGTTTCTTTTCCTTATTTCGTGGTATTTTGTTTGATAGCAGACTTTTTCCAGTCTGTACTAGCCTCTAGTTCAATTATCTTCTGCTTTGTTGATAATAATCTTTCCCTCTCTCTTATATATCTTGTGGTACTGTAAGACTAAGAACATATTTTTGGTACTCTGCTGTCTGCTGTGAAGATCGCAGCCCAAGTAAGCTAACATTAGAATTATTATTCCCCATTAATGTTTGTTGAGAAGGCTTACTTTTTCCTACTCATGCTCTAACAGTTGAGTTAACGAGAGAGTGGCTATGGTCATTGACCAGCCCCCACCCTCTAATGTTGTATGCTGTGTAATTCATGTATACAGTATACCAGCAGTTTTCATTAAAGTGCAGCACGGCTGGAAAAAGCATGAGGTGCCATTATATTTGCCAACCAACAACATATGTATTTCATTGACCATTATTCCACCCCTTCATTGTGCTTCAATGACTGAGTCTTCATGATCATCATTGGTTATAGCTCTGTCCCTCTATTATGAAAGGTTTTTTGATGGCTTTACTACCTGACTTGTCTAACATTGTAAACATTGTAAACTAACCAAATGCCCAGAATTGTATTTTTGTTAGAAGATACTGCAGTGCTAACCGAACTGTACTGATGTATTGCGGTTGTATTTTGTTTATTAAAAAAATTAAAGAAAGGCTTATCTGGCCTATTCTGCAGTAGACTTAATATCTTATTTATTATTCATCTGCCTCTTTGCAGTCAGGGTAGAAGAAAAAGAAAGGCGTTTGTAGAAGAGCATGGCCATTGGAATTAAAAATAGATAATTGTCAACTACAGCTGCCCCAGCTGCAGACAGTAGCAAAATACTAGACGAGCTAGTTAGCAGAGAATGGCTCAATTTGTTTAGCACAACACACAACTTGTGCTCCACAGTACATAATGCCTTACTCATTAATGAGATGTTATTTATTTTTTCACTCACAGTGTCTGTTTAGTTACCTGAAAAGCCTTTAGAAGAAAAAAAAATACATCACAGTTTTTTAAACCGGTGTTATTCTGCCTTACTCCTTTTCTGCCATATAGTCAGTACTTTGTATGTAGGTAAATCATAAAATTAGCCTTGTGACTCTACTAATCATAATCATATACAATTCCAATGGCCCTATGGGATCAGCAATGTACTGCTACTGTGCCACCCACTACTTTAAAACAATTGTTTGTAAAGAGCATCATTTACAATTTGTCTTTTTTGTCTTTCTCAATATAGCTGACCTGCGGGGCCACTCATACCACTCACCAGGCATGAGACAGCGACCCACCTACGGCAGCTGAGGATGGACTGTATCCAGCAGGAATACCGGCGGCTGGTGGTCCTGGAAGAAGATGAGGCAGAAACATCTGCCTCACACTCTCAGCCAGGGCGCAGTGCAGCTGGCCCCCCTCAGCCCCGAGCCTCCCCACCATCCCATCGCCGGCACCACCTCCAGCTAACAACTGCTGCCACCTCCTCCTGCTCTGACCGGCCTCTGCTGTGGCGCAGCCTGCGGTGGCTGGATGCTATGGCGAGCTGGGTCCTAAGAATGGAACAGAGCCTGGACCAGCTTCGGACCAAACTAGACAATGCCCTCTTCTAGTGCTTTTAAAAAACAATTGTTTTGGTGGGAGGGACTTATGGGTGGGAATGGAGTTGGGACCAGTTTTTTTATTCATTGAACATTTAACATTTTTGTACATTGGTGGTTGGGTCAATTTGTTTTGGGAAGGGATGGGCCTGTTGTGGGTGGAGAGGGTGAGTTTGTTTTTAAAAAAATAAAGGAGAAATTATTATATTTCATCAAAATGTATACCAGAAGTAAATTGTTTGTGTTTTACTTTTACTTTGGACTGTTACCCTTAGTTTTTACACAGCCTGTTTATCTGCTTGTAAGAATGTATTATACCGCATAGGTTTAGCGTTATACTTCTCTAACTATCTTGACCAGTATGGGGGATGATGCCAGGACCTAAATTCTCCACAGAAACCTAGATAAATGATTACTTGCAGTAGCAGTTAGTTAGTTGCTTAGTAACTTAACTAGTTCACTTCACTCCATGGTTGTCTTACCTGAATATAGATGAAACAATAGCAGGGAAGGCATCTCAAGTTCACAAGCGAGGACACACTCCCACCCAAGTGAGCTCCAACTGTAGGATTAATCAGATGGATTATCCAACACAGACAACTAAATGGAAATAAAACACTGAGTTAGTGGGTTATAGCAAAGCTTTACAAAGAATTGAGACCAGACTACTACATGATGATACAAAAAAGAACTCCTGATAGTGATAAAATAATAAAATATCGCAGTAGTAGTAACTTAAGCAATGGAGAGCTATTATTTAATTAAAATTAAAGTTACAATTAAAATTAACCCAAAGTCTGGAGTGGACAAGCTTAGGTTAGGCGTTTACGGCTATGAAACACCTGAATGATGATGTTGATGACTGGTGTTCTTCGTTCTAATCTATATCTAAAATATGGATCACTTTTATGCACTGGTGGGTAAATGGGGCCAGTGTGGGCTTTTGCTTAGAATATTCGGCAGTGAGTTGGTGTTGCTTTCACCACATCTTCCCCACCAAGTGTGTGATCCATTGATTGTGTAAATCAAGCCACACCTTAATAAATCACACAGCCCGTTGGAAGAGGGATCGGAGCTTGATGAATGGATGAGAAAGGGGATTTGGGGAGAGGTTTGACAAAGACAAACATTACACAAGGGCAACATTCATCTAGGCAATGAGCAGCACATCATCGTCATCAATCTGTTGTAGAAGGAAACAAAGAAATGAGTATGACACAGTACAGTTAAATACATTGCAAACAGTGCTCTGCCCCTGAGTCCCAAGTTATCATATATTCTTATTCATATATTCTGTATTCCAGGTTGAAAAAAATAACATTATGGAAGAGTGAACCCACCCACACAGTTCTCAAAATATGATTGTCAAAAGAAAAATGCTACTTAATTGCAAAATTTGGTGGTACATGATGCATTCTCCTCTGGAATGTCCATCACTCTTAGGTGCCTCTCTGGACTGGTCCGGTAGGTAAGCAGGAGTGTTTAGCTCAGCTTTTGCCTTTTGTTCATGAAGGAGACTAGATGGCATGTGGATTGTAAAATAGAAACAGTATTCAGCGTTAAATAGAAGGGCAGAAAGAACTTAAGCTTTATGAGGAATGTACGAAAGAGACTGGGAGGCAAAGCAAAAAAAACAAGAGGAGGACTCCGAGTTTCACTTTTGTCACCAGTACAGCACACACACATTCACACAACAGCATTTCACAAATCGAAGCACCTCTCTCCATTCCACATAGCTGAGTACTAGGCCTCAGAGTCATGATTTCCCTTTGAAGTTGATATGTTCTTGTTTGTAGCTGTTGATGGGATAGTCCAGTTCTTCTATCCTCCTGACCCCGAGTAACTGCATCCCAGTCATGACCTGAGTAGGAGTGGGTGGAGTTCGTGGAGTTGCCCAACACGGAAATTCACAGAGTTGCATAAAAACTCTATGGAATTCCGTGGAGTTCGTCTCCCCCCTACTTACAATGTGGCTGAACTACACAGGCGCCTGCAGTGCATTGGCTCTTACCTGGTCGAAGGAGCGTGACTTCCCACACCGGAACGGGACATACTCTGCGTGCTCTTCCATCGCTGGGGTGTGTGTGACAGGGGGGGTCCTTAATGTATGCAAGTTTCACCAGTGAAGAAACTTTGGGTTGTCCCCTTTTAGCAGCCTTCCTCTGTCCCTTGCTCTGCCAGGTATTTTTTATTTATATTTTACAGAGTTTTATATAGCGCAAACTTTACCCGAATCGGGTATCAGAGCGCTTTACAGAGAACCAGTTGTGTTACATGTTACATATTTTTTTTATTAGGCGCAGGGGGATTAAGTGATTTGCCAAATCACAGGATGTACAGCGTCATTGCCGAGACTAGAACCCAGTTCCGCAGATTCAAGGACGACTGCCCTAGCTGTTAGACCAACTGCTGGGAAATGGCTGGTGCCGGTGGCTGCGCATAGGCTGTGCGCGGAAAGAAACCTTGGGAAAGCTGAACGTTAATCTTGGCTGGGAGACCCCTCTGAGGAGATTCCCACAGCGCCTGACATCATATGTCATACAGCATCAGAGTGATCGGATCCACAGGAAGTGTAATCCAAGAATGCAGTGGTTGGACTATGGAAAGGGGGGGCTTACAAGGTTGGGGCCCTCAATGATTGTGTCCCTCAATGGTTGTGTCTCCCTGTGCGCAGCAAGGGCTTGACCGGTCTGCATTACACCTTTGGCCCCCAGAGGTATGAAGGAGATGGGCCATTCTGGAAGGACTGCAGGGGTACTATCGGCTGGCTACTACAACTACTGCACATAGATCACAGTGTTTAACCTGTTGCCCTTATTTTCATATGTCAGCAATATTCATCCAGCCTTTTTGTTTTCTGAGGTTGATAAACTGCTGGGAAATAATAGCTCCACGCCGAAAGTTTTGTGAGCTATACAAGAGGTTGATGATATATCACCCCATTTTGTACCGATGCATCGTCCTGGCCAGACATCATCTGTCTATTGAAGGACAAGAATGTAAGCAGCGCTGCTGATGAGACCGTATGTCATGTCTCCAGCTCACTCGCTATGCCCATTTCCTAAACAGAACCCTATCCAAGGAACCAATGGCCGAAGACACCATACGGCTTCACCTGTTTGCAGCTATCAGGCCGTAGCAGAGGGATCTCCCCGAATTTCTGTGTATTTTCAGTCAGTTGCTCCCCATTACCGTGGCATATGCCCTGCTTTTTAGTTTTACTGCCCAATTTTCTTTTAGGCACTTGAATTGCACAACTAGGGGCAATCGTTTTTGTTGCCTGGCCATAGACCTCTCAGTGAATGCACAGTGTGTGAGGGCCTTGTGCCGCCTGCTGACATAAGTGCCCGTCGGGCACACAACCTCCTGCCCCTGCAATGCCCCTTCCTCCTTTAACTCATTATGAACGGGGAAAAGAATTACTTGTATCAGACATATAGGGTCTAGAAAAACACCCATGACAGGGTCACTAAACAGACACTGTCCTTGCACAAAAAGGCCGGCCTGGGCGTAGTTCCCCAAGTGGCGGAGTGCAGTGCAAACTACCATTCACGCTGGTCTTCCTGCCACTCAGGTAGAAATTCTACCTGAGCGGGAGCTCGCACTCACCAACTTACCATTCGCGAGCGGGGAAAAAACTCTTTTGCACTTCATGGAGCAGTATTTTCTCAATTCTGTGAACGGAGTAGAGTTCACCGCCCAGGCCTACGAAAAGCCTACTCATCATAAGCAAGAAATTCAAATACCACAACAGTCAAAACTAAGCAATAATATTATTCTACTGAGGCAGGGTTTATCTTGTGCAACTACAAACTCTATGGGGGCAAACCTAGAGTTTTTTTGCTGCGCCCCACACTTCCCACGGAGCAGGGTGTTGACAAAACTCAGCAAACTCCGCTGGCGGAGCGGAGTTCACCGCCCATCCCTAGACCTGAGCAAGATAGACATGTAGTGCACTGCTATTGAAGAACTAGTAGAGAAACAGAATTGCAGTATTTTGTATAGGCTTTAGTTTGTTAGCTAAGTGGCTGTTCTGGTCCCTGAAGAACCAGAAAAAAAGAAGGGTACCCTGCAAGTAAATCTGGCTAAATGTGAAAGAGCCAATCACCTACAGGAAAAAATAAAGATTATTGCCCATCATTCAGGCCCCAAACATTGTAAATCATCTCAAACAAGTTCCCGAATTACAGTTCAACACCCTCCCTCACTGATTGCCACCACCATAATCAACACTCACAATCACTTAATAATCACTTGTTGGTGCAATGGTTACTTGCTCCAATCCAAGCAGGTAGACTATCTTCCCTGTATGCAAGCAACAGATTGGAATTTGGCAGTCTTGTAAATCAAATGATGATCACCTGGCGCAGCCCTCCTAGATGATGAAAAAATCAGAAGGATCAAGGGAGTGGACCGTACAGAAGACATTCCCTCTTTTTTTCCAGGGGGTCGGGGGAGTGGCAATCATGCCCCAGCCCCCCCCACCTCTCCACCCCCAGGTGAATTTGAAAGTGCATTTTTTTTAAATCAATGAAATTGTCCGGGGTTGGCCCTCTTATAGGGGTTGACCCCCGTGGGGCCCCTAAACTTTTGGGAAATGTGTGTTTATCTATCTATCTATCTATCTATCTATCTATCTATCTATCTATCTATCTATCTATCTATCTATCTATCTATCTATCTATCTATCTATATATCTAGTTTCTATCTATCTATCTATCTATCTAGATCAGAGGTCTTCAATCTGTGGGGCGCGACCCCCAGGGGGGTCGTGGAGTCCTTGGAAGGGGGTTGCAGATTCTGTCAGAGTGCAGTTCCTGGCTTGGGCTGATCGAGGGTGCTCACGGTGGAGGCCTAATTCACACCGAGGTGTGAATAACATCAAAGCCTCATTAACAAATAAAAGGTCTTTTAAAGACCTGTTAAGTACTTGGGTGTGGCTGTGTGTGTGTGTCCCTGAAGCCATTTCGAGCTGGGGGAGGAGGGGAAGTGGGGGCGGGGGGGGCGGAGGGGGGGCTGGGGAGCAGGCTGCAGTGTAGCCCTTTGAGGTCAATGGATATTGCGCGCCTGGAGCTGTGGGTCCTGTGACACGTCCCCCGCCCCCAGCAGGGAGGCACAGAGATGCCCTCCCATGATCGGGAAAGAAGGAAGAAGACGCAGAGAGATACTGACCCACCCCCCAATGAGAGAGGCACAGAAAAGGTGGGTGGATGAATGATGGGTGATTGGATGGATGGATGTAAGGATGAAGGATGGATGGATGAGTGAAAAGGTGGGTGGATGAATGATGAATGGATGGATGAAAGGGTGAATGGATGGATGAAAGGATGGATGGATGAAAGGGTGGATGGATGGAAGGATGAATGGGTAGATGGATGAAGGATGAATGGATGGATAAAAGGTTGCATGGATGAATGATGGATGGATGGATGGATGGATGGATGTGTGAAAAGATGGGTGGATGAATGATGGGTGAATGGATGGATGAAAGGGTGGATGGATGAAGGATAGATGTATGGATGTAAGGATGAAAGGGTGGACGGATGAAGAATGAATGGATGGATGAAAGGGTGGATGAATGGATGAAAGGGTGGATGAATGGATGAAAGGGTGGATGGATGAAAGGATAAAAGGGTGGACTGATGAAGGATGGATGGATGGATGGAAGGGTGGATGGATGTATGGATGGATAAAAGGTTGCATGGATGAATGATGGATGTGTGAAAAGGTGGGTGGATGAATGATGGGTGGATGGATGGAAGGGTGGATGGGTAAAGGATGGATGTATGGATGGAAGGATGAAAGGGTGGATGGATGAAAGATGGATGTAAGGATGAAAGGGTGGATGGGTGAAAGATAGATGGATGAAGGATAGATGTATGGATGTAAGGATGAAAGGGTGGACGGATGAAGGATGGATGGATGGATGAAAGTGTGGATGGATGGAAGGATGAAAGGGTGGACGGATGAAGGATGGATGGATGGATGGATAAAAGGTTGCTTGGATGAATGATGCATGGATGGATGTGTGAAAAGGTGGGGGATGAATGATGGGTGGATGGATGGATGAAAGGGTGGGTGGATGGATGTATGGATGAAAGGGTGGATGGATGAAGGATGGATGTATGGATGGGAGGATGGGAGGATAAAAGGGTGGATGGATGTATGGATGGATAAAAGGTTGCATGGATGAATGATGGATGGATGTGTGAAAAGGTGGGTGGATGAATGATGGGTGGATGGATGGAAGGGTGGATGGGTGAAGGATGGATGTATGGATGGAAAGATGAAAGGGTGGATGATGAAGGATGGATGGATGGATGGATGGATGGATGGATGGATGGATGGATGGAAGGATGAAAGGATGGATGGATGTGTGAAAGTGTGGGTGGATGAATGATGGATGGAATTGATGAGGTCTAACAGGCGCATTTATGGTTGTCAAAAGATGATGATGAGGAGTACCAGTTTCTAGAAACTTTTGTCGGAAGGGGGTCCTTACCCCTAAAAAGGTTTTACAAGGGGGTCTCGGCATCAAAAAGTTTGAAGAACTCTGATCTAGATAGATAGAATCAATTGTTCTAAATGTAAATTTTGACGATTTGTGCAGTCATTTTTTAATTTTATTTTAATAATTTGATGTATGCTTTAAACATAATTATTTTGATTATGTATTAATTACATTTTTAGTTTCTTTTCTATAAATTTGAACTGGGAATTGTCAATTTCACCCTGCAAAGCCTAACATATTTCGTGCTGTTGCTTAGACTGGTGTGGGAATAATAAATCTGACCCCTCCAAAGTCCAACACTTTCCCTCCTGTTGCTCAGGTTGTAGTAGATTTGACACCTCAGAAATCCAATACATTCCTCAATTCTATTAGGTTTTGAGTAGAATTAGTAAATCTGACCTCTTCAAAGTGCAACAGTCTTCCTACTAGTGCTCTGGTTGGAGTGTGAATAGTAAATATGACCCCTCCAAAGACCAACATTATACCCAATTTTGCTACATCTGGAATAGTAAATATGACTCTCTTCACCACTCCCAAAGTCCAACCCTGTTCATGAAGTTGTTTAGGTTACAGTGAAAATAGTCAATCCGATCCCCTTCAAAGGCCATCACTACACCCAAAGTTGTTAACTTTGGCGCGGAAATGTAATTTCTCCCCACTGTAGGTATTTTTTAAATTATTTTTATTAATATGGGGTTATAATCTTATACTTATGTTTTAAATGCAGTTTTAATGTTTAGTATATTGGAATTAGAATTCTGTATATATGTTTCCTTCCTGCTCTCAAGATGCATTGATTTTTATTACCGACAAATCTTAACTTCTGTTCTAACCATTTCGCATTCAGAAAAAAGCTGAAAACTACTCTCTTTCACTAAATGCAAGCCATGTTTAATCCAACTAATTTGTCATGCTTTAGTGCCAGGAAACCCTACGGTGGTGTGTACTTCATAAATCTGTTATAACATGATGTGACATGACAAAATGTTTTTAGGATTGTAATTATAGTAACATTTGTGAACATGTTTTAAATATTTTTTATTTGATATTCGTTTATTATTTTAATCTGTTTTGTTAAATTTTTTTAAATTTAATTTTAAGTTATTATATTTTAATTTACATTGTGTTTTTCACGTATTACTATGCCTGATTTATTCTATGAGAACTATTAGACCTAGTATTGTATTTTAATATCTTTAATGGTGTAATATTTGTATAATGTTTTATTTTTTTCAGAATTGAGTAATGATGTATATCTTTATATTGTGTTCTTATATAACATACATTATTACTGACATATGTCCTTTTAATAATGGTATGCATATTATTTGTTAATTACATTTATTTTATATATTACTTTTAGATTTTTTCTTTGTTTTAAATTATTGTACAGGAACATAATTTTAATAGTATTTTAGTTTGAAATGTAGAATCTTTTAAATACATTAATTTACTTTTTTTTAAAAAACAATTTTGCAGTGTCTTTCTAGTCAAATCAAATGAATGTTTATTCGACTTGTAATAACTAATAAGCCATAAAAGCACAATAAATAATACATAAAATTCCTTAAGATCATGAACTATTAAAAAGAGATTATTAATTACATTTGGAGAATCATACACATCAAATACAAGTTTGCCAATTTTCACTACCATAAATTACCCTTACTTTTAATGATACAAGAATAAAAGTGATAACCATACTACAAATGTTTGCTGGATAAAATACATTGCAGACTTATAGCATCTAATGTTTAAGGCTTTGTATAAAGAAATATTAGAACATTTATTTCGAATGTTGAGCGTTCCATTGAAGACAAAGGAATGCTCCGGGCTTCTACTGGCCGGTAGAAGCCAGTAGAGCAACATTTCAATTTGTTTTTTCATTTCACAGCTGTTGCTGTGAACAAAGGCCTCTCTGAGCCAGAAGGGATATAAACCCCCTTGGGCTCCGAGATGACTTTGTTTTGACAAATTAGAATATTCTGCCCTCTCGGGCGGAATGTTCCAATAGCCTAAGAACCCTCCGTAGCCGGCTCTACCGGCCATTAAAGGCCCACTCCCTTGTTACAGGTTAGTGCTGGAGCAGGCCTTTAATGGCCTGTGGAACCCCCTACGGTGGGCTCTAAGGCTAAAATACATTGTTATCACAGGGATTTATACGGAGTGCAAAACAACATAAGATGCAAGGCATTTTCTTTCACAGCATTGTCCCAAGGAACAGGTGGGAGATTTTCAAACTATGTGCCAGTCACTGGAAATGTAAATAAGAATTGTAAAGTGTTAAATGAAAGCAATACTGTTTGTTGCGGACAAAAAGCAAATAAGTTTCAATAGCATCAGATTGACCTATCATCAAATGCGTTTACATTGAGAACTATACGGGACTCTAACCTTTCGCTCATACATTAAAAAGCCATAAAACATGCACTTCACTATTAATTTGGATTAATTTAGGATGTACAAACAGTTCAGGGGTCCCAAATATATCAAAAAGTTGCCTAACCTTTTTGCAGCGGCGCAACTTTGGCGCAGTGCGGGCGGGGCTAGGGGGGGTGCGTGGCACTCCCTTACTCATGACGGCTCCATGCCGTCATGACTCACGGTCGGCGTGTGCTCATGACGGTATGGAGCCGTCATGATCCCGCCCACTCACTAATTCACCCGCACAGGCGGGAAATTAGTGCAGCGTAGGCGGGGAGCGGTTGCTTGACGTCTCCAAGCCATCATGAGCACACGCCGCCCGTCGTGGATCATGACGGCGTGGAGCCGTCATGAGCATGGAAAGGGTTACCATATTTGAGCCATGGGATATCTGTCATTTTGTCTAAGGGCAAACAATTTTTGAGGACAGCTTTAGAAAATGCAGTTTCACTCTTGCGGAAGATAAATGAAAAACACATAATTGCCATGATGAGAAAACAAAAATCAAATGTGTGTGAGTGTGGATGCCCTCCTGACTAGGTGTTGGTGCAACTCGCGGGTATTGGCGGAAGTTTGGTGGAACTATGTGTTGCAAGAGTAACTCGGAGTCGCCAAATTCTGTCAAGTCTGTAAGCAGAATGAAACATTTTACCCACCCCTACTCCTGACCAGTACTCCTCTCTTCAACACCAAGAATATTTGTTCAGGTCACTTTTCAACACTGTAAGAATGCAGTTTCTCCTTTGAAACATTTGCTGTCCCCTCACATTGCTTACCGTATATCACTGTACAAGGCTAAACTGTTAAGCATTTTACTAATTTACTATTGTGCTTTGGGAAGCTGGAACAGTTTCTAATTGCAGCAAGCCTTGCCTAAATTAGGTTGCATACCTGTTCATCAGTAAACCATTCTGTGTGAACAGGCCTCCTCTTACGGGGAACGGGCTTTTGAGATTTGTATATATGCTGCCTATGAGTCTAGTGGCTCAGTCTCTCGACTAGTCAACACACTTCCTCAACAAGTCTAAGGGCCTTATTATGACTTTAGAAGTCATCCAGCGGTGCTGCCACAGCGTCATCCAGTGGAGGACCACCAAAGCAGTGGTGCACCCACCCGCCAGATTAAGTTTAATCCCGGTCGGACGAGTAGTGCTGAGGCTGTCTCATGACGGTGGGCTGTTAGGCTCATAGGAGAGCCTACCATACAGCATGCCAACATGAGAGCACCAACTGCACGTTCCTGCATGGTGTGGCAATGAAAACATGTGCCCCCTGCATGCACCCCCAGGCCCAGGAGCTACAGTGGGCCCTGTTAGAGCCCCCTTTGTTCCCTCTCCGTCACCATTTTCAATGCAGGCTCAGTGCCATGAAAGGGGCGGCATACAGGAAACTCGTAATATGCTTGGCGGTGCTGCAGCAGCACCCCCAGCATGTTGCAGTTCCCTGACTGCTGCATGACCACCACAGGATCCTGGATCCCTGGCGGATGCAGCGATCCTGGGTGGTCCGATCGCCACACTCATAATACTGCGAGTAGGCCCACAGTGTGACGGTGGTTGAACCACCACTGTGAATATGATTGTCCTATGGACAGCTGTACTTGTAATAAGGCCCTACATAAATGTATACTCTGCTATACAATGCAAGAAAAACACCCATGAACCTGGCGGTCTACGTTGGTGTGCAAAGATACATTTTGCATTTTACCTATCCTGCTGATTTAATAGCCTGGGTACAAAAGAGAGTGGAGGGGGCTCTAGAAAAAGTGAACACTACTAGCCACCGTCCAGTGTGAAGAAGTGTATTGGGAGATGTGCAAGGAGTTTTTGGCAGAATAAATTCACTTTTTAACACCATTGCAGTGGATGAGGAAGTTAATAGGTGCCAAGTGAATGAGGACAGACTGGCCGAGGGAATAATTCAGGGAGGGGTAGGTAGATGGGAGTTAGTAAGTTATGGCAATCTGATTTTAAGGTTGCTGCATTTTCTCAAAGGTACTGATCAACAGCACTTACAATTCAATTGACAAATAACAGACATCAATGGGAACATTAGAATATCTACCAAAACGTTACACCTAGTAAGTTTTACTTTTGTCTTCAATACAGCCTGGACTCTCTACAAAGAATGCTTTCTGAATTTTCCAGTGGCCGTGTGCCTTATGACCTATGCTTTTATAAAAGGGTTACCTGGGCTCCGGGTAGGCACTTGGCTTGATTCAGTCCTCTCACATCCTGTCACCATCAATGGCCTTCCAGGAAATTGGAAAATAGATGTGGAAGTACTGATGGGCATTTGAAGGGGTTAATAGAGTTTACTGGGAAAGAGATACTAAACTAGGTGCTAATATGAAAGCCATGACCCTTATCCACCAGTTAATGAATCGCTCATTAAAGAGAGCTAAAGGAAACTTTTCAGGGCAGTATAGAGCAGGGCAGATGGTCATTAACACAATTCAGAAGGAAAGGGTTTGAGATTCCTTCTTCTCCTGGGGGATTGTGAGGTTTGTGTTTGTCATAACATTGTGTTTCTTCATAATGTTCTGCACAATCCCTGTGTATTGGGTAGTAACAAGATATATGTGCTGTATGGCAAAAAAAGCATTCAAGAGGAGAGATCTGGGGCTTTCAGAGGAAATAGTAGACAGGAAGTGGAGTGAAACAAGAGGAGTAATATTAAAGAGAGACTAATGCCATGAAGATGTCTTTAATTGTGATTGAGGAAGCAAAAATAGGGGAATTGTGGGAGATAAAAGAAAAACAAGACAGTGCCCATGATGTGTTTGTATGTGTGCAGATGACCTCCTGACCAGTACTTCTCTCCTCAACACCATGAATATCTGTGTAGGTCACTTTTTGACCTTCGAAGAGTATAAAGTAGCAGTTTCTGCTTTGAGACATTTGCTGTTACTTCACATTACTTACCATATATTACTGAAAAGGGCTAAACTGTTAAGCGCTTTACCTACTATGGTGTTTTGGGAAGCTGGAAATTTCTAATTGCAGGAAGCCTTTCTTAAATTATATTGCACACCTGTTAAGCTATAAAATATTTTGTTTGAACAGGCCTCCTCTTCTGGAGAACCAAATGGCATCTGACCATGGATATTTGTATGTAAACTGTTTTCAGTTTTGAGAGAAGTCTGGTGGCTCATATTCTCCATCGGTCAACACACGTCCTTAATGCAATAAATATGTATTCTGGTATTCCTTAGTAAAGTGTTGTTTTTCTTCTACACTCTTTTTTTTCCACAAAAGTTTTTATTGATGACAGTGTTCTGACCTTCAGACATCAGAATGAGAATTAAGACAATGATAGACTTTTCAAATGGATTATACATTCGTTGGTAATTTGATTATACATGGTAGAGGTTCATACTTCAGATCTAAAATCTCTGTTCAACAGGTGAGGTGGGAGGGGAAGGGAGAGAGGGTGGAACACAAATGTTTCCTCTATACATATTCCATTTTTCCCATATTTGTGATCACTTTCTCAGACATCCCCTGGCTTTGTATACAGTCTTTTCCCTCATCATGCACCAGTCCATGTCTTTCTTTCAGGCGCCCACCGTTGGTGCTATTGTTGCCCCACACATTCTGGCGATATTTTGGTAGACGACCATCAGGCCCAAAGTTACCCATGTTTTTTCCTTACTATTCAGGTCTGTTGGTTCTCAAATATTTAACAAGCATCTTTTCATTTCAAGTTTCAACTTCGAACCCAGAGCGTCCTCCATGCTAAGGTGTACCCCCCTCCTATACCCTGCGATGTGTGTACAATCCCATATTGTATGTAGAAACATGCCCTCCCGGCCACACCGCTTTCCACACCCAGGATCTTCCCTACGGCCCATCCTAACCAGTGTTGGCCCGGTGAAATATATTCTGTGGAGTATCTTTAGCTGCACCAACCTGAGTCTGGAAGAAATCGCAACCTCTCAGGACGAGGCCAGTGCTTCCTGCCATTTATCCTCGTCCAGCTCCTATATATCCCTGTAGGACTTGGCCCTTTTAGGCTAAAGTTCCTTTAATTGTTGCCTTCCTTCTAGACCTTTTTCTGACATTATCTTGCCAACTTAGAAGCTTTGGGCACTTTGCCACTGCTGATCAGTGTCAAAGTGCAAGTGCTCCCTGTATAAAGTGTTATGGTAAGTGGTTGTCCCTAATTGGTATGTTTGCCTTACTAGTAAAGTCCCTAGTAAAAGTGCACTATGTGTGCCAGGGCTGGTAATGCAAATGCTACCAGTGGGCCTGCAGCACTAATTGTGCCACCCGCACAAGTAGCCCTAAGAAGAGATCTCAGGCCTGCCACTGCAGTGCCTGCGCAGTTTGTTAACTGCCTTGTTGTCCTGGCAAGTGCACCCACTTGCCAGGCCTTACCTTCCTTTTTTATGCACACCAGACACCCCTATAGTAGGCCCAAGGTACCCCCTGGGCAGGGTGCAGTGAATGTGAAAGGTAGGACATGTACTTAGGTGTGTACCGTGTCCTAACAGTGAAATACTGCCAAATTCATTTTTCACTGTTGCAAGGCCATCTTGCCCATAGGACAGAATGGGGGAAGCTGTGTCCGTTGTTTCCGCCATATCTTCCCATAGGCATAAGATTGAGAGATGGAGTTTAGTGTGCCTGAATTCTGAATTTAATAAAACATCTTTTTGTTAAGATGGTTTTTTAATTGTGTGTAGAAACCAGGCTTTTAGAAATGGCTGGTTTCTTGTCTTAAACCATCCTGTGTGCCTCTGCCTGGTTATATATTGCCTGCCTGGGTTTGGATGTGACAGGGTCTGGGAAGTGTCCTGACCCCAGGGAAGAGTAGGTGAGACAGCAACAGGCTGGCCTGCGTTTGATGTGGGGGGAATAGTAGCCCCCTGGATGTGAACAAGGCTGTGAAGTTGCCATCAGAGGATGGCTCCACCTCCTGCTGAGCGTCTGGGCCCCAGACCTCGACTATCAAAGGAGGAGGGTGTGCACTGGCAAGAAGATACCCAGGTCTGGTTTAGACCGAGGTCAGAGCCCCCTGAACACAAAGACTTCAAAGGTATTTAGGGGTATAAATGTAAGAGCTGAAACCACTGAACTCAAGACTGAAATCAAGCATTTACAATGCAACGGTCTCGCCTTCGGAAAAGTTAGAGCTATTGGCATTGTAAATGACAAACTTTTTATTTATGTGTTGGTTTTGAAAACAGATAAATAAATGGCATTGTCATTTACAATCCCAATAGCTTAATCTCTCGCAAATACGAGACCTATTGCATTTGTACTACACCCCCACACACACACACACACACACACACACACACGCACACACACACACACACACACACACACACACACACACACACACACACACACACACACACACACACACACACACACACACACAGAGCCACACACACAGAGCCACACACACACACACAGAGCCACACACACGCACAAAGCCACAGAGACACACACACACCCTCACCCCGGGGACTCTCCTTATTTACAAATGGGTCATTCGAGGCCCCCACCAACTCCCAGAGCTCACGCGTTGCTTCCCTCAGTCCAGGTCAGCCGGTGCGTGGGCGTCCATGCATTGGGCACCCACTGCCCCATACCACACGCCCACCTCTGCCCAGTAAACCACAGTCGCCCCTTCACACTGGCCGTGCCCTCTCATTGCCTACCTGGTGTACACCTCGCCCCCATGCACCCCTTGTTGAGCCTTCCTTCTTCTTCCTTTGGCTAGTAGTGCAAACGGGCACTGCCCGACGGGCGGGTCTGTGCGTGGACCAGTTTTTGGGCTGTTTGAGGGCCTGCTTTGTGGTCTGCTGTTTTTTACTGTTCATTTCCCTAAAAATGAAACAAACGTTGCTCACTACAAGCGCAAACGTCTATACATTGTAGAATTCTTTTTCGGTGAATTTTAACAAGTGAACAACCGACCCAGATTGCAAACATGTGCCACATTGTATCCATCTAATCCAATAATGGCAGTGATTTTTATTTTGTGGCACTGTTTAGTTTATGTCCCAGTCCGATGCTACACAGGTGTATGTTCGGCCCCTCCACCCCTTCCGTCACTTTCAATCTGCACCTCCTCGGAGTGTCCCCCTCCCCACACACACACTTGTCCTCATGGACTTGCCAATTAAACCTGCTAAGGCCCAATTTAACATTTGAGCCAGTCTCACCCAATCGTCTATCTCCCACACTCATGCAAATGTTTAGCCTTCTCACTTTTTGAACATATTTCTTGACTCACTCCCAACAAGGCAGGGTTTGCAACCTAGATTCCCCACACACTAACGTGGGAATATACTCACAAAGGCACACCAGACGCATCATACAGAGGCACTCAGGCTGATACAGACGGAAACACAAGCAAAATGCAAAAGGTGGCAAACTTACTCTTCTCTCACCACCAGCCCCCAGGTGGTGCAACCGGGGGAAGCCTTCTCCGTCTCGGCCGGGGAAGGGGGGGGGGGGAGCCGGCGGAAGGTGGGCACACACAGAGCCCAGTAGCAGCAGCGGCAGCCAGGGAGCGCATCGGCCAGGACGGGAGAGCCCAGGAGAGGAGGAGAGAGGTGAGAAGAGGGGTGGAAGAGAGAAGGCGACGAGGATTAGGAAAAAAAAGATAAACACGAAGGAACTAAGCCCCGTCCTTTTCAGACTGGGGGGGCGTGTTTTTCTTTCTTCCCTCTTCTCCATTGGCTGGAGTATATATAACGGGCATGTTTTTGACTTGTTGTTTACCATTCCAGCCAATGGAGAAGAGGGTAGAACAAACCTAAAAAATACGCCCCCCAATCCGAAAAAGACAGGGCTTAGAGCGAGACAATGACGTAACTGAGACCTCTTCTCCAATGGCTGGCCGCTGTTTAGGAGGCCAGCCAATGGAGAAGAGGGGCGTGGTTTACCCTCGTTACTCAGAGTCATGAAATCTGTCGAGCGAGACTGCGCATGTGCGCAGCCTACGCCACGCAAGACCTAATAAGGATTGAAACTACTTCGTGTTCAAGAGGAATCTCTGCCAAAGAAGAACAGCTGAAGAGACTAACTGCCCTTGCTGTGTGTTCTGGGGCTGGCCTGCAGTTTGCTGATTTGACTAAGGAGAGGACAAGGAGCTTTGCTGTGTGCTGTGTCCCCCTGCTTGAGAGGACGTTGCTGTGTGCCATGTGCTGAAGTTACTTGTCTACAAGGGCCATAGGAGAGCTGGTCCCCTGTTGGCGAAACTCAGGAACACAAAAGTTTCCAAGTGTGTCTCAGCGACGCTGTGTAAGTGTATTTTTTGCACGCCTGAGACTGCTGTGTGGTCCGTGGTGCTGTCTACGAGGTGCCCCGTGACCGCATTGCTCCTGCAGTGGGAAGCATCGTTCACGCTGCTGCCTTGCTGTTTGTGGCCTGAGCCGTCATCGTAACTGAGGCTAAGAGTAAAGATTGCTGCCACCGGCCGAGCCGCAATGTGCTAAAGGCTACTTGAAACTAGGAATTGTGTTTCAGCGACGCTGTGTGCATGTGATTTTTGCACACCTGAGACTGCTGTGTGGCCCGTTGTGCTGTTTGCAAGGTGCCCTGTGACCGCATTGCCCCCACAGCGTGAAACATCGTCCACGCTGCTGCATTGCTGTTTGTGGCCAGAGCCGTCATAGTAACTGAGGCTGTGAGTAAAAATCGCTGACGCCGGCCCGAGCCGCAAACGTGCTAAAGGATTTCTTGAAGCTACGGAAGCTACAAGGTGAAAGGGATTGTGATCGTTTTTCGTTTAAAGGAATCTGCCGAAGATCGTCAACGAAGGCTGTGCTGTAACTCATCTGGCTACAGCATCGCCTAGCAACAGGGCTGCAACGTGATCGGGATTGCCCAGCAGGACGTCTGACGAGCGGAGAGAGAGAGCGAGGCCGCACACTCCCCAGGTAAGGCTTGGACTCCGGTCGGGAGTCGCAATCGTGTGTGGTCTGGGGGGCGTGCAGGAGGAGTGCAGGAGTGCTACGATATCACTTCTGCTGCACCGCGTTAGAAGCCGTGAGTCCCCAAGCAACCTGTACCTGCCCAGCGGTACGCCTTTAAACTTACGACCGTTGTCTCTGCTGTTGAGGCCTAGTGGTGCCCGAGTTGACTGCTCAGATTGGCCTTGCGCATTATTCTTGCATTACGGACTGCCTGATTTTTGCATTACGAACTGCATCATTTTTGCATTACGAACTGCCTGATTCTTGCATTAAGGACTGTCTTATTACTACATTACGAACTGCATTACGAACGGCATAGCATTGCATTAGGACTGAATTAGAGATCGTGAATTGCTCATTATTACCGCAAGAACCTACAAATGATTGCTGGCCTAATAACCAGCCAAGTAAATTATTACGAATACGCATTTGTTGGATTTCTATTGTTGGTCTTATCGTATTCCTTTTTATAAAGATACCGCTATTTTTATGAAACCAGTGTGGTGTCCATTTGTGGTGTTATCACTGTGTTACTGGGAATGTGGTTGCAAATACTTTACACATTGCCTTGGAGATAAGCCTGACTGCTCGTGCCAAGCTATCAAGGGGTAGGCAGGGGTTATCCAAGAGTGTGTCCCTCCTTACCCTGACTAGAAGCAAGGGTCCCTGTTTGGACTAAGGTACCTACCTCAGCCAACTAGAGACCCCGATTTCTAACAATCCCTCTCCCAACTCCCACAGAGTCGTGCCATGGGGTCTGGAGCATTATTAATTAACTTCTGGTAAGTTAGGGATATCGCTTTTTTGGGCATATACCCATCCAGGAGCCTATCTTCCAGTGGCGAGGCCTCTGGGGGGGACACACCCCTCAGAATTTGCGCCTATAGGGCGTGTCGCACCTGTAAGTATCTGAATCTTTCTGTCTCTATTTAGCTTCATTGTAACCATTTCCATAATCTTAACTTTTTCGCCCATTTTATGTAGGTCTGATCTGATCAGAGTAACCTCCATCGTGATTGAGTCCATTCTTTGCTCCAGCGAAGTGCGCACACCCGAAATGGCGTCCATAATGTCTTTCAAAGTTGGGTCGTGCTTTTCTAGCTCCGGTCCAGCTATCACGCTTTCTTTGTTTGCAGTTTCTGAGTCGAAGGACCTCTGGGTTGCAAATTTGTCCGGTTTCGTCAGCAGCGTACTTTTCGGACCCTTGGCTCAGGCCATTGTCTCCTCTGTTTTCTTACTAAGTGAGAGCCCGCTTTTTTTCTGCCAGCCCCTGGATTGCGGCGCTTCTCCCGGTCCACTTGTGGTTTCTCTCAATTAGTTTGTTTGTGTGAGATTGGATGGCCATCTGGGTCGACTGCCCTACCCTACTGCTCATACCTGACCTGCAATACCAATTACTGTCCGGTTTTAGGGGTTTGGGCCTTTATGCAGGATGTTAGTGGCTGCCACAATTTCAGGCCCACTGCTGCACCCGTTGATCAAATGTTATGGCTGCGGACCATTCGCGGGCTGTCTGGCAATGGAGCTGATCGTCACATCCACATGGCTCAGCCTCAGCTCTTCTGGTGCTTAGTATGGTACACTCTAAGGTGCCAGTACTTTTCACCCGGTGGTCTCAGCTGCGGCTCCTGGACTCACTGCAGCCTCTATCTCTCCTTCCCTAGTTTCTCTTGTAATCTCAGAGGCAAGTCTGCGCTAATTTAATTCTGCCACCTATCCAGCTATGCCCCAGCCATTGTCACAGCCTTCCCAGGGGTTTTTGTTTGGACCCTTAATTGCTTCCCTGGTTCTCTAATGTGGTCAGCAGGGTCGGCGCTAGGCATGGGCAGTGTGGGCAGCTGCCCAGGGCCTCGCGCTCAGCTCAGAAGCATGGGGCCCCTTTTCTGTGTGAAAGGCCACACTTTCTCAGTCAGCCCACCTGCTCCTTCAGGGCCCCCTCCCCTCCCCAAAACAATCACATCGCTAATGTGTTTTCAATCGAGGTGTCTCGACCTCGCTGCTCATGGCGTGGTGTCATTCCTAAAGGTGCAGTGGTGGGGGGTGGGAAAAGACTGGGTGTAGGAGGTGACAGCAGCAAGGCCAGCAATTATGCCACCTCTCAGGGACAAGGGCGGGGCAGCACCTCTGTTAAAAACCTTGTTTGCCCTTTGTGTATTTCGTTTCCCGGCAACAGAAGGCTCTTTTGTTTTTAGGACTAGCCGGACATTAACAGGTAAGGAGAGGTGACTGTGGGGAGGAGGGAGCATCCAGATCAGACTGGCAGGGCACACTAGTGCAGTGTTTAGCAAAGTGTCTAGCTACTGCTTTGAGGCACAGTTGAGGTGTTTCTCCATCCCATGGGCCTCGAAGCAGTGGATCAGGTTACAAGGTCATCTGTGGGACCCCTTTCACTGGGACTTGGCCCATTATCCAGTGCTGCGAAGCCCAGGGCAGGCAGGCCTAGCAGTATTCTATCAGGGCCTAGGCTGAAAGGTCCCGGTATGGGGCCCCCTTTGCAGGGCGTTATATCCATTAGGTAGTGCTGGGAGGCCCAGGAAAGGGTGGCCCTGTGCTTGGCCTTGCAATGCTATACTGTTAGATCCCTCCATTTTATTCCACAGAGGGACTAGCATGTTTGCTTCCCAGACCAGGCCACCAGTGATAAACTTAGAGGGCTAGAGGGGAAAATGCAGCTTAGTGCCGAAAACCTAATAGCCACCCAATTTCTCCAGCAGGGAGCTCTGCGGCCCCTCTTTTCATGAATGTAGCAGATTACCTGCTCCATGACTGACTTTGTGCATCCTGACCCTCTTATGTCCCAGGGGCTGTGAATTAGTAATTTCTTGTCCATATAATTACTTGTAGGAGATTTCATAGATGCAATTTTGACAGCCCATGGCGTGTGCTGCTCCTGGGTCTTGTTTAACAGGGCAGTGAGGGTGGAGTGCAGAGGCAGACAGAAAGGATCTAATGTAGCTAGACAAGGTTTCTCGTTGTGAAAGAGTGCGACACGCTGTCAGCCAGCTGCCACAAAACCTCGCTACCTGCCTTTTCAAATGTAGAAATGGCAAACAACTTCCTTGATATGAAGAGTGGAAAGACATTGTAAAACCTATTAAGTGTAATGTGCAAAAGTTTAAATGTATTCCCATGAACTACTCCAGTCAAGGCCACCTTTTAACTGTAGGCCCCAGCCCCAAATCAGTTAATTAAGAAAAGCCTTGAGGCCCTTACACATCCTGATTTTTTCGTTCTTTCTCTTGATCCCTGAAAAGATCCAAATGCAGCTGCGCACGTAATTGTTGAACATTTTTTAATTAGTATAGGAAGATTATAGCTAGAGAAAGACATGTCAACCAGGCCTGTTAATAAGAATACCTCTCTGTATGTGGGATATTTAAATGTACTCAAGGAGCACCCTATAAAAACAATGTGTACACATCCAGAAAATTAACATGATAGATGTATTTACTTAATTTTTAATATATAGTTCATGATTCATTTAATATTACAAAATTTCAATTGTGCATATAGGATTCACATTGATCATTCCAAAGAATTAATTTCAACAGCCAGCATAAGTATATACAAATTCATATGATAGACGAAACGTTGATTCAGGCAGTGCGGCAGATGTCTACAACGCGCGTTTCGGCATACACGCCTTCATCAGGTAGCCGTCTATTGCACATATAACTTAATCTGGATATCGACGATGATATACTGTGGCTTCAACTGTGTCTATTTAAATGAAGGTTCTACATGACTGTGGATACACGCAGAAGAGTGTAGTCACGTGGGTAGGAGTATCTGAAAGGAAGGAGCTGTGGGAATCACACTAGAATTGGTAGACCGTGCTAAACGTTGACTGTATGTAGGTAAAAATACATCCTGAAATGGATAACATGAGGACAACAAAGACCATAAAACTCAAAATACAGGTGGGCGATGATGTCAAAACCAGGGATTTATTCGGAGAAGCGACTTTAATATACCGGAAATGGTTTCCTGGATAGGAAAAATTAAGGTCCGAAAAGACTCTCTGTCACCGAAATGCCCCGCGTATAGAATAAAAACGGATAATTAATACAATCCGACCCAAATGTACCTGAGAAATTACTCCCAAAAGATAGAAATAACGATGCAAAACGCCTCTCGCCAGGACGTCACAGGCTAAGGATGTGCTCTGCTACAAATGGTCCGGCCACCTTTTAACTGTAGGCCCCAGCCCCAAATCAGTTCATTAAGAAAAGCCTTAAGGCTCTTACACATCCTGATTTTTTCGTTCTTTCTCTTGATCCCTGAAAAGATCCAAATGCAGTTGCGCACGTAATTGTTGAACATTTTTTATAGCCACTTTGACCCTTTTTAGGGTCGAGCCTGCGAGAGCATGTGCTACCTCATGTGTCTTGCTTGCGAGACACTGTTGTATACATTAAAGGACTTACAGCCCACCCGCTGCTTACCATTTGTTCATTTGCATGGCACGCTTCTTTACAGTCTCGTAATTCGTAAAGGCAGACCTAATATAATTTCTGTGCCTCACTGTGGAGCAGAGACCAAGCACTGATTGAGTCAACCTAATCAATGCCTGCCCACTGCTCCGGACGTCATTGAGGTACTATTCTGTTCTGTTTAACTTTTAGTTCCCTGCAAGTAGAAGGCATGCCACTGGCATAAAGATGCCCAGCAGGACAAACAAAATTACAAAGATTTATTTTCTATAGTCAAGTTTCTTTTATTTTGCCACGTCTTCTTTTCTTAATTTGCACTCATGCTTTCTTTTGTTTTTGCTTGTGGACACTGTTAAAAAAATGAGGATTATTGTATTGCAAAGCAACATTGTTTCGTTCTCATGTGTATTTTCAGAAATTATGCTTTGACACATAATTGTGCAGTACACCCCAATCCGCCCCACTCCAATCCACCCCACCCACCTCACCCCACACCAATCCACTCCACTTAATACAATCCACACCAAACCAATCCAACCACTCCACCACATTCAAATCCTCCCACCCCAATCTGCCCCACTACAATCCAAAACAATCTGCCCCACTACAATTTACCCCACTCCAATCCAAAACAATTTGCCCCACTCCAGTTTACCCCACTCCATTCCAAAGCAATGTGCCCCACACCAGTTCACCCCACTCCAATCTAAAACAATCTGCCCCACTCCAGTTTACCCCACTCCAATCCAAAACAAACTGCCCCACTCCAATCCAATCTGCCCCGCTCCAATCCAATCTGCCCTGCTCCAATCCAAACTGCCCGCTCCAATCTGCCCCACTCCAATCCAATCTGTCCCACTCCAATCCAATCTGCCCCGCTCCAATCCAATCTGCCCCGCTCCAATCCAATCTGCCCCGCACCAATCCAATCCGCCCGCTCCAATCCAATCCGCCCGCTCCAATCTGCCCCGCTCCAATCCAACCCGCCCGCTCCAATCCAATCCAATCTGCCCCACTCCAATCCAATCTGCTCTGCTCCAATCCAATCTGCCCCGCTCCAATCCAATCTGCCCCTCTCTAATCTGCCCCGCTACAATCCAATATGTCCCGCTCCAATCCAATCTGCCTCGCTCCAATCCAATCTGCCCCGCTCCAATCCAGACCGCTCCAATCCAATCTTCCCCGCTCCAATCTAATCTGCCCCGCTTCAATCCAATCCGCCCGCTCCAATCCAATCCGCCCGCTCCAATCTGCCCCGCTCCAATCCAACCCGCCCCGCTCCAATCCAATCCGCCCGCTCCAATCCAATCCGCCCCACTCCAATCCAATCCGCCCCGCTCCAATCCAATCCGCCCGCTCCAATCCAATACGCCCCGCTCCAATCCAATCCAATCCGCCCGCTCCACTCCAATCTGTCCCACTCCAATCCGCCCCACTCCTATCCGTCCCACTCCAATCCGTCCCACTCCAATCCGCCCCACTCCATTCCGCCCCACTCCTATCCGCCCCACTTCTATCCACCCCACTCCTATCTGCCCCACTCCTATCCGCCCCACTCCAATCCGCCCCACTCCAATCCGCCCCACTCCAATCCAAACTGCCCCACTACAATCTGCCCCACTACAATCCTCCCCACCTCACTACATTCCACCCCACACCACTCCAGTCCACCCCACTCCTGTGCACCACACTCCACTCCACTTCAATCCACCCCACCCCATTCAAAACCACCCCACCGCACTCCAGTCCACCCCACACCACTCCTGTTCCCAGCACTCCTGTTCACTCCACCCCACCCCATTTTAATCCATCCCACTCCAATCCACCCCATTTAGTCCACCCCATTGCAGTCCAATCCAGCCCAATCTGCTCCAATCTAGGCATGAGCGGGAAATCTGTTACGCCTGCGGATTTTGCGGATTTTTGGGAAATCCGCAATCCGTGAATTTTGCGGATTTCCCGCAAAATCCGCAAAAAAAAATCTGAGGACGTAACGGGTTCAAAAGTTGAACCCCCACTCATGTAACTATTTTACAATGGCGCCAGCAAGCTGCCAGCGCCGTTGTAAAATAGTTACAAAGTTAGCTTGCACAGGAACCACTAGATAAAACGAAGCAGGTGCCGCTTAATTTTATCCAGGTGCTTCCTGTGCAAGCTAACTTTGTAACTATTTTACAACGGCGCTGGCAGCTTGCTGGCGCCATTGTAAAATAGTTACAGCTCACTCAAGGGACCCCTGCGCCCTTCGGGGCGATTGCATAGTAACACACACATGGTCGCTCAAACTAGTTGATGCTCAAATTCAGTGACTCATTCATTAGCCCAAAAACAATTGTGAGCGTCGTCGAGGCTGGACAGGTGTGCCTTCTTCCCAAATCTACCGTGGAAAATCAGCTGTGATGCTGGATAGACTTTGCATCCTTGACTTTCACGAGCACAATACCCGTGCTGTTCCTGTGACCAGGAGCTTCTTTCTCTTCATCTGCTGAACTGATCTTTCTCTGACCTTTTATACACACAAGAGGCACATACATGAGTAGGCACATTGTGTTTGCACGGGTTTCTGCAAGTTCGCGAGCGTTTTGTACAATTTCGCAATTTGCGAAATTGTACAAAACCCTCGCGAACTTGCAGAAACCCGTGCGAACACAAAAAAAAAATCAGCGAGGATTCGCAGATTTTGCGGATTTTCGCAATCCGCAAATTCGCAAATTCGCGGATTGCCAATCCGCAAAATCCGCCCATGCCTACTCCAATCCACCACCCCGCCCCAGTTCAATCCACCCCATGAAACCCAATCCCTCCAGCCCACCACATTCCAATTCACCTCAATCCAGTGAAATTCACCCCACTACACCAGTCCAATCCGCCTCCTCCAGTCCAATCCAATCCACTCCCTCCAGTCTACTCTAATTCACCCCACTCCAAACCACCCCACTCTAGTCCAATCCACCCAATCCAATCCACACTACCTCAAACCAGTCTAATACACCCTACTCCAATCAAACTCACCTCATTTCAATCCACCCCTCTACAATCCAATCCAGTCCATCCACTCCATTCAACCTCACTCCACTCACTCAAATTCACTCTACAGTCCAATCCACCCCCATCTTCTCCAATCCAATCTACCCACTGTCTCAATCCACTCCAACCCACTTCACCCGATTCCAACCCAACCCACTCCACTCCACTCTACGGCACTCCACTCTATCGTACAACACTATACGACACTGCACCCTGCCACTCCCTGCCACTGAATCACTGAACTCTACTCCCCTCTACTCAACTGTATGACACTGTACTCCCCCTACTCCACTCTGCAACACTCCACTCCAACAAATCCAGTCTATGACACTCTACTCCCACCACTCCACTCAAGGGCACTCTGTGCCACTACATTTTAACCATGCTGAACAGCAGCCACGCTAGTGTACAACATGCCAAATACACATTGCCAAAGCCAATTGCTCTTATAGGCGAGCCCTATTGGCTTTGCCAATGCTTGTTCAAGGTTATGTTATTCTGAGCCCCTGCCTAGAATATTTACCATGAAAAGATGCACACAACACATTGGGTATTAACACAGTGGTGAAAAACACAATACCTATGTGATGTGTGATAAATGTATTTTTAGCTGTCATTTGAATTACCACTACCATATAAAAGTGTTTCATTCCACTTTTTCTAAGGAGTTGCTATTATACTATATAATGACGCTCACATATTGGATCCTGGAAGGATGATTGTGCATCACATAGATTCAAACTACTGATCTGCAGTTATACAGCCGTTATACATTTATACAGACGGGGTGCAACTCATAAAACTATTCTGCTCTCATTTGTGAAGATAAAGAGGCCTTGCTTGCCTCCTCTCCAGGGGCCTTATTTATGAAAGCCTTGCGCCACCGGTGCGTCACTTTTTCCCATGTTAAAAGTGACGCACTGGCGGCGCAAGGCCTTCATAAATAAGGCCCCAGGTTTTGTTGGTCAACAGATTTACCATCCAACCCAGTTACTCAATTATTAACGACCACACACAAGGATCGAGGCCTTGCACTTATTTAGCCTTGTTTGTTGCATGTACTGAGCACAAACACACTTTAAAGAGTGGGGAGAGGGAATGAAATAAAAAAAAACACTTACCTGTCTGCCGCTCACTATCACCGCAGCCTCCTCTCGGTCCTCTTCCCCTCTTCCAGCCTCCTGATAGTGGTCTGAGCACCATGGATCGGCACTCAGCTAGAGAATGGGAGGCTGGGCATGTTCTCCATGCAGGCTGAAATGTAGCCTGCAAGGAGAATATGCAAAGTGCGCATTAATGTTTGGCCAGCCCCATTGGCCGCCCAAACAATCATGCGCACTTTAGGGAGTGCAAACCACTCCTCCACTCCCCTGCTCTGTCAGCAGAGCAGCCACGTCCCGTCCCTCCCGCAATGCTGCCGCAACAAGGAAAAAATAAAATAATAACTTAGCTATTATAATTTTATTTTTCCTTAAGTGGCACTGCTTAAAAGCAGTGGGGCGACCCTCCTCCGCCACTGGATGTCGGCTTTCTATGATGTCACTTCATGTGATGTCACATGCAAGTTAGAGGGGCCTCGCATCTTCCATTTCGCCCAGGGCCCCACAATTCCTAGGACCGGCCCTGGTGGTCAGCAGGGGAAGACACTCATGGATAGTTCCTAGGGGCATGCCCGAGCAAAAACGCAATCCCCAGGCCTCTGAATGCCGGTGAGCGCACCTCTACTCAGCGTCTTTCCCCCGCTGATTGTCTCCTCAGCCTTTTCTGCTCGCTCTTCTTAATACTGGACTAGGCCGAGGGCTGGGCCCGAGTGCTCCGCTTCGTCCCCCATGGCGTCTTGCTCGTGCTTAACTGGAGCCGTCCTTCCCTCCGACCTGGGCGTGCAGCTGCTCAGTGCCCACCTCCCTAAGCCGCAGTGTGGGGGTTGTCATCTCGCCCGGTATCGCGCTCCCTCCGTGGCGGGTTTCAGTACACCGCTGCACCCAGCACCGTCTACACTTGAGCCCATGGTTTCAGGATCCCGTCAGGCCGCGAATTTATTTTCTACCTTGTTCTGCTGCTGTTGCTCCTTTCAGCGCCAAATTAACGCTAGTGCCACAAGTGCTTGTGTTGTCACTACCGATAACGTGGACGGATTTCAGGGTAGGGACCGGGGATTCGCAGAGCTACTCTAATGAGCTGCCATTACAGTTGTCACTTCACTTAAGCCACGCCCCTTCCTTCTACACTCTTAACCCATATAAAGATTCAGAGCAAACCTGGGCAGCTTTCAATACAATCAGCAATATAAGGCAAGTCCATTTTGGCATGACAAATGGCCTCGGACAGGATTTCGTCAATTACAAAAGATGGTGGAAAAAATAATTTTTAATTCTCTGAAAAGGCCCTGGATTAATATAGCCCCAACCTCCAGCTCCAGAAAACCCAACTGGAATACATTTAGCCTGATAGCTCTCTGAAATAGATTTTAATGGGATATCCCACAGCTTCACAGCAAATCTATGCACTGCTTCAACAGAATACGCCATCTGTTGTGTTATCGCCGCTGTTAAGTGTCTCCAATCTGTAGATGTAGAAAATGGAATGCCCTGATAAGTAAAATGAGTGACCCTCTCCAACTTGATTTTCCTAGTTTAAAGATTTATAATCTTGATTATTTTTGGGCCACAGGTCATAACAAATGAATTTTTAAAATTGATGTACATCTATTTCATTCATAACAAGCATTTACAAAGCAATGATCTCGCCTTCGGAAAAGTTAGAGCTATTGGCATTGTAAATGACAAACTTCTTATTTATGTGTTGGTTTTGAAAACAGATAAATAAATGGCATTGTCATTTACAATCCCAATAGCTTAATCTTTCGCAAATACGAGACCTATTGCATTTGCCCCACACCCACACACAGAGAGCCACACACACACACACACACACACACACACACACACACAGCCACACACACACACAGCCACACACACACACAGAGCCACGCGCACACACACACACACACACACACACACACACACACACACGCACACAGAGCCACACACACACAGAGACACACACAGAGCCACAAACACACACAGAGCCACACACACACACACAGAGCCACAGACAGAGCCACACACACACACAAAGCCACAGAGACACACACACACCCTCACCCAGGAGATTCTCCTTATTTACAAATGGGTCATTCAAGGCCCCCACCAACTCCCAAAGCTCACCGTTGCTTCCCTCATTCCAGGTCAGTCGGTGCGCTGGTGTCCATGCATTGGGCACCCATTGCCCCTCACCCCACCCCCACCTCTGCCCAGTAACGCCACGGTCGCCCCTTCACACTGGCCGTGCCCTCTCTTCGCCTACCCGGTGTACACCTCGCCCCCATGCACCCCTTGTTGAGCCTTCCTTCTTCGCCCGTTATGCAGGCCCGGGGTGGCTAGTAGTGCAAATGGGGACTGCCCGACAGGTGGGTCTGTGCGTGGACCGGTTTTTGGGCTGTTTGAGGGCCTGCTTTGTGGTCTGCTGTTTTTTACTGTTCATTTCCCTAATAATGAAACAAACGTTGCTCGCTACAAGCTCAAACGTCTATACATTGTAGAATTCTTTTTCGGTGAATTTTAACAAGTTAACAACCGACCCAGTTTGCAAACATGTGCCACATTGTATCCATCTAATCCAATAATGGCAGTGACTTTTATTTTGTGGCACTGTTTAGTTTATGTCCCAGTCCGACGCTGCACAGGTGTATACTTGGCCCCTCCACTCCTTCCGTCACTTTCACTCTTCACCTCCTCGGAGTGCCCCCCTCCCCACACACAGACTTGTCCTCATGGTCTTGCCAATTAAACCTGTTAAGGCCCAATTTAACATTTGAGCCAGTCTCACCTAATCGTCAATCTCCCACACTCATGCGCATGTTTAGCCTTCTCACTTTTTGAACATATTTCTTGACTCACTCCCAACAAGGCAGGGTTTGCAACCTAGATACCCCCCACACACATGTGGAAATATACTCACAAAGGCACACCAGACGCATCATACAGAGGCACTCACGCCGATACAGACGTAAACACAAGCAAAATACAAAAGGTGGCAAACTTACTCTTCTCTCGCCACCAGCCCCCGCCAGCACTCTGGCATTTCGCAGAGCATCTAGTTGCGTACCGTGTCCCACAGAACCAGGCAATCCCACGCAATGAAGCTGGGGGGGGCAGTGGAATCCCCCAGCTTACCCTCTCATCGGCCAGGCCTAATGGCCCTCCTAGAACTAGACCTGCCGCTCAACTGAAGCCCATCGGTTCCAGCCCGTGCCTGTCCCACTCCAAGAGGGCTATCCACAAGCCCGCTGTGCAATTCTGAACCCTTTTCCAGTGCGGACTCTGTTGCCCTGAATGCCAGGACCCACCCTCAACTCCAGGTTGCCCGGCCACGCCTACTCACGGTCCTCCCCCGAGGGCACTTGCCTGCCTGCACCCCTGCACCCCTCGCCCTCGGCCATCCCCGCAACCTCTACTGCAATCCCCCCTCTCCAGACAGCGCCCGACCCCCGCAATGACCCCCCAGCCCCAGCAGCACTAAACCCCATCCCAATCAGCCCCAGAAGGATGAAAGGCCCGTGCATGACGCCCATCCAACTCATGCACCATTCCCCTCCCAAAACCACTGCTCCTGCGCCGCGTCGCCTCCCAACCGCATTGGCAGCTCCACACCCGCACCCCCAACCCCCCACTGCCTGCCTCTATTTAAGTTGTGCTAAGCACCCTGGCAGCCCTGCTCCATCTCGTACGACGTGCCTCCGTAGATGCCTGGGGCCCCGGCCTGTAGCACTCGTGTTGACAGCGAAATGACCTGACAGCTCTTCGCCCCTGGGCCCCAGTCCTCCCTTGTGTGTGGCACGAGACCCTAGTGGAGGAACGAAGGGGTGAGGCCACCTGTGGTGCACCACACTTGCATCCCCCTCTCTCTACCCACCATTGTTGTACGTGTCACTGCCGAGCTGTGTCCCCCGCCCCCGTGAGCACATTACTCGTGCCATTGTCATAAATGTCTCCAACGCTAAAGCCCCCATGCTGTGTCTTCCTTGGCTGCCTGCGTTGGTGCCCCAGCCCCCCACTTCCCTTGGCACCCTAACTTTCTCCCACCCCTTGCTCGCTTTGCACCGCGCCATCCCCCCTGAGCCCAAACCCAAGTACAATTTCACCGGGAGAGCGCCTAATGACATTCTATGCCTCTATAGCTCAGTTTCTTGTTACACATTCTTAGCCAAGTGAATCTTTCTCTATTGCACTCTGCTGGGAGCCCCTTAGTGGCCGAAAAGTTCTATATTACAAAAGCTATGCCTAATTTCTTCAGTATACCTTTAGTTCCTATGCACCCATGAGTGCCATCTACACAATATGATGTTGTTATACATGTAATATATCTTCTTAATTCTGTTCACATCCGCATTGCACCCGGGGCATATTATCCGAATGGCACCACACTGGACATCCCTGGCCCGCTCCCACATACTTATCTCTCTAAATTCCTTCTCCTGGATGGCCCCTCCCCCCAACCCGGTCCTTCCCTCCTTTACTATGCAATCCGACCCGATGACACCTCTTCCATGGCTACCTAATTGGCCTGTGAGGTTACGCCACCTCCCTCTTGGAGGTCCCTACGTGTTGTCACACTTCTGAATTCCTTTTACATTGTTTATGATTCACAAACATGGTAGATAAGGAAATACTTACCTACACAGAAGATTACATTGATCAACTATTGCATGATCCGGCCAATAATTTCTTGTCGGTTGGTACACCTATCATCGACATTACCCTTAATGATAAAATCTCCCAATTAGAAAGATTAGAGAAAAAACTGATTCGCACAAAATTACATGGCCATTTTCTCGCCCAGTGCCTTCAAAATAACATCATACCTTCTGGCCTACAAGTCAGAGTAGAACCTGCCATCTTTGTAGACATTCCTAAATTCCGTGAAGGGTTTAGTTTTGTTGCAAACAATTGTTCCCGACACTGGATGGTGTTGGGAATTGAGACCGCTGCAGAACAGGTTTTGGCCCTGAATAAGCAGATATCCGAATTGAAGGCAAGCATTTCAGGTGACAGTACACTCACCAATTCCAAGGAGGCACTATCTAAACTGGTCGCGACCCTCCAGGACTTTGAAACCACAACTATCAAGAAGAAGCTTGACAAACTAGCCAGAGATCTCAAGTTCTACGACAAAAAGAAAACTTACCCCTACCTATCTGACGACTACTTTCGACAGGACCAACAGGGACGCTTCACTAATTGGGGCTACAGAGGTGGTAGATCGAGAGGACGATTCACCACGTTCTCTGACTCCTCCTACAGTTCTGGAGAAGACTCTGAACAAGCAGGCACTAGCAACTCCTACGGTTACCAGGATACATATCGTCCCCAATATCAATCCAACTCTTTTTTAGAACAGGGGACATGGAGACCGCCCCGTGGACGAGGCAACAACTGGAACCGAGGGACAGGACGTGGACAGCAAGGCCCACCGATGCAGTGGGACAACGACGGTGGCAGAGGTCGTGGAATGAAACAGGTTCGATTCCAACCGGAGGAACACGGCGAACGCTCCACCAGGCGCAAGAATTACAGGTGGTAAAAACAACTGACACACCAATCATCAACTTGTCATCGCAAGAATTTAATGAAGATGAGCTCAGGGTCTTGAGTAAAGGCTTGTCCTTTGTTCCAACAAATCCTCCAAACTGTTTTAATACACTAATGGAACTTTCAAAATTCTTTCGAAAAATAAGATTGCGCTTCTTCTTCAAGAACAGACCACCACCTAAGAACATACCTGTAACCGGCTTCAGGGTACCATCCACATTTGAACCTTCGTCCAACACAATGAGCCATCGGATACTGGCATACGAAAGTATTATCACTGAAGAGGTCAAGATCATCTTGAGAGAGAAGACCTATGTGAGATACAATATTCGTAAGACTGAAAGAACAGCGCTTGACACTCTAAAATCCAATCATAATGTTGTGGTGAAGCCAGCTGACAAGGGCGGGGCCATCATAATCCAAGATGTAACGAAATACAAGGAAGAGATCTGGCGTCAACTAAATGATGGTGTCAGCTATAAAAGACTAACATCCAACCCCACGAGAGACCTGGCTGCGGAAATCCAGAGGGTGACACAGGAAGGTGTCCAACAAGGTTTCCTCACGGAGCATGAATACCAGTACCTCAATCAGAGCCATCCCCGTATACCAACTATATATACCTTGCCTAAGGTGCACAAAGACATACACAATCCCCCGGGACGACCCATCATCTCCGGATTTGGATCCATTTTTGAGCCTCTATGCCGGTATGTGGACTTCTTTTTAAAACCATTAGCAGAAGCCACTTCCACCTATTTGAGAGATACTACACATACCATTACCTTGGTAGATGGGAAACCCTTCAATCCTGCGGAGGAATTATTAGTAACTTGTGACATTTTGTCACTATACACAAGTATCCACCAGGAGGAGGCACTAATGGTGGCTACCGCACCCCTGGACAGTCGGGAGGCCCCGGTACAAGTACCCACCTCATTTATAATCCTTCTGTTGAAGATCGCCATGATGAGGAATATTTTCATGTTCCAAAATGCATTTTACCTACAAACGAAGGGCGTGGCAATGGGGGCAGCATTTGCCCCGGACCTGGCAATTTTATTCATGGCCTTTTATGAGAAAACTTTTGTCATTTGTGATCACAACCCTTTTCGGCACCAAATACAACTTTGGGTGCGTTATATTGATGACGTGCTGTTAATCTGGAAGGGCAATGACAAAGAACTTGAACAATTTCACTCTTGGCTAAACCTACAATCATCTGACATCCAATTCACGATGCAAGCCAGCAACAAGAAGATTGATTTCCTTGATATCACGCTAGTAGCAGAGAAGGGCACACTGTATACTACTCTATTTAGAAAACCTGCGGAACGGAACTCATTGTTGCAGTATTCCAGCCACCACCCACGGAGCCTTCGAGACAACTTGCCCTATGGCCAGTTCCTTCGGGTCCGAAGGAACTGCAGTAAAAAAGAAGATTACATGCTACAGTCAGACATCATGATGGAACGTTTCATAGAGAGAGGCTACCCAAAACGGTTAATCAAACGCTCTAGGAAGAGAGCATGGTTCTGTCACCGCGAAACACTCTTGGAACCTTCCGCACGCAATCGCCAATTGGAAGAACGCATGATCTGCGTAACTACTTTCTCAACGAAGAGCCACTCCATAAAAAAAGCAATAAACAAACATTGGGGTCTTATTGCGAATGATCTGGAGATCAAAAACATACCCATGCACGCCTTTAAGAAGGCGAGGAATGTGAAAGACTATGTGGTTTCTTCTTTCTTAGAATGCCCACCTGAACCTACTCTGGCTTCATGCTGGAAACAACCACCGATAGTTGGACATTTTAGATGCGGGAACTGTAAAGCTTGCCCTTCAACCATCCAATCCAAAGACTTTGTTTTCAAAAACTATCGACATGTACATAAAAGCCACACGAATTGCAACACTAAGAATGTGATTTATGGCATAATCTGCCCATGTGATCTCATTTATGTAGGCCAAACTCAGCAGCGTGTGAAAGCACAATTCCTCTCACATTGTAGTCGAATCAGATGTAAGGTTTCTGGGGCACCCCTGGTTGAGCATTGCGCCACACAAAACCACCTGCCTGAATCATTGAAATGGGTGGTTTTGGAACATGTCATGCTAGGTCCGAGGGGCGGCGACCTACCAAGCATTTTTAGGTTTAAAGTATTTTATTGCAGCATTGAAAGAAAAAGGACAACATTACAAACAAGTAACCACAGGTGCCCCCTGCGAAATAGTGTATACAGTTCAACATAGGCATGAATTCCGTTCGTGCAGTGCGATGGGCACATCCTGTTCCAGAGTTGCATGGCTAGTGCACCTGTGGACGGGGACAAACCAAAAGGAGAAAGAAAAGCAAAAACCCCCCCAACCAACTGCCCCCTCCCAACCCCCCCGAGCCCCCCCCCACCCCCTGTACTGTGCTATCAAACTTCCTTCTTTTCACTATGGCAGCGTAGTCATTCGTCCCTCCCTCTAGCTAACTACTCGGGCAACTCAGATGGGCGGGTCTGGTGGAGGCGTCAGCCGTAGCAATCTGAGATATCTAGGGCAAGTAATTTCTTTGAATTCTGACCTTAACAGTGTGTGAAATGGTGACCACAGCTCCTCGAATGTGTCCACCTCCCCCGCTACCACCAGGGACATCTTTTCCATGCCTAAGACATGCCACAGTCTATGTAGCCAACCAACAACAGTAGGAGGCGTGGTAGTGCGCCAGTGAATGAGTATATTCTGTATTGCCGATCCCAGGGCGATCGCTATCTGCCTACCCTTCTTAGATCTTAGTGGGTACATCAAACCGTTTGGCAAGCCAAGTAGGACATGGGCAGGAAAGCGGGGTAATTCAATCTCAAAGCATTGGTCAACCTCGTTCAGCACCTCCTCCCAGTAAGGAGTCAGTAGGGGACATTCCCATAGTATATGAGTGAGTGTGCCAGTCTGTCCACAGTCTCGCCAGCAGGTCTTGGGTATTGAGTGGTTCATTTCGTGAAGTTTCTCAGGGGTGCGATACCAGTAAGTGGAAATTTTTGTGAAAGTCTCGGTAAGACCAGTGTGGTAAGCAGAGTGTCGTGCCCGGTAGGAGATGTGGTCCCAGTCAGTGTGGCTCAGCGATCACCCCAGCTCCTGCTCCCAATGTTCTCTCCCGGGATTGTAGATGTGAAAGGGGGGAGGTTGCAACAATTTATAAAGGTCAGAGATAAGCTTGGCGTCCGAGGAGCGAGTCACCAACCAACGCTCATATGCCGTGAGTTTCCGGTCCGCCGAGGCTCGCACCTGCGGCTGGAGCGCCCAATGGCGCGCCTGCATGTATCTCATGCGCTCCGTCTCGGGCAGACCGAAGTCCCGCCGTAGATCCTGGAAGGAGACGGCACCCTCCGGGCCATACATGTGGAATAGGGCGGAGCAACGGGCCGCCCGCCAGAGCTCAAAGGCTCCCGGTTCCATACCCGGGCTAAAGTCCGGGTTTCCGATTATTGGTGTAAAAGGAGAAGGAAAGGTGGTAAGGTCGTGTTTGGTGGACACGGAGTCCCAGATTCGGAGCGGGACCCGCGTGATGAAGGACGCATATAGGTTGGGGGGGCGGTGGGCCCTCCGCAGGAAGGGCACTTCCTGCAACGTCCTGCCCGCCACCGCCTGGTCCTGAAACAACCAGTGTTTATCTGATTCCCACCGGCTCCACTCTACTAGGTAGCGCAGTTGAGCAGCTTGGAAATACTTGTGCAAGTCCGGTATACCAAGGCCACCAGACTCAGGCGCTAGCGTGGCTATGGCTCTCTTGAGCCTAGGTTTGCGGCCCTGCCACACAAAGCGTGTTATATCAGACTGAGTCTGCCCGAGCCATCCCTTGGGGGGTTGCAACGGGAGTGCCCGAAAGAGATACAGGACTTGCGGTAGAAGGGTCATTTTCACCGCGGCAACCCTGCCCAGCAACGACAGCGTGCCCTTATCCCAACGGGCCAGTTCCTCCTTGATCTTCTTACTTAAAGCCGTATAGTTGGCCGCGACCATAGCAGAAAGAGAGGGTGCTAGGAGAATCCCCAAATAGGGTACTTGGTCTTTAGACCAGCTCAGCGGGAAAAGCCTCTGTAAGTCAGCCCTGGTGGCGCCGGACAGCGAGATGTCGAGGGCCGCCGATTTCCCAAGGTTTACCTTGAAGCCCGCTACCGTCGCGAAGGTTTCCAGCTCTTCAATACAAGCAGGCAACGACCTCCTAGGGTCGTCAAGCGTCAATATCACATCGTCCGCGTAAAGACTAAGGGTGTGGTGGAACTCCCCCATGCGGACGCCTGTGACATTGGGGTTCTGGCGAACTCTTTGTACGAACGGCTCCATGTAAAGAGCGAAAAGCAGTGGCGACAGTGGGCACCCCTGTCTGGTGCCCCTCTCTATCGCAAATTGCCGGGAGCTGCAACCGTTCACCCTCACCACCGCGGACGGGAATCGGTCGCAATTGAATACCAGGTGCCTAAACCTCTCTCCTATGCCAAATTTACTCAATACCTTCTCCAAGTAAGGCCAATGCACTCTATCGAATGCCTTCTCCGCGTCAATGGAAAGGAGCATGAGTTTCCCGGGTATCCGTGAGGCCTTCTCCAGTATGTGGGTCACCCTTTTAGTATTATCGACAGTCTTCCGGCCCGGGACAAACCCGGCCTGATCCGGGTCAACCATCCCCGGGAGGTGGAGTGCCAGACGTGCCGCTAGAATACTGGTGAAGATCTTCAGGTCTGAATTCAAAAGTGAAATCGGCCGGTAGGACCCGCATTCAGTCCGGTCCTTGCCCGGTTTAGGGATCACCAACACCGTCGCCTGAAGGAACTCCGGAGGGATAGCGCCCGGTTCAGAGAACAAATTAAACAGGCGCGTCAACAGTGGTGCAAGGTCCTGGCAAAAGGTCTTATAAAAGAGAGGGATAAAACCGTCGGGCCCCGGGGCTGTCCCGTGTTTGAGCCGGGAGATAGCCGTAACCACCTCTTCAATCCGGATCTCCCGCTCAAGATATTGGGCCTGGTCTGGCGTGAGGGACGGGAGCGACACCGACTCCAAATAGTCAGTCTCGGCTCGCGCTAAGGGAGGAACACCGGCGTAGAGATCAGCGTAGTAACCACGGAAAACAATCTGGCCATCCTCCATGACTGTCCCTCCAGTGGGGGCCGCCAGTTCTTTCACCCGATGCTGCTGGTGTTGTACACGGAGTTTATGCGCAAGAAGCCGGCCACACCTATCTCCGCCAGTGTAGTATTTGTGCTTCAGGCGAAGTACAGCGCACTCCGCTCTGTCCATGTCAAGCGCGGACAGGAGCTTTCTGGCAGCCTTAAATTGCCTCCAGACTCGAGGGGCACCCGTCCGTTGATGCACCTGTTCCAACTCCCTCACCTGACGTGTAAGTTCGTCCTTTTTAAGCTGCCGGTCTTTATTCTCCGCCGAGGAGATAGCAATAAACTCGCCGCGGAGCACTGCCTTCAAGGCAGCCCATTGCGTCGCGCGGGTGGTGTCATCATTGTCATTATTACGCTTATATTCCTCTATGGACTCGCGGATATGTTTCACCACGGATTGTTTGTGCAGCAAAGTGTCCCTGAGACGCCAGACCCCTCGCGAGGAAGATACCGGAGGTAGCCGGAAAGTGCCCTCCACCGGGGCATGATCTGAGAGAGACAGGACCCCTATGTCGGCGGCCGAGGCCAGCTCGTACATCGGGCCCGTCACCAGGAGATGGTCCAATCTTGCATAGGATTTGTGGGCGTGTGAATAGTAGGAATAGGCGCGGGTCGCGGGGTGGAGGCGGCGCCACATGTCGTGCATATCAAAATCCTCCAAACGGGAACGAACCGAGCCCGAGAGCTCTCCCGATTGTAGGCGCCTTTGCACCGACCTGTCCAGGGACGCATCAAATACCATATTCAAGTCCCCCCAATCACGATGTGTCTGTCAGGAGTGGATGTCACGTCCTCCAGTGCCCTGTGCAGAAACTGATCCTGATGATCATTGGGGCTATATATGGAGCCTACAGTTAACACTAGACCCCCCACCCTGACTCTATACGCCAGAAGCCTCCCCTTTTGTTCCGCTACCTTTTGCATTACCTCCCCTTTGAACCTCCTAGATATCATGAGTGCTACACCTGCTGTTTTGGAAGCGCAGGAGGAGAAAAACTGCGTGGGGAACTTTGGGGTCCGTAGCCTGTGACAGTCTTTAGCTAGAAGATGAGTCTCCTGTAGAAGACAGATGTCTGCCTGTGAGTCTTCCAGGAGGGACAGTACAGCCTTCCGTTTAACCGGGTTATTCAGCCCCTTCACATTCAGGGTAATAATCTTAAGGGCCATAAGTGGGGGGAATACCAGCATCGCTCTTCAAGGCGGGCACGGTCCGCCGGACCAAACTCAAGGGCATCAGCGTGCGACCACAGCACACAGTGGTAGTAAACCACCTCATAGCACAGTACAGTCCCCGAGCCCCCAAACCCCCAACTGTGAGGACCCCCTCCCTGGAACCCCACGCACCCCCCTCTCCCCCACTGCCCAGTGAACGCCCCAAACCCCAAACTTACCCATTCAACTCCCCTGCCCACCCCCCTCACCCCAAACCATGCAGAGTACTTCATTGCCCCAGTCTGGTCCTCAACGGACAAGGCCGTGGAAAGTTGTTCAAGTGGACGTCCAGCCACCACCTCCAGCGCCCCCGCCACTCCCCACCCCCGGCGCCCCCGCACCTGCGATGAAGATAGGCTACTGCAGACTCCCCCCGGAGCATGTTCAGGCCGTCAAGGCCACATCGCCATTCGCCGTAGTCCTGAAAGCCTCCTGTATGGCGCTGGACATTTCTGCCCGGATTGTAGGCGAGTCGGGTCTCGCGGGCGGCGAGGATCGCCGTTCCCCGACTAGCTGCCAGCCATCTCGCGTGCTCGGCCTGCGTCGAGGCGCCGGGGTGTCCGTGTCCGATGCAGTGATTCCCAGCACTCCGCAGACATCCTGGAGGGACCGGAGCTGGTGTAGAGTTCCATTCCAGCGAAAGATGAGGCGGAAGGGGTGCCCCCACGAGTACTGTGTGCCATGTTCCCTTAAGAAGTCCGTAGCAAATTTAAAGAACTTCCGTTTCTGCAGTGTTATTGCGGACAGGTCCTGGTAGAGAGCCACCGGGTGATCTCTGAAGTGTAGGGGCTGTTGTTGTCGGGCCTCATGAAGAATCCGCTCCTTCAGGGGGAAATCCGTCAAGAAAGCTAAAATGTCCGGAGGAGGCGCTGAGGCCCTGCGAGGCCGACCAACTCTATGTGCTCTGTCGATCCGGATTGGGAAGTCTTCCGATTCTCCCAGAATTTCACGGAACAGGGCTCCTAAGTAGGCGGCCGCGTCCTCACCCTCCTCGCTGGATGGAACACCTCGGACCCTTATGTTGTTACGTCTGGACCTGTTTTCAAGGTCTTCGGCATGGGCCTGTAGGTCAATCTGCTGGTCCCTCAGCCTCAGGACCTCCTGCTGCAAGTGAGTGATTTCCTCGTCCCTAGAGTGGCCAGCCGTCTCCACCGTGTTCACTCATTCTCCCAGGGAGTCCACCTCTCTCCGGACTTTCCGGACCTCCCCGGCCACCTCTTGCTTCAGGGCTTGAAAGTCCTCCCTCAAAGAGCTGAACAGTGACTCCAGGAATGATCTAGTCACCGGGGGTTCCCCGCCTTCTGCGCCCCGAGAACTAGTCGGGGTGCTCGGAGCTGGTTGGTTCCTGTCTTGCCTCGGGGTGCCTCTTCCCAGCATGTCCGGCAAGGTCCGGTCACCCTTCTTCTCCCCCCTGGCATTCGACATCGCGGAGGGGGGGGATCACCAAAGCCTACGTGCTGTGGCGAGGGGGCAATACAGACCCGGGCAGCAGTGCAGCAGTAGGTGGCAATCCACACTGCTCGCGCCGATGAGGACCCAATCCCAATGAGGCGCCCCCAAACGCCGTGAGCGAGGCCTGCTCCAAGAGGCCGATGCAATCGCTCCGCTCCCGTCCAAGATGGCCGTCCGCCACCGCCTGAGGAACCAGCGCCGGAGTGGCGTAGTCTCGTCTCCCAGGCTATGTATGCACTGTTCCGCTCCGCCCAAGGTTGAAGTCAAGGACTGTCGGTACAAGAGGGCACCACTGGACAGTCCTTCCAGTGATCGTCCCCGAACATCACATCCGGCGATTCCAGCCAGGCCCGCTCCAGGGGATCGCAGCAGTCCTTCCCCACTGGTCCACTCGATTATCACATGGCTGGAGGCCGGTCGTGTGAGTCGTTCAGCAGTTGGGACCGGAGAGGGGTTAGGTCTCGTGGGCCGCGAAGGCGACCGTGGGTGCCGGAGGGGCTGGCAGCGCCCGGCAGTGGCTAAGGGCGGGGCTCAGGGCCGGGCCATGTGGCGCCGGCCTCGCGGCCTGCCTGATCCCCGGGCTTGCGTAGCTGCTTCCTGTCGGCTCCGCCTCCTCACTCTCCGCTAATACGGCTCCGCTCCGCCAAGGAAGGTCGTTTCAGGCCACAGCGGGGTCGCAGTGTCGGGACGCCCGCAAGCCGTTGGTCTACTCCGTGCTACTGGCCTCCCGCGCTGGGTTACCGAGGCCCCACGATCGAGGGGTCCCCGGTCCTTCCGGCGGTTCCTCTGGTGGCCCTCGCCGCGGGCCGGTTCCCAAGCGGCTCCGCCGCCGCAACAAGGAGACTGAGGGCTGCGGGCTGCTCCACACCACCACGGGGAGCACTGGGTGCGTTTTCCGCTCGATCCGGGGGAGATCAGCGGTGTAAAAAGGTGCAGGTTTTCCAGGGGTTTGGGGAGCTCACGGCAAGAGCGTCCTCTCAGCCCGCCATCTTGGCCACGCCCCCTACCAAGCATTTTGAATATCAGAGAGCTTAAGTGGATTTATATCTTCAACTCTGTAGCTGAGGGTCTAAACGAATCTGAAAACAGCTTTGTGCAATTAGCCAATCTCTGATTTCCAGGACCATATGTTGAACCATTTGCAGTTATCGAATCATAAAACAGCATAATTGATCCTAAGAATGTTTTGTTTCTATCTTCGCAATTATACTGTAAACAAACTGCTTGAGTTTACACTATCCTATGAGATAAGTGCACTCTATTTTTGGGACATGGCATGTTTTGGTAATGACAGACCGCAAAAATGTCTAGATGTATTACACAGTAGGGGTATATAGTACTATGCTTTTCTAAATTTTACTTCTTATTTTTTAGGTTTATTCTGTATAAATTACCTTTTTGAACTAAATATCGTGAGAGTTTCACTATCCTACGTGATAAGTGTACTCTATTATTTACACATGACATGTACGTGCTTAGGAGAGTCTATAAATGTTCAGGCTAGATCATATCGCATGAGTTGATCACTTATTGCCTGGAGGAATGATAACCGTATGACTATACTGATTTACCTTTAACATGTAAGGTTTGTTGAATTTAGCTCTCATAGAGCGATGTAGCCAGTATCCTTCAATTGGTATGAACTGCAATGGAGTCGCAAGTATGACTGTATCAAAGAGGGTCGGCCCCTCGATGCACTACCTACAATTCGACACCTTCGAACGGGCGTAGATTAATTTTACAATGTTTTCCATGGCATAGAAGCAGGCCACCCCCCCACAATAAATATACGGATAGCACTACCCAATTTGTAAGGATTTAATTTTATACTTTGAAGAAATCCAGACCGGCGAGTCTTTCTTCGATTTCTCCCGATCGGAACCCGATGCCCCGCCCCCTTCCAAACCTAACCAGGAAGTAAACGACTTAATGCGGTCGTCGGCAGAGCGTGCAGCATCTCCAGTACATCGGATAGATTCCGGCGGTTTTCTAAACGTTTAAGGTAAATCAGTCCATCCCGCCCCTCTTTGTGAACTAATCTGGACAATGCGGCGGAATCATGGTTCTAGTTATGAACCCATGGGTGCCTTATTGTTTTACAGGAGGCTGTGATAATCAAGTAGGATCCAGTTGACCTCCAGAGGAATTGTCACTTGTGGGGGTAAGGATTCTTACATAGACGTCCTTTTATTTTCTTAATTCAGTCCAATTTGGCATCAAAATCTAATATGCCTTCATTATTTTCCAGGCTCAATATTGTACAAAAAACTCGGATTTTTCGATAGATATAGGCTCCCAGAACCTTCCGCACATGAAAGGTAATCTTTATACGAAATATATTTAGGAACTTAATAACCAGATAGTATTATTAATGTTTCCTTTATTTATGTCCCAATGTATAGGCGTTTTCTAATCAAATCTGTCCAAGATAACACGAGGTCTGAAGCACTTAAAAGTGTGCCGCAGGCACAGAATCCACTCTGTCCGTTAACCAAACGGATCTTAGACTATCCCTGACCTTTAGAGCAATCATATAACTAATGCCTCAAATGTAAAATAAACCCTGTTTCCCTATTTTAAGGTGATCAATCCCTAAGAACGTTTTTCCGCACTGTAAAGACGTCCTGAAAACCTTCAGAGATCAGAGGCAAATTATAGATCCCAGATCTTAGGGGTAAGCCTCAATCGATGGACTATCCCTGACCTTTAGAGCAATCATGTAACCAATGCTTGAATGTTAAAAAAAACCCTGTTTCCCTATTTCAAGGTGGCCATTCCACCAACCCTTCAAGAACGTTGTTCCGCACCGAAAAGACGTCCTGAAAACCTTCAGAGATCAGAGGTAAATTATAGATCCCGGATAGTAGTTATTTGTAATTTTGTAATCCAGACATAGCACAATGATAGGACATTTTACAACTGTCCGTGAATATCAGAGGATTGCCCTTTATCTACAATCCTATTTAAGAGTTGTGAGACCACTGACAGTGGGTTGAGATTTATATACTGTGTATCACATATTGGACAGGATGTCATCACTTTGACATATTTTACTTTTAATTTACAAATGACCAAACAGCACTCCTCTGTGTTATGAGAAAAATATAGACAACCTTTTGACCACAAAGAGAAATGACCGAAATAGGCCCTGTTGTGCCTCTCCTTCTTGTCTAAAAAAACGGGTAATCGAAAGATATCTAGATCAATTAACCTTCTCCTCGTTATTTTCAGTTAGAAAATATCATTTTGATCTGGGAGAATTCACTTTCCGTTGATCCAACCCTCTCGTCACTCGTGATCAGTGAGAATTCACCTTCTGTTGATTCAGCCCCTCTCGCCCCACGTGAAAGGTGAGCCAATGACTTACTCTATGTATTCCTTAACGGAAGAACATGTATAATGTGTTTTTCGACATAAACTTGACAACACGTTTTTAATTGCTAAACCATTCTCCAAAAAAGTTTGCCATCCTTGTACTAATGAACAGGGTGGTTGTGGTCTAATCGATTCTTCTTGTTTTAACTATCCCCTAGGAGGTTGCCCACCCACAACTTCTTTGTCGTGACGAAGACCCACTCTGTAAGGAACACACTCCTACTGTTAATCCGGGTCGAAACGTAGACTACATATTCAACGACCAACTCCGACCCCAAGCAAGACATTAACGGCTCCAGCGGAGTTAGGCCTTTGTTCATCAATTATTTTTTGGACTCCTTAGGAGCCTCATGGTGTGGCCATTGTTTAAAGTGACCACGTATACACAGTCTTTAAATTAAGAATTAGACTTGACACAGAATGAATCAGATTATCCTTACCTTACCCTTGACACTCACCCTCCTCACTTCCCCCTCCCCGTTGTGAATGTGGGCACGTACATGTATAGAAACTTGTTATGTATATAACCAAATATATTATGAGTTTCAACTATTGAATAGGATGTAAATGCAAAATCTGAATTAAACTCTTTTGCATTCAATAGCTTTGCTCTTTTGAATTCATTGAATATAGATGAAATAATTTTGAACCATTTATTTTGTGTCTAGGACCCCTTCCTTTCGTACTGATAACTACCCAGGTCCTTTTGACTTTAGTGGGTTTAACCCTGTTTTCCCTAACGTAATTGGCGCCCCTGGCGCGCATTTCGCTATCTATACAGTGGCCTTGAAGGGACGTTCTCGCGCATCCCATACTCACTCCGCAGTATTAACCGAGCAAGTTACCTGTATTTATCCCTCGACATTACAAAACGTATGCATGAAACAAATTACCCTGTGAGCTGTCTTCTGTGCCAGGAGGACCTGCCCTTCCCTTTCTTAATCGGCACTTAATCAGTGGTAATAGTTAAGAGGTGAAATCGCCCTCTTCCTCGAAAAAATGTTACCAATCCTTGTAACTGCAACCAAGACATATGCCAGCACCCTCGTATGTCCATCCCAATACCTTGCAACACCACTTTTTGTCTCAAAGCCGCCACCCACTGCCGGATGCGACCCTCTCCACACCTCTCCAGCAATCCTGTCTCCTTCCGTGTCCAGCATGCCCAACCTGAATTGCAAGCTTCGACCACCTGGCTCTCATCACCATCCACCCCCTTCATGTCCTTTAGCCCCCCAGCCCCGGGCGCAACCACAGCCCAACCCGCACCATGGAAGAGCACACCCTCCACTCCTGGTCTCCCTGGTCACGATCCATCCGTGTCCTTAATTATTTTCTTGCCTGTATTGTTGAGGGCAATTGTCTGCGCGGCACCCCCGCACCCATCACCCTCCCTTTGGCAGCTCCGCGCCTAGGCCTCCCCACTGTCCTGCCAAGCCACACCCTGTGCTCAACCCTCCCTGAGCCCCCAACAATTTGCCACCAGCCACCCTTTCCCTATCGCCCCCTCCCTTTGCCCGAACCCTCCCCTGTGCCCATCTATCCCAGACTTCGCACCTAACCTCCTCGTGTTATGTTGTTATGTTATGTTAAAAGTTTATTTGTAGAGCGCACAGCTACTCGATTGAGTGTCCCGGCACTGAAGCAGGATGAAGGCTCAGCCCGAAAAGGGAGCCAAGCACTGAGGTCTACCGCTGAAACAGCACGTTTTTAGAGATTTCCTGAACCCCAGGAGATCCTGAGTTGACCCCTTCCTTGCTGCCGTCGGCCATTGGCCGACGGCAGCACTACCTCCCGAGTGCTGCCGTCGGCCAATGGGCGACACGGCTCCACCCGTTTTTTAAAACGGCCGCACTGCGGCAAAATGGGGGCCGCGGTAAAGGGGTTAACATTAGATCGATAGGTAGATTGTTCCACAACTTGGCTGCTTGCACCTGGAAAGAGCGACCCCCGATACGTGCCCGAAAGTATCAGGGGGATCGAGCCAGTTGGAGTGCTGCTGACCTGAGGGCACGGTGAGGATGATAAAATTGAACTCTTTTTGTAATGTACCCAGCACCTAAGCCGTGAAGGGCCTTAAAAGCCAGGACCATGGCTTTAAAATGAATCCTCTGGCGGACAGGGAGCCAATGAAGAGAATTCAACTATGCAGCCATACGGGCTCTGGGACCCAACATGAGTATGGCTCTGGCTGCGGCATTCTGAGTCATCTGTAGTCTAGTCAGTAGATACTCAGGCAGACCCAGATAGAGTATATTCACGTAATCCAACCTGGAGATTATTAATGCCTGGACCACTGTTTTTCTCTGGGTGATAGATAAGAGGGCCAGGAATTGTTTCAGCATCTTAAGCAGGCCAAAACATGACCCAGTCACAGATTGGATCTGTGCCTGCATGGAGAGATTTTCATCGAGCTTCACCCCTAGATTTTTCACTGTCTATACAGGAGACAAGCGAGGGGACATGTCAGCCGGCCACCAACTGCGCCAGAGGTTGCTGGGGTGGTGCCTGAAGAAGATAATCTCCAATTTACCAGGATTGCATTTAAGCTGGTTGTGCTGGAGCCAGGAGAATACCTTTGTAAGACAGTTGTTAATCGTGTCGCCCTTGAAGTCCATGTCTTTGCTGCTGTTAAAGAGCAGTTGCGTATCGTCGGCATACAATACAATTTTTGCGCCGTGGTTTTCAGCCAGAGTTGCGAGGGGTGTCATGTACAGATTAAAGAGGATGGGGCTCAAAATAGAGCCTTGGGGCACACCCACCTCAAGGGGTGGGATCGGGGCAGCAAAAGGTGGAGCCCATACTGTTTGCTGGCGATTCTTTAAAAAGGAGGTGAACCAGTCGAGTACCGTACCCCCAAACCCGCTCTCCTGGAGACGCTACAGGAGGTGATCGTGGGGGATGGTATCAAACGCCGCTGATAAGTCGAGGAGCATCAGTATGGCTTTGCCACCTCTGTCCACTTCCTCTTTTATAGCTTCAGATACTTCCAGGAGTGCAGTCTCAGTACTGAAGTTGGCCCTGAACACGGACTGACTCTGGTGGAGTAAGGAGTTGGTTTCGATAAACTCTGTGGTGACCTTGTTCACCACTTTTTCCAGGGCTTTGGACATGAAGGGAAGCAGTGATATGGGTCTGTAGTTAGATGCTAGTTCAGGGTCCAGGGTAGGTTTCTTTAGGAGAGACAGGATTTTGGCCCTCTTCCATCTGTCAGGGATCTGGCCCGTCTTCAATTAGAGATTTAGGATCTGATTGAATGCTGGATTAATGATATCCGCGATAGATGCCAATGTGTGCGCAGGGCAAGGGTCAGAGGGAGAGCCGGATTTGAGGCCCTTCATGACTCCAAGAGTTTTTTCCATTGGGATCAGTGGAAACTGTTCAAAGAAGGACCCTTAATTTGATTTTTAGGAGGACTAGGCACTCCCTTGTCACTCTGAGCCAGCTTAATTCAGAAACTCTGTCCATCACCACCCCTTGTTGTTTAATTATTTTGTCCACCATAAGCGTGGAAGGGTATACTCAGACGTGAGTCCCTTGCTCATTGCACCATCAGGATTCAAGCAAGCCAGGCCGAAGACGGCTGTAATGCCAGAAACCGGTCCCCGGAAGCTTGTTTCCTTCCCAGTGAAAGAATTGGCTTGGTAGTTTGGTTTGCCCTGTTGCCATCATGCACTGGGACAGGAACAGACTAATTTGCATATAGCCAGGTTCTGAGCTGGGATGGTGCAGTGAGCTAAAAATCGCTGTTGGATCAAGCCCTGATCTCTTGACTGGGTGAGAGTATTCTGCTTAATTCAGAAACTCTGTCCATCACCACCCCTTGTTATTTAATTATTTTGTCCACCATAAGCGTGGAAGGGTATACTCAGACGTGAGTCCCTTGCTCATTGCACCATCAGGATTCAAGCAAGCCGGGCCGAAGACGGCTGTAATGCCAGAAACTGGTCCCCGGAAGCTTGTTTCCTTCCCAGTGAAAGAATTGGCTTGGTAGTTTGGTTTGCCCTGTTCCCATCATGCACAGGGACAGGAACAGACTAATTTGCATATAGCCAGGTTCTGAGCTGGGATGGTGCAGTGAGCTAGAAAATGGTGTTGGATCAAGCCCTGATCTCTTGACTGGGTGAGAGTATTCTGCTTAATTCAGAAACTCTGTCCATCACCACCCCTTGTTGTTTAATTATTTTGTCCACCATAAGCGTGGAAGGGTATACTCAGACGTGAGTCCCTTGCTCATTGCACCATCAGGATTCAAGCAAGCCGGGCCGAAGACGGCTGTAATGCCAGAAACCAGTCCCCGGAAGCTTGTTTCCTTCCCAGTGAAAGAATTGGCTTGGTAGTTTGGTTTGCCCTGTTCCCATCATGCACTGGGACAGGAACAGACTAATTTGCATATAGCCAGGTTCTGAGCTGGGATGGTGCAGTGAGCTAAAAAACGGTGTTGGATCAAGCCCTGATCTCTTGACTGGGTGAGAGTATTCTGCTTAATTCAGAAACTCTGTCCATCACCACCCCTTGTTGTTTAATTATTTTGTCCACCATAAGCGTGGAAGGGTATACTCAGACGTGAGTCCCTTGCTCATTGCACCATCAGGATTCAAGCAAGCTGGGCCGAAGACGGCTGTAATGCCAGAAACCGGTCCCCGGAAGCTTGTTTCCTTCCCAGTGAAAGAATTGGCTTGGTAGTTTGGTTTGCCCTGTTCCCATCATGCACTGGGACAGGAACAGACTAATTTGCATATAGCCCGGTTCTGAGCTGGAATGGTGCAGTGAGCTAAAAAACGGTGTTGGATCAAGCCCTGATCTCTTGACTGGGTGAGAGTATTCTGCTTAATTCAGAAACTCTGTCCATCACCACCCCTTGTTGTTTAATTAATGTGTGCGCAGGGCAAGGGTCAGAGGGAGAGCCGGATTTGAGGCCCTTCATGACTCCAAGAGTTTTTTCCATTGGGATCAGTGGAAACTGTTCAAAGAAGGACCCTTAATTTGATTTTTAGGAGGACTAGGCACTCCCTTGTCACTCTGAGCCAGAGGAGAGGTCAGGAAGGATTCCTGAATGCTTACGATTTTATCATGGAAATAGGACGCCATGCGACTCGTCAATGCCTCAGTGGGAGAAAAAGACTTGGCTACTACTGCCGGGGAGGAGAAATCGCTGACAATTTAAAAAATGTCCTTGTGTTATTTCGACGCACGTTCGATCTTGGCAGCTAAGAAAGTTTTTTTTGCCTCCAGGACTTGTTTGAAATAGGTCTTTAATGCCTGTTTGTATGTGATTTTATCATTAAGGTCAAAGTTTTTCCGCCAGACCCTTTCGAGATGCTTACATGATCTCTTACTTTCTTTGAGAGCAGTGTTGAACCAGGGGGCGGACAGGCTGGTCGTCTTACCAGAGTGAGAGGCAGTGGGGGCAAGTTCCCCAGCCCGGCACAAAAGCCTCATCGTGCTCGGCCTCATCCCCTCTGCTGCTACTAGTGTTGCCTGAGCACCATGACCACCCTGCCCCATTCTGACTCGTGCAACTGTCCCACAAGACGCCGTCTCGTCCTCACTGTGTACAAGACCTTTGTCACCATTAATTGCAAGCCCCCGCCCCCCCCACAAGCATCCGGGCGAAGCGGGGAGTGGAGGTCCATTGTGTAGCTCCGCGATGTCCTTGCCCGTGTGTGGCACGGGACCTCTTGCCCCTCAGACACCACCGCCATTCTAGCCGCAAAGAGCCTTGCATTTGCCCGTATGACGCTACAGGCAAACAAACCCACTCAACTATGGATGATGTGTCTTATATGCATCATGTGTTAGTGCTATAAACCAGTATGCTTTCAAATACCCCGCACAGTGTTCTGGAAGCTGCGGAAGAGCGAAAGAGAACAATTCTAGGTGCACTTTGAATGGAAAAGATTTGTATTAGGAAAGTGCAGCAATTCTGAACCATGAACATCATAGTACGCAATGTATTTTTTAAAATGTCAATCATCTGACGCTCTCTTCTCACACTAGCCCATACCTTTCCCCCAGGGGCTTGGGGAGCGGGCCACTGCCACCACGCCCCCGGGGCTGAAGAAGAGGATGCTCCAGTTTAGGGGGTGGGCCAGAGAACGAGAACAGCTGGAGTGTGCGGGACCCTGCCCTGAGCACCGGAGTGAGGCACCGGTGCAAGGAGCAGGGGATGCAACCGGGGGAAGCCTTCTTTGTCTCAGCTGGGGAAGGGGGGGGGAGGATCCAGCAGCAGTGGCGGCAGCCAGGGAGCGCATCGGCCGGGACAGGAGAGCCCGGGAGAGCCCAGGAGAGGAGGAGAGAAGTGAGAAGAGGGGTGGGGGAAGAGGAGGCGACGAGGATTAGGAAAAAAAAAGATAAACACGAAGAAACTAAGCCCCGTCCTTTTCAGACTGGGGGGGCGTGTTTTTCTTTCTCCCCTCTTCTCCATTGGCTGGAGTGTAAACAACTGGCATGTTCTTGACTTGATGTTTACCATTCCAGCCAATGGAGAAGAGGGTAGAACAAACCTAAAAAACACGCCCCCCAATCCAAAAAAGACGGGGCTTAGAGCGAGACAAAGACGTAACTGAGACCTCTTCTCCAATGGCTGGCCGCCGTTTAGGAGGCCAGCCAATGGAGAAGAGGGGAGGGGTTAACCCTCGCTACTCAGAGTCATTAAATCTAGCGAGCGAGACTGCGTATGTGCGCAGCCTACGCCGCGCAAGACCTAAAAAGGGCAAATCCATCCAGTAAACAAGCATGTAAGTAATTTGCTCTCCTAGATAACAGGACAGCATCATCCGCATAAAGTAAGACCGGCACTGGGCATGTCCCCTGACTGTGGCCAATCATTCCACTCGCTAATTAAAAACTTTTCAAGCCCATTATTATAAGAAGAAAATCAAAAAAAGTGCTATTATACTAGAGTCAGCTTTATTTTATCTGTACATTCCCCATTAGTGCCATGTCTAACAGTTGCAGTTATGTCTTCATATATTCTTTTTAAGAGAATGAAGGCTGGCTAAACCTTTATGTTTTCCATTAAGTGACACCGTTTTGAGAGATTCACAGAATCAAATGCACATGAGAGATCCATAAAACCCATGAGGACTGAACCTATCTTCGCCTTTGTATGTTTCCCTGTGATTAGTTGAAGGTTGAAACATTGTTCCACCATATCCAGGCCATATCTGTATCCATATTGGATTTCAGAAAAATAAATTCTCCTCTACTTATGTCTCTAACTTTGATAGCAAAATGTTACCAAATATCTTTACTGTTGCATCCAACAAGGAGCTTGGTCGATAACAACTGACGCAAACAGGAATAGTAATTGCTTCAGCCAAGTCTAGGGGTTGGAGTCTATAGTAGCAGCACGACATACATTTGTCAGCAATAGTGTTACACAGTGGAATGTTAGACTTTAAAAAATCAACTTGTCAAGAACGCATTACTTATTTCTTGAACCTGGATTGATTGAGCAAGCTGGTACTGCCCCTCCTTACTATCTACTAGATAATGAATCTCTGACTTAATTGTGACACATCATGTGTAAAAACATTTGATCAATAATCCATCCAGTCTCCTGCCGGAATCACTATATTGATACCTAATGAAGCCTTATCATTAAAGTAGAGGGCATATAACACCCTACCAAACAACCTCATGTCCTTATATTGACTTGCTGCCACCAGCCAATCCCAGGCCTTTTCTCTAATTTCTCTTTGTTGTTTTAATTGTTTCTCTATATTGATACCTGCATACCATCATTTCTTCCGTTGAGCGAGATAGTTTTTTAAAGCCATTTTCAGCTTTTTATGAGCATTTGAACCTGTATGATCAAACCACCCCATTCTTTGGTGCTAAGGGCAAAACTCCTTAACCGTTAGCATGGAGCTGGTAGTTTTACCTATTGATTGGAAGGCACATATAATGCCACAGGGATCACCCTTCCCATCAACACAAGTGTCAAATGTCCCATGCTCAACATTGAAGAGATTAGGCAAAAAACTAGTGGGATCAATTCTACCAATTTATTCTTTGGTCTTGGCTTTTCAAAAATACAATAGGTGGCCTTTCGGAGTACTTATTATTTTGGGGATGATGTAGATCTGGGGTCTCCCACCTTTTCAGTAATAAGAGCTACTTTTGTCCAATTAAAATTATCCTAAGCTACTAGTATTATAAGTGTTATAATAGTAACAACATCATTTTTCTACAATCATCAGCTTATGATTTCCTCAAATAAATCCATTTTCATCTTGAATACGCACTTTTCAATGTAGGTATACACATATTATTAAAAGCTTCATATTTATGAGGCCAGGCTGCAAACAGAAGAGCTACTTACAGGTGGCTGGTGAGATACTAGTAGCTCACAAACTACCTATTGGAGAAGCCTGATGTAGATCAATTAATAGTGTATTGTAATCACTGAATCATCTGGGAATCACTTTCAAATTTGATATAAGGGGACTTAAATGTAATGCAAATAAAATAAAATAAATAGTACTTCCTGAGCCTTTACACACAAAAGTCAGGGTATTTCTTTGCCAAAACTATCTCCTCTTGCCTGGCAAAGCTTAAATTATGCATCATCACTCACTAAGCTAGTTAAATATAACCCATAAGGTGTGTGAACAAAATGTACCGTTCCATCCCAACCATGTCTGTAAAACTACAAACTTTGTTGCTGGGAAGCCCACAAACATTTGCTTTAAAATTTCCCAACTAGAGCTTTGAAATTGGAGTTAGAGATTTTCCTAACTGTCTCTCCGATTCCTGTTCTAATTATTTCACTACAGGAGCTCAATTAGGTTCAAACATAAGGACAGATTTACAAGCCCCTTGCGCACCTTTGGAACCACTTTTCCCATGTTAAAAGTGACGCAAAAGTGGCGCAAGGGGATTGTAAATCTGCCCCATAGTGTTGTAAAAGAAAAACAGCATCGTTTTTCCTGACCTCTCAATAGTAAAAAGCAAATATGATAAAATTGAGATATATTTATAGGGCTTTTACAATTAAATTAGGGTAGTCTGCAGATGATAGCAAAGCTCCACCAAAACTAGTTGAAAATCCTTTTCACCCCACCTCCTGACAACAAATTATGTTAAAATCACTTATAGGGGGTGTGGCTTGAACGCCTACTATGATGGCACCTCCATAGAAGAGCTCCGCACCGCCACACACCCATCTGTCACTTAGACTCTCTCTCTGTGCGGAGGGGTAGGAGGGCGAGGAAATAAAGGAGATGACAAAGACAGTAGACCTCCCCGAGAACGGAATACAGCCACACAATGAAGAAATCGATGCAAGGAGTACAGGGCATGTTTCCCAGTGCATGTTACACAACGATCATGCCATTGGCTCTGGAGATACGGGTGATACCACAGGGTTTCAGGTACCTTTGGGTATTTATCATGGAAGATAGGGATCTAGCATATGATCTCAACCTCCATTTCCATCTTAAAAGTCTAGCTGGCAATGTTAAATTCAGAAACTCCCTCCCACTGTCCTTGCTGGGCCACTCAGCCATATTTAAGATTATCTCCTTGCCAAGTTTCCTATATCAACTCCAGAACTTCATGTTTCCTGTAAAGAAAAGCTTCTTCACCAGGGCGAATGCACTATTGCGCGAGCTCCTGTGGAGTGTGGGAATTCCCCGCATAGTCATAGCAAAATGCTGCAGGCCTGTTTTCAAGGGAGGTCCTGCCACTCTGGACCTACTGAGTGGCACATCTGTTAATATTCAACGGCTGGTGGTTTGAAGGGTTTGGGTACCTTCAACTGTGGAAGGATGGGTCCTGGGCTGTGACTGCCTCCCACGTCTGTTTTATGGTGGTACCGGGCTCAAGTGTTATGCCTGCCTCTACATGAGTATTACTGACCATATGAAAGGAGGCAACACAGCTGCAGGATGGGACACGGGTGAAGAACCGGGTTTTAGAACCCAGCAGCGCCAGGGATAACGCTTGATGTCTTCGGATTCCCCTGCCTCGGCAAACAGAGACACGGGACACTTCTTGATGACGTCAAAGACCGAAGTTTATTGGCTGCAACCAGGAACAGAGGTCTACGAAGCACAACACAGGTGGTTCGCTAGAGACTACACAAATTCAATGAGCGGAGCATGGTCTTTTATGCCAAAAATCACATTCCAGGCTAGCATCGTTTACATACAAACTGACCAATAAGAATGTGACATTTCAAAAGTAGTGCATGACGACAATCCCACTTTCCGTTGTCCAGCCCACCAGAAATGACCAAGCACATTCCAATATCCTGTTCGATCAGGCCGGACAAACCCATCATAAAACCTCAACCCAAATCAGTGATTAAGCCATAAAGGAAGGAACAGAAAAAGATGAGAAGCAAGATAGAAGGGTGGGTGCAGTGTACCATAAACTCAGCAATGTCCTGCTCTTTGATCTTTATCTGACCAGCAGCTTAACAAGGAACTGGCTCAGCGAGGTCAGCCTCGGGCAAGGGAGTCAGTTCGGCCAGGTCATGCAAGAGTCAGCTAAGGTGTACGTGTCCCAAGGACTCGTTCGGCCGCAGTCATCGGCCTATGTGAGGGCAACCACACAAAATGGCTGCCGTACACAAAATGGAACCCGAGGGTTCAAACGAAATCCCTGAATACGTAGTTTTCTCATTGATCGATTAAGACGAAAACACTCGTACACACCGCACTCGTGATTTGCGGTCCGCTGACATCAAAATCGTCTATATTCGACGACCTTTATTGAACGGGTTCAGAATCTACGAACCACGGACCCACGAACTAAGGAACCACAGACCCTCCTTTTGCCCTTACATAGGCAATAAACCCAAACCCATGTCAGTCTGAATCTAGGTCTATGTTCATCAGATCATCGACATGTTGCTGTAGCATCATCCTAGTACTTAGTACCTCTCCGGACAGGTCTCCTAGCACACGAAGTAGCACAGAGGCCACAAATAGCAGGAGCACACTGTACACAGAGACAGAACAGGAAAAGGATAGCTAAGATCATTCCAATGACCATCAGAATCTTCCATCCTGACGTGGATATCAATCCCCAAAACCATCCCATCAACGACCAATCTCCCTTGTCTATATGTACAGAGTCGGAGATCTTATGTAGTCTGGAAATGGCCTGGAAGACTGTCGGAGCGTTGTCTGGAATGAAAACGCAGCAGCTCGATCGAATCAGTTTACACACTCCACCTCTATCTGCAAGTATGACATCAAGAGCAACTCTACTCTGATTCTGGGACTGTCCCATGTCGTGACACTTGAGCTGTGGCAGGCGAGATCGGATACTGGAGCTGAATGAACTGCTGGTTCCGGATCAACACTCTCTCTCAGGTTCTCCTCTTCTCATCGCCTTCACCCCTGCATTCCCTCTTTCCTGCATCGTTGCCTGGACTTTGCAATTAGGCCTGAGGGCCCAATCCACAGGGGCAGAGAAGAAGGGGATTTGATGTGGGGGAAATGCTGTGTAAATGCTCCCTGACTCCGATGTCTTCCGGGCAGCTCTTGTCCTTGCAGCAAGGGTGGAGGCCCCCTGAAGTTTGCTGTGTGATCACGCCACAAGACCTCCCGCATTTCAGGGACCAGTGGGGGGGGGGGGGGGGGGGGGTGGAAGAGGAGGGACCTGACCTGTTCCTAAACAGCCCCCCTCTAAGTCCAAAAGTAAATGGAGAATGACAAGCACCCTTAGGGCCACCTGCTGAGCCGCAGAGAGGCACCGGTTGTGGTATTAAAATCCATCTCCCCAAGAAAGGAATGGGGCTACTTACTCAGGGCTCTCCCATACACTAGCTGTACATTGCCATGGCACGTGACAAACCCTCTGCACCCACTGCCTAGCAATAGATCAATAAGTTCACATAACAAACTGTGGCATTGGAGGAGGCTGGCGCCACAGAAGGTGAGTAGTCTTGGAAGTAAAATTCTGCTCCGCTTGCGGAGTTTGTGGAATTCAGCAACTCCACGGATAATACAGAGTTACAGATAAACTCTGCACTCCGCAACGCGCAGGGGGCTCAACAAGACAGTGGTTGGGAAAGGGGACAGGGCCTCAGCAACCCAGCTGTGGGGAACGTATTTGTCGCAACTAAAGGGGTTCTTGGCTACTAACAACCCTCAACAGCCATGGGGCCTTCATCCCCCAACCAGTAGTGGGCCAGGAGGCCCCTATGCAGAGCAGTTAAGAAAGGGTGTTGGGGCCTCCAACCACATCTCAGCAATCAGGCTGTGGGGGGACTTACGTTTCGCAACAATAGGAGTTCTTGGCCCCAATGACCCTCAGGAGCCGAGGGGACTTCATCCAGCAACCAGTGGTGGGACAGGAGGCCCCTGTGCAGATTGGTCGAGGAAGGGGGTGGGGCCTCCAACCACTTCTCATCAATCTGGCTGTGGGGGACTTAATTGTAGCGACAATAGGGGTTCTTGGCCCCCAACGACCCTCAGCAGCCAAGGGGACATTATCTCCCAACCAGTAGTGGACCAGGAGGCCCCTGCGCTGAGTAGTTGAGAAAGGGGACGGGGCCTCTGACCATGTCTCAGCAATCCGGCTGTGGGGGACTTACTCGTCACAACAATAGGGGTTCTTGGCCCCAAGTGAACCCTCAGCAGCCAAGGTAACTTCATCCCCCAATCACTAGTGGGCCAGCAGGCCCCTGTGCAGAATGGTTGAGGAAGGGGGCGGGGCCTCCGGCCACATCTCAGCAATCCTGCTGTGGGGGACTTTCTTGTCACAACAATAGGGGTTCTTAGCCCCCAGCGACCCTCAGCAGCGAAGGGGAAATCATTTGGGGTGGATGAGCAAAACTCCGGCTTCTCACAGAACTCTGTGGAATTTGGCAGAGTTTTTGGCAACTCTGTGGAATTCCACAGAGTGAAACTCCTCGAGCTCCTCCCAGGCCTAGAGGTGAGGTAGCTAGTCCAGAGGGCCTCCTGACAGCATCTGTCTTCCAGGCCATACAAGCCCTCAAGGTGACGATGGAGGGCAAAATGGGGGAACTGAAAGTGGACTTATCACTAATTAGACAGGACCTGTGGAACACAGCGGACAGAGTCACAGATTTGGAAGGAAATGTTTCTGAAACTGAAGATACCGTCAAAATGCATGAATCCCGTCTAGCAGCCCAGCAAAAACTAGTCTGTCAGTTGAAGATGAGAGTGGAGGATGCAAAAGGAAGGTCCTGACACAACAATCGATGAAACATGGGTATCCCCCAAGGGGCACGGGGGCCATTCTAACTACCTTCATCTCATACTGGCTGAGGAACTGGGTGCGGTCTTCGGAGGTCTCCTCTTGCTTTCTAATACAGAGAGTGCACAGGGCCCTTCTGGCCAAGACCCCAGTGGTTCCCCACCGCAACCCTTCATTGCCCCCTTCATCAATTATGCACGATTCCCTTGGCACAGTAACTTATCAGTCCTCCCCGATAATGATATTCCCGGACTACACCTTGAAGGTACAGCAGCAACAGAGATCATTCCAGAAGGTGAATCAGAAACTGCAGGCCCTGAACATTCGCTTTATGCTTATTTTCCCTGCCGAACTGAAAGTAATCTATCAGGACAAAACCTTGCTTTTTGACACACCAAAGGCAGCAGGCAACAGAGGAAAAGCCCAAACTACAGAACTGTGGACTGTCTCTGTGCAGAGGGGTGGAAGGGAGAGGAAACAAAGGCGATGACAGAGACAGTAAACCTCCCCGAGAACCGAGTATAGCCACACAATGAAGAAACCGATGCAAGGAGTACAGGGCATGTTTCCCAGTGCATGTTACACATCGATCATGTCATTGGCTCTGGAGATTCGGGTGATCCCACAGGGTTTCAGGTACCTTTGGGTATTTATCATGGAAGATAGGGATCTAGCATTTGATCTCAACCTCCATTTCCATCTTAAAAGTCTAGCTGGGCATGTTAAATTCGAACACTCCCTCCCACTGTCCTTGCTGGGCCGCTCAACCATATTTAAGATAATCTCCTTGCCAAGTTTCCTATATCAACTCCAGAACTTCATGTTTCCTTTAAAGAAAAGCTTCTTCACCAGGGCGAATGCACTATAGCGCGAGCTCCTGTGGAGTGTGGGAATTCCCCGCATAGCCATAGCAAAATGCTGCAGGCCTGTTTTCAAGGGCGGTCCTGCCACTCTGGACCTACTGAGTGGCACATCTGTTAATATTCAACGACTGGTAGTTTGAAGGGTTTGGGCACCTTACACTGTGGAAGGATGGGTCCTGGGCTGTGACTGCCTCCCACATCTGTTTTATGGTGGCACCGGGCCAAGCATTATGCCTGCCTCTACATGAGTGGTACTGACCATATGAAAGGAGGCAACAAACGCTGCAGGATGGGACAAGAGGCTGATATTGGAGACCCCATTGTGGAGGGGGACCAGGCTTTCTCAGGTATCAGTGGGATGTAATTGGCATCACAACGCTTGGGTATGCCCTCTTCCATAGGTCCTTCAAGGCTATCTCTTAGCTGCAAATGGAATACCAAATGCACTGCTCCCAGTTTTTCTGTTATCTTTAGTTGCAACACACCCTCCTTCCCTACCTACCCGCAGACACTGAAATACTAGCTTATTCACCATAGGAGTAAAAAATCCTACTGACCAATATCAAAACACAGAAGCTATTGGTTCTCTTTCAAACACTGCTACATCAACAGCTAGACCCCATGATACCAGTGAGAGAGGCCTGGTCCTGAGGGATCACTGACATAATATAGAATGACAAAATATAGACTTACCAAAATATAGTCACCAAAATATAGAATGCCAAAATATCGAATTCCTATCTACAAACAGGTAAGTACAAAAATATCGAATCCAAAATATAGTCTGTAAACAATATAGTCAGTCAAAATATCGAATTTTTTTAAATGTCTTAAAAGTAATTTAAAATTAATGAAATAATAAATATAATTAACTAAAACATACTTAAAAATACTCAAATAACCTTAAAATTAAGATATAATTAATTTAAGTTATTAATAAAAAATGTACAATATTTTACCGTAGGATAGCAGGAGGGTAACATTTAATATTACCACTCCAGTGAGTGCAACAGTAGGGAAAGCGTTGGATAGCGTAGGGGTAAAAAATACTATTCCCACTCCAGTGAGTGCAACAGTAGGGAAAGCGTTGGATAGCGTAGGGGTAAAAAATACTATTCCCACTCCAGAGTACAACAGTAGGGAAAGCGTTGGATAGCGTAGGGGTAAAAATTACTATTCCCACTCCAGAGAGTGCAACAGTAGGGAAAGCGTTGGATAGCGTAGGGGTAAAAAATACTATTCCCACTCCAGTGAGTGCAACAGTAGGGAAAGCGTTGGATAGCGTAAGGGTAAAAATGACTATTCCCACTCCAGAGAGTGCAACAGTAGGGAAAGCGTTGGATAGCGGGAGGGTAAAAAATACTATTCCCACTCCAGTGAGTGCAACAGTAGGGAAAGCGTTGGATAGTGTAGGGGTAAAAAATACTATTCCCACTCCAGAGAGTGCAACAATAGGAAAGCGTTGGATAGCGTAGGGGTAAAAATTACTATTCCCACTCCAGAGAGTGCAACAGTAGGGAAAGCGTTGGATAGAATAAGGGTATAAATTACTGTTCCCACTCCAGAGAGTGCAACAGTAGGGAAAGTGTTGGATAGAGGGAGGGTAAAGATTACTATTCCAACTCCAGAGCGTGCAACAGTAGGGAAAGCGTTGGATAGCGTAGGGGTAAGAATTACTATTCCCACTCCAGAGAGTGCAACAGTAGGGAAAGCGTTGGATATTGGAAGGGTAAAAATTACAATTTCCACTCCAGAGAGTACAACAGTAGGGAAAGCATTGGATAGCGTAGGGGTAAAAATTACTATTCCCACTCCAGAGAGTGCAACAGTAGGGAAAGCGTTGGATAGCGTAGGAGTAAAAAATACTATTCCCACTCCAGAGAGTGCAACAGTAGGGAAAGCGTTGGATAGCGGGAGTGTGAAAATTACTATTCCCACTCCAGATAGTGCAACAGTAGGGAAAGCTTTGGATAGCGTAGGGGTAAAAATTACTATTCCCACTCCAGAGAGTGCAACAGTAGGGAAAGCGTTGGATAGCGGAGGGGTAAAACATACTATTCCCACTCCAGAGAGTGCAACAGTAGGGAAAGCGTTGGATAGCGGGAGGGTGAAAATTACTATTCCCACTCCAGTGAGTTTAACAGTAGGGAAAGTAATGATTTAATATATTATTAAAAATAAATTAAATATCAATACCAATAAAACATTAATTGAAATTAATAACCAATGTAATATTATGTAATAATTAATTAGAAATACAACTTCATATTAGTTATTACAAATTAATAACCTATTCATAAATATTTAACAACTAATTAATTTTCAATAACAAAAACTAATTAATAATAAAAATTAATACCAATTAAAAATTAACAGTAAATTAATTATCAATACACAAAAAGTATTTTTAATATGTAATTAATTACAATTACATTACTTTCCACCCTATTCCCCTATAAACCCACATCCCACTACAGAAAATACATTAATACAATTATCATAATTATCAAATATTTAATTAATACAAAATAATTACCAATGAATAAAAATGAATTGCCAATTAATAGAAATTGATTACCAATTAAAAATTAATTAACAATAAATTTAAAGTCAATACCAATAAATGAAAAAAATTATTTACTTAATTACAATTAAATTACTTCCCACCCTATTCCCCTATAAACCCACAACCCGCTACAGAAAATAAATTTTGAAAATTAACATAATTAACAATCAATCAATTAATAAAAATTAATTACCAATTAAAAAATAACAATAAATTCAAAATGAATACCAATAAATAAATAAAAATATTTAATTAATTACAATTAAATTACTTCCCACCCTATTCCCCTATAAACCCACAACCCGCTACAGAATCAAATTACGCGAAAATTAAATAACATAAAATTCATTACTTAAAATACATTAAGCATACATTACAATAATTAATATACACTTTTCACACATATACTAACATACAAAACACTTTAAAAAAATTGATATTATTAAAAAATCGATATATTTAATGCCTATATTGTATACTTCGATATTTTGACTTCTATATTTTGAAAATCGATATTACTTACCTTAAATTCGATATTTTTAACCACTATATTGTGTCCATTCGATATTTTGTCCATTCTATATTTTTACTTCGATAATATGTCCATTCTATATTTTGGAATAGATATTATGACTGTTTACCGGTCCGGAGATCTAAGTCAGATCGATGACAAAGACTGGAGGAAGGCCACGGCAGCCAGAATGGAAGCTATAGATGCAGCTCAATTCTGCCCTATATAACTTAAAATACTTCACTGCACATACCTCACTTGGACAAGGTTGTTCCATGGGATTGACAAACTCCGGTACTTGCCTGTGCTGCAATGAAGCTGATGGAGATTTATTGCACACCTTCTGGAGCTGTCCTGTCCTATCTCACTTTTGGAAGGAAGTATTTGGGATCCTGGGGATGGAGTTGGGTTGGAGGATCCCTAGGGAGCCGAAATTGATCCTGCTACACATTACTGAGGAGGCAGAAGGCAATAGGTGCCAGAGGACGCTGCTCTGGTTTGGATTGCTGGTGGCAAATCAAGACATCGCAAAAGCATGGACCTGAAATGCCCGGTATATCAGGCAAGAGGGCGCTCCCATAAAAATGTTAAAATCTTGGAAAACGGGTCAAACCACCACGGAGCTGTTCTAGAACCCTGTCCAGCTAGGCCTTGGCTAATAGACATTGAGATACAAACCATTGAGCCAACAACAAGCTAAGACTCAATAGAGGGTTACTCTGGTTTTGTGATTTGCCAGCCTCTTTAAGAAACAATGTCATCTGGGTTATGGTCCTCCGGGTCCCTGCGATATGGAATGACAGTTTTGAGTGCCATTGTTAGGAGATGAGGTTGAACTATTGTCATTATGTATATATGTAGTTGTTTTGTGTGAGTATTGTCTTTTGTTCTGCTTTGTTTGAGTAAATATTAAAAAAACAATAAAAAAGTTCATCAGAAAAAAATCACTTATAAATGCTATGCAATCCTGATTATCTAATTTTACATGTATACCTGCAACATTCCAGGACACTTATTTACTAATATGCTGAGATGCAGGGCCAGATGTATGACCATTTCCTTTTGTGACTCGCAATTTGCAATTTGAGCGACTAGCAATTTGCGAGTCGCAAATGGAAATAGGCGAATGTGTCTCAGACACATTTTACGATTTCCATTGGGGTTGCAAATTACCTGCCTCATCAATATTCATGAGACAGGTCGCAATTTGCGACCCATTTGGAATGAGCAATAACACGGGAATAATAGCCTTCTTGGGACAGCAGATTACCATGTCTGCGTTTACTTTCAAATAAAGCTACTTTTTTTTTAATGCACCCCTTTATACTTAATGGAAAACAGGATGCGCTTCAAAAATAAAAAGGAAACGTTTCAGTTTCAGTTTTTAACAGCAGAGTGGTCCGTGGGACCACTGCCTGCTCTTAAAAACACTTTATCTGCCAATCTTAAAGGGGTAGGGGTCCCTTGGGGTCCCCTTCCTGTTTGTGACTGGCTTACTACCAAATTGAAATTTGTGGTAAATGCAATTGATTTTCAACCGCATCTGCCATCACAAATAATCTTACATCCCCCTGTGACTCGCAATTAGGACGGGACGCCCATGGCACACCCCTTCCTAATATTGACTCACAAAACCTATTTTGCGAGTCTATAACAGTTACTGACTCACAAAATAGGTTTGGTACATGCTGCAACTCTTTCTTGTGGTTGCAAAGTGGCCTATTTCCCGTCTGCGACCACTAATAACAGTCGTACATATGGCCCTAAATGATTGGGATCCCCTTTCTGTTTAGGGCTAGAGTTAACGTGTATGCATATCCCACTTCTCCTCTTCAGGTGAATTTAGACTCTCAGTCCTACTACTTGCATATGAGATGTGTCAAACATTCTCTACCAAATTTTAAAGGGGATCAAAGCTATTGCTAGCAGGAAAGTTGGCATATGCATTTGTATTTGTCATCTCCACAGAATTTGGTTTGGTTATCTGTATGGGGATGCGCAGTTGATAAGGGGGTCTATAATAGTAACCAAATGACATGACTTTAATATGAGTCTAAGAGCCAGGTTTGCCGCCATTTTCACTCTTTTACAGTTCACAACACAGTCCCCACTAAACAACTTCTCCCTGTTCGCAATGCTTGAAATTCTCCTGACCATGTTAATATCATTACAAAGATCACTAGCCAACCTGAATCCTTGATGAACCAATGGGTATTAATAGTTATTAATTTATTATTAATATTTATGTTACAAATGAATCTTTCTGCATTGTCACTGCAAGTGGGGCTTTTTGTTGTGTAATTCCACATCAATTTATAGTGGCAGCCCATTCACTGATTCTCTTCTTCCCTTTAGCGCAAAATATATTTGGGTGTTGGGGTGGACCTTGACTGTGCACTCTGAGAAGGTCTGTGTAATGAGTGAACTTGAGTGATACAGCTACTATCTACAAATGGACATATTCTGTAATCTACACTGCTCACCTGTTTCTGGGATTTTTGTATCTCTAGCATGATTCTAGATCTCTATTATTGATAATTCTTTGTAGCGCTCGTTGGGAACATCCTCATTTCTTATTTCATTACAAACTGCAGCTTTAGGAAGGTAGTAGTTAAAATAACTAATGGGATTTGGGGGGATGGGACAAATGAGTTCTGTTTTAAGGCCAGGATGTCACCTCAAAGTCATACAGAGAAAGGAGGCTGGAGCCTTTATTTTTCTTCCTAAGATTTCTTGGAGGCAATAACCTGCTTTCAGGTCGAAGAAACAAAACAATGGTTGAAGCAGGCCTGACTAATCTTCCATTTACACCATGCCTATACAACACCTTACACAATGAATAGAATGGATCCCTCTAGAGGGGCTAAATGGGTGCGCTGTGGGGAGGTAGGTGCCACTCTTTTGCATTTGGCCTAGGAGTGCATTGAGGCCCAAACCTTCTGGGGACAGGTGTCACCAAAGATTGAGGATGTCACTGGAGTAGTGATCCCTCTAACACTGCTCGTCTGCCAGCTGGGCGTGGTGGATAGACCCAGAGGGTACAAAATCCCCTCCAGGCTTGCCCAACTAGCTCGTCTTCTGGGAAAACGTCACGTAGCCATTGACTGGTTAGGCACCAGTGTGCCGCTGGTAGCTTAGTGGATGAGAGTCTTAAGGGAATGTGGGGTGGCAGAGGAACACCACATATGTTTGCCTCCCACTGATGAGAAGGCATTGGAAGAGATAAAACTATGGGCCCAATTGCTTGAACACTTTGATGAAGAGGGGAAATCTAGCACAGGGAGCAGCTCTGAAGATGATTGTCCTGGCTGAGGCATATGATAATGTGTATATGGCAACCAAGATACTTTCTGCTCTGCTCATTTGTTGATGTTTTCTGCTCAAAAACTTGGTTCATTTAACAGGAGGAACTTTCTACTGTCTGGAACTCTCTGACGCTATGAAGGTTACCTTTCGGGAATATACCCAGTTCTGTAGTTGACTATGCCTCGTATATCTTGGAACCTTATGTGTGGCCCTGAAACTCTGGCACTGTTTATTCATTATTGTTTTTATTGCTTCTTAAAACCAGTTAAACACATTTTTTCTTTTTATTGCTGTTTTAAAAAAAATAGAACTTAGAGGTATATTAGCATTGATCTCACCTCTTGTAGACATATACATTTTGATGTCCAGCACAGTTTGTAAGATATATTTTTATATAAATGTGTTTCTTTATTTTATAGGAATCAATGGAAACATCAAACATGATAATGTCTGCTTTAGGTATTTAAATAATAATATCATACGTTCCAGTGTGATTGGTGATACACCAGGTGTAAAGGTTAAATGTAATCAATCAGAAAAGGCAGGTAAGCTCATTTTTAATGATGCAATCATATCACAACCATATAAAATAGTTTATTTAACTGTTCATTGTGGATGTTCTAGTTTAGTTGCTCTTATGAGAACCCGTTGAATGGTCATGCTCTTTCTTTGCTATTTTACAAATTATGCAAATACAGAAAGTTTCTATGCATAGGCAGTTTTCAAAAATCATCTAAGAAATCCTTTATTCTCTTCTCAAAACTTGTTAAAGAAAATGGCATTGAGAGAAATGACTTGCCCCATAACAGCTCCCTCTTTGTTATCAATGCCTTTTCACCAACAGACATACATTTTTCTTCATGTCAAGTTTGAGGGGTTAAATTATTACAAATATAAGGGAAAGATCAAGGTAGATCTCTGTTCCCTCATCAGAAAGTTTGTTTTATTCTGTGTTAACTGACATCTCCATGGATGGTGTGTTTAATAAGTGACTGGATTTTCTGAATTGCATAATACTTCATTTAGAGAAGCTTAATACACTGATTTCTAATAGACTTCAATGCATGTTTTCTTCTGTTTCATGTATAGATCATAAAGAGTTAGAGACTGAAATAGTCTCATCCTTTACTATGGAATGTAATTTACGCACTCCAACATATGATTTTGATGAAGAGGCTTAGGAGGAATTACAAACATCTGGGTATTAGACTGAATATGCAGATGAAAGAGAAAATAGTTTTGATCCAGAAGACAATGAAATGGGTTTTGAAGCACAAGTCTTTACAGAGAACATTGTAAACAATATAACTATTGTAATTGAGGATGGAAATAACATTTCTGAAGAGCATGAAATCCAAGAAGACAATTTTTCATTTACTTTTCACGACACACTGTGCAAGCTGTCCTACTGCTTATCATTTGCTTTGGGGTTGGATTTAGAATTTCTAATGAGGCACTAGGGGCACTAATGGACGTAATCTGCTGCATTTTACCAGTGCCTAATAAAATGATTAACTCGTTATTCAAACTTAAGATGTTTATAAAAATAATATATCACTATTCCTCAGATAAAAAACAACTGTTCCTCTTGTTATGAATGCATCAGTGATAATGCAAAGATATGCAGTAGCACCCACTGTCTAAAGGATCTTACAGAGCCTGGTGCTGTTTGTCTTTGGTCAACAATCCATAATTGAACAGTTAAATACTATGTTTAGGAAGAGAGATTTTACAGAGGAAGTGCGAACACACAGATATGAACACTACAAACAGAATGGAAACTCTGTAATGGGTGATGTTTATGATGGAATTTGATATAAAAGATTTTTGATAAGGCAATAGTAATTATGAAAAACAATATCTCTTTTGTTTTAAAAATAGATGGAGTGATCATTTTTAAAAGTAGCAAACTAAATATCTGGCCTGCGTATTTGATGATTAATGAGCTCTCTGTAACAAATCGCAAAGCAAAAGAAAACAGGCTTGTCTGAGGAATTTGGATTGGGCAAAGAAAACCATATATGTGGACATCCCTACATCCTTTAACTGAGGAATTGAGTGGGTTGGAAAATTGAGTTATGTTCACATGTCACATAGGTTCTTCTTTTGTATGTTGTGCTGCACTACTTTCAAGCACTTGTAATCTATCAGCTTGTTGTTTGGTGGCCAACAGTAAGCAGTTCAATCGGAAATTTAACTGTTGGTCTTGTTTACATCCATATACGACTTCAAGATCGGAAACAGGGCATTGCCATGTGTTTCCTTACAATGATGATGATCCTAAAGGACCACCCCAAACAACAGAACATTTGCATAATTATATAAATTAAACATTGGCTATAATACAACTGGGTGAACATGAATATTCAGTTCATGGTGTGAAGGGCCCTGTCCGGTTTCTATCCCTTACCCTTTTACTATGTATTATGGGATTCTGTTTAGATTATATGCATACGGTTTGCGCTGGTGAAATGAAATTAATGCTTACATTATGGTTCAGGAAGCAATACAAGATGTCATGCTTTACAGCATGTTCTTACGGAGACCTTGTTAGCAAGAGATTACAGGCTATCAAGCCCCCACTTAACATATCAAGACCTCCTCGTAGCTTTGAAGATGTCCATTTATGGAAATTCTCCGAATACAGAAACATTTTGCTCTTCTGGGGAATTCTGGTACTAGCACATGCATTAGTGTATCAGTTATTTATAAATGTTTGTCTCTTCGCAAAAGGAATATATTTACTTAATAAAGAAAGCCTAACGTTTTCAGACATCAACCTAGCAGAGACTTGCTTGCTCACTTTTGTCAAATCTTTTGGAGACCTGTATGAACAAAGGTTCATGACCATGATTATTCATCAGTTAGTATATCTTTCAGACTGTGTACGCTATAATGGGCCATTCTTTTCAAATAACTGTTTTAATTTTGAAGACCTAAATGGCTACGTAGTGTACTACATCTCTGGAACACAAAATTATGTAGCATCATTTGATAAAATTCGTTTGAGGAAGGGTTATTGCTATGTGTTTGCAGCAAACTACAACAAGCTCGACAGAAGGGACCAAAATACAATGAAATATTTAGAAAATTCAGAGATGCAGTATGGAAAAGTTGAAAAATGAATCCAGGTCCTAGGAATAAATAGTAAAACCCACAACATGGCACTATTAAATACGACGCATTGTATAAACACATATTCCAGTGACTGCAATGTCCATCTAGTTAATCCAAGTTGGAACCAGACAATAGCAGTGTATATTTCAGAAATAGTAGAAAGTTGCTGCTTTGTTTGTACCGGGAAATAGTCATTTGTATGTGAATTCCCAAATCACTATGAGAGAGATAAGTGGATGCTGTTGTATTAGCAGTACCACAACATGATATAGAAGCCACTTTCTCCTCATAGCGGATTGAACTACATTGACTGTTTTGTAACTCAGGAGTTAATTTACCAGCCCATTGCGCTGCTGTTGTGTCACTTTTTTTGACGTAACTGTGGCGCAATGGGCTTGCCGATATTTACAAGGCCACGTAAAGTTTTTGATGGCCCTGTAAATATGGGTCCATTTCACACATTACTCTATGTGAAAGGGGGGTTCCTTGGGTGCTGCTGTGGGTGTTCCCACGCAACATCCACGGAACTTGATGCATTCCCAGATTTACAACATTTTGTAAAACTGGGAATGTGTCAGAATTCTACGCCTCCTCAGGAGGGGCATAGGAATGGTGCAATGAGGAGAAAAACTTTTATTTCTCCTTTTTTTCCTCTTTCTATGCATGTTGCATTCTGCAGCACACATAGAAAGAGGAAAATGCCATTTATGATTGTTTTTGTGCAGGAAGGTGGCCTTCCTGCACAAAAACATTCATCCCCGCAGCGATGGCACCCTTGCGAAATGACGCAATGGCGCCTGCACTGGTGCATGGCAGACAGTTGTGCATCATGCAGGGGAAACCACAGGGATGCATCGTATCGTTGTTAATACAGTGCATCCCTGTGCTTTGAAAATGATGCAGCACTGCACAGCAAAATGACTTTCAGAGCCGTGCTGCATCTTTTTCTTGTAGATGAGGTCCTCTGTATGTAGTCAACTGGAGTTTTGCAATTGTTCCATTGCAAGTCATTTCGATGTACTTGATTTAAAACAATAATGCTCTTCGGTTAAGTAATCACTATTTGCCAGCCTTGCAATGCTTTCAACTCCATATGGTCTTGATTTGGATTGCCCTTGTGGTACCCTTCACCTAAATCTACATGCCCAGATCTTTATAGGGTCTATTTCATAGATCATTTTCAGCAGGTTTGAACCCTTATCTGGGGTTTATGACTTATTCCACCATGTAATCACTAGGAAATGTTAAATCAACATCACGTTTAATTGCAACCCCCTCCCCCACTCCAAACAAGAAATTACCAGGACACCTGTATTAAGGCCTATGTGTTTACTTTTACAAACGTTTTTCTAAATGCATTTTAAATTATGTGTACAAGCTCATTTTCACCACCTATACTTTTGAAATTCACATTGTTGTGTGTATCATCAAATTCTGATTTATTCTTAATTAAATTATATTTCTGAAAACCATTTCGTCTAATGTTTTCATTGCCAAATGAAGCTTGGCTTTTATGCGTCTCAGTCATTGTATGAGTAAATTGTTCTTTGTGCTAATACTCAATGCATAATTTTACCTTATTGTACAATTTTTATCTCACTATTGAAGATACACCAAATAGACATATGACAAAATGGTCATACGTGCTGGAATAACACTTTGACAATGTATTTGTAGTAATATATTAATTGAGGCAGTTGTGAGCTAAGAAAGTAGACATTGATTGTGGTTTCTGCCTACCTTCACTTACAATTGCTATTGTGTAATTAGGAAGCATCTAAAAGTGTACTAGTTTATTTGTTAATATTGTGATATATTATTGTGCTAGCCATATCATTTGGTTTAGCTTTAAAAGTTTGGACAAAAAGGTTTTGCACATACATCTTTTTAATAGTTCAATAGTAAACACATAATGCATAATAAGGTTCATGTTCGTACCAATTTCTGCTATTATCATCGATTCAGCAATCCTTGAATAGAATAATGTGATTAGTAGTCTAGTAATATTCATTACAGTCCAGTAGTATTCAAATCGTTTGTATTCACTCAATGTTCTGCATTGTAAATGAAGACTATACGATTAGCAAATAAGTAACTTCTTAGTATTCTGTTAGGGTTTACTCACATTTCAGTAGTCTTCATACACTAGTCTTCACAAAAAGAATACTGCTGCATACTACAATTGAAATAAAATAGTCTTTGAATGCTATAAAAAGACAGGTTAACCACTAAATGTAGTGTTCAACTTCGGTAAGGTATGTTCCTCGATTCTTGCCAGTTTTCTGTCTGATTTTCTGTTCATGGTGTGGCTCTTCCCAGAACTACTACATAGGGCGTGCAATCTGGAGGTATTTGTAAATAATAATTTCTCCCCATTTGGGAAGCAAAGGTTGAACTTTTGAAATTCTTCTTTTCACAATATTAAAAGTAAAAGCTGTCCTGGTGGAATTTTCATCTAAATTTAATGAAGGCATCGAACACCACTCCTATGCCATAACCCCGACAGTAGTTTAGTGGTCATATCCTACCAAACAATGGACAACTGATCAATTCACGGCTTTCTCCAACACTGTCAGAGTTTATTAATATATTCTTTTGCCCAATAGGTTTGTTTACTACATCCTCTTGCTTCAATAATTTTAGGAAATTGGTCTCAAGTCTTTGGGTTTTTCCTTTAATTGGGAAAACAGTCTTGATACCAGTTCTTCAACTTTAAGCATAGATTCTGAGAGGAGAGTTATTAGTTTTTGTGCTATAGATTCTAAATTACTAAGCTTAGTCATTGGTAGAATAGCATTCCAAGTCAAGTGGGACTCGCCTTGGGCTATATATTTTGAGGTCAAATTAGTATTCTTCCCCAACGTATCTTTTACTATTTCTTTTTTTTTCTTCATTCACAGAGAGTGTGTCTCAGCTCGAAACAGATCTATTTCGGTATTAACTGGGAGCTCGTTGGTATTTACACATGGATTACATGTGTTACAGTTCGAAGTAGCAATTGGACTTCTAGTACTAACAACATCCCCCAATCATACACTATACACTATTGCACCTTCGGGTGGACAACTAACACCAGCTGTACTGATATGATAGGGATTTGTGTCATTGCATATCTTCTGATGGACAGTAGAAAGTCTTTCCTACACTCACCTAATTTCTGTTGTAATTACATCTATCCCATTTGTAATGTATGAGGAGATGGAGGATGCTGAAAGCATTGCCTTATCTTCCTGACCTTTGGGTGCCACAGCGGCTTTTTTCTTACCCATCTGTTTTTTTTCAAGACATTCAAGGCTTCAAATACTTTATTAATACTTCCTTCCAGCTATCAAGATTGAGAGGCCAAGAGCCTCTTTCGGGCTCTGACTGGCTCAGATGGTCCCGTCTTGGCCTAGTTTTGAGCCAGGTGCAACCCAGGTGCATTCTGTGTGCCCCGCCTCCATCTGTTTGGGCTGTTGAATTCTAGACCCATAAGTCCAGGGCCACATTCACACCTGCAGCAATAGCAGGGACATCTTAAGGATTTTTGGAGGCCCTGTGCCAAACATACTTTGGGGGGACAGGTTCAAAATAGCTTTACATTTTAGATCCCAATTTCAGCTATTTCATGCTGTCTTTGGCAGGCCACTAACAGAGGACAGGCACACTCCTTCAAATTCTAAATGTATCTACATCTAATATTCAGGGATTGTGGTGTGTGTTTTCAATATTGTAGCACAACAGCTTCTCACTAATGTTACTGCAAATAATCTCTGTGACACCCTCCTATTTCTCATATGTAGGTTATGATGGTGAGGTGCACTTTAGGCCCACATGAAGCAGGCATCTTGTGATGGGATCTCGAGAGCAGTTCGCAATATGTAGCTGCTCCTTTTTTCTATGTAACTCTCAAATAGAAGGATCACACTTCAAAGAAGCTCCTTTAATTTGTTACAACACACAACATCTTCAAGGCTGTGTAACTTCTTGCTCAAGGTTTAGCTCATTGCCGCTTGTTGCATTATGCAGCACACCAAAACATTAAGGGGCAGATTTACAAGCCCCTTGCAACACATTTGCCTCGCCATTGCGTTACTTTTTGTAATGCAGCAGTGGCGTAATCAGTTCGCCACGTTGTGGTCCATTAACAGGGTGGGCGTTCCCACACAGGAAAGCCTTGTTGAGATGATGCAGTAAAATCTACAAGATTTCACTGCGCCACTTTTAGGACGCCACTGTGTCAAAACCTTATGCCTGCTTGGAGCAAGCGTAAAGAGTGATGCAGTGTATTAGGAATAGACGTCCCCATGCATTGCCGGAATTGAGTCATGCTTGCGACACGACTCCAGCAATGCATGACTTTTGCGCCGCCAGATGCGTCCAAATTTCGGACACATCTGTCAATCCTTGCCCCATGGTACACCATATTGTAAATACGGCGCATCTATGGTGGTGCAAGGGGCTCGCATGCAGGCGCAGGGAAACTGATGATTCTATACAGAGGCATCAGTTTCTTTTAAATAAGCCCCTTAGGTTCAACACGTTACGTTTATTCCAACATAATAACCTGGAGACAAGCGACATAGAAGCTCTTCAGAGCTGTACCAAGCAACCATCATTTGTTCTCTTCTCTAGGCCCTCAAGAGGCTGCATTCTATTCTGGGACAAGAGAACAGTTGCTGTGCACAAGTTGAACAAACACAACAGCCTTATATTAAAACATTCTCCAGGACATCTTTCAGCTTCCACCACAGCTTTGATTGTATGTTGCTCTGGTTCACATCCATCCAACCAATCAAATTACAGTTTAGTATTCCAATAATTCATTAGAGGACACACTAAGACAGCTGCAATGTGGCGTGACATGGATTAATTTTGCTGTAACCCTTACATGCCTTACTCGCTCTATGAACTCCTCATGTCCAATCTCCATACAAGTCCTTTGGGGTGGGCAAACCTTTCACACAGTCGGGCATATTTACAAGGACATTACGCCACAGGAGTGTCACATTTTATGACGCACCGGTGGCGCAATGCCCTGCTCCATATTTACAGTGTGATGCTAAGCCACTTTGCGTGGATTAACACCGCATTGTAAATATCATTCTCTTTAACACAGTTTTGTGAGTGAAACTGGCACGTAATAGGTGTTGCTGTGGGCGTTCCACCACAACGCCCATTGCTTTTTGACGTTGCCCAGTTTTACAAGGGCCTGTAAATCTGAGGTATTGCCAAAAACTAACGTACTTGGAAGGCAATAGAGTTTTATTTCTCCTCCTTTTTTGCTCTTTGTATGTATGCTGCATGCACATATAGGGGCAAATTGCCATTAATTATTGTTTATTTGCAGGAAGGTGTTCCTTCCTGCACATAAACAATCATGAATGAATGAAGTATTTCTAAAGTGCGTACATATACCCTAAGGCATCTAGGCGCTGATGCAGTTGTAGCTAACTGGAGGGCAGATTATGAAGGTTAGATTTCCAAGGCAAAAAGCCAGGTCTTCAAAGCTTTACGGAAAGGAAGGTATAGCTCTAAACCGGATATGGATAAAGGAAGAGTATTCCAAAGTTTAGCTGCCGCGACCGAGAGGTTCTTCCTCCCCATCGTGCTCTTCTGTATCTCGGAACTACCAGCAGGTTTTTATTGGTTGGTCGTAATTGACTATTAGGGACATACCCGTGGAATATATTTTTCTTCCTGCTGGTCCTATATTGCGTAGTGCCTTATGAACAATGCACTAAGTTTTGAATAGAATTCGTTTTCGTGCTGACAGCCAATGCAAATTCTTGATGGCAGCCAAAATTGAGTGATATTTAGGAATGTCCAGTATTAGTCTAGCTGTAGCCTTCTGTACCAGCTGGAGTTTATTGATAGCAGCCATGTTGGATGGCAGAAGGAGGGCATTACAATAATCCAACTTAAATAGAAATTGTGAGACAGCAACTTGTTTCCGTGAATCAAGGTAAAGAAATAGAAATATCTTTCTGAGGGTCCTTATGGCCCAAAAGCAAGAGGATACTGTCATAATAACCTAGAGGTTGAAGGATAAACTGGTGTCAACTATGACACCAAGGTTTTTTGCAGATTCAACCGGTGAGGGGCATGATCCCAATGTTTCTGGCCACCAAGAGTGGGTCCATTCAGGGCCGGCTCTAGGCTCATGGTGGCCATGGGCAGGGAGCGTAGGTAGGGGGCCCGGAAGAGGGGGTCCGGGCGGGGCGGAGCGCGCAGGCCAGTAAAGAGGGGGGGGGGGGGGGGTCAGGGAGTTTAAAAGTGGAACTGAGCCGGAGGCCGCCAAATCCGTGCCAGGGGCCACCACGCAAATATGTATCCATCCTCAGAGGATTAATATATTAAGGATATATATTGGTGTGGTGGCCCCTGGGGTTTGGTGGCCCTGTGCAGGTGCACAGCTTGCACATGTCTAGAGCCGGCCCTGGTCCATTCCGGGTGATCATTACAAAAACATCAGTACCTCTGTCATGTCGCTATTTAATTGAAGATAGTTGTCCCTCATCCAGAGAGCCACCGACTTCATACAGTTATTAAAATTGGCGGCTGATGCTTCTACATCTTGACTGATTGTCACTATTAGCTGTGTGTCATCTGCATAAGATATTACCTCAAGCCCGAATGACCTGACCAATTGTGCAAGAGGGGAGACATATAAATTAAACAGTGTGGGGCTCAGGGAGGACCAATGAGGAACTCCACAATAGTTTAAGACAGGGTCAGGAATAAATTGATCCATCTTAACCCTTTGAGATCTGTCAGTCAATAAAGAGGACAGCATCTTCAGTGCATTTCCAGAGATACCCATTTGTTGCAGCCTATTGATCAATGTATTGGGGGCGATGGTATCAAAGGCGGAGGACAGATCCAAAAGGATCAGCATCGTGGATTGCCCAGCATCGACAAGCATGCGTATGTTATTGATTGCAGTTATTAAGGCTGTTTCTGCTCCATGGCAGGATCTAAATCCATGCTGGGTAGGATCAAGAAGATGATGTTGCTCCGAGTATGTATTTAATTGGGCGTTAAGATGTTTCTGCCAAAATCTTAGCTGGTACAGGGAGTAGGGAGATTGGTCGATAGTTTTTAAAGTCTGTGGGGTCAAGAATAAGATTATCTTTTTTTAGTAAAGGCTTAATGACCGCAGTTTTCCAAGCAAGTGGAAAGCATTCCAAATTAATGACTAGGTTTAGAGTTTCTATTAGATGGTGAACAATAATCTCCCTACCTATCCTCACCCATTTGGGGGAACATGACTCTAGTGGGGAGTTAGATTTAATCCCTTCCAGAAGACAGTCGGTCTGGTTATTAGAGAGGGGAAGAAAGGCCACAAGGGGGCGGTCGCTTCCCAGACACTGGGGAAGGCTATCATCCCTGCAAAGCAGGCACCCTTGCACCATGGTGCAAGGTCATCTGCGTTGGCGCAGGGCAGCTTTTTTAGCGCTGGCACAAGGGAAAACACAGGATTGCTTCGTGTTCTTGTGAATACGGTGCATCCCTGCGTTTTTGAAATGACACAGAGCAGCACTGCTACATTGTTTGCAGCACCACGCTGCGTCATTTCTTTGTGCATATGCCCCACTGTGTCTAACTGTATGCGCCACTGTGATAGAATGCATACCCCTTTGAGACTGTACCTCGTCAGTAGGCATTGCCTATAGGAATGTATAAAGACACCTTCGCCTAATTACAACAGTCCTCTTAAATTCCAGTTACAAGTGCTGCGCTGTTTATTGCAACAGCAAATTTCCAGCTGCAATAAAAATCGCAACCTTCGTTACATTTTGTGAGGTAAAATGTGCTGAAATTATATAAAAGGTTAAGACCAGGGGGCAGATTTACTACTTCTGGCGCATCTCTGCTAATCAGCAGGGATGCGCCAGAAGAGTTGCGACGCATCTGCCCACCCGTGCGCCACCACTGATGCGCTGCATTTACAATGTGGCTCACTGTGGCGCACGGATGGGCAGATGCGTGTCGCATCACCCCACGGAAAGGCGGCGCATTGCTGGAGTTGCGTCGCAATCGCGATGCAGCTCCAGCAAGGTTCGGGGTGCCCCTATCCCTAACATGCTGCATCAATCCTTATGCCTGTGACTTAGTGAAATCTTGTAGATTTCACTCAGCCACTCAGCCCCCCCCCCGTGCAGGAACGCCCACATGTGGCGCAGGACTTTGCAACGTGACACATCTCCCTAGATGCGTCACGTTGTAAATACCCCGCAGCATGGCGCTGGCTTTGCGCTGCCGCTGAGTCACAAAAGTGATACCGCTGCGTCACAAAAGTGAGGCAACCGCGGAGCAAATCTGGCGTAAGGGCTCATAAATGTGCCCCCCCCGTATTTCCCAGGATATTCGCACCTTATTGTGGTTAGCACAAACATCTGCATGTTATTCCCCAAAAAGTCCGTAGGTGATAATTATCGCATTCCAACAAATCCCAAATACTTTGGTGTTGGATTTTAAGTGACACTTGTAACCAGGCCCTTAGCCAAGCTTCGTTCCCTCATACCTCCACATTGGGCCTGTATCCTGCCCTCGCTGTCTCTCGCGCTACCCTGCTTCCCCTCAGCCTGCCCCTTCCCGGTGCACCCTGGGAAGCTTGGACCTGCCAGAGACGTTGTACTTCAGCTGATCTCTCTCTTGCCCCCTCATTCGCGGATATTGGATTGTGTTGGCCGAATGCGAGTCCGCCCAGGATATGAGAAGGCTCTGGCTACCAGGAAACCTGGAAACGATAGCCCTTGGAGGGCAAGAGGCCCTTTGCATACATGCCAACATTTAAGGACAGGGAAGTGGGAGATTTAAAATAAAAAATCGGGAGAATGAAAATTCCCCATTGACTTCTATTGTAAAAAATGCAATTTCAGGCGGGAGACAGCTAAAATAAAGCCATTTTTGGCTTGGAAAATCGGTAGTCTCCCGCCTGAATCGGGTCTGTTGGCATGTATGCCTTTGCCAACTCTTCCATCCTTCCCGCCCTGCGCCGAGTAGACCCTATCTGAGCTGAATGGCTCGCTGCTAATGGAATCGAAGACCAAAGTGTTAATCAAAAATCAATTAGGATCCAGAGTGAAGGCTTCGCAAATAGGACTTCCAGAAATGCCTCTCTCTGCCCCCCTGGGGCTCTCTTTTTTACCCCATTTTGACGCCACCGTCTCCGCGAAGGCCGGGTTTGATTTACGAGAAGGCGCTGTCATGGCGGCTACGGCAGGGGGTGTAATATTGTGAGAGATTCGTGCGTGCGGCAAGATGGAGGTGGGCGGGGCTGGAGCGGGGCCGAGACAACCTAATTTGTGAAATAAAAATAAACCTTGGGCGCCAATGGCTTGTCTCGCCTCCATTCGTCGCCGCAACCAGCAGTTTACCAGAAGAGCAGGCGGAGAGCAGACTGGCACGGGGAGGAAGGGGAGCGGACTTTCCCTGGGAAGGTGGAGGGAGTGAGGGAGACGAAGACACGCGGAGGCAGAAAGGAAGGGCACGGAGAACGGGCAGCAGTGGGGCACAGTGGGCGAGAGCATGGAGGAAGGACGTGAGGGGCCTATTCTCAGTGTAGACGAAATAGGGGCATGCGCGTCTTGACGCCCACACACGCCCGCAAAGGGATGAACGAGAGCAACACAAGTAAAAACAATTGTAACAACAACAACTACTATAAATATAATAACAGCAACAATAATAATTATTATTATTATGTTTATATTTATTATTAATATAGAATTATAGTAACAACAAATGCTACAACAACAACTACTATAAAGATAATAACAGCAACAATAATAATAATTATTATTATTCTGTTTATTTTTTATTATTATAATAGAATTATAGTAACTGCTACAAAAACTACTATAAATGTAATAACAATAATAATAATAATAATTCGTATTCTGTTTATTATTATTATTACAGCTGCTACAACAGGTACAACAATATTAATAAAAATTGTCATAAAAACGATTATATAACTATTATTATTGTTGTTTTGTTGTTATATTATTAATCTATTATTACTATCATCAGTATTATTGTTGTTATTATTTTTATTAATTATTATTTGTATTATTATTGTTATTAATATTACCTTGTTATCAACCTCAGAGGGATGAGAGGCTGGCATGACATCCCCTCCATGATTTTTTTTGTCTGAGAGATCCAAACAGCCATCAAAGAAAGGCTCAAACACCTCCTTGATCCCACTGTCCCGGGGGCCCTTTCCTCCTCCTTTCCAGAGTAGAATTCGGGTCTTTTCAGTTTCTGGAGGGTTCCCATGCACTGCAGTCTCTTCAGTACCAGAATTAGAGTACAGTGATTAGAAACCAGTGAACAAATAGAATATATGATCTTAGTGATTCAACCACCCATCTTGTGTAAAATCTATTCAACTTGTGGACTTGTACTCGCCAGAGTTACCCCGCCATTCCTTCTCTTTGGCCCTTTGGTGCCAGGCCCTCCCTATGAAAATACCTTTAATAAATTAAAATAGGGGTGGGCACTAGCAGAGAGGGAGAAGGTTTTGTAGATTAGAGAAGATGAGGCAGCAGAGTCCTATCTGCCCACTGTAGTTCAGGCCAGGCAGGACTGGAAACCAAAACCAGCCCAGGCAAAAACATACAATCCATCCATACGTCAGTTTCAGCGACAGAGCCTTGGTGGCATTCATGGTTGGTTCATGGCAGTCCATAGAGCTTTGAAAGCAAACCCCACTACCCCAGGGCCTGCAGTCCCCTGAAAAAAAATACTGAATGTGTAGTTTAAGCTATTGGCATTCTAAATGACTATGCCTTTTATTTATGTTTTTAAAAACAAAAATAAAAGACATTGTTATTTGCTATGTCAATAGCGCAAACCCACGTAAATGCGAGACCTATTGCATTACAAATGCTTTTTAGATTAGTGAGTAGAAACTTTCCCTTTCAGCCCACACTGCAAATTAAATAAACAAGCACGGATGCTAAAGGGAAAGCGGACTGCACTGCAAATAAAAAAGAAAATAGTGCTTACCGACTCATGAAGGAGACCGTGCAACACCGCAAGTAAATGATTCAGTCCTCATGGGAGGTAACAAATGGCGACACAGCAGTAACAAGGAGGGACTAACAAGCCTCATTATCAATCGGAAGCAGCATTTACCAAGGACAATGACATCAGCCAATCAAAAATATGGGCGGAGAGAAGGCAAGGCTTCCACAGCCTACTCGACTACTGCATGCCTCGCAGAGCAAGCAGGGTATGCCGGCTGCTGCTAGGCTCGACCTAAAAAGCCAGCTCTTCCAGTCATACGACTTTACATGGGTTTGGGACAACTTGACCCTACGATACAGGCATCTCAGTAACCCCTAATATATGAATCTTCTTCCGACAGCCTCCTAACAGCAGAGTGAAAGGGATGTGCCCTCACAAGCATCTTTTGCAAGCTCCTTGTCTACGCCTCCTATGGCTCTGCTGAGGAGCACTCGTGTTGGTGTCTGAGTAGTCCCTTGGATTGGCCGTCTGTACATGCCAAGTGGGCATCCCAGCCTTATATAGCACATGTGAATTTAATCTTTGGGTCTGATAATAAATGGGGGACTTGGGCCTTGGCAGATTCACTGATACATGCCTAGGCTTGAAACATGTCTACGACTGAATGAATGGGCACACATCTAGTCACATTTTTTTCAGTAGGAGGAACACATGTGATGGAGGCACCAGGAACTGATGATTCTGGGCTGTTTTTCTGAAGGCGCAGTTGTTCATTTCATTGTGAACTAGTCACAAGGAGCAAGTTCCAATGGCAAAGTCCTTGGACAGTTAAGACCATGCCTCCCTTTGAGCTAAAACATGAATGCAGGAGCGTTCCAAAATACCTGCTGCATGACTATAGGACGTCTCCATGCATGTTGCATTGTAGTTTTTGTGGTATGTTTGGACCTTTCAATAAATGCATTTGTTGCTGAGGTACAAAGTATTAAAGCTGACTGGTCTTCGCTCTAATTGCTAGTCTTGGTGCAGTTTTGGTGTCTAGTAGATTTGGGTTCCATCTTTAGTTCAGCACATCTAGGGGTAGGCAATAAGAAGGATGGTGTTCTAAACTGCAGGTGTCCAAAGTTTGCTCATAAGGACACACTCATACCAGATATCAATAATTCCATGCTATATTCATTGTATATGAATTTAGCTTATGTGAGATATCCTGAAAATCTGGCATGGCTCCTGCCCTTGTGGGGGTACCCCGTTAGAAACACCAATTTATGAATCAAAACAAAATGGCAACAAGGGTTGTGCACCAATCTTATGTCCTCAAAAATACGGTTTAATTGACCAAATTGCACGAGACAGATCAGAAGAGGGTGGTGCCAATAATTTTGATTTGCTTTGAAGACGTCCTGTTCAGGGGTGACTGAAAAAGAGAAAGTGAAGGAGGCCCTGTATCCAGAGGTGACTGTTGCAAAGGACCTTCGGCCCATGAAGTTCAGAATAAAATTGGGATTTTTTTAGTTGTGTGGAGTTAGAGATCGTAAGACCGGTTTGTATGTAAGGAACAGCATTTGTAATTTTCCTTCACTATGACCTCTTCCTTTGATGCAAGAAGGCCTGGTGAGTCCCACTTCTGTGACAGCAAAATTCTACAGCTTCTTCACTCACAATAACTTCTCTTTCAAAACCTATGCTGCAAAGATGAGCCAACCACTACGCGGAAGCCAGATCAACCAACAAAGCAACTCTCAGGCACTACCACCACCTTCTGAGAGATACCAAAGTAGATTCCCCACTGACCGGATCGATGCTAGCTCCCACGATGGCAAAGAGTTCTTCGCCAATATCAAGGATTTGACTTCCCCAGCAGCCTCAGCCAACTTCATAACCCTCTCCCAGGAACTCTGCGACAACCTCTCCAACTTTTTCCACAGGAAATTTAGAAGATCTATAATAACTTTGAAAAACAAGGGAACCACAAGGACATCATCAGCAACCTGCCTACCTCCCATAAGACCCGGCTCATCCTCTCAATGTTCAAGTCCCCCACTAACAGATCCAACTTTGCCAAATGCATGATCTGCATATCAGAATGGATGAAGAACAACTGCCTGAAATTCAGCTCAAAAAAGACGGAAGTGATGATTTTCAGGAACAAGTACTCCACCTGGGACCCCACCTGGTGGCCACCAGAGTTCGGACCAATACTAATACCCTCTAACCATGCAAGAAACCTGGGAATCATCTTAGACGACTAACTCACAATGGCCTCCGAGGTGAACGCAGCCAGCACCTCCTGCTTCCACGCATGAAGCAGTCTAAGGAAAACCTTCAACTGGAACCCCATGAGCACAATGCATGCCGTCACTCAAACCCTAGTCACTGGCAGACTAGAGTACGGTAACGTACTCTATGCCGGAATCTCCAGCCATATCCTCCACTTACTTCAAACCATCCAGAACACCGCAGCTAGACTCATCCTGGACCTCCCATGTTGCACACACATCATGCCAAACCTCAGAGAAGTCCACTGGCTGCCAATACACAAACGCTGTCAATTCAAACTCATCACACATGCATACAAGTCACTGCACAAACTCTACCTCGCACAGACCACCCAGATCTGCAAAAGCAGGATGGGTGGCCTAGCCTCCTCCTACATCACACCTGAAACATGGAATGACCTACTTCCACACATCAGGGTCCCCTCCTCACTTCCTGAATTCCGCAAGAGGCTCAACACCTGGCTCTTCAACTAATCCCCAGCAGATACCCTACATGCTTGCTCCAGCACCTGGATACAGTTTGGATGATAAGTTGCACTCTACAAATCCACATAACGTAATGTAACATAACATAACTTCCAGCCAGCATGGCATCAATTATGACTCAAACAGAAAAAGAAAAAACAACTTGCAACTGGCTTAAGGAGCACATCACAAGCGCTGATCCCCTTATACCTGTATGGTGGAACCGCCCTTCTAATTGCGTCTCAGTCTAGACTGGTCACAACGAAAGGTGTCCTGAAAGCCAGGTCTCTCCTTATGTTGAAGCCTGGCTGCCTTGTTTGTAAGTCTACTTAACAGAAGGCTTCTGCACTGAAAGGCACCTGGATTTAGGGACCAGCCAGAATAATGGTTCCTCTTGATTTCCTCCACAAACTCAGCATTAAGTTTATGTTCACATCGTTCTGTGATCCATGTAGCTATTGCAAGAACTGTAATATATTCAAACTTTCAGAATAGTGACTCATCCATTCACCCGCCCATCCATTAATTCCCCCGTCAATCCATCTATCCATCTACTAATCATCCATTCATTCAACCACCACTTCTACATCCACCACCAATATTCAATGATTCTACACTCACCCACCACACCCACCACTTGCCTGCCCTGACACATCATCCATCCATCCATAAACTCATCAACTCATCCAGCCACGGTGCTGCTGGTCCGGTGCACCCAAATTCTTGCCTGCAATCTTGCGATCAATGGAGGCTCGCTCTCCCAGTCACCGCTGCTGCCTTGTTGCCTCCCCCATCCTGGCCGTCTTCTTGGGTGCAAAACCAAAGGGGATGATGGACAGAGTGTTGAGCAATGCAAGCACTCACCCCCGTCAACTGATCTGGGTTTAATCCATCATCATTCTTTAGCTCACTCCGCCACCCCAGTTCAGACATGGCCAAATACAAATCAGTCTGACCCTGTGCCTTATGGGAACAGTCCAGCCCGAATTGCCAACCCATGTCTTCCCTGGACTGGAAACAAGCATCCTGGGATCGGTTTCTGGCTAATTAGCCGTCATCAACCAGGCTAGCTTGAATCCAGTGGCAAAGTGAGCAAGGGACCCACGTCTGGGCATACCCTGCCAACTTAGGGCGAACAAAGCAAAACCAAAGGGGATGATTCACGGAGTTTTGAGCAATGCAAGCACTCACCCCCAGTCAACTGATCTGGGTTTAATCCATCATCATTCTTTAGCTCACTCTGCCACCCCAGTTCAGACATGGCCATATGCAAATCAGTCTGACCCTGTGCCTCATGGGAACAGTCCAGCCCGAACTGCCAAGCCATATCTTCCCTGGACCGGAAACAAGCATTCTGGGACCAGTTTCTGGCTAATCACCCATCATCAGCCAGGCTAGCTTGAATTCAGTGACAAAGTGAGCAAGGGACCCGTGTTGAGCAATGCAAGCACTCACCCCAGTCAACTGATCTGGGTTTAATCCCTCATCATTCTTTAGTTTACTCCTCCACCCCAGTACCGACATGGCCATATGCAAATCAGTCTGACCCTGTGCCTCATGGGAACAGTCCAGCCCGAACTGCCAAGCCATGTCTTCCCCAGACTTCTCCACTGCCTCCCTTTTCTCCAAGCCTGCTCCCTAACTCCCAGGCTATCTTCTCCGGATCTACGCCTTGCAGATCGCCAACCCCAATGACCCCGCGATCCAGAGCTTGTGCACGCTTGCTACAGCCTTCCGCCCACCTTTGGTATTGTGGCTGCGTCCCCCCCCCGTTGACTCTACTCAATGAATCCTGTTCTCTGTTTTTTTTCTCTCATGATTTTGTATTTTTGTACATCCTGCCATTTTGGCGTTGGTCTCCGTCGATACCCATGACCCGGACCCCCCTTCTTGCTTGACCTTTGTCCTTTCCCCCTTCCCTCAGGACTCTCCCTGACGATAGTCAAACGTTTTTCTCTTTCTTGATAGATTGCCTTAACTCCATCCCCCCTCAGGTTCCCTTCTCTCCTCTCACCTATTCTCAGTATCCTATTCTTGTCCCCCCTTTGCCTTCACTGCCCCGTATGATTTACCACTTACTTTGTAATGACTGTGGAACGATATACACCCGTTACAACGCAACTTTTACTCCGCACTACCATTACAACGCAGGCATTACAACGCATACCATTACAACGCATTGCGCTGGGGGGCGCTCTAGGATAAGAGGTAAGTTTAATTTACTATCCAACACCTTCCCTAGGGTCCACGGGGACTGGAGTTAGAATAGTAAATTATACTTACCACTATCCAGCACCTCAAAGCGCTATGCGTTGTAATGGTATGCGTTGTAAAAACCGCGTTGTAATGGTATGCGGAGTAAAAGTATGCGCTGTAACGACATACATCCCTGTGGAACACATATTTAAATTATTTTACCTTGTAACTCGCTATGTGGTTCCTCTGGGTCTAGCCAGCCCCATATAAAACTCAAAGAAATATAAAAAAAAAAACACTACTCGGCCACCTAGACCAGATTCATTCATCCAAACACCCATTTACCCATTTATTTCTTTTCCCCTCACACCGGACCTTCCATGCTCCCACAGTAGGTGGGAGATTACACCTCCCCCCACACACACACACCGAAAATTCCCGATCTTGGGGTGCACTTGGCCAGTTCAGCGGTTATTTTAGGACAGCTCTTAAATGAGCTAATTGAGCTTTTTGCATTAAAAATTGAACAGGAGATCTGCCGATATCGGAGTAACTCCTGATAAATGCATGTATTGGATGGAAGTGCTTCGAGCGTATGAAGTCTTTAATCTTCTCACGGAAAATCCATGACTCTGAGGCTTTCCTGCAGCCTCGGCCCCGCCCCCTCTCACATCCTTGCTAATGCCAGCGAGAGAGGCACGTGCAGGGACACCAGGAGTCTCTGCTTCCTCGCCTCTGCCTGGAGTGGAACCGACTTTGCCCAGCCGGCCCGGCCTCTCAAGGGCATCTATCGACCTGATCGGAAATCTACCACTCTGCCTTAAATATCATATCCAAGGCAGAGTGGTAGATTTTTACGCTTTCATCGCTCCAAAAAGCCATAAAATCTGGAGGTTGTTGTGCACTAGGCAGTTGATTAGTCAGCTGTTGTCCATCGGCCACGCGGGACAACAGCTGGCTAAGCAACTGCCTGCTCAGTGTCTACCAAAACCTCCTGAAATGATAGCTTTTTGCAGAGATAAAAGTGTACAAATTCGGCCCACTTAGGCCCAGGAGGTAGATCTGTGGCAGACGTTTAGGATAACATCCAACAATGAAAATGCTCTGTATTAAGATTAATTGTATGCAAGGCTTTAAGTGGGCCGGGTCTTGCCGGTGCTCAGCACCGGAAATTCTAAAAAGCAGGTGCTGAGACAGGTAGATCCCAATCGGGCTCTCTATTCTTGCCCTCAACCTTAAGAATCAAAAACATATATCTTACCTCTGCTTGCAGTGCCAGCCTTCACTGCCTTTGAGGTAACGTCAAAGAGACTCGTTATAGTTCTTTCACAGCCTCATCATTTCTGAACTGAAGCATTTTCAATATTATATACAGCGAAGCCATAGTTGTTGCTTATTTATCTTATGCAACCAACAACCATTGACAAAGCCAATAGTCCTGGCTTGTTGTAGGTGTAATGTTGCTTGTTGTGTTATGTATCTGGCTGCAATGACAGAAACAGTAAAGAACCAGTCGAGCGGCACACTATGCTAAGCACAGGTTTTCAGCTAAGGTGTTTTAAGCCACGCCCATAATTACACAGGCCACGCCGCTTTGAGAGACACCCCAGTTTTCACATCCCACTTAAAGCCCTGATTATATGTACATTTGCCGCTGCTGATACCCTGAAAAACTGCCTTAGATCCTGCCCTCTTGAATTAACTTTGGATACACAGAGCTTGAAGCTGAGACTCCCATGCTCTTAAAGTAACATAGGTTGGAAGGGTGCACAGCTTTTATATCCTCTTTTTGTCTATTTTTTGTTTGTTTTTTAGGTTCTCCACAGGTGGCGTCACATCCCCTGAGACGCCCTAGTAATCAGTCACACAAGTGATTCCAGTGGTTCACTGGAACCATCCCTGAGGGAACACAATACTCTCCTCTTTTGCCGCAAGAGGATTCCAACACAGTTTTGTTGTTCTTGAATACATTTCAATTGTTTATTTCTTTGGATTTTTCAAAGATATTCATTTAGTTCATTGTAATTTCAACATATGAGGCATTATCAGTTTTACTTCACATCCAATGCATTTCGGGCATTCATATTGCCCTTCATCAGGGAATGATAATGCCTGCTTCTCTTGTGTCCTGAATGTAGTTGTTGTGTGCTTTTGTGTTTAGTTCAGCAGCCTCGCTGCAGCCTCTTCACGTGTATATCTTCTGTGTTAATCCAAAGAAATAAACAATTGAAATTTATTCAAGAACAACAAAACTGTGTTGGAATCCTCTTGTGGCGAAAGAGGAGAGTATTGTGTTCCCTCAGGGATGGTTCCAGTGAACCACTGGAATCACTTGTGTGACTCCCATGCTCTTAGCATTCTATACCGCTAGGCCAGGGGCGTCCACTGAAGGTCCAGGAGAGGCCCATTCTTGCAGATTTTCAAGTAGCCACGGAAGAAAATGTAGAGACAAATCATCTAAATGAGACAATTTTACTTTTCACTTAGTAAAACATGCAAACAGTGGCAACCTGTGAAAATCCAAAACTAGGGGATCCAAAATGGAGTTTTCATTCCACAAAATTGACATAATATTTGTAAAATTACATGCTTTGAGCGAAATATATTTCTCCAGTAGCTTTAGTAACTTTTCTCCAGGAGAATATACTTTGCTCAAAAATAGTAACGCAAGATAATCGCAGGAGGGTGGTTGGTGGAGAAAATGCCTCTCTGTGACAGCAACCTTTTAAAATTATGGGAAATGACTCTTTTTGTAAAACGAAATTGATGAATTATGGAAATTATGCCGGTTGAACAAAAATTTCAGTCAGGCACAGATCAGTCACAAAAGCCCATAGTTCACACTACAATAAGAGTGGTGGAGGCTAACAGCTTGTAGCTGCGGGCGCTCAGAGCCTCCCAGAGTTCTTCCTCAGAAAAACAAGTCAAAATTACTCTCATGACCTATTGGGAACATTTGGATGTCCAAATCATGCCCCGACTCCAGGGAAGAGAGTGTCTGTAAGGAGCCAGAAGGATACACTCGGCCTATCTTCTGCTGTGATAAACATATAAAGAGAGTCGGCCGCCATTTTATTTGTGCCTCATTGGCTGTCCTTAATGGGAGAGGATCAGTAGCGGCTCCTTCGCTAAGGCGGACGAGTGTCACTCCACTGCCTTATAGCAGTGAAATAAAGGGAAAATAAAATTATAATTACGCGTTATTATCGTTTTTTGGTCCTACTTCGGGAAGGTTTGTGCTGTGGGGCGGGACGGGGTGGGGCTGCTCTGCTCACAGAACAGGACAGGGGAGGAGTGGTAGCACCCTCCTAGTGCACAATGACTGTTCGGCCGGACTTTTTGGGCCGCCCAAACCACCAGGTGCACTTCGCATGTACTCCATGCAGGCTGTATTCAATCCTGCATGGAGAACATGCCCATACTCCCAGTCAGTGTCTGAGCGCTGAACCACGGCACTCAGACCAATCATAATGCTGCCAAGGCATTGTTGTGATCGGCTGATTGGGAATCTAGGTGTGCTTCTAGTTCATGCCAAGTGAGGAACTTCGGAGGAGAGATGCAGCGAGGAAGTGGCGACAAGGTAAGATTTTTTATTTTATTTTATTTTTGAATACCCACTTTCCCACGCATCCTCCACCCTGCCCCCGCCTCGCTACCTCCGATCCGTGCCAGCCCCCGCTGGAGAGAATTTCAGAAGCCTTTCAGCAGCGAGGATTCATCCACGAACAACCAAGAACGGAAATATTAAAGTAAAATAAATTAAAAAAATAGTACTGTGTATCCAAATCTGAAATGAATACAATCAAAGATAACAAACGAAAAAAAGGTTGGAATTTTTTTTTAAAGAACACATTAAAGCTTTTTGTCAGCCAGCTCCATGATATATCCCTCGTGAGGAAGCTACCTGCGAAGAAAGGACTCAAATAATAGATACTTATTTTGTTTTGAGTGAACAATAAACACACAATTCAAATGGACTTGCTTTCTGAAGTCATGGATAGGCTTTGTGCGAAGTCCAGGCGAAGAAGGAGAACCCTGGTTTGGGATTCTTGGCCAAAATATGGCCTCAGAATGCTGGTCAAAGGATAACAAAATTGTTCTGAATCTCTGTGTGCTACTGGATACTTTAGCTGCTGTGGTACCCGGGTTAAGACAATGAGATAGAATAACATTTCTGATCCACTAGATGGCCTCCTAAAGGATCGCACCCTAGTCACACATCAGTGATGAAGTTCAACGGGACTGGGAGTGGTCTGGGGTTAGTTGTTTTTTTCTTTCCGAACGAGATTACGAGGAGCCGTGAGGGGTGCAGGGAGGCCGATTCAAGAGATCAAGGTCAATTGAATGAGAGACCGCAACTGAAAATACAGCACTGGTAGAAGTAAAAAGAACCCAGTCACGCTGCTCTGAGGGCTTCATATCCCTGCCTTCAGGACAACTGCAGATTTCCGGCTATGAATGATTAGCACCCGACGAAGACACATGCAATATAATAGTGATACATCTCAAAACAATACAGTGGCCCCTCTCCAGTCTCATCCTCACCACAGAGCACCCGAAATTTAAAGCAAGGAAATTGTGGCATAATTGGCAGAACAGAGCCTTTATCCTATGAGGCATCACAAACAAATAACCTCTAATTCAAACGAGAGGTAGAACAAACTATCGTAGAATCTTGTCCTGATGAAGGTGATATCGTAATAAACCGAAACGCTGCATCGACAACTTTGAGCTTTGCAATTTTAAATGTTCTCCATGTGTATTGGCACATTTTTATATTTTTAATGTATGGCACCGCACTGCTTTTATCAAACATTTAATCTAATTATTTGTAATAAATTGTTAAATTTTTTTAAAAGAAACAGTTTTTTTGAATTCATTGTTTTTATTGTTTGTTTAAAATTGTATATCTTTTTGTGTGGTTGGTTTCTTGAGTTATGAGGGGGATATACAAGAGGTCCTTTCAAAGACTGAATACCGGGACTTTTTAAGTTCTTTAATTCAATCCTCCTTGTCCCAAATTGGACTATTAAGGAGGCCACCCTTTGTTTGTTATCTGGGGTTAGTTGTGCCACTCTTAGTAGGTGACCTGACCTGGTAGTTCCATCAGGTCTACTCCTAACGGAGAAGGATATGACTGGTTTGCTAATGTTTGCTCCTTGTCTGGAATGACGAAGTGGGCATATGGGCCAAATGACTGCCCATGGCTGAGATGTTTGCAAGCATTCCACCCATCACATTTTGTTAATCTGGTGGCCTTATAAAGGCACATTACAAGGAACAGAGAAACCAGAGCTGGGCATTTTGTGACACTTCAGCAGTCTATTAGAGGCTGGTCTATGCCAACCACCTCTATCTCGGATCGCCAGGTTACCTCATAAGACACCTAGGAGTGTTTTGGCCAACTAGCCCACCAGCTACCTCCAGTAAGCGCCACAAAGCTGCGTTGCAGAGTGGTGTAAAAAGGGTGTGTGGCCTTGGACCACCTCTCTGCAACGCAGCTCCCTTGCGTTTACTGGAGGTACCTGGTGGGCTAGTTGGCCACCAGGGACCCTCAGGATTCAAGGGGACCTAATCTCCCAACTTAAAATGCGCCAAGGGGTGTGTTTGCACACGTCACATCAGGCCCCGGCCCCTCCCTTCACCACTGTGCAACCGTGCCCGTGGAGTGTTTTAAGTTGGGGATTAAGTCCCCTTCATTCCTGAGGGTCCCTGGGGTCCAACTTGCCCACTTGGTACCTCCGGTAAGGGCCACAGAGCTGCTTTGCAGAGAAGTGTAAAAAGGGGAAGGGCCTCGGCCCACCTATCTACAACGCAGCTCTGTGGCGTATACTGGAGGTACCTGGTGGGCTAGTTAGCCCCCAGGGACCCCCAGTATTTAAGGGGAACACATTTCTCAACTTACAACATGCCACAGGCGCGTTTGCATGGTGATGCAGGGAATGGGCGGGACCTCCAGCACGATGCCGATTTGTTTTTTTTTCGGAAGTGGGGCTGCGTGCTCCCCCCTTCTTTTCCCATTTTGGAGGCCCTGGGGACCCCATCCCCCAGGGCCTAACCCCTATTTTAACAAAAATAAAGAAATAAACGTGAAGGGGGCCGCATGCCCCCCTTCCGAGGCCAATTTCGGCCTTTGGGACCACATCCCCGGGTCATGGCCATACATTTATTTTTTTATATAAAAAAATTTAGGAGGGGGGCTGCGTGGCCCCCCTCCTGAAGCCTCTATTAGCCCCTGAGACCCCATCCCCCGAGGCTGTGCTTCCTTTAAAAAAAATGTATTATTGAGGGAGTGGGGCCGTGTGGCCCCTTTCCTGGGCCACTTCTCGCCCCAGGGACCCCATTCCTCGGGCCGGCCCTTTCCGTTGGGGACCATAGGGGGAGCCCCAATTCCCCCACAGTACTGCCGGTTTCCCGACTCCTGCGGGAGCCGGCATTGCTTTTCCACAAGGGGAGCTGCCAACATACAGCTCCCCTCGTGGAAAAGCAATGTGGTTTGGATTTTGTTAGCGAGAGCAGGAAACTTGCCATAGCAAACAGCAGTGTCCTGGGGGTGGGCACCCCGGGACACTACAGTAGTCAGCATTGGGGTTGGCGGTCCCCAGGGTCATCAAGGGCTCCAGGATGAGGGCTGCATGGCCCCCCTCCCTTCATTTAGAAAACCCAGGGGAGGTGGTAGTCCCCAGGGCTTGGGGGTCCGTAACGTACCCCCAAATTTAAATATACAGTGCCCCAGGGAGGTGGTGTCCCTGGGCGTGTGGAGGGGCTTGTGATCTCCCCACACATGTTTTATTTTATTATTATTAAACTGAGCCCTGGGGAGGTCATGGTCCCCGGGGCTGCAGGGAGGGTGCGTGCCCCCAGCAACTCATAAATCAAGCCCTGGGGAGGTGGTGGTCCCCGGGACAGCGTGAGGGTATTGGGGCCCCCCATGCATTTTTTTCAGTGCCCCGGGACCTGGCCCACCCGGGGGTTTAAATACAACACATTTTGTAGAAATTTTACAGCACCCTGGCGAATTTCTGCAGAGAGTACCATGAGACTACCGCAACTCTGTGGTGATGCTATCTTTTTTTTCACTTCGACCCCAAGGAGGTCCCTCAGGGCCCCTCTACAAGGGCCAGGGGGTCGGTGTACACGGCCTACCCTGCCCCCTTATGTGTTGCCTTTATTGTCTGGATATGGGAACTGACTCACTGAGTCATAAAATAACAGCCGCCAATTACAGCCCTTGGTTCCTCGGTATAGGTCTCGGTTCTACGGATCAAGCAAACCAGTGGCCTAATTTGCTGCTTGCGTTTCTAGGTATCTATACATTTTGAAGCTTCTGTAAACTGGATAAACAGATTTAAACCAAGGCATGCTTAATGAGTAAAGATCTGGCTTTCTGACAAATTTGGTGTCATATCTTTCAGACGTTTAGGCTGCACCATTGTCTAAAGTTTCTATGGGAAATTGCATGGTCAAGATGAATTTTGGAATCCTTCTTTTTCTCAGCCCCGCTTGGCAAAACACCCCAAAACTTTCCAGGAAACAACCGAGGGGACAGAATTTTTTTGAGGATTGTTTTTTTAAGATTCGTCAAACAGCACCAACATTTTTAGCAAATCCAACATTCCACTACCTATGGAAATTCGGTCCACTCCTAACTATAACTACCCGCTACTGACTGCCACTGGGATAAACATATATATAATTTTTTGGGTGGTACCCCCACTCTTTTTTAAATACTACTCTATACCCTTACCCATACTTGAACCCTTATAGCCACTTACTACCTTTTACCCATCTGTTAACCCTAAATACTGCTTACTAACACTTACTACTCTTACCCAGCCGTGAACCCAAACAATCCCATAGCCTTACCCATTCATTGACCCTAAAGCCCCTTACTCTCCTTTACCCTTCCTATCCTTTAACCCTTAAAACCCTTGACTAGCAATCACTACCCTCATCCATGAACCTTAAAACCCCTACAGCCGCTGACCTTTTCTTATGCCTGAACCCTGGAAACTTCTTACTGCCCCTTACTACTCATTACTAGCCCCTACCCATAGCCATTAATAAACTCTTAAACCCTTTATACCCCATGAATTCCCTTTAAAAACACAGTGTTGCAGCAACCGTGTCCCCTTAGTCTAAATAATTCCCTAACATTACATATTCATTTTAAGTCTATTCCTTACCATATTACTAATCCTAACGCTAAGGGTAAACATACACCACTGTAACCAACACCTATTCTCAAAACCAAACTCAACGTAAAAACGAAACCCTGACCCAAACCCATCCAAACACTAACCAAAACCCCAACTATATCCCAAATTCTAAGTCAAACCCAACCCTTATCCCTAAGCAAACCCTAAGTCTAACTCAAAAGGTAACTTCAAAAAAACTTAAATCCTCCACGATCCCTCATGCACCAGCTTTGGTGCAGTGCAATGTATTCTCAGTGGCGGTACTTGTGCATCAGTATACTGAAGTCTCAATATCAATGGATCATCTTGATCCCTCTTTATCTCCCTTCCTGGGCTGTGGCTGGCTACTTCCGAAAGGGTTTCCACTCTAGAGGGAGCAAAAGATCCACAGCTTGCAGAAAAATATGTCCTCCTTATTTAGGTGCAGGAGCAGGAGGCAAGTGCCCTGGTAATAAGGATGGCAACCGTCCCACTAGGATAAGGGTATACACTGCCCAGGAGCGGCCCGTGCAGGTAAGAGCGGTGGGGCGGACTCAACAGACGATGACTATGAAAAATTAATTAAATATTGAATTCACCCTGCACGTCGTCTGTCGAATCCCCTCCCACCCTGCCCCACCGCTCTTACCTGCACGGGCCGCTCCTGACACGGCCCAGCTTCCAGCTGATCCTACTGCCAGAGCCGTGTGGTCACCTCATAAGAGAGAGATGTGTGGAGTTTTGAATTCGCCCATGAAGGTTCATAAACTTCCTACTTTCCAAAGATGGGTTAGTTCATGTTTGCAAAAACAACATCCCTGCATGAACATTGTGAGAAAAAAATGCTTTTGTTCTCCATGTCTCTGCACCACCATAGATATGATGCGGCATGGAATGTAGCTATGTCACTTGGAGCGTTAGTTTGACAGTTACACAAATTGAGACTAGAGGCTGAGCAGGGAAGTCCCATGCATGCCCCTGGTGGGATATGCTGAACATATATACTTAATCCTGCAACAGATCATTCTGTTCTTAAACGCGCCCTGATCTGTGAATAAAGAAGCTACCTTTTTGCCCTGCAGAGTCCAGACTGATTGCTGCACTTAAGAGACTTGCGGCCACATGCATCATCCCGGTCTTTTGCGAATTCCAAATTGCGAAAAATAGGGAATCACAATTTGGAATTCGCAAAATGGGATGCATGTATATTTTCGCAAATTGTTTGCGATTCGGTAAAAATCGCAATTTTTACCGAATCGCAAATATTATGCGAATTTCAAAGTGCGAATTTGCGATTCCCATTGATTCCTATGGGCCAAAAGGCCCATAGGGATCAATGGGAAGGCTTTAACAAATTGCGATTTTCTTTTTGAAAATCACAATTTGTTAATGCATTCCAAGGGTGCAGAGGGGGGTCCAAAGGCCCCTCCCCCACCCCCCCCCCGCACCCCAGAAATTTAATTTGAAGTGCATGTTTCACACACACATGTCCTAAGGACATGTGTGTCTGAAACATTAACGTTTAAAAAATGCATTTTTGAGCTTTTTCAAAACTTTTCGCAAATTACCACGAGGTTCAACCTCGTGGTAATTTGCACCTCCTAATTGCTAATTCGCAATTAGAAAAACAATCATGCATTGCTTTTAAGGAATCGCAAATTTGCGATTCCTTAAAAGCAATCGCATTTTTGGAAATCGCTAAAAATAGCGAATTTCACAAAAATGCATGATGCATCCCAATAACTTATTTAGGAAGTGCAAACGGCCGATTTTACCGATTCGCGCCGTTTGCATTTCCTAAATAGGTTGATGCATGTGGGGGAGGGTTACACTGGCGACGAGATTAAAGAGTTCATGTGTGTGAAAGAAGTGAAAATAAGATTAGTAAAGATTTAGATGCCACAATAGTGTCTCTGTCACCAGACAACCTTTTGGTAAACTTGTGATTGAGAGAGGAAGCGGAAAGAAATATCCAAGAGCTGATACCTTCCATCATTGCCTACAAAGAGCCTACAACCCTAAGAACAAAACACTGCGAAGGGGTGCTTGGAGTACAAGGCAATAAGGCGCAAGGAAAGCAGCACAGCAAGAAAGTGCTGGGAGGATAATCAACATCCACACAGAGGAAATGTGCTGGGAGAGCATTCTGAAGAAAAGTTCAGCACAGGAGGAAAAGAGGTAACTGCTGGCAGAAAGGCCTGCTGTTAAGTATTCCGTGGAACAGTCGTGTTGCATTGTTGAAGTTGTCCTACTTCCATGTTTGGTGCGGAATCACTGAGAGGGGCAGTACAGATCGGTGTCGATGTATTTCTGATAACAGCTGCACTGGAAGAGCTTTCCTCAGGGCTATCTTGTAGTGTATTGTTGAAGCATATGAATGTGCTGTTTCTAGGATTTTAAAGTGCCCCGTCAAGTGGGCGTGGAGGGCACTAGCAAGTCAAATGGTTACTAGCTAGTCATGTGTTTACAGACTTTTTTGTAAAATTGGCAAAAGACTGTCATTTTCTAGCTTGGTGCCCAAAGTAGTTATTCAGATATTTTGTTTTAACCCCTTGTATGCTGATGACGGAACCACTCCGTCATCAGCTGCGGTGGCACTGTGCTGATGACGGAGCGGTTCCGTCATGGCCCGCCCGCCGCTCATGCGAGACGTGAATTCCGCGCCTGCGCTGAGCGTTCTATTGAGCGGGCGGAGCCATGACGGAACCGCTCCGTCATAAGCACATCGCAACCGACGCTGGTGACGGAGTGGTTCCGTCACCAGCATGCGCCCGCCGCTCTTCCGCCCCGCCCCCTTAGCACTGTGGCGGAATAGCCGCCGCAGTGAAGGGGTTAAGGAGACACCAGGGACCATATTACACTTAGTACCTGGGGATGCACACGGTGTGTGCACCTGCGTTGTGCACACTAAGGGCACTATGGTATTACACAAGGGGCCACAGACGCTTGTGCAGTTAATTTTGTAGCAGCATTGCTATCTTGAGAGAGAGCTAGCTCCCTCATTTGCATGGATGCATAGCCCTATGCAGATGAGGGCATCATTTTGCCTCTGCGCCCAAGCCCTACTGCGACCCAGGTGCAGAGGCAAATTGGCCCTAAGGAGGCACACTGACAGCGCGCCACAAAAAGGGGGCACTCACTGAGGGCAGCACTCTGTAAGGGGCAAAGTGTTTCCCATGGTCCTCCCAGACAATCACCCTCATGTGGGTGCAGCCACCTGCTACACCCGCCTGCTGAGGGATTTCTGTTCCCTCTTTAAAGAGCAGGCGCCTTCCACCTATACTGTGAAACATGAAGGAGCTTCAAGCAGCAGCTCTGTATTTTACTGTATGTGCTACCCCTCAGGGCAAATATGAGATAGCAGCTGCCTTGGGGTAAGCATATTCATGATGCTTGCGTGCACTTTTCCAGTCCGTACCAGACACACCTTTTGAAAGGAGCCCGCGTGGCACAAACTGGCACATTGCGTCCTATGTATAAGACAGGTCCAGTATTGCTACAAGTAATGAAAGAGCTATTGCACATTGCATTGACAGGTATGGGCCTCATGACAGCAAGTTTGAAAAAACAGCTTGCTTCCTGCACATAATGCTGGAATATTATTATATGCTGAGGGCCTGCGTGGGCGCTAATTGAAACACAAGTGCTTTTCATAGATCAGAACGAGGCACGCCCTTGAAGAAGAAGATGTCAATTTACAGGCAAGTTCCTGAATATGAATTTGGAGAGCACTCGCTGAGGCGAAACACCTGGTGTGGGATCACTTTTAAGCATGGGCGGAAAATCCGTTACGCTCGCGGATTTTGCGGATTTTCGGTAAATTCGCAATCCGCGAACGCTTGCGAATTTACCAAAAATCTGCGAATTCGCACGCGGCAGATTTTTTTTTTCTTGGTGATACAATTTTGCGGCGCTCGGCGTTTACTTACCGTCATTCAGCGTTTGCCGAGTTGTTTTTCTCGATATTTTGCGAGTGCTGCGCCATTTTGGATCTTGCTACGGGATCCCGCGGGATTAGGTCATCGCGGCTTGCCAACTTGCAAAGCGAGAGTTTGTCAACGCGAGTACGCCGTGATCACGTATCGCGGGACTTCGCAATTGCGAGCTTGTAGATGCGGCGAGCTGCAACAATCTTGCACTCGCGAAAATACAAAATTTGCAATTCTGCACAAGAAATCCACCAGCAAGCAGCATAAACCTTCTGGAAATGATGATTTTTATCTGAATAACTCCTCAAGTTGACATTTGCCTGCACTTTTTTTGCGAGGAGTCCATTTTGGGGAGGGGGGGGGGGGGGTGGGAGGAAGGAAGTGCCCCACAGTCTTCACTTCCTGTTCCTGTTCCTGTCCAGCAGGCTCCTCCCAGTGCTTTGTCCATCTCCTGGTCACTTTTCATTTGGATCTGGAGCTGGAAGGATTACTTTTTGTGGATGCTGCTGGATATTTGAATTTGAGGCCTTTTTGACTTTCTTTGGATCACTTTTGGATTAGAAATTTCACAAGTAAGTTTTTTTGGGGCATTACAGTTGCTGCAACTACAATTTTGGAATTTTCGATTTTTGGGCTGTTTTGGGGCCTTTTGCCCAGGGGTACTCAGTGGTGGGTGCACTGAGTCTTTCTGTGGGGTGTTTTGAATTTAAACATCATGGAGGGGCTGGATGGCTTGGGATTGTGCTGATTTTTCTGTGATTTTCATTTTTTTGGCCTGTTGTTGTGGCCTTTTCACCAGGGGTAGTGAGTGTTGCATGGGCCTAGTCTTTCTGTGGGGTGTCTTGAATTTAAACATCATGGAGGGCCTGGATGGTTTGGGATTGTGCTGATTTTTCTGTGTTTTTCGATTTTTTGGGGTGTTCATGGGGACAGGCCATGTGGCTGGGGGCCATTTTGAGTGCTGCTACAGGCCCTGGCCATGTGCTGGGAGGGAGGGGGCCATTTTGAATGCAGACAGTGTTGTTAGGCCTGCAACCATTTTGCCTAGTTTTCAACCTTTATGCCCAGGGGTAGTGAGTGTTGCATGGGCCTAGTATTTCTGTGGGGTGTCTTAAATTTAAACATCATGGAGGGCCTGGATGGTTTGGGATTGTGGTGGTTTTCCTGTGATTTTCGTTTTTTTGGCCTGTTGTTGTGGCCTTTTCACCAGGGGTAGTGAGTGTTGCATGGGCCTAGTCTTTCTGTGGGTTGTCTTGAATTTAAACATCATGGAGGAGCTGGATGGCTTGGGATTGTGCTGATTTTTCTGTGATTTTCGTTTTTTTGGGGTGTTCATGGGGACAGGCCATGTGTCTGGGGGCCAGGTGCAGAGGCAAATTGGCCCTAAGGAGGCACACTGACAGCGCGCCACAAAAAGGGGGCACTCACTGAGGGCAGCACTCTGTAAGGGGCAAAGTGTTTCCCATGGTCCTCCCAGACAATCACCCTCATGTGGGTGCAGCCACTTGCTACACCCGCCTGCTGAGGGATTTCTGTTCCCTCTTTAAAGAGCAGGCGCCTTCCACCTATACTGTGAAACATGAAGGAGCTTCAAGCAGCAGCTCTGTATTTTACTGTATGTGCTACCCCTCAGGGCAAATATGAGATAGCAGCTGCCTTGGGGTAAGCATATTCATGATGCTTGCGTGCACTTTTCCAGTCCGTACCAGACTCACCTTTTGAAAGGAGCCCGCGTGGCACAAACTGGCACATTGCGTCTTATGTATAAGACAGGTCCAGTATTGCTACAAGTAATGAAAGAGCTATTGCACATTGCATTGACAGGTATGGGCCTCATGACAGCAAGTTTGAAAAAACAGCTTGCTTCCTGCACATAATGCTGGAATATTATTATATGCTGAGGGCCTGCGTGGGCGCTAATTGAAACACAAGTGCTTTTCATAGATCAGAACGAGGCACGCCCTTGAAGAAGAAGATGTCAATTTACAGGCAAGTTCCTGATTATGAATTTGGAGAGCACTCGCTGAGGCGAAACACCTGGTGTGGGATCACTTTTAAGCATGGGCGGAAAATCCGTTACGCTCGCGGATTTTGCGGATTTTCAGTAAATTCGCAATCCGCGAACGCTTGCGAATTTACCGAAAATCCGCAAATTCGCACGCATCGGATTTTTTTTTTCTTGGTGATACAATTTTGCGGCGCTCGGCGTTTGCCGAGTTGTTTTTCTCTATATTTTGCGAGTGCTGTGCCATTTTGGATCTTGCTACGGGATCCCGCGGGATTAGGTCATCGCGGCTTGCCAACTTGCACAGCGAGAGTTTGTCAACGCGAGTACGCCGTGATCACGTATCGCGGGACTTCGCAATTGCGAGCTTGTAGATGCGGCGAGCTGCAACAATCTTGCACTCGCGAAAATACAAAATTTGCAATTCTGCACAAGAAATCCACCAGCAAGCAGCATAAACCTTCTGGAAATGATGATTTTTATCTGAATAACTCCTCAAGTTGACATTTGCCTGCACTTTTTTTGCGAGGAGTCCATTTTGGGGAGGGGGGGTGGGAGGAAGGAAGTGCCCCACAGTCTTCACTTCCTGTTCCTGTCCAGCAGGCTCCTCCCAGTGCTTTGTCCATCTCCTGGTCACTTTTCATTTGGATCTGGAGCTGGAAGGATTACTTTTTGTGGATGCTGCTGGATATTTGAATTTGAGGCCTTTTTGACTTTCTTTGGATCACTTTTGGATTAGAAATTTCACAAGTAAGTTTTTTTGGGGCATTACAGTTGCTGCAACTACAATTTTGGAATTTTCGATTTTTGGGCTGTTTTGGGGCCTTTTGCCCAGGGGTACTCAGTGGTGGGTGCACTGAGTCTTTCTGTGGGGTGTTTTGAATTTAAACATCATGGAGGGGCTGGATGGCTTGGGATTGTGCTGATTTTTCTGTGATTTTCATTTTTTTGGCCTGTTGTTGTGGCCTTTTCACCAGGGGTAGTGAGTGTTGCATGGGCCTAGTCTTTCTGTGGGGTGTCTTGAATTTAAACATCATGGAGGGCCTGGATGGTTTGGGATTGTGCAGATTTTTCTGTGTTTTTCGATTTTTTGGGGTGTTCATGGGGACAGGCCATGTGGCTGGGGGCCATTTTGAGTGCTGCTACAGGCCCTGGCCATGTGCTGGGAGGGAGGGGGCCATTTTGAATGCAGGCAGTGTTGTTAGGCCTACAACCATTTTGCCTAGTTTTCAACCTTTATGCCCAGGGGTAGTGAGTGTTGCATGGGCCTAGTCTTTCTGTGGGGTGTCTTAAATTTAAACATCATGGAGGGCCTGGATGGTTTGGGATTGTGGTGATTTTCCTGTGATTTTCGTTTTTTTGGCCTGTTGTTGTGGCCTTTTCACCAGGGGTAGTGAGCGTTGCATGGGCCTAGTCTTTCTGTGGGTTGTCTTGAATTTAAACATCATGGAGGGGCTGGATGGCTTGGGATTGTGCTGATTTTTCTGTGATTTTCGTTTTTTTGGCCTGTTGTTGTGGCCTTTTCACCAGGGGTAGTGAGTGTTGCATGGGCGTAGTCTTTCTGTGGGGTGTCTTGAATTTAAACATCATGTAGGGCCTGGATGGTTTGGGATTGTGCTGATTTTTCTGTGTTTTTCGATTTTTTTGGGGTGTTCATGGGGACAGGCCATGTGTCTGGGGGCCATTTTGAGTGCTGCTACAGGCCCTGGCCATGTGCTGGGAGGGAGGGGCCATTTTGAATGCAGGCAGTGTTGTTAGGCCTGCAACCATTTTGCCTAGTTTTCAAACTTTATGCCCAGGGGTAGTGAGTGTTGCATGGGCCTAGTCTTTCTGTGGGGTGTCTTGAATTTAAACATCATGGAGGGCCTGGATGGTTTGGGATTGTGCTGATTTTTCTGTGATTTTCGTTTTTTTGGCCTGTTGTTATGGCCTTTTCACCAGGGGTAGTGAGTGTTGCATGGGCCTAGTCTTTATGTGGGGTGTCTTGAATTTAAACATCATGGAGGGCATGGGATTGTGCTGATTTGTCTGTGTTATTTTGATTTTTTTGGGGTGTTCAACTGAACTGATGTTCCTCTGTCTTCCATTGCTTTTAGGTGCACAAGACTCAAGAGAACCACCAGTGCCAGGAAGAAGTCCTGCACCGGTGTGTGTGTGCAGCATAACGTCACGCGACGTCACGTCTGGCCACAGACAACTCTGCAACTCGTGCAACTGCGGCCTGCTGTTCTGACCTGCTCTGAAGAAGATGGCCCCAAGAAAAGGTCCCCGTAGCTCCTCTAGCAAGAAAGTTGCCAGTAAGGAGCAGAAAAAGCAAGTTACCAAGGAGGCTGGTGTGCCGGCCGCAACGTTTTTTGGGAGTAAAAAAACAAGTACGCCTGCAGCAGCAGCGGGATCTGCTGGGGACCAAGCTGGGAGCAGCACCCCCGCTCCATTGGGCTCAGTGCCGCCACCACCACGCCAACTTAAGTCCAAGCCCTTGAGTGCTGCAGAGGCAGTCAGTGTACTTCTTCAATCACCATCCACCAGTGATGTTGGCTCATCGCAAGAAAGTAGCAGCAATGTCCCTGAATCAACACAGGTTGTTGTAACTCATCTGACAAGTGTTGACCAACCACAGCCGCAACAAAAACCACATGTGCAAGTACAAGCCCAAGTACATGTGGAAGGAGAGGCAGCGCAAGGAGATGCGCAAGCAGAGGTGCATGGAGGGTCACAAGTGCCCACAATAGTTGTTCCTCCCGAAGTAGGGGCACATCAGGAAATCGACAATCAAGCCGAGGTATCATTTGAGGAAGCCACTCCTCCTGATGATCATTCATTGTCTTCTACATCCCTAGCAAGGAAAAGATCAAGGGGGGTGTCTACATCTTCTTCAAGCCCACCTCCTTCTGATGATCTGGATGAAAATTGGGAACCACCACGGCCGTCTGAGAGTGAGGCACACCATGATCTGACAAAGGTACTTAAGCGTAAAAGGAAGGTCGTCGCAAAAACTCATAGTTATGGAGTGTGATGAGTCTCAACAAGAAGTGGCGGATACTGCTGCTGATAAAGCCTCTCACGACGACGAGCCAGTCATTATAAAGATCACTGCAGCCCCAGCGGGCATGCAGCAAAGAGACATTTTGACCCTAGCCCGAGAAGCTGCCGAGCGTAATGATGATGATGTCGACGAGGAGGCAATGGAAACACAACAATCATTGGAGTTAACTAGTACACCAACACGTACCGCTTCCATATTTCTTCCTCGCCAGAAGGGACCTCCATCCACCTCAACCTCAATTAGTGGTGGTGAAAGTGCACAACGTACTAAAGTTCGGCAATCCACATCCTCCACTTCATCAGGCATTAGAAGCAAGACCACCGCCACCAGTATCGCCGCCTCCTCCGGCCCCCACAGACAATTCAAGTCCCCAGCTTGGGACTTCTTTAGTGTTTGCCCAAAAAGGGAAAACTTCGCCATTTGTAGCATTTGTAAGGTTGCAGTTAGTCGTGGTAAGTTTGGTACCAACTATGGTACCGGAGGCCAGAGAGGTCATCTTAAGAGACAGCACGCTGTCCAATGGTTTGCGCACCTACAGGCGATCAAGGAAGCCCTAATTGCACGTAATTAAAACGTTGATTTTTCATCTGATGATGACGAGGAGGAAGAAGACGTGTCAAACACTTCACTTACACCCAGTACCCCTGTCAGCAGCACACCCCATGTGAGCCACACTAAGAGTGTGGGAGAGAGTGAGACACCAATGCGAAAAAGTTCATCAGCGAGCGTAACTGGGTCGAAGATATCATCATCATCATTATCCCGTAAATGCTTGGTCCAGGGCAACATTAAAAAGATGTTGTTTACAGAAGCGCAATATGAACGCGACCACCCACTGACGCGTCTGTATAACACTAAGCTGGCTAAAATGCTAGCTCTGGACCTTCTCCCTTTTTCTTTTGTAGAAGGGGTTGGTTTTCTAGAATTAGTGGCAGCGCTCTGCCCTAAATGGAAGGTTCCTAGCCGGTTCTATTTTGCCAGAGTTGCGGTTCCAGCACTACATGAAGATGTTCTGGAGGTGATTGGGGCAGCTTTGCAGAAGAGTGCTGTTCACACTATACATCTGACAACAGACATGTGGACCAGTGGCGCAGGCGCTGATTACATGTGCATCACTGCACACTGGGTCTCTTTTTCAGGGGTTAAAGCAAAGCTAAACGCAGGTGTTGACCCGGACCAAGTTTTTAAAGCTGCTCGGAAACATGCAACACTAGCCATGTTTGGTTTGGAGAAACGTCACACAGCAGAAAACATTTTGGATGAGTTTAACACAAAGGTCCTTGACTGGCTGTCCCCAAAAAAACGCCAGATTGGTTATGTTTCCACGGATAATGGCGCCAATGTAGTTAAGGCCATGGAGCTGGGTGACTATTTCAGAGTGCCATGTTTGGCGCACTCTATAAACCTGGTTGTCAAAAAATTCTTGAGTGATAAAGACAGTGCAGCGTGCTGGGTAGTGGACACCTGCCGAAAAATGTGCAACCATTTCAGCCATTCTTTTAAGGCCCGGAAGCATCTGAGGAGCCTGCTACATGAACGTCGAATGCCAGTGAAAGCACTCATCCAGGAGGTGGCAACACGTTGGAACTCAACCTTCTACATGCTTGAGCGTCTGTATGAGCAGTATACGGTACTCGATCACTTTCTTAACACAGGGTACAGCTCAGAAGGACCTGAGGATGAGTGCGGCGCAATGGGACATAGTTAACAGCCTGACACGCATGCTTCGTCCTTTTGAGGTCTTCACGCGTGCAGTCAGCAAGGAGGACTGTAATTTGGGAAAAGCTATCCCATTGTTGTACATGCTGGAGCACCAACTGAAGGAGGTGTGTTCTGTGTTTCAAAAAGATGAAAAAAAACAAGACCCTTTTGTTTTGGAGGAGAAATTATTAGAGCGCCTACAAGGTGATGAACGTCTTAAAATGATCCACTCAAACCAGCATAACATTTGTGCTACTATTCTGGATCCACGCTACAAAAAGGCGCTGGCAGGCCGAGCATTCTTTCCTTTTGCTGATGAAGATGTTACAAAGTACAAACAGTGGCTAGCCTTCTCAGCCAAGAGGTTTGAAAGAGAACGGCAGAAAATTGAAGGAAAAGGCAGTACATCGGCATCAGCAGGCCATCCCCAGTCAAAACAATCCACTTCTGCACCTGTGGCTGTGGCACAAGTGACCTCTCAGCCGTTAAAGACACCGGCAACCGGATCATCTGCACCAGACACAACAGTAACATTGGAGGCTGAAGAGGATTGGCTAGCTCGGCTTGGGTTTGGTTCTCAAAAGGTCACAGCAACAGCTAAGCAAAGTAGAGGAACCTTGGAGGAGGACCTTGAGTCGATGGTGAAGGACTATCTGAATGACTCAACAGAGGTCTATGTTAATGCTGACCCATTGGCGTATTGGCATGGGAAAAAAGAATTGTGGCCACAGCTCTCCAACCTGGCTTTAAACTACTTGTCTTGCCCACTCGCAAGTGTGTCTTCTGAACGTGTTTTCAGTGCTGCTGGTGGCATTGTAACTTCCAAACGGAGTCGCCTCTCGCCCAAAAATGTGGAGAGGTTAACAATGATCAAGATGAATCAGCACCTCTTACCACCAGATTACAGAGTACGAGAAAGCACGCCGGATGAAGACGAGTTGGACAGCAACGTAGATGACACTGAGCTCACCCTGCCTGAATTCGCAGAGTATGATGACGAAGCCTTATTCTTATTCGTGGACCCTGACACCGAGCCCTGAAAATGAGACAATGAATCAATAACTTTCTTTTTCGTCCTTATTCACTTTTATTCCTGTGTGTCTGTCTTTCTTTGTTGTGCACAGTTAATATAATTCAAACTTTAATGACCTAATCACAAAAACAAGCCCATCAGCAGAACTGTCTTCACTTGTTTGCTTATTGATTTGAAGGTGCCGCAGTCTGCATTCCTCAGGTTCACAAGTTCAGAAGAGCATACTCCTCTATCCTCCTCCTCCTCTAGACTCCTATTTCCATCAAAGCAGAGGGCTGGTTTACGCCCAATGAAGAAAGACTCAGCACTTGTGGGGGTGTTCAACTTCTTTGCGGGTGAGTTGACGGCTCTGGGGCCATTGCTGGGAAGCTCTAATACCGGATAAAAGTGGTTTGGACCAAATCGGAGGCAGAATTTTTTTTGTGTTTTTGCTGACTTGCTTGCCTTTGAGGTGCTCATTGGGGGGGTTCCGGGTGTTTGTGGGTGAGTTTTGGGGTCTGGGAGCACTGCTGGGACACTCTAATCTTGATTGCATTTGCTTTTCAGGAAATCCTTGGTGGAAAACTGGAGTTATGGCCTAGCTGCACAGCGCGTTTGGACCGAAGGCCGAGAAATATTGTAAGTATGAGATTTTGCTTTTGTGCTGTTTGGGGGTGTTGTGCTTTTTGGCGGGTGGGTTGGCGGGTCTTGGGGCATTCCTGGGAAGGTCTAATACAAGATAGAAATGGTTGGGACAAAATCTACGCTGATTTTTTTGTTGCTATTTCTGACATTTTGCTCAATGTAGCGTTTTCGGGGGCCTGTTTGGGGGGCTTCCTGGTGTTTGTGGGTGGGTTTCGGGGTCTGGGAGCACTGCTGGCTATGGATACTTTAGTTTGCAAGAGGTTTGAAGCAAATCCATGGTGGCAGAGGGGAGTTAGGGCCTAGCTGCAGAGCGCGCGCGGAGTGATTTGGGAAATTGGCAAAAAAATGACTGAGTCCACATTTTTGTACTTTTGCTTTTTGGCTGTTTGGGGGTCTTCTACTCGTTTTCTCCTGAGTTAAGGGCTCTGGGGCCATTGCTGGGACGCTCTAATACCGGATAAAAGTGGTTTGGACCAAATCGGAGGCAGAATTTTTTTTGTGTTTTTGCTGACTTGCTTGCCTTTGAGGTGCTCTTGGGGGGTTCCGGGTGTTTGTGGGTGAGTTTTGGGGTCTGGGAGCACTGCTAGGACACTCTAATCTTGATTGCATTTGCTTTTCAGGAAATCCGTGGTGGAAAATTGGAGTTATGGCCTAGCTGCACAGCGTGTTTGGACCGAAGGCCGAGAAATATTGTAAGTATGAGATTTTGCTTTTGGGCTGTTTGGGGGTGTTGTGCTTTTTGGCGGGTGGGTTGGCGGGTCTCGGGGCATTCCTGGGAAGGTCTAATACCGGATAAAAGTGGTTGGGACAAAATCCACGCTGATTTCTTTTTGCTATTTCTGACATTTTGCTCAATGTAGCGTTTTCGGGGGCCTGTTTGGGGAGCTTCCTGGTGTTTGTGGGTGGGTTTCGGGGTCTGGGAGCACTGCTGGCTATGGATACTTTAGTTTGCAAGAGGTTTGAAGCAAATCCATGGTGGCAGAGGGGAGTTAGGGCCTAGCTGCAGAGCAAGCGCGGAGTGATTTGGGAAATTGGCAAAAAAATGACTGAGTCCCCATTTTTGTACTTTTGCTTTTTGGCTGTTTGGGGGCCTTCTACTCGTTTTCTCCTGGGTTAACGGCTCTGGGGCCATTGCTGGGAAGCTCTAATACCGGATAAAAGTGGTTTGGACCAAATCAGAGGCGGAATTTTTTTTGTGTTTTTGCTGACTTGCTTGTCTTTGAGGTGCTCTTGGGGGGTGTTCCAGGTGTTTGTGGGTGAGTTTTGGGGTCTGGGAGCACTGCTGGGACACTCTAATCTTGATTACATTTGCTTTTCAGGAAATCCGTGGTGGAAAACTGGAGTTATGGCCTAGCTGCACAGCGCGTTTGGACCGAAGGCCGAGAAATATTGTAAGTATGAGATTTTGCTTTTGGGCTGTTTGGGGGTGTTGTGCTTTTTGGCGGGTGGGTTGGCGGGTCTTGGGGCATTCCTGGGAAGGTCTAATACCGGATAGAAGTGGTTGGGACAAAATCCATAAGGAAAAGCCTTTTGGCACTTTTTGTAAATAGGGTTCGTTAGGGTTAGCCCTAGCAGCAGGATTGCATGTGTTTCGGGGTGTTCTAGATTTTTGCAACTGAGTTCTGGGGTCTTAGAGCACTCGTGAGAATGTGTAATTTTGGTTGCAAGTCATTTGAAGAAAATCCATGGTGGGAAAGGGGGGATTTGGCATAGTTAAAGAAAGCCTCTGCCACTATTCCTAACTTAGGGTTAGGGTTAGGGTTAGCAGTATTTCTATTGCATGTGTTTGGGTGGGGGGGTTTTCGAGTCTTGGAACTATGCTGGCTATGGATACTTTTGCTTGCTTGCAAGTGGTTTGAATACAATCCACGGTGGGTAAGGGGGTATTTGCGCCTACTTTTACTTTCGAAGTACGTTTTGTCACCAGTTTTCTGCTAGGCCTCGTTTTTTGAGATCTGATTGGGGGCCTTCTACATTTTTGCGACTGGCTTTAGTAAGGGTCTGGGTGGGAGCACTGCTGGGAAGGTCTAATTTTGTTCTAAAACACAGTTTACAGTACACCTAGCTTGAGGGGAAAGATCTGCTAAATTAATTTGCCCATACTTATTTATCCTTCAAAAGGTGACTCAGACAGAGTACGCACTTTCAAAAATGTTGTACTGTCTATTAGGAAAATCAAAGTGTGACTTTTTGCACTACACTGCATACATACCTTATTTTTATTTATCAGTGCTGTTTTTCGTTCAATAATTACAGGCCGGGTTTCAGTCTGTGCAATGGGGAAAAAAGGATGGAGTCAGGCTTCACATTAGCGAGCCGCAATTCAGCATCCGCCAGGCAGGCAGTGGACAGGGTGTCTTCTGGTCACCAACATTGATGGACGAAGCGTCAGCTGGAATGGAGGAGTGCCGCTAATAAGAGGAATTGTTTGCTGCATACAACTTACTTACCAAATTCAACAGGACAACTACAACAATACAGATACAGTATCCATTCTTTTCTTCTATGAGTGTGTGTGACTGCATTTCTTGGATCTCTCTCTTCTTCTAAATTGATCCCTACAGCCATTCTATAGGTTTTACTTCGGCTATTTTTTAAACCTAATTTAATGTAGCCCTGTACTGTCGCATTCTGTCATTCACGGTTGTCGAAAGTACTACTTACTTTTCAGTAACAATGCATTCAGTAGTGCATGCACTTCCTTTATGTCACGTAAAAGATTTATGGTTAGCTTTCTACCCAAACATTTCTTTATGTTCAATTATTGTTTGCCCATGCTGTGCTTTTTTTTTCTCTCAACAAAACCTACCCAAAAAGAAACCCCCATTCCCATCCATTTTACAAACCCTAACCCTCTTCTGCCGGGCTGTGTGGTTTTGCTTGATGTGTGACTAAATGACATCAATAATTCCACACACTTGCTGGGGAGGATAAGGTCATAGCAACAGGCTGGTGAAGGAATCCGAGGATATATTCTAGACTTACTCAGCTTCAGTACTATTTCTTGTAGTAGTAGCCAATGTCAAAGAAATCCTTCACAAGTACAAGTTATACTATCAATACTTTACCATTTGTTAGGCTACATTGTGGCACTGTTGTAGTCTAGTGTACTGTCACCTGCTATATTCTCTATCGTACCGTTGTAATGCTACAGTAAGGACAAACCAGGTTTCATTTTCTTTTTTTCCATAGCAATGCAACTGCCACTGTGTCACACCACTAGTACCACCGCAATGAGGAGGAAATTTCATCCGCCCTGGATTGCAACCTTAATCGCCATTTCCCGTGGAGCCAGCCCTGGGCCTAGCCCTACTTTCAAACAGAAATTACAGGTAAGATAAGCGTTTGGTTGGAGCCGAGGTAGTATAATGGAGTATTAGGAGAGACGAGAGATTGACGGTAGTACTACTAAAGTCCTAGGACTATTCAGGAAAACAAACTTACTGCTAAACCCCCACTCACCAGACTCAAAAGCAGTAAAAAACAGGTATGGTCAGATAAAGTTTCAAAAAGTATATTTTTATAGCCCTAACCAAATAATCTCCCGCAAGACCCTCCCTAACCCCAACGATTGTCCTTCAAAAGTCCCCAAAACACCCAACTCATAATTCCCACCCCCCAAAAGTCTCTAAAAAAGGGGCAAGGGACACTACAGCAGGGTGCTGTTGACTTTAGCAGCCAGGGCATCATGCTCCTTGCGGAGGGTGGCATGTTCGAAGCGGAGGCCCTCCACCAAGTTCTTATAGCTTAGGACCTCCTGCTCCAGGTAGGACAGTCTGAGGGATAAGCGGCGCCGGCGTGCCTTGCAAATCCTGTGTGGGGCAGCTGCTATCTATGCTGCTCGGCGGTGGCGTTTGGCTTTGGTAGCCCGGCTCCGTACCGCTGGAGCACTGCGCTGGCTGGCAGCCCGCACGGAGGAGGATGCAGCTGTCCCAGTGGATGTTGTTGTAGTACCAGACTGCTCCAGGGCCACAAGCCGCCGATATACAGCGACAGTGGCATCCAGCCTCCGTTACCGGGCCATTCGAGCCAGCTCCCTCCTCCTTGATGGTCTCTTGGATTTGGAAGGAGCAACTATATGAAGAAAGAAAGACATAGTCTGTAACCAATGCTCCTTAAGATTAACACAAAATGATTGAGCAGAAAGCTGTGTCACAGTACAAGTAGCAAATTGAAAGCACAGTACATAACTATTGAGGACAGTATCTATGTAACCTCCGACTTCTTCATCCTTGCTCTAACATTAGTGGGAGTTTAAGGAACAAATTCTACGAGCACTATGGACTTCCATTACAGTCGACTATGGCAGTACACCAGTCTTATTCTTCTTCTTCTCTCTTGTTTAGGAAAATTGGTACGTTATCTTATGCAAGCCGGCATAATGCCAGCGCAGTGAACTTGCACCCGAGAAAAACAGACGCACACCATGGTGAGTGAGACAGACTTGCGTTACTGTACCGGTCCAGTACATGCAGGTGGTGAAGCTCTTACTTTTCTATTACGGGTGGCACTGAGAATACTCTGTTAAAAGGGCTACTGCTTAATTAATTTAGCTTTCACCCTACAGTGCAAATGAGTATTAGAAAAGGAAAATGAAGAAGCTAAATAATCTGGTTATCTATCACTTCACATGGGATGTATTTGATGACATATGGGATGACTTTAGGTGCTTTGCTTATTATTGAGTGAACAGTGATACACCCACACATGAATGACGTACTACTACTAAACTAAAGTTATTAAGAGAGGTAGGGAGTGTCCACCGTAATAACCGGATATATGCTGTGCTTGCAGTTGCAATACAAACTACTGCTACTATTCATGGTAGTATTTGGACAAAATTACAACTTCTTTTCCTTGCCTTTCCTACACTGGAACGGACGTGCGGGTGCGGTGTTACATGCTCTTCAAAGTAACACTTAGTTCATCCAGTGACCGTCTACTCTCTCTAGATACACATATGCTATCTGAGAGTCAGATAGTACCATGAATGATCCAGTCATCCATCCATTCAAAGTATATGCACACATACAGTCTCTGTTTCACCCACCCAGGCTGTTCTCCTTCCACCCATCCTTGCTTCATCATTCACCCAGCCATGCACCATACCATATTCTTTCCTTCCCAGCCACCTCGGGGACCAAGCAAACACATATCATTCTTCTTTTCCAGTCATCATTACATTTCTCGTCCTTCCACACTTACTTATACCCTTCTTTCGCTTTTCGTTCATCCCATCCATCAAGTTCATCTCAGATCTGATTGGGATTCTTCTCGCGAAAAACTTCACAGCTAAGTCGAAGTACATTTAGAGGAGGCTACTACCTGGTTTATTTATAATACACCCGTGCAGAAAGCACACTCTGCAGTCTTCAATCTCAATAAGTAAGGAATATATAGCTTACCTCTGCCCGCCACCACGTGTCATCCCCCACAGAATTGTCCGGCACTTCCACCGCCTCCTCCCCAGAGTTGTCCTCGTCCAATGCCACCACCATATCCGCGCTGGCCCCGCCTCCAGATGTTCCACCTACAAAGTACATTTAATAATGTTAGAATACACCACTCACTACTATATAATATTTGGTCTAGGAGGAAGAAAGAAATGTGAAAAAAACAGTATACAATTTAATAATTTGTGACTGTCTACTCTAAAGTAAAAATGTCCCTTTTTCCAGGGAAGGCTGTTGTCTTGCTGCACTTTTTGGCGCAACTGATGAATGCTTGCTTTTTATTTTTAACACGCACCACTTTTTCTCCTAACAGACAGAAGCTTGACTTCTAAGAACACGAGCAGGATCAAGTTCAAACCAGGTGAGAGCTCGGCTCGACCACAAGAAATGTGTCCAATTAATCGTCAGCACTAAGCACTTTTCCATTTTCAGTTAAACGTTTACTTTTATGACAAACTTGATTTTGATAAATGTGTTTACTTTTAATAAAGCTTTTAAACTTAAATAGACTCTGTGGTTTTTGGTCCTCCAGACTAGAGTGGATGAGCTAAAGGTTTTGCAATTTTTGCAAGCATGAGTCCGTGCCTCTGACATCATTGGGGATCAATCATCGGTGACTTTGGGAGCTAAATGACTCTGCCACACTATCTAGTCAGTAAGGAGATTGGGGGTTCAACTACAAAGTCTGTTATCACTGAGGTATGTGGAAAGTCTAACAGCACCTATTATAATTGATAAGCTAAGCAATGCATTATTTAGTGTCCATAGTCTTGTTTGTGCAGATTTGTCCCTGCAACCGTAGTAGAATGGATTGTCCTCCTATCCAAACCAAAAGTAAAGTAGTATCTTATTCTTTCTTGGTGGTCATTCACCTTTTTATTGTTGGCAATTGTCAAAGCATAAGCATTTAGAAGACTTGAAAAGACATTATGGACAATCCCAGAGGACTGCACTCAGTGCATAGAGCTATTGCTGACTAGAATGGGAGTCCAATGGAATTGCCAAATGTGCAATCTTAGTTAGCTACACAGACAGACTAATAAGAATAATCTAGTAATACCACAAGGAGTCATAGTCGAGGCAGGATAAGAATTTAGATCCAGTCTACAAGAAGATCAAAGACGATTTAGAAAAAATCGAATGAGGAACGCTGGGAAAAAATAAGTACTCTATATTAAAATTAAAACTTACTGGGGCCAGCAAAGGAGCCCTCGCCTGCCCGATCCTGGCCTGCATCCTGAACAGCACCCTCCTCCTCCTCCTCCTCCTGTGTCCTCCTCTTGCCCCTGGGGGAAGCTGATGTACAACATGAAAGAAAGAAAAACAGAAAACATGGATGATATTTGTCAACCAAATCAAACATTTCAAAAGAACTAACAAAATATTTTGGCGAAATAGCAAATAGACAACTATTCCACGGGATATATTATTGACCAATCTCATGTGGTCTACTACGTTATTAGTATTGCTTGATTTGCGGACCGTCGAATTGGAAACTTCTTATGTAACTCACTAAACAAAGTACTAAAAAGGTTTGCCTAGGATTGGCAGGCAGCAGTCCGCAGCACACGAAGTGACAGCCAAAGTCCATCGTGATTGCAGATCAGCGACAACACTAAAGTTTCCTACTACATTAACCAGTCATTAAAATACTCAAACTATCAATCCACCACCACTATTTCTTCTTATCGCCATGTGTACAAAGGAAGGACTGGACTTGAGACTGTAGGGGCTGATTTAGAAGCCCCTTGCGGCTCTTTTGCTCCATTGTTGCGTGACTTTTGTAACGCAGCGGCAGCACAAAAGAGGCGCAATGGTGCGGCGTATATTAACAACGTGACGCATATGGGAGATGCATCACGTTGTAAAGCCCTGCGCCATCAGGGGGCGTTCCGGCGCAAGGGAGGGCGTTCCTGCGCAGGAACACATCCTAAAAGTGGCTGAGGGAAATCTACAAGATTTCAATCACTCACTTTAACGACAATGATGCGTGACTCAAACCCTGCGCCTGCTTGAAGCAGACGTACGGCTTGACGCAGCATTGGGGAGATAGGGCACCCCAGAGCATTGATGGAGCTGCGCCATCGTTGCGACGCAACTCCAGCAATGCGCCACCTTTACGGCACAGATGCGTAACGCTTTGGTGACGTTTTGGGCCCATGGTGCGCCGCATTGTAAATAGGGCGCACCATGGGTGATGGTGGCGTGGCGCACAATTACTGGCGCATCCCTGCTACTTTGCAGGGATGCGCCGGTAATTAAAAATCTGAACCTTAGTGTGTAGCATTACGCAGTTCTTTAAACTACACTCATACATAATTTCACAGGCCAATGAAATGAACACAAAATCGAAAACAAATAAGCATAGTAGCAACACTACTGAGAAGGAGAGCAGTGCACCTGAAATGCACAGAAGATTTTGAAATATAATTTACCTACAATGTAATGAGCAGCATTATTGCTCTTGGTAAAAAACAAAAATTTGCAATATAATAACACAGCAGGAGAAAACAGAGTAGTAAAGAAATAGCTACTACAACTGACCAAGCCCGGTGATCTCAAGGCCAAGCAGGTCGAGCAGATCTCGTTCACGGGTCAGGACATCCGTCCAGCGGTGGGTGGCCTGGTTGTAGGTGCGCCAGACCCGAGAGTGGTGGTACATGGTCCGGCACACCTTATCCCACCGCTTCCGGCGCTTCCGGATCCCGTACCCGACACCGATCCTGCCGCCTGCCATGATGGTCCTGGGGAGGCGGCGCTGAACATAAAAAATGAGTGCGCCCACCTCCTCCGGGCTAAAGACCTCCCTGGGTACGATCTGCTCCCCCCTCAAACGCCCGCACGGGAGCCGGGCACGGGGTGCGGGACCCTTCCCCTTCTCGGGATGCTTCCCGGCTCCCTTCACCATGGTCTGGGCGGAAAGGAATAAAGAAAATAGAAAAGGGGAGAGAAGAAAAGAAAAGAGTTTAAAAAAGTAGTTTAAAATTAACCAAAAGTAGCAGTAAACACAAAAATATAGGGCTAGAAAAATGGAGGGATAGATAATAAGTAAAATAGATAAAAAAAACTTCAAACAAGCAAAGGATGGCCGAGATTTAGAGAGGATACAAAGAGCATGCCCAGAACCATAGCAATGAATGAGAAACAAGATGGCCGCGCCCGTTCATGACTGCGCGAGATTTTCCTCGCGAACACTCGCGAAATTGTACTGGCGAGCCGCCCACTTTGCGAGATTACACTTCGCGCCCGGAAACGGAAATACGTCATGCAAACAAGATGGCCGCGCCCTTGAATGACCGCGAGGGTAACTTCGCGCCTTGCGCTACAAGCGGCTCGCGAAAACGCACAAAACCTTGCGAACTGACACGCCGCAAAAAAACAAATCGCATATTCGCATGAATTTGCGGCTTCTGAATCCGATCTCGCGCGTGTTCGCACCCCGCGAATCCCGCGAAATTGCGGAAAAACGAGTATTGCAAAACTGAAAGCACTTGGCAGGTGCAAGGGTTCAAAGTCATCATTAGTAACCATTCCCTGTAGTGCTTCCTGAATGGGGGCCTCTCCAGAGTTCAGTTGCTAGTTGCAACAGTTGTATGACCCTGCTCTGACCCTCACAGCAGGCTCATAGAATAGCTACAAGTAGGCCACAAAGGTCCTGGAAAAAAAATTGCACTGCAACAGAAAGCAAATTACTGATAAGGAAGCAGGCGCCAGACCTGGAATTTTAAAACAGTGGCACATTAATAAACTAACCCCAAATTAATTCTTGTCAGTTGAAGCAGGGCAGGTGTGCTTGCTTCCCCCCCCCATAATCTACAGTGATGATGAACCAGAGGGTGGCATTGATGTAACAGAGGGTGGCATGGGTGAAACAGAGGGTGGCAGTGGTGAAACAGAGGGTGCTGGGAACCTGTGATGATGAACCAGACGTAGAAACAACATAGTCGCGACCGTTGCGAGCCGACAAGTAAGTTCGCGATTGCGAACTAGTACCAAACCCTCGCGAACTGGCAGAAACCCTTGCGAACACAAAAAAATAAAATCCGCAAATTCGCGAGAATTCGCGGATTTTGCAGATTGCGAGTTCGCAAATTCGCAAAATTCGCAAACGCCAGATTTGCAAAATTCGCCCATGCTTAATCACTTTTGAATGCGAGCCTAAGTGATCTTGTTAATGACCGCATCCACAGTGGCGTAACAAAACTTGAGGGGGTCCCCCTGCAAACTACATGGAGGGCCCCACCCCCATTCTCCGTGCCAGTCTAGTAATCTAGAGATCTCAGGCCAGTGACCCTCCATACTGCAGGGGATGCAGGGCTATTGTTACACCACTGTCACCAATATAGCCGTTATAAGTAATACTGGATGGTGGAGTTAAAGGTTGGGCTTAGTCTGCCAGCAGGCTATCATAGGTGGTGGTCCATTCATTACAGGGTCCCTGCCATCAGTAGGCCGGAGAAGTTTGCCAAATTTTAGGTGGGTTTCCTGATGCAGACTCATGTCATGATACACAACATCGGGCCCACTCATCGTTCAGTTTTGACAAAAGTGCATCCATTGCTCCTTCTCATTTCCGATTTAAAACATTAGACAATGAGACAATGCAGTATTTCAAAAACAGATGTAACTACAAAGAGCAAATTTTGATAATACATTCGTATTAGCAGATAATAGCAATCTTAAGAGGCATTGCATAGTTTCATACACACGTTGACCCCAATTCCATCACAGTCTCTCTCTCTCTCTCTCTCTCACAGTCAGTCAGTCTCTCTCTTTCAGTCAGCCAGTCTCTCTCTCTCTCTGTCAGTCAGTCAGTCTATCTATCTGTGTCATTCAGTCTCTCTCAGTCAGTCAGTCTCTCTCAGTCAGTCTGTCAGTCAGTCAGTCAGTCTCTCTCTCAGTTTTTCAGTCTCTCTCTCTCTCTCTCTCTCTCTCTCTCAGTCAGTCTCTCTCTTAGTTTTTCAGTCTCTCTCTCTCTCAGTCAGTCAGTCTCTCTAAGTCAGTCAGTCTCGCTCTCAGTCAGTCTCTCTCTTTCTGTCAATCAGCCTCTCCCTTTCTGTCAGTCAGTCTCTCAGACAGTCTCTCTCTCTCTGTCAGTCTCTCTCTAAGTCAGTCTCTCTCTCTCTCTCTGTCAGTCAGTCTCTCTCTCTCTCTGTCAGTCTCTCTCTGTTAGTAAGTCTCTCTCTCTCTCTGTCAGTCACTCTCTCTCTGTCAGTCTCTCTCTCTCATTCTCTCTCTCTCTCAGTCAGTCTCTCTCTGTCAGTCTCTCTGTCTATCTCTCTCTCTCTCTCTCTCTCTCTCCGTCTTAGTCTCTCTCTTTCTCTCTCAGCCAGTTTCCCTCTCAGTCACTCTCTCTCTCTGTTGATCAGTCTCTCTCTCTCTTTGTCAGTGTCTCAGTCTCTCTCTCTCTCAGTCAGTCTCTCTCTCAGTCAGTCTCTCTCAGTCAGTCAGTCTCTCTCAGTCAGTCAGTCTCTCTCTCTCTCAGTCAGTGACTCTCTCTGTCAGTCTCTCTCTCTGTCAGTCAGTCTCTCTCTCTGTCAGTCAGTCTCTCTCTCTCTCAGTCAGTCTCTCTCTGTCAGTCAGTCGCTCTCTCTGTCGGTCAGTCTCTCTTTCTCTGTCAGTCTGTCAGTCTCTTTCTCTCTGTCAGTCTCTCCGTTAGTCAGTCTCTCTCTCTCTCTCTCTCTCCCTCTCTCTCTCTCTCTGTCAGTCTCTCTCTCAGCCAGTCAGTTGCTCAGTCTCTCTCTCTCTCAGTCAGTCTCTCTCTGTCAGTCAGTCGCTCTCTCTGTCGGTCAGTCTCTCTTTCTCTGTCAGTCTGTCAGTCTCTTTCTCTCTGTCAGTCTCTCCGTTAGTCAGTCTCTCTCTCTCTCTCTCTCTCTCTCTCCCTCTCTCTCTCTCTCTGTCAGTCTCTCTCTCAGCCAGTCAGTTGCTCAGTCTCTCTCTCTCTCAGTCTCTCTCTCTCAGTCAGTCTCTCTCTCCCAGTCAGTCAGTCTCTTTCGGTCAGACATTCTCTCTCTACCTCAGTTACTCAGTCTCTCTCTCTCTGTCAGTCAGTCTCTCTTAGTCAGTCAGTCTCTCTCTCCCTGTCATTCTCTCGCACAGTCAGTCTCTCTCTCTCTCTCTCAGTCAGTCAGTCTCTGCCTCTCTCTCTCTGTCTCTATCTCTCTCTCAGTCAGTCAGTCTCTCTCTCTCAGTCAGTCAGTATCTGAGTCAGTCAGTCAGTCTCTTCTCTCTCTCCACTCTCTCTCTCTCCTTTCTCTCTCTCAACTCTGTCCACTCTATCTCCACTGTCTCACTCTCTCTCCACTGTCTCTCTCAACACTGTCTCTCCACTCTCTCTCTCTCCACTCTCTCTCTCTCTCTACTCCCCCTCTGCTTTCTCACTCTCTCTCCACTCTCTCTCTGCTCTCTCTCCACTGTCTCTCTCCAACCTAACCTCTCCATTCTCTCTACTCTCTCTCCACTCTCTCTCTCTCCACCCTCTCTCTCCACTCTCTCTCCTCTCTCTCTCCACTCTCTCTCTCTCTCTGTACTCTCTTTCGCTCCACTCTCTCTCCACTCTCTCTATCCACTGTCTCTCAACTGTCTCACCACTCTCTCTCTCCACTCTCTCTCCACTCTCTCTCTCCACTCTCTCTCCACTGTCTCCTTCCACGCTCTCTCTCCACTCTTTCTCCACTGTCTCCCTCCACTCTCTCTCTCTACACTTTCACCACACTCTCTCCACTGTCTGTCTCCCCACTCTCTCTCCACTCTCTCTCTCAGAGAGTCAGTATCTGAGTCAGTCAGTCAGTCTCTTCTCTTTCTCTCCACTCTCTCTCTCCATTCTCTCTCTCAACTCTGTCCACTCTATCCCTACTGTCTCTCCACTGTCTCTCTCTCCACTGTCTCTCCACACTCTCTCTCCACTCTCTCTCTCTCTACTCCCCCTCCGGTCCCTCACTCTCTCTCTACTCTATCTCTCCACACTCTCTCTTTCTCTCTCCACTCTCTCCACTCTTTCTTTCCACTCTCTCTCCACTCTTTCTCCACTGTCTCTCTCCAACCTCTCCATTCTCTCTACTCTCTCTCCACTCTCTCTCTCCACTCTCTCTCTCTACTCTCTCCACTCTATCTCCACTGTCTCTCTCTCCACTCTCTCTTCTCTCTCTCTCCACTCTCTCTCTCTGCATTCTCGTTCTCTCTACTCTTTTTCCACTCTCTCTCCACTGTCTCTCTCCACTGTCTCGCCACTCTCTCCACTCTCTCTCCACCCTCTCTCTCCACTCTCTCTCCACTGCCTCCTTCCACGATCTCTCTCCACTCTTTCTCAACTGTCTCCCTCCACTCTCTCTACACTTTCTTCACTCTCTCTCCACTGTCTCCCTCTCCACTCTCTCTCTACTCTCTCTCCACTCTCTCTCTCTCCACTCTCTCTCTCTCCACTTTCTCTCTCTACTCTCTCTCCACTCTCTCTTTCCACTCTCTCTCAACTGTCTCCCTCCACTCTCTCTCTCTACTCTCTCTCTACTGTCTCTCCACTCTCTCACCACTCGCTCTCTCCACTCACTCTCTCTCCACTCTCTGTCTCTCTATCCACTGTCTCTCTCCTCTCTCTCCCTCTCTCTCTATCCCTCTCTCCACTTTCTCTTTCCACTCTCTCTCTCTTCACTCTCTCTCCACTCTCTCTTTCCAATCTCTCTCTCCACTCCCTCTCTCTCTACTCTCTCTCCACTGTCTCTCTCCTCTCTCTCTCTCCACTCTCTCTCTCTCTCCACTCTCTCTCTGGTCTCTCTCTCTAGTCTTCCTACTCTCTCTCTACACTCTCTCTCTCCACTCTCTCTCCACTCTCTCTCTCCACTCTCTCCCTCCACTCTCTCTCTCTACTCTCTCTCCACTCTCTCTCCACTGTTTCTCTCTCCACTCTCTCTCACTCCTCTCTCTTTCTATACTCTCTCTCCACTCTCCCTCCACTCTCTCTCTCCACTCTCTCTCTATTCTCTCTTCACTCTCTTGCTCCACTCTCTCTCCACTCTCTCTCCACTGCCTCCCTCCACTCTCTCTCTTTACTCTCTCTCCACTCTCTCTCCCCTGTCTCTCTCTTCATTCTCTCTCTCTCCACTCTCTCTCTACTCTCTCTCCAATGTCTCTCTCTCCACTGTCTCTCTCTCCGCTCCCTCTCCACTCTCTCTCCCTCTCCACTCTCTCTCTTCCCGCTCTCTCCACTCTCTCTTCACTGTCTACCTCCACTCTCTCTCTCTCTACTATCTCTCCATTCTCTCTCCACTCTCTCTCTCTCTACTCTCGCTCTACTCTCTCAACTCTCTCTCCACTCTTTCCACTGTCTCTCTCCACTCTCTCTCCACTCTCTCTCTCTCTCTTAGTCTCTCTCTCTCTCTCTCAGCCAGTCTCTCTCTCAGTCACTCTCTGTCAGGCAGTCTCTCTCTCTTTGTCAGTGTCTCAGTCTCTCTCCCAGCCAGTCTCTCTTTCAGTCAGTCTCTCTAAGTCAGCCAGTCTCTCTCAGTCAGTCTCTCTCTCTCTCTCTCAGTCAGTGACTCTCTCTGTCAGTCTCTCTCTCTGGCAGTCAGTCTCTCTCTCTGTCAGTCAGTCTCTCTCTGTCAGTCAGTCGCTCTCAGTCGGTCAGTCTCTCTTTCTCTGTCAGTCTCTTTCTCTCTGTCAGTCTCTCAGTCTCTTCGTTAGTCAGTCTCTCTCTCAGTCAGTCTCTCTCTCTCTCTCTCTCTCTGTCAGACTTTCTCTCAGCCAGTCAGTTGCTCAGTCTCTCTCTCTCTTAGTCTCTCTCTCTCAGTTAGTCTCTCTCTCCCAGTCAGTCAGCCTCTTTCGGTCAGTCATTCTCTCTCTACCTCAGTTAGTCAGTCTCTCTCTCTCTGTCAGTCAGTCTCTCTTAGTCAGTCAGTCTCTCTCTTTCTGTCATTCTCTCGCACAGTCAGTCTCTCTCTCTCTCTCAGTCAGTCAGTCTCTGCCTCTCTCTCTCTGTCTCTATCTCTCTCTTAGTCAGTCAGTCAGTCTCTCTCTCTCTCTCAGTCAGTCAGTATCCGAGTCAGTCAGTCAGTCTCTTTTCTCTCTCCACTCTCTCTCTCTCCATTCTCTCTCTCAACTCTGTCCACTCTATCTCCACTGTCTCACTCTCTCTCCACTCTCTCTCTCAACACTGTCTCTCCACTCTCTCTCTCCACTCTCTCTCTCTCTCTACTCCCTCTCCGCTTTCTCTCTCTCTCTCCACTCTCTGTCTGCTCTCTCTCTCCACTCTCTCTCCACTGTCTCTCTCCATTCTCTCTACACTCTCTCCACTCTCTCTCTCTCCACCCTCTCTCTCCTCTCTCTCTCCACTCTCTCTCTTTCTCTCTCTGTACTCTCTTTCGCTCTACTCTCACTCCACTCTCTCTCTCCACTGTCTCTCTCCACTGTCTCGACACTCTCTCTCTCCACTCTCTCTCTCCACTCTCTCTCTCCACTCTCTCTCCACTGTCTCCTTCCACGCTCTCTCTCCACTCTTTCTCCACTGTCTCCCTCCACTCTCTCTCTCTACATTTCTCCACTCTCTCTCCACTGTCTGTCCCCCCACTCTCTCTCCACTCTCTCTCTCTCAGAGAGTCAGTATCTGAGTCAGTCAGTCAGTCTCTTCTCTCTCTCTCCACTCTCTCTCTCCATTCTCTCTCTCAACTCTGTCCACTCTATCCCTACTGTCTCTCCACTGTCTCTCTCTCCACTGTCTCTCTCCACTGTCTCTCTCTCTACTCCCCCTCCGCTCTCTCACTCTCTCTCCACTCTCTCTCTATTCTATCTCTCCACTCTCTCTCTTTCTCTCTCCACTCTTTCTTTCCACTCTCTCTCCACTCTCTCTCCACTGTCTCTCTCCAACCTCTCCATTCTCCTGTACTCTCTCTCCACTCTCTCTCTCTCTACTCTCTCTCTCTACTCTCTCCACTGTATCTCCACTGTCTCTCTCTCTCCACTCTCTCTTCTCTCTCTCTCCACTCCCTTTCTCTCTCTGTATTCTCTTTCTCTCTACTCTCTCTCCACTCTCTCTCCACTGTCTCTCTCCACTGTCTCGCCACTCTCTCTCTCCACTCCCTCTCTCCACTCTCTCTCTACTGCCTCCTTCCACGATCTCTCTCCACTCTTTCTCAACTGTCTCCCTCCACTCTCTCTCTACACTTTCTTCACTCTCTCTCCACTGTCTCTCTCTCTACTCTCTCCACTCTCTCTCCACTCTCTCTCTCTCTGCACTTTCTCTCTCCACTCTCTCTCCACTCTCTCTTTCCACTCTCTCTCAACTGTCTACCTCCACTTTCTCTCTCTACTCTCTCTCCACTGTCTTTCTCTCCACTCTCTCTCCTCTCTCTCTCTCCACTCCCTCTCTCTCCACTCTCTGTCTCTCTCTCCACTGTCTCTCTCCCCTCTCTCTCTCTCTCTCTCTCTCCCTCTCTCTCTATCTCTTCCTCCACTTTCTCTTTCCACTCTCTCTCTCTTCACTCTCTCTCTCTCCACTCTCTCTTTCCAATCGCTCTCTCCACTCCCTCTCTCTCTACTCTCTCTCCACTGTCTCTCTCCTCTCTCTCTCACTCTCTCTCTCTCCACTCTCTCTCCAGTCTCTCTCTCTAGTCTCCCTACTCACTCTCTACACTCTCTCTCTCCACTCTCTCTCCACCCTCTCTCTCCACTCTCTCCCTCCACTCTCTCTCTCTACTCTCTCTCTCCACTGTCTCTCTCTCCACTCTCCCTCTCTCCACTCTCTCTCGCTCCACTCTCTCTCTGTCTCTCTCTCTCTCTCTCTACTCTCTCTCCACTCTCCCTCCACTCTCTCTCTCCACTCTCTCTCTAGTCTCTCTCCACTCTCTCGCTCCACTCTCTCTCCACTGCCTCCCTCCACTCTCTCTCTTTACTCTCTCTCCACTCTCTCTCCCCTGTCTCTCTCTCCATTCTCTCTCTCTCCACTCTCTCTCTACTCTCTCTCCACTGTCTCTCTCTCTCCGCTCCCTCTCCACTCTCTTTGTCTCTCCACTCTCTCTCTTCCCGCTCTCTCCATTCTCTCTTCACTGTCTACCTCCACTCTCTCTCTACTATCTCTCCACTCTCTCTCCACTCTCTCTCTCTCTCCACTGTCTCTCTACTCTCTCTCCCTTCTCTCTCTCTCCACTCTCTCTCTCCACTCTCTCCACTCTATCTCCACTGTCTCTCTCTCCACTCTCCCTTCTCTCTCTCTCCACTCTCTCTCTCTCCACTGTCTCTCTCCACTGTCTCGCCACTCTCTCTCTCCACTCTCTCTCCACTCTCTCTCTCCACTCTCTCCCCACTGCCTCCTTCCATGATCTCTCCCCATCCTTTCTCCACTGTCTCTCTCTCCACTCTCTCCACTCTCTCTCTCTCCACTCTCTCTCTCTCCACTTGCTCTCTCCACTCTCTCTTTCCACTCTCTCTCAACTGTCTCCCTCCACTCTCTCTCTCTACTCTCTCTCCACTGTCTCTCCACTGTCTTTCACTCCACTCTCTCTCCACTCTCTCTCTCTCTACTTGCTCTCTCTCCACTCTCTGTCTCTCTCTTCAATGTCTCTCTCCTCTCTCTCTCTATCTCTCTCTCTCCACTTTCTCTTTCCACTCTCTCTCTCTCTTCACTCTCTCTCTCTCCACTCTCTCTTTCCAATCTCTCTCTCCACTCCCTCTCTCTCTACTCTCTCTCCACTGTCTCTCTCCTCTCTCTCTCTCCACTCTCTCTCTCTCCACTCACTCTCTAGTCTCCCTACTCTCTCTCTACACTCTCTCTCTCCACTCTCTCTCTCCACTCTCTCCCTCCACTCTCTCTCTCTACTCTCTCTCCACTCTCTCTCCACTGTCTCTCTCTCCACTCCCCCTCTCTCCACTCCCTCTCTCCACTCTCTTTCCACTCTCTCTCTCTCTCTCTCTCTCTCTCTCTTAGTCTCTCTCTCTCCTCAGTCAGTCTCTCTCTCAGTCACTCTCTGTCGGGCAGTCTCTCTCTCTTTGTCAGTGTCTCAGTCTCTCTCCCAGCCAGTCTCTTTCTCAGTCAGTCAGTCTCTCTCAGTCAGTCAGTCTCTCTCTCTCTCTCTGTCAGTCTCTCCCTCTGTCAGTCTCTCTCAGTCAGTCATTCTCTCTCTCTCGCAGTCAGCCAGTCTCTCTCAGTCAGTCTCTCTCTCTCAGTCAGTGACTCTCTCTGTCAGTCTCTCTCTCTCTGTCAGTCAGTCTCTCTCTCTGTCAGTCAGTCTCTCTCTCTGTCAGTCAGTCTCTCTCTCTCAGTCAGTCTCTCTCTGTCAGTCAGTCGCTCTCTCTGTCGGTCAGTCTCTCTTTCTCTGTCAGTCTGTCAGTCTCTTTCTCTCTGTCAGTCTCTCAGTCTCTCCGTTAGTCAGTCTCTCTCTCAGTCAGTCTCTCTCTCTCTCTCTCTCTCTGTCAGTCTTTCTCTGAGTCAGTCAGTTGCTCAGTCTCTCTCTCTCTTAGTCTCTCAGTCAGTCTCTCTCTCTCCCAGTCAGTCAGTCATTCTCTCTCTACCTCAGTTAGTCAGTCTCTCTCTCTCTGTCAGTCAGTCTCTCTTAGTCAGTCAGTCTCTCTCTCTCTGTCATTCTCTCGCGCAGTCAGTCTCTCTCGCTCAGTCAGTCAGTCTCTGCCTCTCTCTCTGTCTCTATCTATCTCTCTCTCAGTCAGTCAGTCTCTCTCTCTCAGTCAGTCAGTATCTGAGTCAGTCAGTCAGTCTCCTCTCTCTTTCCACTCTCTCTCTCTCCATTCTCTCTCTCAACTCTGTCCACTCTATCTCCACTGTCTCACTCTCTCTCCACTGTCTCTCTCAACACTGTCTCTCCACTCTCTCTCTCCACTCTCTCTCTCTACTCCCCCTCTGCTTTCTCACTCTCTCTCCACTCTCTCTCTGCTCTCTCTCTTCACTCTCTCTCCACTGTCTCTCTCCAACCTCTCCAACCTCTCCATTCTCTCTACTCTCTCTCCAATCTCTCTCTCTCCACCCTCTCTCTCCACTCTCTCTCCTCCCTTTCTCTCCACTCTCTCTCTCTCTGTACTCTCTTTCGCTCTACTCTCTCTCCACTCTCTCTCTCTCCACTGTCTCTCTCCACTGTCTCGACACTCTCTCTCTCCACTCTCTCTCCGCTCTCTCTCTCCACTCTCTCTCCACTGTCTCCTTCCACGCTCTCTCTCCACTCTTTCTCCACTGTCTCCCTCCACTCTCTCTCTCTACATTTTCACCACACTCTCTCCACTGTCTGTCTCCCCACTCTCTCTCCACTCTCTCTCTCTCAGAGAGTCAGTATCTGAGTCAGTCAGTCAGTCTCTTCTCTCTCTCTCCACTCTCTCTCTCCATTCTCTCTCTCAACTCTGTCCACTCTATCCCTACTGTCTCTCCACTGTCTCTCTCTCTCCACTGTCTCCCCACACTCTCTCTCTCTCTCTACTCCCTCTCCGCTCTCTCGCTCTCTCTCCACTCTTTCTCTACTTTATCTCCCCACTCTCTCTCTTTCTCTCTCCACTCTCTCCACTCTTTCTTTCCACTCTCTCTCCACTCTTTCTCCACTGTCTCTCTCCAACCTCTCCACTGTCTCTCTACTCACTCTCCACTCTCTCTCCCTCCACTCTCTCTCTCTACTCTCTCCACTTTATCTCCACTGTCTCTCTCTCCACTCTCTCTTCTCTCTCTCTCCACTCTCTCTCTCTCTGTATTCTCTTTTTCTCTACTCTCTCCCCACTCTCTCTCTCTCCACTGTCTCTCTCCACTGTCTCGCCACTCTCTCTCTCCACTCTCTCTCCACTCTCTTTCTCCACTCTCTCTCCACTGCCTCCTTCCACGATCTCTCTCCACTCTTTCTCAACTGTCTCCCTCCACTCTCTCTCTACACTTTTTTCACTCTCTCTCCACTCTCTCTACTCTCTCTCTCCACTCTCTCTCTACTCTCTCTCCACTCTCTCTCCACTCACTCTCTCCCCACTTTCTCTCTCCACTCTCTCTCCACTCTCTCTTTCCACTCTCTCTCAACTGTCTCCCTCCACTCTCTCTCTCTACTCTCTCTCCGCTGTCTTTCTCTCCACTCTCTCTCCACTCTCTCTCTCTCTCCACTCTCTGTCTCTCTCTCCACTGTCTCTCCTCTCTCTCTCTCTCTCTCTCTCTCTCTCTCTCTCCCTCTCTCTCTATCTCTCTCTCTACTTTCTCTTTCCACTCTCTCTCTCTTCACTCTCTCTCTCTCCACTCTCTCTTTCCAATCTCTCTCTCCACTCCCTCTCTCTCTACTCTCTCTCCACTGTCTCTCTCCTCTCTCTCTCTCTCCACTCTCTATCCACTCTCTCTCCCCTGTCTCTCTCTCCATTCTCTATCTCTCCACTCTCTCTCTACTCTCTCTCCACTGTCTCTCTTGCTCCACTGTCTCTCTCTCCGCTCCCTCTCCACTCTCTCTCTCTCCACTCTCTCTCTGCCGCTCTCTCGACTCTCTCTTCACTGTCTACCTCCACTCTCTCTCTCTACTATCTCTCCACTCTCTCGACTCTCTCACTCTCTCCACTGTCACTCTACTCTCTCTCCACTGTCTCTCTCTCTCCACTGTCTCTCTCTCTGCTCCCTCTCCACTCTCTCTCTCCACTCTCTCTCTCTTCCCGCTCTCTCCACTCTCTCTTCACTGTCTACCTCCACTCTCTCTCTCTCTACTATCTCTCCATTCTCTCTCCACTCTCTCTCTCTCTTCTCTCTCTCTATTCCCTCAACTCTCTCTCCACTCTCTCCACTCTCTCTCTCCAATCTCTCCACTCTCTCCTCTCTCTCTTTCCACTGTTTCTCTTTCCACTGTCTCTCTCCACTCTCTCTCCACTCTCTCTCTCTTAGTCTCTCTCTCTCTCTCTCTCTCTTAGCCAGTGTCTCTCTCAGTCACTCTCTGTCGGGCAGTCTCTCTCTCTTTGTCAGTGTCTCAGTCTCCCTCCCAGCCAGTCTCTCTCTCAGTCAGTCTCTCCCAGTCAGTCAGTCTCTCTCAGTCAGCCAGTCTCTCTCTCTCTCTCTCTGTCAGTCTCTCCCTCTGTCAATCTCTCTCAGTCAGTCATTCTCTCTCTCTCGCAGTCAGTCTCTCTCAGTCAGTCTCTCTCTCTCTCAGTCAGTGACTCTCTCTGTCAGTCTCTCTCTCTGTCAGTCAGTCTCTCTCTCTCTGTCAGTCAGTCTCTCTCTCTCTCAGTCAGTCTCTCTCTGCAAGCCAGTCGCTCTCTCTGTCGGTCAGTCTCTCTTTCTCTGTCAGTCTGTTTCTCTCTGTCAGTCTCTCAGTTTCTCCGTTAGTCAGTCTCTCTCTCAGTCAGTCTCTCTCTCTCTCTCTCTCTCTCTCTCTCTCTGTCAGTCTTTCTCTCAGCCAGTCAGTTGCTCAGTCTCTCTCTCTCTTAGTCTCTCTCTCTCAGTCAGTCTCTCTCTCGCAGTCAGTCAGACTCTTTCGGTCAGTCATTCTCTCTCTACCTCAGTTAGTCAGTCTCTCTCTCTCTGTCAGTCAGTCTCTCTTAGTCAGTCAGTCTCTCTCTGTCATTCTCTCGCACAGTCAGTCTCTCTCTCTCAGTCAGTCAGTCTCTGCCTCTCTCTCTCTGTCTCTATCTCTCTCTCAGTCAGTCAGTCTCTCTCTTTCAGTCAGTCAGTATCTGAGTCAGTCAGTCAGTCTCTTCTCTCTCTCCACTCTCTCTCTCTCTCCATTCTCTCTCTCAACTCTGTCCACTCTATCTCCACTGTCTCACTCTCTCTCCACTGTCTCCCTGAAAACTGTCTCTCCACTCTCTCTCTCCACTCTCTCTCTCTCTCTACTCCCCCTCCGCTTTCTCACTCTCTCTCCACTCTCTCTCTGCTCTCTCTCCACTCTCTCTCCACTGTCTCTCTCCAACCTCTCCATTCTCTCTACTCTCTCCCCACTCTCTCTCTCCACCCTCTCTCTCCACTCTCTCTCCTCTCTCTCTCTCCACTCTCTCTCTCTCTCTCTGTGTACTCTCTTTCGCTCTACTCTCTCTCCACTCTCTCACTCTCCACTGTCTCTCTCCACTGTCTCGACACTCTCTCTCTCCACTCTCTCTCCACTCTCTCTCCACTCTCTCTCCACTGTCTCCTTCCACGCTCTCTCTCCACTCTTTCTCTACTGTCTCCCTCCACTCTCTCTCTCTACACTTTCTCCACTCTCTCTCCACTGTCTGTCTCCCCACTCTCTCTCCACTCTCTCTTTCAGAGAGTCAGTATCTGAGTCAGCAGTCAGTCTCTTCTCTCTCTCTCCACTCTCTCTCTCCATTCTCTCTCTCAACTCTGTCCACTCTATCCCTACTGTCTCTCCACTGTCTCTCTCCACTGTCTCTCCACACTCTCCCTCCACTCTCTATCTCTCTACTCCCCCTCCGCTCTCTCACTCTCTCTCCAATCTCTCTCTACTCCATCTCTCCACTCTCTCTCTTTCTCTCTCCACTCTCTCCACTCTTTCTTTCCACTCTCTCTCCACTCTCTCTCCACTGTCTCTCTCCAACCTCTCCATTCTATCTCCTCTCTCTCCACTGTCTCTCTCTCCACTCTCTCTCTCTACTCTCTCCACTCTCTCTCCACTGTCTCTCTCTCCACTCTCTCTTCTCTCTCTCCACTCTCTCTCTCCCTATCTGTATTCTCTTTCTCTCTACTCTCTCTCCACTCTCTCTCTCTCCACTGTCTCTCTCCACTGTCTCACCACTCTCTCTCTCCACTCTCTCTCCACTCTCTCTCTCCACTCTCTCTCCACTGCCTCCTTCCACGATCTCTCTCCACTCTTTCTCAACTGTCTCCCTCCACTCTCTCTCTACACTTTCTTCACTCTCTCTCCACTGTCTCTCTCTCCACTCTCTCCACTCTCTCTCTCCACTCTCCCTCTACTCTCTCTCCACTCTCTTTCCCTCCACTCTCTCTCCACTTTCTCTCTCCACTCTCTCTCCACTCTCTCTTTCCACTCTCTCTCAACTGTCTCCCTCCACTCCCTCTCTCTACTCTCTCTCCACTGTCTTTCTCTCCACTCTCTGTCCACTCTCTCTCTCCACTCGCTCTCGCTGCACTCTCTGTATCTCTCTCCACTGTCTCTCTCCTCTCTCTCTCTCTCCCTCTCTCTCTATCTCTCTCTCCACTTTCTCTTTCCACTCTCTCTCTCTCTCTCCACTCTCTCTTTCCAATCTCTCTCTCCACTCCCTCTCTCTCTAGTCTCTCTCCACTCCCTCTCTCCTCTCTCTCTCTCCACTCTCTCCACTCTCTCTCTAGTCTCTCTCTCTAGTCTCCCTAGTCTCTCTCTCCACTCTCTCTCTCCACTCTCTCTCCACTCTCTCTCTCCACTCTCTCCCTCCACTCTCTCTCTCTACTCTCTCTCCACTCTCTCTCCACTGTCTCTCTCTCCACTCTCCCTCTCTCCATTCTCTCTCGCTCCACTCTCTCTCTCTCTCTCTTTCTCTACTCTCTCTCCACTCTCCCTCCACTCTCTCTCTCCACTCTTTCTCTATTCTCTCTCCACTCTCTTGCTCCACTCTCTCTCCACTCTCTATCCACTGCCTCCCTCCACTCTCTCTCTTTACTCTCTCTCCACTCTCTCTCCCCTGTCTCTCTCTCCATTCTCTCTCTCCACTCTCTCTCTACTCTCTCTCCACTGTCTCTCTCTCTCCACTGTCTCTCTCTCCGCTCCCTCTCCACTCTCTCTCTCTCTCCACTCTCTCTCTTCCCGCTCCCTCCACTCTCTCTTCACTGTCTACCTCCACTCTCTCTCTCTACTATCTCTCCACTCTCTCTCCACTCTCTCTCTCCACTGTCTCTCTCTCCACTGTCTCTCTCTCTCCACTGTCTCTCTCTCCGCTCCCTCTCCACCCTCTCTCTCTCTCCACTCTTCTCTTCCCGCTCTCTCCACTCTCTCTTCACTGTCTACCTCCACTCCCTCTCTCTACTATCTCTCCATTCTCTCTCCACTCTCTCTCTACTCCCTCAACTCTCTCTCCACTCTCTCCACTCTCTTTCTCCAATCTCTCCACTCTCTCCTCTCTCTCTTTCCACTGTCTCTCTTTCCACTGTCTCTCTCCACTCTCTCTCCACTCTCTCTCTCTTTTAGTCTCTCTCTCTCTCTTAGCCAGTCTCTCTCTCAGTCACTCTCTGTCGGGCAGTCTCTCTCTCTTTGTCAGTGTCTCAGTCTCTCCCCCAGCCAGTCTCTCTCTCAGTCAGTCTCTCTCAGTCAGTCAGTCTCTCTCATTCAGTCAGTCTCTCTCTCTCTCTCTCTCTCTCTCTCTCTCTCTCTCTGTCAGTCTCTCCCTCTGTCAGTCTCTCTCAGTCAGTCAGTCTCTCTCTCTCTCAGTCAGTGACTCTCTCTGTCAGTCTCTCTCTCTGTCAGTCAGTCTTTCTCTCTCTGTCAGTCAGTCTCTCTCTCTCTCAGTCAGTCTCTCTCTGCAAGTCAGTCGCTCTTTCTGTCTGTCAGTCTCTCTTTCTCTGTCAGTCTGTCAGTCTCTTTCTCTCTATCAGTCTCTCAGTCTCTCTGCTAGTCAGTCTCTCTCTCAGTCAGTCTCTCTCTCTCTGTCAGTCTTTCTCTCAGCCAGTCAGTTGCTCAGTCTCTCTCTCTCTTAGTCTCTCTCTCTCAGTCAGTCTCTCTCTCCCAGTCAGTCAGTCTCTTTCGGTCAGTCATTCTCTCTCTACCTCAGTTAGTCAGTCTCTCTCTCTCTGTCAGTCAGTCTCTCTTAGTCAGTCAGTCTCTCTCTCTCTGTCACTCTCTCACACAGTCAGTCTCTCTCTCTATCAGTCAGTCAGTCTCTGCCTCTCTCTCTCTGTCTCTATCTCTCATTCAGTCAGTCAGTCTCTCTCTTTCAGTAAGTCAGTATCTGAGTCAGTCAGTCAGTCTCCTCTCTCTCTCCACTCTCTCTCTCCTTTCTCTCTCTCAACTCTGTCCACTCTATCTCCACTGTCTCACTCTCTCTCCACTGTCTCCCTCAACACTGTCTCTCCACTCTCTCTCTCCGCTCTCTCTCTCTCTCTACTCCCCCTCAGCTTTCTCACTCTCTCTCCACTCTCTCTCTGCTCTCTCTCCACTCTCTCTCCACTGTCTCTCTCCAACCTCTCCAACCTCTCCATTCTCTCTACTCTCTCTCCACTCTCTCTCTCTCCACCCTCTCTCTCCACTCTCTCTCCTCTCTCTCTCTCCACTCTCTCTCTCTCTCTGTACTCTCTTTCGCTCTACTTTCTCTCTACTCTCTCTCTCCACTATCTCTCTCCACTGTCTCGCCACTCTCTCTCTCCACTCTCTCTCCACTCTCTCTCCACTGTCTCCTTCCACGCTCTCTCTCCACTCTTTCTCCATTGTCTCCCTCCACTCTCTCTCTCTCTATACTTTCTCCACTCTTTCTCCACTGTCTGTCTCCCCACGCTCTCTCCACTCTCTCTCTCTCTCTCTCTCTCTCTCTCTCTCTCTCAGAGAGTCAGTATCTGAGTCAGCAGTCAGTCTCTTCTCTCTCTCTCCACTCTCTCTCTCCATTCTCTCTCTCAACTCTGTCCACTCTATCCCTACTGTCTCTCCACTGTCTCTCTCTCCGCTGTCTCTCCACACTCTCTCTCCACTCTCTATCTCTCTACTCCCCCTCCGCTCTCTCACTCTCTCTCCACTCTCTCTCTACTCCATCTCTCCACTCTCTCTCTTTCTCTCTCCACTCTCTCCACTCTTTCTTTCCACTCTCTCTCCACTCTCTCTCCACTGTCTCTCTCCAACCTCTCCAACCTCTCCATTCTATCTTCTCTCTCTCCACTCTCTCTCTCTCCACTCTCTCTCTCTACTCTCTCCACTCTCTACTGTCTCTCTCTCCACTCTCTCTTCTCTCTCTCTCCACTCTCTCTCTCTCTCTGTATTCTCTTTCTCTCTACTCTCTCTCCACTCTCTCTCTCTCCACTGTCTCTCTCCACTGTCTCGCCACTCTCTCTCTCCACTCTCTCTCCACTCTCTCTCTCCACTCTCTCTCCACTGCCTCCTTCCACGATCTCTTTCCACTCTTTCTCAACTGTCTCCCTCCACTCTCGCTCTACACTTTCTTCACTCTCTCTCCACTGTCTCTCTCTCCACTCTCTCCACTCTCCCTTTACTCTCTCTCCACTCTCTCTCCCTCCACTCTCTCTCTCTCCACTTTCTCTCTCCACTCTCTCTCCACTCTCTCTTTCCACTCTCTCTCGCCTGTCTCCCTCCACTCTCTCTGTCTACTCTCTCTCCACTGTCTTTCTCTCCACTCTCTCTCCACTCTCTCTCTCTACTCGCTCTCGCTCCACTCTCTGTCTCTCTCTCCACTGTCTCTCTGCTCTCTCTCTCCACTCCCTCTCTCTCTCCTCTCTCTCCACTGTCTCTCTCCTCTCTCTCTCTCCACTCTCTCCACTCTCTCTCTAGTCTCTCTCTCTAGTCTCCCTACTCTCTCTCTACACTCTCTCTCCACTCTCTCTCCACTCTCTCCACTCTCTCCCTCCACTCTCTCTCTCTACTCTCTCTCCACTGTCTCTCTCTCCACTCTCCCTCTCTCCATTCTCTCTCGCTCCACTCTCCCTCTCTCTCTCTCTCTTTCTCTACTCTCTCTCTCCACTCTCCCTCCACTCTCTCTCTCCACTATTTCTCTATTCTCTCTCCACTCTCTTGCTCCACTCTCTCTCCACTCTCTCTCCACTCTCTCTCCACTGCCTCCCTCCACTCTCTCTCTTTACTCTCTCTCCCCTGTCTCTCTCTCCATTGTCTCTCTCTCCACTTTCTCTCTACTCTCTCTCCACTGTCTCTCTCTCTCCACAGTCTCTCTCTCCGCTCTCTCTCCACTCTCTCTCTCTCCACTCTCTCTCTTCCCGCTCTCTCCACTCTCTCTTCACTGTCTCTCTCCACTCTCTCTCTACTATCTCTCCACTCTCTCTCAACTCTCTCTCTCTCTCTCCACTGTCTCTCTACTCTCTCTCCACTGTCTCTCTCTCTCTCCACTGTCTCTCTCTCCGCTCCCTCTCCACTCTCTCTCCCTCTCCACTCTCTCTCTTCCCGCTCTCTCCACTCTCTCTTCACTGTCTACCTCCACTCTCTCTCTCTACTATCTCTCCATTCTCTCTCCACTCTCTCTCTCTCTACTCTCTCTCTACTCTCAACTCTCTCCCCACTCTCTCTCTCCAATCTCTCCACTCTCTCCTCTCTCTCTTTCCACTGTCTCTCTTTCCACTGTCTCTCTCCACTCTCTCTCCATTCTCTCTCTCTCTCGCTCTCTCTTAGTCTCTCTCTCTCAGCCAGTCTCTCTCTCAGTCACTCTCTGTCGGGCAGTCTCTCTCTCTTTGTCAGTGTCTCAGTCTCTCCCCCAGCCAGTCTCTCTCTCAGTCAGTCTCTCTCAGTCAGTCAGTCTCTCTCAGTCAGTCAGTCTCTCTCTCTCTGTCAGTCTCTCTCTCAGTCAGTCAGTCTCTCTCTCTCTGTCAGTCTCTCTCTCAGCCAGTCTCTCTCTCAGTCACTCTCTGTCGGGCAGTCTCTCTCTCTTTGTCAGTGTCTCAGTCTCTCCCCCAGCCAGTCTCTCTCTCAGTCAGTCTCTCTCAGTCAGTCAGTCTCTCTCAGTCAGTCAGTCTCTCTCTCTCTCTCAGTCTCTCTCTCTCAGTTAGTCAGTCAGTCTCTCTCTCCCAATCAGTCAGTCTCTCTCGGTCAGTCATAATCTCTCTCTACCTCAGTTAGTCAGTCTCTCTCTCTCTGACAGTCAGTCTCTCTTAGTCAGTCAGTCTCTCTCTCTCTCTGTCATTCTCTCTCAGTCAGTCTCTCTCTCAGTCAGTCAGTCTCTGCCTCTCTCCTTGAGTCTCTCTCTCAGTCAGTCAAGCTCTCTCTCTCAGTCAGTCGGAATCTGAGTCGTTCAGTCTCTTCTCTCTCTCCACTCTCTCTCTCCATTCTCTCTCTCAACTCTGTCCACTCTATCTACACTGTCTCACTCTCTCTCCACTGTCTCTCTCTTCACTGTCTATCCACTCTCTCTCTCCCCTCTCTCTCTCTACTCCCCCTCCACTGTCTCACTCTCTCTCCACTCTCTCTCTACTCTCTCTCTCCACTCTCTCTCTTTCTCTCTCCACTCTTTCCACTCTTTCTCTCCACTCTCTCTCCACTCTCTCTCCACTGTCTCTCTCCAACCTCTCCACTCGACCTACTCTCTCTCTACTCTCTCCTCTCTCTCTCCACTGTCTCTCTCTCTCTACTCTTTTTCTCTCTATTCTCTCTCCACTCCCTCGCTCCACTGTCTCCCTCCACTCTCTCTCCACTGTCCCCTTCCACGCTCTTTCTCCACTGTCTACTTCCACTCTCTCTCTACTCTTTCTCCACTCTCTCTCCACTGTCTCTCTCTCCACTCTCTCTCCACTCTCTCTCTACTCCACTCTCTCTCTACTCTCTCTCCACTCTCTCTCTCTCTCTCCACTTTCTCTCTCCACTCTCTCTCCACTCTCTCTTTCTACTCTCTCCACTGTCTCCCTCCACTCTCTCTCTCTACTCTCTCCACTCTCTCTCCACTGTCTTTCTCTCCACTCTCTCTCTACTCCCTCTCTCCACTCTCTCTCTCTCTCCGCTGTCTCTCTCCACTCTCTCTCCACTGTCTCTCTCCACTGTCTCTCTCCACTGTCTCTCTCCACTGTCTCTCTACTCTCTCTCTACACTCTCTCTCTCCACTCTCTCTCCACTCTCTCTTTACTCTCTCCCTCCACTCTCTCTCTCTACTCTCTCTCCACTCTCTCTCCACTGTCTCTCTCTCCACTCTCCCTCTCTCCACTCTCTCTCGCTCTACTCTCTCTCTCCACTCTCTCTCAACTCTCTCTCAACTCTCTCTCCACTCTCTCTATATTCTCTCTCCACTCTCTCTCCACGCTCTCTCCACTGCCTCCCTCCACTCTCTCTCTACTCTCTCTCCACTCTCTCTCTCCCCTGTCTCTCTCTCCACTCTCTCTCTCCACTCTCTCTCTATTCTCTCTCCACTCACTCCCCACTCTCTCTCCACTGCCTCCCTCCACTCTCTCTCTCTCTACTCTCTCTCCACTCTCTCTCCCCTGTCTCTCTCTCCACTCTCTCTCTACTCTCTCTCCACTCTCTCTCTCTCTCTCTCTCTCTACTCTCTCTCCACTGTCTCTCTCCACTCTCTATCTCCACTCTCTCTCTCCACTCTCTCTCTACTCTCTCTCTCTACTCTCTCTCTACACTCTCTCCCTCCACTCTCTCTAATCTCTCTCCACTGTCTCTCTCTACACTCTCCCTCTCTCAACTCTCTCTCGCTCCACTCTCTCTCTCCACCCTCTCTCCACTCTCTCTCTCTCCACTCTCTCTCTATTCTCTCTCCACTCTCTCTCAACTCTCTCTCCACTCTCTCTCCACTGCCTCCCTCCACTCTCTCTCTCTCTACTCTCTCTCCACTCTCTCTCCTCTGTCTCTCACTCCACTCTCTCTCCACTCTCTCGTCTACTCTCTCTATCTCCACTCTCTCTCTCCTCTCTCTCTCCACTGTATCCCTCCACTGTCTCTCTCTACTCTCTATCTCCACTCTCTCTTACCCCACCCTCTCCGCTCTCTCTTCACTGTCTTCCTCCACTCTCTCTCTCTCTACTCTCTCTCCACTCTCTCTCTCGGTCCACTCTCTCTCTCTCCATTCTCTCTCTCTCCACTCTTTCTCTACTCTCTCCATTTTCTCTCCACTCTCTCCACTCTCTCCCTCCAATTTCTCCTCTCTCTCTCTCTCCACTCTCTCTCTCCAATCTCTCCAATCTCTCCACTCTCTCTGTCCACTCTCGCTAATCTCTCCAATCTCTCCCCTCTCTCTCTCCACTGTCTCTCTCCACTGCCTCTCTCCACTCTCTCTCTCCCCACTCTCTCTCCCTCCACTCTCTCTCTCCACTGTCTCTCTCTCCACTCTCTCTCTCTCTACCCTCCCTCTCCACTCTCTCTCCACTCTCTCTAATCTCTTCACTCTCTCCACTCTCTCTCACGACTGTCTCCACTCTCTTGCTCCACTCTATAGCTCCACTCTCTCTCTCCACTCTCTCTTCACTCTCTCTCTCCAATGTCTCCACTCTCTCTCTCCATTCTCTCTCTCTACTCTCTCTCTCCACTCTCTCTCCACTCTCTCTCTCACACAAAGTAGTGTGCGTTCTAACAAGAGTGCTTACCTGAGGGCACCATTCTGCTGCCTCCTCCCTCCTCATATGAGGATTGCCCTGGAGAATGCTGTCTCTAGGGCCCCACCCCCATCCTTGTCCTCTCCCGTCTCAGAGGCTCTGCCCTGTGGGGAATGCTCTCTCAGGGTGCTCCACCCCCATCCTTGTCCTCTCCCGTCTCAGAGGCTGTGCCCTGTGGGAAATGCTCTCCCTGGGGGCCCCACCCCCATCCTTGTCCTCTCCTCAGCGGCTGTGCCCTGTGGGGAATGCACTCTCTGGGGGCCCCACCCCCATCCTTGTCCTCTCCCGTCTCAGAGGCTGTGCCCTGTGGGGAATGCTCTCCTGGGGGGCCCCCACCCCCATCCTTTTGAGTCCCCTCATTTCTCAAAGGGGATTTTTGGGTGATGTTAGATCTTCAGGACACCTTCTTCCATGTCCCAGTTCATGCGGACGGTCAGCAGTTCCTGTGGTTCACTATAGGAAAGAGCAATTACCAATTCCAAACTTTGCCTTTCAGTTTGGCGACATCTCCCAGGATTTTTATGAAGGTATTAACCCCAATCGTAGCAAAACTACATTTGCAAGAGATATGAATGTTTCCATGTCTTGATGACTGGTTGTTTTGTGCTTCCTCTTTTGCTAAAGCTCAGAGCAATGTAGAAATGGTGACTGGTATCCTGCAGAAATTCGGTTTCCTCATCAATCTTCAGAAGTTACAGCTGATTGCGACCCAGTCCATACCTTTCATAGGAGCGTTGTTGACACACAGCTGGGTCATTGTGTTTCTCTCCCACTCCAGAATCCAAGAAATTTAGTCCATCATTCAGAGACTGTTATTAAAAACCATGAACTCGGTAAGTACCTGGTTGAAAATAGAAAGGTTAATTCATTTTTTAAGCATGGTTGTCACTTGGGCATGGTGTCAGTGGGAAACAGCCTTTACAACAAGGCCATTATCACTCACTCCCTTTAACCTGCATCCATTACAACACATGCATCTTTACTACGCATGCCTTCACCACACAGATGTATACCACAAATATGCCTTTACCACGCATGCTTTCCCAACAAAAATGTAAGTATTTCCAGGTATGTGTATTATATATAATCTTGTAACAGGAGAGCTAAGCGTCCCCCCTTCCTAAAAAAGAAAAAAATGTTTTAAACAAAAGCCGACAATTCACTGGACGCCCCATCCCCTTCCTCCACTACTTTACAAACGCGCCTCCTGGTGCACTGCTGGTTAAAGGAAGAAGTCCCCTTCGCTGCTGATGTTCCTTAGGGGCTAGTAATACCTCCTATTACCTCCAGTAAGCCCCACACAGTAGGATTGCTGAGAGGTGGTCAGAGGCCATGCTCGCTTTCCCCACCACTCTGCAAACACACCTCTGAGCGCACTGCTGGCGGGGGATGAGGGACCCTTGCCTCCTGAGGGCCTCAGGACTAAAGTGAACTTCTTAACCCAATGAGTAGTGCAAAGGAGGCGTGTTTGCAGAGTGGTGGAGAAAGGGGGCGTGGCCTCTGATGACCTCCCAGCAATCTACCTGTATGGGTCTTACTGGAGGTAATAGGAGGGCTAGTTGGACCCCAGGGGGCTCAAAATCCGAGCAGCAGTAGATAAGGTAGCCATGCTACAGAGATCAATTTTATTGAACCCTAAGCCAGTGGAGATAAGCCAGACCGAAAATCAAATTAGATTTATTACTACCTAATTGAGTCAGTCTTATAAAGTGAGAAAAATATTGAATCACAACTGACAGATTTTAAAAGCAGATGCAGTCTTGGATAAATATATATTGGATTCCCCACAAATAACTTTCACAAGAGGCAGATCCCTGAAAGATGTATTAAGTAAAAATGCAGTAGCATCAGAGACTAGGTATTTGTATCACAAGAATACAGGATTTGCATGCTGCATGCTCTGCAAGGCTTGTGTAAGTAGTAGCAGCTGCACTAAAATCAGGGTACCCAACAGTAGCGGAGATTTTGATATCAAGGGGAGCTTTGATTGCAATACAGAATTTTGTGTCTATTGTTTAATTTGCCCATGCAAGAAATATTACATATGCAGCACAATACACAGAGCTAGAAAAAGTGTTTTGGAGCATAAACAGGCTATACGTAATAATAATGAGCAGTACCCAGTAGCCCATCATTTTAAAGCTCTTCATGGACAAAATTACAAACTTCTATCTTTTTTCATAGTAGATGCTGTACCACCATAAATCAGAGGTGGGGACACAGAGCGCCAACTCATCAAAATATATAATCGATTTTGAGACAAAGTTCCCTGTAGGCCTCAACTCTAGTGAAGAGCTAGCCATTCATTTGGGTTAGCTGGTAAATGGATGAGAGTAGGATGTCTGAAACAATCAACCGAATGTTAATAAAAACATACGAGGATGTGGATGTTTGCTTCCTAAGATGACATTTTGTACATATACACTTATTTTTATTGTATAAAGGTAGTTTTAGCACTATAATTTATAATTGTTTTCTTTTCTTTTTTCACATTGTTTTTTGTGAATAGGATTGCGCATCTACTATGAATGGCATGATGTAATAATAACGATCAAAAGCTAAGTTAAACGTGGAGACAAGTGCCAACAATCACAGACGTTATACTTCAATGAATGTGTTGTATGGTTAATACATTTTAGATGTATTATTTAAGCCCACTTAGGCAGGATTTAGAGATTGTATTGCTGCAACTAATGATACTGCAGTAAACCATATAGAGCCCACTTGGTCATAAGTTGTGTGCATTAGATCAATGCCCTGTATGAGAAAAGTCGAAATTACGGGTACATTTGCTCTGGTTTTTGGTATTGATTAGCCAAATGATGAGTTGATTAATATATAAGTATTAGACTTATATTGAGAGATGTGCAGCGGGAGTTGAAGCAAGATTATATATCTGGACTCGCTGTGAGATATCTAGAATTGTAAATGCATTTGTACTTTGCTTTTATAAATTAATTTTTCTTTAACGAAAAGATAAAACAACAGATTTGTAGATATCCCTAAAACATTGTTTATACAGGAGAAATAGCTGTTTAAAAATGTACTTGCATTTACACTTTATCAATGCTATTTTGCACATGATCGTATATTATCTTATTTACATTTGCACTTTAGCTCCTCAGCTAAATAGAAGCTTTTAAATTGTCAGACATTCCAAGCTGAACATTGTTATGTACCAAAAATATTTGTTTGTAATAAGTATGATGTGCATTAAGCCTTTGGAATACAGAGATTTAACCAGTATAAGATGGTGCCCATGAATTTTCTTCATGTAACCTGCAGATCCTGTTTCTATGTTTAATCACAAATGTATGAAAATGGAAGCATAACATGCCTTGCCTAACTGTGACAAAGTCGTAAAGGCGAAAGGCGTCGGTTGGAGGCTTTTCTGTCTCCAATAAACAGCATTTAAGCACTGTGGAGTGTCCTGCACTGTATTCTTTCATGTAAGGAATAAATGAAGTTGATATATCACTTTATTTAATAACTAGCAGCCCGCCCCAGCGTTGCCTGGGGCAGAAGGGGGCTGGGGGCAGCATTTCAGGCTTGCGTGCACTCCCGCGCCGGCCCCCGCCAGCCACGACATTGTCTGTGTCCCAGACAATGTCGTGGCGGGCGGGGGCCAGGGCGGGAGTGCACGCAAGCCTGAAACACTGCCCCCAGGGCCTGAGCCTTACCTCAGCCGCATTTGTTCAGGGCCAACCTACCGCACCGGCTCCCTCCCGCCCCGACATTTCCCGTGTCCCAGAGCCTTACCTGAACCGCCGCTCCTCCCCGCGCTCCTCACTTCACCGCCGCTCCTTCTCGTCATCACGTGCGTTGCGGCCAGCGCAGCGTCGCGGCCAGCGCAGCGTCGCGGCCGGCGCTACTTTCAGGGCACTACTTTTTTTTAAGTTATATTTTTAAATTTACGTTTTTTAAAAAATTTCTATAGCCTATGTCCATCTGCACACCCTGAGGATTACAACACTGTATTGGGTGTGTGGATTGGCGCTGTGGTTCCCGAGTTTACCTTGCCAAAAGGTTTGTGTTCTCTCTTTATAATAGTAGTATAGATCAAATGTACTTTACAATGATGAAAAAATGGCAAATGAATTGCACCATGTTTTTGTGCTGAGGTTAACAGTCTAGTTCTTAATCAACAGTAAAAACAAACAAGGGTAAAGCACAGGGCACTTTAAATACTGTCTAGACGCTGGGGACTCTATGGTCCAGTAGAAGGCTAATAGTAGCCGAAACACGTAGGCCGTCCTAATTTCTGCACAATTTGCACAATGGTGTTAAAGTAAACTAACCTGAAACTTACTCTGCTGCTGTGGTGCCGTGGCTTTCGCTGAAAGCTGAGGATATTTATATGGAGGCGAGGGAATCCAAGAAAGATATATATATATAAGTGGACACTGTATTGCAATAATGGGTCTGTATTCTTTCAGTGTATTTTGGTAAACGCCCCTTGAGTTTTTCACCATTGAAACAGGCACTATGCCGGTATTTAGTTGATGAAGGATTGTGGTGTGATTTACCCCATAAATGAATTGTTTAACTCATTTAATTACCCCACTACTAGATGAACTATATATCCAGTGTTCACTCTCATTATCCTTTCACAAATGTATATTTTTAATCATTTGTGTGAATAGTATTCTGTCTTTTCACCGTTTCTTTGCACTTGCAATACATATAGTCTTTTCACTATTTTTATTTTCACTCTGCAAAGTGGGTGTGTACACTTTCTTGTATTGTCCTACCTTTATTTGCACTATATATATATGTTTGTATTGGCTCTGAGCGCGCTATGTGAACAAGCTCCCTTTTGGAGTGAAACGCGTCATCCTCTATTGAATAAATCGCCACTCTGCAACTCACTCGAGGTTGAATTGTGTTTTTTTACTTTATTTCCGCTGCATTTAATTGGGGCCACTGGAGGTCCAAACCTGCTGTGTTCCGCCGAGCATTGACGGAACAGGGATTGTTTTCTTTATATATATATATATATATATATATATATATATATATATATATATATATATATATATATATATATATATATTGTTTTCTTTATATATATATATATATATATATATATATATATATATATATATATATATATATATATATATATATATATATATATATATATATATATATATATGTATGTATGTATGTATGTATGTATGTATGTATGTATGTATGTATGTATGTATGTATGTATGTATGTATGTATGTATGTATATATATATATATATATATATATATATATATATATATATATATATATATATATATATATATCAAACTACCAAGGTGCCTGCTGAGGAAAGAGCCCAAAGCTGGAAAATGATGGCTGGCAATTTTATTTGAAGGTGCTGCATGCAGACATTCCTGATGGCTCACTCGATAAAAGTCCTGCTCCAGACGCGTTTTGTGCTGCCTGCACTTAATCAATTCAATTTATAAAGCTTTATTCGACATTTGTCATAAAAGCATCCTTCCTATCCCTAATACAATAAATACTAAATTTAAAAATAATTTTAAAACACATATTAAACATTTTGACAGCCGAATGTTGCATGATAAATACTATACGGTTAAAATTCAAATAGTTTCTAAAAAAGAACAATTCATACAATGCAATAGGATAATTTGTAAACAACACTAGTTCATAATATATTCACATTTGTCTTTAAAGTGCGTGTGCGTATTGACCATGCCCAGGCAAGAAATTTAGCTACGGCAACTACAAAAAGTGTGGAGCAGTCCGTTTCAAGTATTCTCAAGGCTGTTGATTGACTACGTCTGCACTTAATCATGGGCTGCAGGCTAATGGTTCAGTGAGACAGACTCTCCTTGTTTTGAAGCACCTGAGTATTACAGGACCCCAACTCTGAGGGCGTCACCACAGCGAGTGGCATTCTGGTTCTTGTGGTGTCTTTGTCTTACCGCAGTGGGTTGCGTGCCATCTCGCACACCTCTGTGAAGTATTCCCAAGTGGGTTGTGGTACATCAGTCCTCCTTACACCAGCAGTTTTTTCCCCCAAATGCAGCTACCAGTTCCTTCTTCCACAGTGCCAATTGACACTGCGGCAGGTCTGTAAACAACAGGGCTCTTCACCGTGGTCCAGGCGGTACCACTAAACATCAAACTACCAAGGTGCCTATATATATATACGTATATAATTACTGGAAAAATCCAAAGGTCATATGGACATTATAGTTAGGACACAGAATTAAAAAAACATTGGAAATGTACTGAAAAATTGTTACAACGACGTTAAAGTTAGGTTCAGATTTTACACGCAAAAATAATAGAAATTCATCTGTTATAGTTAAGAGTTATTTCAAGTAACTTGTGCCCTAAGGTAACTACAACACAAGAACTCATCATGGACAGTTTTCTCATCAATAATTTTACAGCAAATGTTACAGTGATATTATTAACAATGTCATAGAAGATGTCCTGAGTGATGTTATATCTGGGGTAATTAACACTGCATGATGAGAGCGCAGGTTATAGTTACCTTAGGGCATGAGTTATAGTGCGTGTAAAATCTGAACCTAACTACAACATCCCTGTAACCTTTTTTCTTTAGTTGATTTCTAAGGATTTTTTAAATTCTATTTCCCAACTATAACATCCCTGCAACCTTTGTTTTTTACAGTACATTTCTAGTTTTTGTTTACGTGGCGAGAGTTAGATTTTGGGCCATGCCTGGCATTGTGCTCCCCCCACACAAGGTTGCTGCTCCTGCCTCTCCTCCTCTCTGCCATCCATTGGCTTAATTCATGCCCTTGCTCCCTCATTACAGCCCTGTGTGGCTGTTGTTCTCCCACTGCCATTTCTGCCTGCCATGAACAGTTAGCTTGCTGCCCCATTAACCTCCTCCCTATTGTATGTTGTCCGAGTCCATGCACCAGCCCCCTTCCTCCTGCCCTGAATGGTCCAATGTGCTGACATTGCCCTATATATTTCATTTGATGTTCCTGCCCACTCCCCCATCCCTTATTTGCCCAATTCTATGCCCCATTATTGCCCTCCTGCTTGGCCTCTGTACTTAGCTTACAGCCCTTACCCTCCTTCCCTTGCCCTCTGATGTCTATGCTTGCTCCTGCTCCCTCCTTTTTGCTCTCATGTTTCATGGACTTGCCACTGCCACTCCTATCTACTCTGAGTGTTCTGTTGAGCTGCCACTGCACCTCCCACCTGCCTAGCATGGTCAGATGACTGCTGCCTGTCCCTGCCACCTCCAACCTGCCTGTCTGAGTTTCATGCCTATATCCCCTCCCTCCTGTCCTCCATGGTTCATTTTGCTGCCACTCCCTTCTGCCCTTTTGCCCTCCATGCTTTGTTGTGCTGCATCTTATCCTCTTGCCTACCCAGCATGGTCTGTTGTGAAGCCACTGCCCTCTCTAGCCTGTGTCCAGCCCCTACCCATACCTTCTGCCCTCCATGGTTCTTTCTGCATGCCCCCTGCCCCTCCCTCTTGCCCACCCTAGCCGTTGTGCTGCCACTAACCCTCCCGCTTGCCATGCATGCCCTTTTGTGGTGCCTCAGACCCTCCCACCTGCCCGGTATGGTCAACTTGCTGCCCCTGCCCCATACCCCATCGCACCCTCCCACCTTCCCTCCTTTGTCTGTGTGTATACCATTACAGTCTCACTGTTGCCCTCCATGGTGTGTTGTGATTTGGGTGCCCATCCCACCTGCCCTCCTGGTCAGCTTGTTGCTCCAGCCCTGCCCCCTTGCCCCCTGCCCTCTGTTTTAAATGTGCAGGCCCCTTTACCCTCCCTCCTGCCTTGTCTAGTTCATTGTTATACCCCTGCCCCCCCCTCCAGCCCTTCATGGTCTGTTATGCAGCATCTGTCCCTCCTGCCTGTCCTGTATGGTCAGCATGCTGCCCTTGCCTCTTTCCCCTCTGCTCTCTGTTGTCCATGTGATTGGCCCGACCCCCTCCCTATTGCTTTCCATGGTCCGCTGCGCTGCACTGCCAACTAAGGGTGGGTGGCAGGCTCTGCTCCGCTGGCAGAATTAGCAGAGTGTTTGGGACTCTGTCATCAGCTTGGAGCACAGAGTTCGGCAGGGCTCCGCTGGCCAGAGTGGAGTTTAATGCCACTGGCGCCGCTCTCACCCCTACAGGAGGCGAGAATTTACCAACACCAGCATGGCCATCGCTGAGCCAAGATTGCTGTCAGGTAAAAGTATATGTTTCCAGTGAGTAGTCTAGTATATATGAGCTTCGGAGGCAAACGGGAAGTTGTAGTCTTAATGTCACATGCTCGGCATCACTAACCTAGTGTAACTGGTAACAAAAAGATCTATGGGGCATATTATCAAGGGGGGGGCGATAGGAAATTATCGCTGCTTTACCGGCCGTTTTCGGACGCTAAGCGGCAATAATTCTATCCCCCTATTAGCAAGCTGTCGTTAACAGCAGTTAGCGACAGCTTGTAGGCGATAGCGAGCGGTTTTGGGCCCGCTTTGCATGTCAGCAATATTTATCACTAATGACATGCAAAGTGGGTGTACTCAAACTGTTAGCGACTAAAAGCAGTCCCTAACATCGCCATCGCCTTTACCAACACAGGCGTAGCGATGGAAATATTTGCGCTAAGCGCGAATATCTCCAAAAACTAGCGCCTGCTCAGACCAGTTCTTAGCCATTATATCCAATGGGAGGTGGATATAATGGCTAAGACCCTGTTAGCGATAATACGTGAATATCGCTGAGAATACTGCGATATTCACGGATTTCGCCGCTATCGCCGGAAATTTTATCGCTTTTGAGATAAACGTTGCTAATAGTACGTTATCTCAGCAATAAAATCCAGTGCTGCGCGGCGATAAAAAAAATTGCAGCTAACCCTACTTAGCGATAAATATCGCTATTTGTTGATAATATGCCCCTATGGTTCCCAAGGTGACATATGAAAGCTGCCTTGAATTTGAGCTTGTGCTGGATGCAGTCTCATAAATATTCTTTTGCAGCGGGACACAAGCGGGTGCTACTGGGAGAGTCATGCGGCTGTTTTAGGAAAATATGTTATTTATTTATCTGTTTTTGTAGTCATCCTTTATCACGTTAGTCTTATGAACATCTAGACAGTGCCCTTTGAATGTTTGTTGGTCGTTGTATGCTTCTGTCTGTTTGTATGTGCTTCTTCTCAACAGACTAGTAGTTGCAGTAAGTTATAGTTCCTCCCCACTACACTCTTACCCCAAAATATCTATGCCCACTTGCCCCACCCTTTACCCCTCTCCAGTTTGACATCACCTAGACTACCCCTGTCCTACTCTTCAGCCCTGTGTCATCAGCACTGTTCCACCAGGGTCAGGTTTCAGGTTCTGTTGCACCCCGGTTAAACCGAAGCCAAAGTGAGCCAGTCAGCAGAACATCTCACTGGGAATCGTAGTCTCCAGGAGCGCCACACCCTGCAGAATCCACAAAAAATAGCGCAAGTGGGATTACAGCTTCCAGCACGGCTCTGTTCCATGCTGTCACAATTTCTGTGTGAACTACAACTCCCAGGAAACGAAGAGCGCAAGCCGGTAAGGTAACAGCAGAGATGACCACGCTGAATCTCCTCTTGCAGGTGGGGATTTCAGTAGTACAGCGTCTGCAGGAGGGGGATCTTGCCCTCAACAGCTGGCGTGAAGGCTCTGCTACACTTGGTTGGACCATGGCTGTGTGTATTCAACGCACACTTCCTGGAGGACTCAGAAGCGTCTGTGTGGGGACTGCGGAGGTGAGGTAAGGCGCTTTCCTTTTTCTGGCCTGAGAAGGGGGGTGATGGGTGGGTGAGGCTACCCCCGAGGGAGACATTACTGACACATATAGTGTACCCAGGCAGAGCCTGTGCCCTTGACACCACTTGTGCAGAACCTTCTCCATGATCAGGTTGGTAACCAAGGTTACCCTGCGTGCACAGTATGATTAATTCATGTAGAACTACACAGAATTCCACAGAATATTTTGGTAACTCCGCAGAATCCCGTGGAGTGAAACTCCGTGAGCTCTGCCCACCCATACTGCCATCCCACTTGCTATGTGTGGTGTAGTGTGTTGCTGCAACCCTTGATGCTAACCCTGTAAGGTAAGTTCAGTGCCCCTGCCCATCTGCCTACCTTACCTCTGTTATCCAAGTACATGTCCCTACCCCATTCCTCCTGTACTTAGTGATCCAATGTACCATGCTGCCAACATTTTGAACTTGCTAGGAGGGTTTTTTAAAAACAAAACTGGGGAATTGATTTTCCCCATTGACAAAAGAGGAGATTTTAGGGAGGTCTCTACCCTATTCCTCCTGCCCTCAGTGATCCAATGTACCATACTGGCCAACATTTTGTACTTGGTAAGAGGGAGATTTTGAAAAAGAAACCTTGGTAATTGATTTTCCCCATTGACAAAAGAGGAGATTTTAGGCAGGAGAGAGATAAAAGGAATCCCTTTTGGGCTTAAAAACTTTGTGAGTCTCTTTCCTGAATTGGGTTTGTTGCAATGTATGATGCCGCTGCCTCTTCCTTCTGCCCTCAGTGGTCTGTTATATTCCCAAAGCCTTGGTTGGGGTGTTGCCCCTTCCCCCCTTTCCACTGCCCTCCATGATCTGTTGTACTGTCGCTGGCACTCCTGCCTGCCCAGTGTGGTTGCGGGGAATGAGATTTTGATATCGTTTCTGATTACCTAGATACCTATCTCATTCTTCCTTTTGGATCGATTATTTTCTGTCATTGAGTAAAAGGCAAACCCCACATAGGTTAAATCAACCCCGTAGACTGACACAACTCTGAAGAACCACTTACGACTGATAAAGTTTTAAAAGTTTAATATAAAATCAGAATTAATTGCATATACAATCCTCTCAGGATAAGATTCAACAAGTAGACAGGAACTAAAAGGAACATAAATTCCCTAAGGAATCTAAGTCTACAAAAGAATACAATTAAACTCAATTCCAGAATCAACAGATTAAAAAGCATAAACACAAAGTGGTTCCGTTGCGTCATCTAAAAGAAAAGAATAAACAAGTTAAATCTGTCTCTACTCTATGCTAGGTGACATCCCTACTTCGCAAGTTCCTTACCTAAAAAAGGTGTCAGCAGTTTGACTTCCAAAGAAGTCCAAACTCTCTTAGCCTCTTAATGGTAACTTATATCGAGAAGCAGTACCCTCTGTGCCTACCCATCCGCTCTCTAAGGGTCCTCGGCCTACTGCTCTCTTGCGCTCTGCTCTTTCTCTCTCTGACTCCTCAGGCCACCTGCGCTCGCTCTTCGCTATCTTCTCCCCGGGGTGCTGTCCCTAAATACACAATCACAGTATGGGTGGAACACCCCTCGACGCCCACCACGTATACATTTACACATGCTCTCATTCTTGGGTTTTTCCATCGCTTCATCTCTCCGCGTCGTCCGTTAAGTTGACCTTGCTTCTTAGGCACCATCTTCGTCATCTTGCTGGCGACTTCATTGACATTCCAGTTGACACTTTCAGAGCAAAGTCTATCACCTCAACAGAACTCCATTCTTTACGTTTGTGATCATAACCTCGTTTGGTCCTGTGAACGGTCATTTCTAAACAAGACCCAAATTCCAAGCGTCTCTTATCTCACTTAGGCCATAAACTTCGTCCAGCATTGTCACCTTAAATCTAACAAGACCCTTGACTCTTGTCTCGCACGTTCAGATCAAGGCTATCCCCTATTCCTGTGAGCCCACTAAATTACGTGCAGCGGACTACACTCTTGCGAACCCTTGGTCAGTTAGGTTAAAACCACACATGACCACACTATTCTAAAATTCCTACAACTCTTCTACACAGTATAACCTTTAACACACATTTATATATAATTGAATCAGCAAATCAGTGATTATACTTGAAATCCATGTTACATAAAATACAACGTTTATATTCTCGTGCTTACACCGTGCTATATAGTCTGCACATTTCTTTGCTTTACGTTTCACCGCTTTCTCCGTTTAATAATTACACACGTATTTTCAGTTTAGCACGTTCTACTGTTCTTTAAGCATTTCTACACATTTCTATATTAGACCACTATATATATGCGGTCTTTCTAATGCATTTCTAAAGTGAATACAGATACATTTCCTATTACTTAGGTTACATCGGCTAACTTTATGCTACAAGTGCTATTTCATGTTACAACCTCTACGTTTATGCGATATGCTTGTAAATATGGTACAGACATATGTTTCATTCAAATTGCGCTCTCTCATGGTCAATGTGTTGCCTCTTCACCCTCCTCCCTGCCCTCAGTTATCTGAGTCCATGCCCCTGACATCTGCTTCCCCCCAGGATTCTAATAAAGAACTAAATTGATAACATTTTATATTTATTACAAAAGTGTGGCACTCCTGACGTCATCTTGATGTATCAAAACTGTAATACTTAAAGCATTTCCTTTAGAAATGATAACAATGAGAGGATCGTATTCCCATAGAAATGATGGTTAGTGCTCTAAAAATCTAAAATGAGACTATATTTTCGGAATTCTCAAATAGCGACGAAACATTTTGAAATTATTTGCTATCTTGATGCTTTTACATCCAGTTGATGACTTGAATATATGTTGCACTTAAGGGAGAGAATGTGGCATTACGGCCAGAGCTGCAGACTTTGCAACTGGGGAACCAGATTTGAGGATCAGCGTCAGCTCGGCATCCTGTGATTCTGGACAAATTACTTCATCTCCCCAAGCCTAAAGCCCAAAGGAATGCGTCCTTGTGTAATGTAACTGCCAGTCAGAGATGTTTTAAGGCATGGGCAAAGTGGGCTCTGGCCCAGGGCCCCACCTTGATTGGGGCCCCATCATTAGGTTTGAGGACCGTCCCAACCAGAAGCATACCTCAAAAATGATGGGGCTCCTTCATAATGGGAAAAGGGGCTTCCAGTTCTCCAATATGTCAAATATATTCAAAGGCTTTGCCCTGAATGGGGGCCACCTGAAGGACTGGGGTCCCTGTAAAGGTTTGAGGACATTGGCAAGCGCGAGCAAGAAAAAAACTGAAAAGTTTTTTCAGAACTCCACATGCTCCGCGGAGTGCGGAAAACTCTGCATACAGGTTTCACCACCCAAACCTAATCAGAAGATTGTTCACTTGTGCTGTGTTGACTCTATGCCAGATGGCAGTGTTCAAAGGTATAAGTGTACTTTGCATGGTGTGAGAGTATTTTGGAAATTAATTCAAGTGTGCAGTTGTACTTATGATTCATAAGAGGCCTTGTTGGAATAGGATGAATGGGGGTTGGAAGAGACCAAGTGCAAAATTCACGAGGTTTTTTGCTTTGGGATGAGTGAGAATTGAAAGATACCTAATGTGCTACTCACAAATCTCCTTTCTTGCTCTCTCATGGACCTTTGTAACCGGTTTGACCTATACCATTTGTACAATTTCACTAAACCCAACAAAGTAATTATGCAAATCAATATTATTAAAACAGGTTTCAATATGTACCACACAACGCTTTTACCAAGGTTGGCAAACCAATTTCCAACTTTTCCTACTCCATGACCTACTTTCTCCCAAACATTTACTTTTGTTAAATCTTCGATTTCTTGGTGTATCTGTGTAATATTCCGTATAACTTTCTCAAGTGGTTTTGAATTATCTGGAATATAAGTACAACATTCCTGGACCTTCAAAGCCTTGCAGACTCCGCCCTCTTTCACTAGCAGAACATCTAAAGCAAGACGGTTCTGAAGAACCATTGCCCTAATCGACTGCATCTCTCCTTCTACTAGCATTAATGAGCTTGCAGTACTTGCAGACAGTCTATCTACAACTGTAGCTAGTCTCCTGATCTTAACATCGTTAAGTATTAAACCTAACAGAGGAAACATTGCTCCAAATATGTCTCCAACTACTTCAGCATCTCCTATTTCCCTTTTCGCTCTTGTCGAAGCCTTTCCTTCTATGATCGCTAAAACCTTTGCATGATGTATTTTGGGGAAGACAATTGCCAAGTAACACGAACCATACCAATTGTCAGGCAGTTTTACATAGGCATTTCTTCCACATACAAAATATACATTAGGAATCGCTTGCATCCCTTTCATAAAATCTTTCGTGTAGTACTCTAACCTAAGGGCATGTTCGCAATTTACTTCACCTACAAATACTCTCTCATAGTATGTCTTGCTTCGAGTTAAACATAACTTTCCTTTCTGCGTTCTATCCAAAGCTATTGGACCATTGCTACCCTTCTTCTTGTGTGCTTTTTCTTCTTCGGTCCAATCAGTTTTCCACTGTCCTGACATTTTTAGAATCTTCTGCCTCCTGTACCGGTCATCTACTTGTCCTATGAACTTTTTCTCTACCTCTGACACTTTGCAAGTCAGATTGTTTCTACGTGCATATGAAGTATCTAATGTATCCCAAGGAAGAAAGAATTTGGCTAATCTATCTTCCTTTTTATAATAGTCCCACTTATTCATTTGTTTATAATTCGGGACTTCAGGCAGTACCGAATCATAATTTGAAAAGTAGTACTCGAACCCTTCTCTACCATAAAATATACTGAGCAATAAACTACATGTTATCCCATAAGTCAGTGGGAGATGATGATATCTGATGCCTTCATCTACGGAAGCCGGCAATTGCATGCAAACATAACAATCCTTGGCCTCCATGGCATCAATATACTCGTACAATAGCTTGGCATATGCGTTTGATCTAAAATTTCCCTGCGACTCGTCTACATGTAACCTACGAGCTTCATTTGCCAGTAACGTCTTTTCACGGATGACATTGCTCTCCTCCTTCTTCCCAACAAGAGCAGGTTTCAAAGTCGTTACAGGCTTTACATCTGTGGTTTCTTTTTCACTTGCATGTCCTACTATGTATGATGTGGTAACTACTGTAATAATAAGAAAAATTACTACCGCTATTAGTGTACCTATTATGCATTTGGCTTTTCGGTTTGGGTTGCCATTCTCCATGTTATCAAAACAGCGTAGCTCTTTCCTTTTCGAAGAAAAGTTTCTTTTCAAGTCTTTGTCTTGCTTTGTTTGCTTTCTCAGTCTGTGAAGCGCTCTTTAGCAACAAAAGTCTCTTTTCACAACAATGTCTTTTTATCTTCAGCAATAGACAACCCTAACCCTTCTCCGTCCTCTAAATGTAATCCCTAATTTTATTCTTCATTCCACTCGGCGCTAGGTTATCTTCTTCTTTATAGCTTAAACACAAAAAGTCTTTATGCATCTACAATGATTCTCGTACCTGCAGCTCTAATAACATGTTCCAATAGTTCTAAACGAATGACTTTTTCTTCTTGTTCTGGTATTTGATGACCAAAAGTCAGAAACTCTAATCGATTCAGTACTAGGTCTTTGATCCGACTTAGGTAAAGGGGAATGGGAAGTGTGAAAGTCAGTAACCCCTCAGTCTTGATTCCAGGCGTCAACATCCATATCTCCACTGCCACAAATGGATCGAGATTGATCACTTGCACTTCTCTCACTCTCCCAGATCTCTGTCCCCAAGACATCTGCTAGATAAGTCCACTCTGGGGTGGCGTACCTTCTGCAGGGCACACGTACCCTCTTGATCTTCTCGGACTCTCAGAGCCTGAATCCGTAGGTTCTTCGTCTAGCTCTGAATCTTCAGAAATCGGGACAAGGGTGCTCTCTGGATTTGCTTTTAAGCTTGACCTTCTCCTTCTTTCTGGCCAACTAGCTTCTCCATTCCTTGTCCTCCTGCTCCTTGTTCTTGGACTCGTCTCTTGGTCACTTGCAGCTTGTTCGGTATCTGACTCGAACTCCCAGCTACTTTCCTCTTCTGAGACGACTTCGGTCCCACTGGTGTCCTGACCGTCGTCGGCCTGCTCCGACACAGGCTCAGCCTCTTCAATCACCTCTACAGCTTGGCTTTCCCTCTCTGTGGCTTCTCCGCTTTCCGCTGGATTCTCATCCGAGAGAGGAGCTGTTTCTTCCAGAGGTGCTGGAACTCTTCGGGTGTGTGAGGCATGTATCCAGTTGGGCAAGCCTCCACACTTTACAGCAGTGTTCGTAACTAGTATGACTTGGAACGGTCCTCGCCAGCGCACGTCTAGACAGTTCTTCCTGACATGCTTCTTCACCAGGACCCAGTCCCCCGGACACAAGTCATGGCACAAGTCTTGTGCTGATGGAACCTCTACAGCCTGGACCTGGAGGGACACAGAATGAATGGCATCAGATAGTCCCTTGCAGTAGTCCAAGATCAAATCGTCTGTGATGTTCAACAATGCTGCAGTCGGAACCGATGGCAATCTCATAGCTCTTCCCATTAGCACCTCGTGTGGAGAAAGACCTGTTCTTCTATCTGGTGTGCTACGTATGCTCATAAGAACCAATGGAAGTACATCTGGCCAACTCAGAGATGTCGATGAACAAACTTTGGCAAGTCTGGATTTTATCGTGCTGTTGATTTGTTCTACAATCCCCGAAGCTTCTGGTCGATAACTACAGTGGAGCTTCTGGTCTATACTCAAGGCTGAACATAGCATCTTCACTATTTCGCTGTTGAAATGAGTTCCTCTGTCCGATTCCAAAGAGGATGGCACCCCGAACCTCGGTATCAACTCTCTAAGCAACAATTTTGCTTCTGTAAGTGTATCGCACCTACGTGTCGGGTAAGCTTCAACCCATCTAGAAAATATACAGACAATCACTAAGACATATCTGAGTCGATTGCACTTAGGCATTTCAATAAAATCCAGCTGCATTCTATTGAAAGGCCCCCCAGACCTCCCTATGTGACTCAAAGTAACTGGTGTTCTCTTTCCTACGTTTAGTTGCTGACAGATCGCACAACGCTGACATACTGCTTCTGCCGCTACTCTAAACTTCGGGTTATACCACGTTTGTCTGAATACTCTCACCATAGCATCTCTACCTATGTGTGCTAGTCCGTGCAATCTCCTTGCCATTGGACTAACAAGTTCGTTTGGTAAAACTGCTCTCCCATCTGCAGAAATCCAAAAATTCATTTAACTTTTGGTACATTCAGCTGTCTCCCATGCTTTTTTCTCAACATCTGGATCATTTTCCTGAACACACTTTAATTCGTCCCACGTATCTACAGTGTCTAACAACATAGTCAACTCAGTTCTTTCCTGTATTCCCCCCACTTCTACATTGGTGTGAGAATACCCCTGTTCTGCACAATAACGTGCAACTTCGTCTGCGGTTACCTTGCGACACAAAGTCTGTATTCTTCGTGTGCGCGGCGCATTTGACAACCGCTATGGCTGTCGGACCTTGTAACGCTGCTAACAATAATCTCACGAATTCTCCATTCCTAATAGGAGAACCCGAGGAGGTCATGTAACCTCTTTGAGACCATAACTGCCCGTAATCGTGAACTACCCCGAAACCATACTGGCTATTGGTGTATATGGTGACGCGAATTTTGTTGCCTGCCAAACAAGCACGGGTCAAAGCAATAATTTCAGCTACCTGAGCGGAATGTACTCCTTCCAGGCAAGCGGCTTCCACAACTCTGGTGATTGTACAAACTGCATATGCTGCTCTCAGCTGACCGATATCGTCTCTTACGCATGAACCATCAACAAAGAATATTTCATCGGGGTCAGTCAATGGCTCATCTACGATATCTGGTCTCGGTTTGGTGCATAGTTCAGTCACATCAAGGCAGTCATGATCTGTACAAATTTCATCATCAATATCATTTGGAAGTGGCATCAAAGTAGCAGGATTCAAGACAGAGCATCTCTTTAGGGTCACATTCTCAGCAGCCAATATGACTTGCTCGTAGCGTGTTTGCCTGCTATTCGTCAAATGCTGAGTCTTAGTCCTGGTCATTAACAATTCCACAGAATGCGGTACGTACACCACTAACTGATGTCCCATTACCACATTTTCACATCTTTCAATGCTGACACCCGTTGCAGCTACGGATTTGAGACATCCGGGCAATGCTGCGGCTACTGGATCTAATGTAGCCGAAAAGTAAGCAACTGGCCTACGCGCATTGCCGTGTATCTGGGCCAAAACTGCTAAAGCACAACCTTCTCTCTCGCAGCAGTAAAGCAAGAATGGTTTTTCGTAATCAGGCATTCCTAAAGCCGGGGCACGACACAAGTCCTCCCTCAGCTGCAAAAATGCCATCAAACAATCTTTGTCCCATGGTACCGGATCACTCACTTGTGCGTCAGTTTTAGTAAAGGTTTTGCCTTCAGTGAAAAATTGGCTATCCACTGCCGACAATAACCGACCATGCCTAGAAACATCCTGACTTCTCTTTGTGTTTTAGGCGCGTTCATTTTCATGATCGCCTCTATTCTGTCTGGAGACACCTTCCGTTTTCCCCTTTCAATCCGGTGGCCCAAGTATTGCACTTCAGTCAGACAATACTGCAATTTACTTGGAGACACCTTGTGTCCGTTCTCGGCCAAGTGATTTAACAAGGTGATGGTGTCTACCTTGCAAGCTTCCTCAGTTTCTGACGCCACTAGGAGGTCGTCTATGTACTGGACCAGAACTGAGTTCTTGGGCAGCACTAGACTTTCAAGATTTTTCTTCAACAGCTGGTTAAAAATCGATGGACTTTCTGTATACCCCTGGGGAATACGACACCATGTTAGAACGCGATTTTTCAGCTTAAAAGCGAACAGATACTGGCTCTCCTCATCTAAAGGGATCGAAAAGAAAGCCTGACACAAATCTATCACTGTGAACCATTCAGCTTGGAACGGTATCTGAAACAATATCACTGATGGATTCGGTACCACTGGACAACATGAAACAACGATATTATTAATCTTTCGAAGATCCTGCACTATTCTGTATTTCCCACTAGGCTTCTGCAAACCCATGATCGGGGAGTTACATGGACTTCCCACGATCTCCTTCAGTATTCCCTGTTTAATCATGGATTCGATCACAGGCTTTATCCCTGCAATTGTCTCCGGTGTCAACTTATATTGTGGTGTTCTTGGATGCTCGGCATTGGGTTTTACCATGATCTTTACTGGTTCTACCCCTTTGATCAGTCCTATTTCTTCTCCAGTAAAATCCCACACCTCAGCTGACACTGTCTCCTTCAAGTCCTGTGGAAGCTCCTCCACCGTTAGGGTAGGATATAGTTCCACGCATCCCTGCGAGTTTACAACCTTAAAATCGGCATCATCATCATTCGTCTGCACTTCTACTCCTTCAGGTGTGCAATATATGGTGCAATTTAGTTTACACAACAGATCTCTTCCTAGCAGACACACAGGGCTAGAATCACAAATCAAAAACTGATGTTCATCACTATAATTTCCTATCTTCACTGACACTGGTTCAGTCAGAGGATTCGTCATTCTCCTGTTTGCGACTCCTACCACCTGAATCGTCTCTCCCGACATTGGCAAACCTGGGACTACCGCTGATCTCAAAGTGGATCGAGTGGCTCCCGTATCTACCAAAAAGGTCGTAGGGCATCCAGCCACCTCAGCTTCTACGTATGGTCCTCTCTGGTCTACCTCCAGGGCTGCTCCTAGAGTACAGTCTTCTTCCCTATTCACTCGTTGCCCCGTAAGAGGATCAACGTAGTAGCATTCTTCTCCTCCTACGAACAGTGGCAGTTGCCTATAGGTTTTCCCTCCATTTGTAATTCGAGGCGGTTGAGGGAACGGTGCTCGAGGAGTCTGAGTCCCCCCTTTGATAAACTTTCCCTTCGGGACTGCTGTTCCCTTTACCATGCTGGTTTGAACCTCATCCTCCTCCTGTTCTAATTCCCCCGTCTCGACATTATAGGGACACTCGCGTCTCCAATGTCCCACCTCGTTACATTGATGGCACCTCGTTGTCTTTTTCAGTGTCGCGATATCTACCCTCGGTCTCGGTCTTTCTTCCTCATCTCTGCTTTGATTATTCTGTTTCTTTCCTAGTGTTCCTGTTCCCTGTTGCCGCTGTCCACCCTTTCCAGCTGATTGCATCTGCACCAACATCAGCTTTTCCTTCAGTTTCTTTGCTTTTGAATCTATTTCATCGCTACAGTACCTTGCATACCTCAGAATCTCATCTAAAGGTTTGTTCTGCCAACAAATCAAATGCTGTTGAATCATCAGGCTTATGTCTGGCCTCAATCCTAGGACAAACTTCGACACAAACTGTCCTATGTCTTTAGGATCCATCACGTCCAACCCACTGTACTGTTTGAATGCTTTCAGCAATCTCTCATAGAACTCGTGAACGGTCTCTTTAGGCTCCTGAGTTGTTCGATCTATCTTAACCCAGTCTATGTCCTGCACCGGCACCTTCTCTTTTAACCATGCAATTACCCTCTCGTACTTTTCCATGACTCTCTCTGATGGACCATTCGTCTGGGCATCCCTCGCGGGTTCACAAATGGGCCATTCGACACTAAGTTTGCATGCCGTCCACAAATCTCCGGGTACTACGATATCAAACAGGGTGTTCAAATCGATCCACAGTACCTTAGAGATCTTCACAAACCTCTCTACCTGCTTATACCACTCGACGGGGTTCTCCCTGAGCTTTGGAAAGGAATTGGTGAATGCCGCTAAATCCCCCCTACTCCAGGGCACATGCACGTAGCTTCCGTTCGCGATTTCTCGCAAAGGGAAAGCTTCCATTCGCATTATCTCTCCATCCTGGGACCTCGCAAGTGTACTCCTTCTGACGGATCCCCTCTTAGACCATATTTCCTCCCATTTATCCAAATCCCTCCATACTCTGATACTCAGGATCAGTTCCTTTATGTGTACTTTCAGCCCAATCGTCCTACGCTCATCTAGATCCTGATCCGTGCAATTTAGCCTATGGTTGCCCTGTAAAGCTTTAGTTCGTGACATGTCTATCATATACCTGTCTGCCAATTCAGATAATTTTTCATGAACCGACCTTGCTTTCCGAGTAACATCCTTAGACATAAACAGTATTTCATCATGATCATACAGCTCTATCCTTTCCATTGGCAATGTGCCGTCTATGATTTCGTCCAAGTCTGATTTTAAACTTATTACATCGAGCCGTTTTGCTTTTATCTCAGCTCTCAGTACTTCACTCCTAGGTTGTTCGTTTACATCCCTCTCACCCCCACTACGAGCCCTACGTCTCGGTGTAGGTGAGTTATGAGGCGTCCTTCTTGTTTCTCTTTGTTCCCACCTCTCTAGATCCCAAGCTCTCCCATCCTCTCTTGGGGTATGGTGGAACAATGTTCTATCCCCTATTACTGCGTTCTGTCTTTTCGGCTCGGTCTCTCTAGATGCAAGATAGGATCCTCCGTTCTGTTCTATATCACTGCTATTCCCTTGCTGTCTGGTGTCACTCAATAAATGGAAGGGTCCTTCACGGTCCTCCATGTTCCCGCGATCCCATCCGTGATCACTGGATGTATGGCGAGACCTTTCGCGACTCTCCATATTCTCGTGACTCCAATGTCGCACATTCTCATCTGGGGCATGGTGAGTGCACCTGAAACTATTTCGGTACTCCTGTGTCTTACGTTCTCCCTCACTAAGAATGAGGCGAGGCACTCCCCCACACCCTGCACTCCTGTCTTCACACATTTGTCTATTGCCACTGATGGTATGGCAAGTATCTCCCTTGCTTCCTTGACTCCCTCTCTCCCACTCTGGGCTGCTTTCGCCAGCTCCGCAGTGAGAGAGGATCCTGTTATCCTGATCTCTCCATTCTGCTTCTGTTTCTAACTTTTTATTCTGAGTCTCTTCGGCGGCATCCCATTCTTTCAAATACTCCCTTAATTCCTTAAAGGTTTTCGGTTTCGGTCCCCTCAGATCCATCTGTCCTCTCTGACCCCCTTGTTCTATCCAGGGACCCGTTGCTGAATCCAATGGGGTACTCCGACTCTTTGGTCCTAACAACTGCCTTTGGGAATTGATTGTATTATTCCTACTTTCCATCTCTGCCCTTTCCCTATTCCATCGTGCCTGTTCCTCCTGCTGGGCTCCCTCTGGGTTGTAGATTGACATTATAGGACCTATGGTAACAGGTACTTGTAGAGCATCTGGCAATTGATACGACCTTGCATGCTGCGTTTCTGGCACCTTCTGGACCACAAATCTTCCTACTACTCTCTGTACGGGACTAGATTGAGGTACTTCCTCACCTTTCTTGGAATCCCACTCTGATGTGGGGAGCGGTTTATATTCCCCCCACCTAGCCCCGTCCCCTTGCTGTAGTTCGGGACTTTCGGCTTCTCTGTTGTACGGAGGTGGTCTATCTAATAATAGCCTCTCTATCAGATCCTCATCCGGCTCGCTATCCTCATCTTCTTCTAGAGGTTTCTTTTCTCCCGTAGTCTCTAACATTGTGAACAGTTTGTCTGCTTCTATTTTTTGCACCCTCCACTTTTTAGCTTCATCGTCCCATTTAGCATCCTGCACTGCTTTTACCGATCGCCTCACTCTTTCTTGGCGCCTATTCAAGCTCTTTTCGTGTGCCGTTCTAAACCATGCACTAAGGGCTTCGAACTGTGTTGGCCTCGGTAGAGGTCTCGTTGCGAGCATTACCGCTTTCGGTTGGTTCAATACTTCTAACCTAAACGTCCCGTATCTCGGGAACGTCAGTTCCTCATTTCCTTCTGTTAGCTTACTCCACTCGGAGATCCATAGTATGGAGTGTAACCCTACATTCACAGCCATATAATAAGCTGGTGTGCCTTCTGGTGGAGCTTCTTCCCCTGCATACAAGCTTCCTCTATCTCTCTTAAAGATCGCCCTTAAACGTTTAAAACACTTCATTTTCAAATCTACGATTTTCCTTATTTCTCTTATTTATTTCCCGATGACAAACCAACCAATCCCTACGCGGCTCTCGCTGACCAGCCTATCCCAGCGCGGTTCTACACTGACCGGCCAATCCCAGCGCGGCTCTACGCTGATGTCACTCGTCCCCTCTGCAGCAGTTCCCCTCCTTTCTCAACTCGTCTCACGGTCTTGCATGCGTTTTCATTCATACGCCGAAAAATGACTACTTCCGTCCAAGCAATCACTTTTCTTGACTGTACGTCCACAGTCTAACTGTAATTGTCACCTCAACTGACGAGACGTCTTCCTCTCACTTCAGACGCTCGCCTTAACTGATAGGTTACTTACACACAGTAAACGTCCGACCAGCGTCCGTTACTCATACACTCACTCTGTCACTCCCCCTATCATCGGTCCTTCGGGCGATCAATGGTACCTCATGACCCCCTTTACAATGGTAGACAATTACTCTGGGTGTTCGATACACCCGAACCACTTAAGCCCTTCTCTGGATCTTAAGATTTTTTCCGGTTGCGCACGCTCACAACCTTCCCTCAATCACACTGCAGGCATTCAACTCCGCTTGACATTACAACACAGGTACAACACAAAACACCGCAATCTGGCAACGCATGACCCTTATACTCACTCTCGACCGACTCTGCTGCTTTTCTCTCGCACCGTCAGCACCTTCTTTGGCAGGGATTCTTCTTCTGGTCGCCGATGACTAGGGACCTTGGGGTAATCTAGACCTGACCTAGGTTGCCTTCCTTAAGAAGAAAACCATCTTTCTCTGCTACCAACTGCGGGGAATGAGATTTTGATATCGTTTCTGATTACCTAGATACCTATCTCATTCTTCCTTTTGGATCGATTATTTTCTGTCATTGAGTAAAAGGCAAACCCCACATAGGTTAAATCAACCCCATAGACTGACACAACTCTGAAGAACCACTTAGGACTGATAAAGTTTTAAAAGTTTAATATAAAATCAGAATTAATTGCATATACAATCCTCTCAGGATAAGATTCAACAAGAAGACAGGAACTAAAAGGAACATAAATTCCCTAAAGAATCTAAGTCTACAAAAGAATACAATTAAACTCAATTCCAGAATCAACAGATTAAAAAGCATAAACACAAAGTGGTTCCGTTGCGTCATCTAAAAGAAAAGAATAAACAAGTTAAATCTGTCCCTACTTTATGCTAGGTGACATCCCTACTTCGCAAGTTCCTTACCTAAAAAAGGTGTCAGCAGTTTGACTTCCAAAGAAGTCCAAACTCTCTTAGCCTCTTAATGGTAACTTATATCGAGAAGCAGTACCCTCTCTGCCTACCCATCCGCTCTCTAAGGGTCCTCGGCCTACTGCTCTCTTGCGCTCTGCTCTTTCTCTCTCTGACTCCTCAGGCCATCTGCGCTCGCTCTTCGCTATCTTCTCCCCGGGGTGCTGTCCCTAAATACACAATCACAGTATGGGTGGAACACCCCTCGACGCCCACCACGTATACATTTACACATGCTCTCATTCTTGGGTTTTTCCATCGCTTCATCTCTCCGCGTCGTCCGTTAAGTTGACCTTGCTTCTTAGGCACCATCTTCGTCATCTTGCTGGCGAATTCATTGACATTCCAGTTGACACTTTCAGAGCAAAGTCTATCACCTCAACAGAACTCCATTCTTTACGTTTGTGATCATAACCTCGTTTGGTCCTGTGAACGGTCATTTCTAAACAAGACCCAAATTCCAAGCGTCTCTTATCTCACTTAGGCCATAAACTTCGTCCAGCATTGTCACCTTAAATCTAACAAGACCCTTGACTCTTGTCTCGCACGTTCAGATCAAGGCTATCCCCTATTCCTGTGAGCCCACTAAATTACGTGCAGCGGACTACACTCTTGCGAACCCTTGGTCAGTTAGGTTAAAACCACACATGACCACACTATTCTAAAATTCCTACAACTCTTCTACACAGTATAACCTTTAACACACATTTATATATAATTGAATCAGCAAATCAGTGATTATACTTGAAATCCATGTTACATAAAATACAACGTTTATATTCTCGTGCTTACACCGTGCTATATAGTCTGCACATTTCTTTGCTTTACGTTTCACCGCTTTCTCCGTTTAATAATTACACACGTATTTTCAGTTTAGCACGTTCTACTGTTCTTTAAGCATTTCTACACATTTCTATATTAAACCACTATATATATGCGGTCTTTCTAATGCATTTCTAAAGTGAATACAGATACATTTCCTATTACTTAGGTTACATCGGCTAACTTTATGCTACAAGTGCTATTTCATGTTACAACTTCTACGTTTATGCGATATGCTTGTAAATATGGTACAGACATATGTTTCATTCAAATTGCACTCTCTCATGGTCAATGTGTTGCCTCTTCACCCTCCTCCCTGCCCTCAGTTATCTGAGTCCATGCCCCTGACATCTGCTTCCCCCCAGGATTCTAATAAAGAACTAAGGGCCCGATGTAGGTAGGGCGTTACCGATCGGTAACGGCCGAAAATACCGATTTTTGGCCCTTACCGATCGGTAAACAGCCATCGAGATGTAGGGAACAAAAAACATAAAGAATCGGAGTGAAAACCGAATCGGAATGAGTACCGAATGGGAAAGAATCCGATACGTACATACCGAAAATCGGATATGTAACGAATCGGAAAAACACCGAATCGGATGCAAACACCGAATCGGTCCATGTACCGATTCGTTAGTGACACCGAATCGGAAAATCACCGATTCGGTCCATGTACCGATTCGTTAGTGACACCGAATCGGAAAATCACCGATTCGGTCCATGTACCGAATCGTTAGTGACACCGAATCGGAAAATCACCGATTCGGTCCATGTACCGAATCGGTAGATAGACCGATTCGGACATGAGCCGAATCGGAAAACATGCCGAATCGTATGAATCGCCGATTGGGAAATTCCCTGATTCCGACAGATGGGGAGATGTAGGGAGGCACAGAAACACCGAAATCGGCTCAAAATCGGTAGAATTCACTCGGTATTTACCATGGATTGCAATCAGGTGGTAACCAACTCCAACCCATATAAACAGGCCCAAAATGCATTGCAACTTGCAGGATGGCAGCTTTCTATGTCATTGCGAGGCGGCTACGGCTACAGCAGGAAGGACAGAGGGAAAGGCTAAGAAATGAACAGGTCTACAGACAGAGGATAACCCTGTTCATGCTCACAGAGGCAGAGATACTACAGAGATACAGGCTGGACTCTGACACCATACTTGAGCTCATCAGGGATCTCAAGCCATTCTTGGACCACCACACCCCAAGGGCACACGCCATCCCTGCGCACATCCAGGTGCTATGCAGCCTACACCTGCTAGCGTCTGGCAGCTATCAAAGTGGTGTAGCAGCAGCAGGAGGGGTGAGCCAGAGCAGCCTGTCAAGGTTCTTCCACACATTCCTTGATGCCATGATACACAGGATGGACCAATACATCTCTTTCCCTGCAACCCACGCAGAACTGCTACAAACCAAAGCTGACTTCTACCAGATGGCACAATTTCCCCAAATCATCGGTTGCATAGATGGCACGCACATTCCGATTTGCCCACCAGCGGACACCGAATACATATACCGCAATCGCAAGTCTACACACACCATCAACGTGCAGGTGATCTGCAATGCAAAGTGCACCATCACAGACCTGGTCGCAAAATTTCCAGGGAGTACCCATGACTCCTATATTTTCCAACAGAGCGGCATCTATGCACGGCTGATGGCTGGCGAATTTGGTGAAGGATACCTCCTAGGTGAGACACATCATCAGACCCCCATAACACATAGTAGCTAGGTGGAATACATGTATGCATGTGTCTAATGTGACCCCTTTCTCTTCCAGGCGACAGTGCATATGCCCTCCGCTCATTCATACTCACCCCCTACCTCAACCCCTCCACACCCAGCCAAAGGAGGTATAACCGGACCCACATACGCACAAGGAATGTTGTCGAACGGACCTTTGGCATCTGGAAAAGTAGATTCCGATGCCTGCACAAGAGTGGAGGTGCAAGGCAGTATACCCCCATCACCTGCTGCAAGATCATAGCTGTATGTGCAATGTTACACAACCTTGCGGTGAAGAAGGGCACTGAGGTGGAGTTGTCTGACTACGAGGACCATGACGACGACGTAGCTGTGCCACTGACACAGCCAGCTGGGGTGTGTACGCCAAGTGATGGCAGATACAGACGTGAGGAGATTACTGAGAACTATTTCTGAGTGAGTACAGATGCAAAGACAGCAAAATGTTGGTTGGAAAATACAAATTTTAATACTGTTGCAACACAGTTACAGCAATGATGTGCAACAAAAAATGGTGTATAGGAAATAAAAAAAAGTCCAAGGTTCAGGTTGCCTCACCCGCCCTTGCAAGGCTATTTCTTTGCCCGCTTGCCAGACCCACTGGGGTGTCCCTCAGCCCCCTCTGAATGCCCAGCAGCATCAGCGGAGCGCCTGGTGCTCCTACGTGGCTCAGACGCAGCGCTGGCCGGGCTGCTGCGGCTGCTGCTGTCCCCAGCATCACCCAGGTCCAGGGCAGGATTGGAGGCGGTGTTCGAAATAATCATGGCCTCCATAGCAGTGGTGATCCGGGCCATCCCCCTTGTGAGCTCTGCCATATGCTGACTCAGGCTAGATTCCTGGTTCGCGCTGCGATGGCACAGTTGTGCCGTCGCCGCAGCAAGGCGGCCCATGGCGCGGTTCAGCACCCGGGCATCCCGCCTGCGCACCAGCTCATGCTCCTCCTGTCTGCTAGATGATTGGGTTATGGCAGTGGTTAGCCTGCCTAACCCTGCTGCCACCTCCTTGTTCGATTCCACGAAGGCCTGGAATCCCTTGACCAACTCTCCCATCTGCAGGTTGTGCTGCAGGAGCTGGCGTTGGCAGGCCATCGTGGATCTAGCCTGTTGCCTCTGAATCTTCACCATCTGTCCCTCGAGGCCCAGGAATACACTGCCCTCCCGTGCTGGTGCAGCAGTGGTGGTGATGGTACGGCGCCGGGCACTGCTGCTTCCGGCCTGCTGAGAGGGCTGGGGTGCCACTGGTGGGGGTGTGGTGCTGGCCGGTCCCTGAGCCCCTGCTCCCAGGACAGGTTGTACAGGTGGCAAGGCCATGGTTGTGGCAGGAGCTGGTGTAGGCGGAATGGTGTCCCTTGTAGGGGAGTTCTCTGGGGAGAACTGCAAGGGGGGTGTGCTGGCCATTTGTGGGGAGTGCAGTGCATCGAAGTCTATCACCAGGTCTCCCTCCATACCTAGCCCTAGGGTGTTTCCGTCCTCCTCCTCCTCCTGGCCAGCCTGGCTGGTGCTCGGCCCTGCGACTGCAGTGTCAGACGGTGCTGCTCTCTCTGATGTCAATGTTGTTCCACCTGATGGGGCCCCTAGGTACAAAGAAGCATTTGTAAACTGAGTGCCGATGTATTACAGTCAGTACAATTAAAGCATTCCACATGTCCTTGCATCTCCTTACACTGTGTCACACTGTTTCCTGTCTTGTGATTCTGCACTGCCATATTTAGCTAACTTCTGCTGACTACATGTACCATGATGCTTGTCTCTTGTATGTTGGTGACAGTACTGTGCTGGGGTTTGCCTATGCATTGTGTCTAATGGGGAGGTGTCTGGTAGGGTGTGTCATGATGCGCATGCTTCTTACCTGTAGCTGTAGCTCTCGCAGAGCTGTCCAGGGTCCCGATTCCACTGACACTCTCCCTCTCAATGGTGCTGGAGACCAGTTCCTCCAGCTCGGTGAGGGGTGGCGCCGGGTTCCTGCCTCCTCCAGTGCCTCCAGCCTGCCTCTGTATCTCAGCCATCTTCCTTTTTGTGAGGCTGCGGATGTCGTAGAATCTCTTCTTGAGTTCTTCTACGGACCTGGGGGTGACACCCGCAGCATTCACCTTCTGGGCGATTTCGGCCCAGATCCTCCTCTTGGTGCTGTCTGGCACATTGAGGGACAGCTTTCCAAACAGCTGGCGGTGCACCCTCACCACCTCCTCGACCAGCACCTGAAGCTCGGTGGTGGGGAACTTCGGCTTCCTCTTCTGGGAGGACTTCTGGCTTTCGCACTGCTCTGCCATGTTCTTCAGTAGAGTTGACAACCTCCTACTCCCACTGCTGCTAACTGTGAGTGTTGAGCTCAGGCTGGCTCTCCAGAAACTTCTTAATTAGCTGCACCTGCCAGGGTTGCCACTCCCTGTTTGGGTGGGGGAGGGGGAGCCACCTCATTGGCTGAATCGGCTTTTGCCGAATCGGATATTACTGATTCGGTAAAATCCGATTCGGTATTATCCGATTCGGTAAAAGCCGATTCGGTTTCTTCAATGCATTCCTATGGGCTTTTTCGCCATGGGTGTGTTTTCATGGCTACGAATCTATGATTGCCGAATCGGATTTTACCGAATCGGCTTTTACCGAATCGGTGTTCGCCGAATCGGGACTATCCGATTCGGTGTTAGCCGAATCGGTAATTTCCGATTCGTTGTTAGCCGATTCGGTACTTCCCGATTCGGTCCGTGCCGATTCGGAACGTACAGATTCTCATTACCGATGCCGACCGAATCGGTATTCATTCGCTTTTTTTTCCCTACATCTCGTTTTCCGATTTCAGAATACCGATTCGGCCCGCCTCGGTATTTTGAATTCGGAAAATCGCGTTTACCTACATCGGGCCCTAAATTGATAACATTTTATATTTATTACAAAAGTGTGGCACTCCTGACGTCATCTTGATGTATCAAAACTGTAATACTTAAAGCATTTCCTTTAGAAATGATAACAATGAGAGGATCGTATTCCCATAGAAATGATGGTTAGTGCTCTAAAAATCTAAAATGAGACTATATTTTCGGAATTCTCAAATAGCGATGAAACATTTTGAAATTATTTGCTATCTTGATGCTTTTACATCCAGTTGATGACTTGAATATATGTTGCACTTAAGGGAGAGAATGTGGCATTACGGCCAGAGCTGCAGACTTTGCAACTGGGGAACCAGATTTGAGGATCAGCGTCAGCTCGGCATCCTGTGATTCTGGACAAATTACTTAATCTCCCCAAGCCTAAAGCCCAAAGGAATGCGTCCTTGTGTAATGTAACTGCCAGTCAGAGATGTTTTAAGGCATGGGCAAAGTGGGCTCTGGCCCAGGGCCCCACCTTGATTGGGGCCCCATCATTAGGTTTGAGGACCGTCCCAACCAGAAGCATACCTCAAAAATGATGGGGCACCTTCATAATAGGAAAAGGGGCTTCCAGTTCTCCAATATGTCAAATATATTCAAAGGCTTGCCCTGAATGGGGGCCACCTGAAGGACTGGGGTCCCTGTAAAGGTTTGAGGACATTGGCAAGCGCGAGCAAGAAAAAAACGGAAAAGTTTTTCAGAACTCCACATGCTCCGCGGAGTGCGGAAAACTCTGCATACAGGTTTCACCACCCAAACCTAATCAGAAGATTGTTCACTTGTGCTGTGTTGACTCTATGCCAGATGGCAGTGTTCAAAGGTATAAGTGTACTTTGCATGGTGTGAGAGTATTTTGGAAATTAATTCAAGTGTGCAGTTGTACTTATGATTCATAAGAGGCCTTGTTGGAATAGGATGAATGGGGGTTGGAAGAGACCAAGTGCAAAATTCACGAGGTTTTTTGCTTTGGGATGAGTGAGAATTGAAAGATACCTAATGTGCTACTCACAAAAGGTCCTGTTAAGTGATTAGTAAGGGTTTGAAGGAGCCTGTTCCACGTTCTAGCCTTATTCTGGAACCCCTGGCGGATAGCTCTTTTTGTCTGCTTGCAAGTGTTGAGGGGATAAAATTATTGTTAGCCAATTATACATTACCGTTCCTATGAACTATGACTCCGAAGAATCACAGACTCCCAACTGAGTTTAGTTACTTTAGTTAACTTTCTCTGCTGAGTTAAAGATAGAATAGAATAGGCCATTAATAGCTTTTTTATTTTTTTTATTGCCATTTAGTCTTGTATACGGAGTACATTATTACACAGGATATCAATGTGCAATACTTGAGATAGTTCCTATTGCACTTTAAACAATCTAAGTTGTAAATATCTGTTTGCTTTTATCCTTCTATACATTGTAAAACATTGCATTAACTATTGATGTTTTTGGATTGCCATATATCTTGCCAATATTTCATATAACAAATTAAAGCTAACAATAACCCTCCCACTTTCCCTCCCTGTTCTTTGGGTCAGTTTTGTTTCTAACTTTGTGATCACCTATAGAATGGTGTTGTCCCTATCATTTGGGTGTCGGGCCCTGCTGGTCCGGGTTGCTATGTGGTTTGCCCCTCTAGGGAGATTCCCTTGTGTTAGTCTGTTGGGATGATGGCTACTGAACTCCCTGAGATCTGTTGTCATGGAGGCCCACGCCAATCGATCTTCCTCTGCCTTTTCATCTTTTCTTGCAAATCTCATTCTGACCAACTCCACCGTTGCCCATTCATTAATCTCTCTCAGCCAGTCCGTATGCTTCGAGGGTTTGGGTTGCATCCATGCTATCACTATTCATTATTTGGCCAAAACCAACCCCAAGTTAACAAAACGTCTACCTAACTTCTTGTTTTTTGGTTTGGGTAGTAGGCCCAGTAACACTTGCTTAACCTCCCGTGGTATGTTCCAGCCAGCGGCTTCCCCTAAACGTAATATGACTCTTTCCCAGTAGGGTTGTTCTGTGGGGCATTGCCGGATCATGTGGAGGAAATCTGCTCCCTGCTTGTTGCATATGGGACAGCTATCTGTGCGGTGTGAGAATATTATACGTAGTGGGCACCAGAAGGAGTGAAGATGCACAAATATTATTTCGTACGAACACCTCAGTTCCCATTGCTATCGCAGTAGCGACATTTCTGGGTTCGGCCTGGGCTATTAGGTCAAAGGCACTTTATGCACTTTGAAGATTTTATCAGTCTTTTTAATCTAAATTGGTACATATGTAACACATGAGCATGTTCTTACTGCTTGTGTTTGTATTGTGTACTCTAGTACCAATTTATATATTGTATTTTAATTGTTTTTATGTTCCGGCATTTTATAGTTGTCTTAATCCCTTTTATGTTTCTTACCAATCTGGATTAAGATCTGATGTACCAAATCATGGTTTTAAAACGTTGCATTTGTATTGTGTTTTATGGAGTATGTAGTGTATGTACTGTGCTTTTATGACTTGTCGTCAAATAAAGCTTGTTGGATTGGATTGGTAAATTATATGTAGTGTGCGCAGGGTTAGTTACATTTGATGTATAATATTGTAATGAAGTGGTTTGAATCTTGCATTAGCACTAACTGACACCCCCTTGTGTACCTTTCTCCATTCAGCCTCAGTCAATGGTTCATTCAATATTGTATCCCATTTTTGTTGAAGCCTTAACAGCTCCTTCAGCATGTCCTCACATAAAACTTGATAGAGATGAGAGATGAGTCGTCTTCCCTGTGCCATTGTTAACATTGTTGGTAATATATTAGTGATGGGGGGCTCTTCTGGGAAGTTTTGCCACAGCTCTTGCGTGACACTCAATATTTTCCCATATTGTAGGAATTGGCCTGGCCCCAAATCAAACTCACTTTGTGCGTCCTCATGTGTTATGAATTGCCCTCCTCTATAGAGGTCCCCCAGCGTCGTATTGACATAGAGTCCACAATCGCGGCAAATGGACCAATTGTCGATAGGGTGCATATGGGGCATGCTGGACCACTCGCCGAACTACGCTTTCCCAGACTTTTGCCACATAGCATATTATGTACGGACGGCTCTCGGGGATCTCCCCCCCCCCCCCCATCATCAACAGCAACAGCTCGGCATGTGTGTCCCTTTGTACATCCCGGGCAAGAGAGATTTTTCCCAATTGTCTTTGTCATCCAGCCACTAAGCTGCGTGTTGGAGTTGATAGGCCATGTAATACAGGTCCAACCTTGGAATCTCAAGTCCGCCCCTCTCCCATGTTTATTGCAATGTTGTCAGTCACACTCTTGTTAATTTTTTGCCCAATAGGAGATCACCAGTGAGGGTTTCTAGTGTATTGCTATACGATTGTGATATCATGTAAAATGAGTGTTGCAATATATATAGGCATCGTGGTAAAATTATCATTTTAATGATCGCTATGCGCCCCATAAGCGACAGCGGTAAGTCAGCCCAAAAGTGAATTGAACCCCTCAGTCCCTCTAACACACGGCCGATGTTAAGTTTGTGATAGGTATTGCAGAGCTCATCAGGTGTATTCCTAGGTATTGTGCCCCCTATTTGGCCCGTAGTATATATATATGGCCGGTCTCGACTTTGGGAGGACTGCGGCTAATCTGCCCATTGGTATCACTCTATATTTTTTTAGGGTTAATGTGTAGTCCCGAAATTGTACCAAATTATCGCATTTCTGCCATAAGCATCGGGACCGAATGCTCCGGTTGCCTTAGGTAGACCAACGTGTCATCAGCATATAAGGATACTACGTGATTAGTGTTCCCCAACCGAAATTCCCCAGGCCTCCATGACAGTTCTTAGTCGGACGGCCATTGGTTCCATAACGATTGTGAAAAACAGGGGTGACAGCCGGCATCCCTGCCGGGTACCTCGCCTTAGGGTTAGGTTCCTTGACACCATCCTACCCACCCACACCCTGGCCAAGGGGGGCGGCATAGAGCAGTTGTCTCCATTTAAGATGCTGGTCACCTACACCTTTTTCGCCAAAGAACCTGCCACATATATGGCCATTCCACTGAATCAAAGCTTCTTCGATATCCAGTGATGCGATCGCATTATCAGTCTCCATTAGACTAGGGGCCTGCCACACGTATGCCAAACGCCTTAAAGTGTATGTTGTGTTCCGTCTGGGAATGAACCCTGACTGATCGGAGTGGATCAGTCTTTTCATTAGCGGGCGAATACGTTTAGCCATGATACCACTTAGTATTTTTACATCAATTTTTAGCAATGATATTGGTCTGTAGGAACTTGGTAGGTCGGGATCTTTATCCTTTTTCAGGATCATGGCGGCAAGCGCTTCTCCCATGGTGGTTGGAAGAGTCCCTTTATTTAGTGCTTCGTTGCAAACCTCTAATAGTCTATCCACCAAAAGTGGTCCAAAACACTTGTAGAACTCTGCAGGGAGTCAGTCGGAGCCTTGACTTTTGGCCGCTTTGAGACGCCCTATGGCACCATTTAGTTCATCTTTAGTGATCGGGGAGCCTAGGCTTTCCTGCTCCTCTATTGTAAGATGGGGAGCTCTAGCGCATCCAGGTATTCTATCATTATGCCCAGCTCTGGGTCAGATTGGCTGGTGTATACCTTTTTTAGGTTGGTCACTAGGGTTTCTGCAATGGCTCGTTGTGCATAAACTAGTGCCCCATTTTCAGCGTATATTTGTAATATTTGAGTAGTGGGCATTTCTTGTTTTATCAAGCGTGCTAATAAAGCCCCAGTTCTATCCCCTTCCCTATAGAGTCATTGTCGATATGTCTTATGTACATGTTTTTCTAGCCTGCAGAGGTCTGTCATGAGTGCTTCCTTGGCTGTGGTCCATTCTTTCAATTTTTGAGAGACAATGCCAATATCGGCCTACAATTTTCCCGAGTTGGACTCATGCATGGCCACTTCCCGCTCCAACTGTGTTCGTACTCCATATGTGGGTTTTGTACATATGCCCCGAATAACTACTTTTATGGCCTCCCATTCTTTTGCACGGCTCAAGGCCGATCCCCAGTTCTCCTGCAAATAATTACGCAATTGTGCAGAGACTGTGGCAACAAATGGTGGGTCCGTGAGTGCCTCTCTTCCGAGCTCAGACATAACCTGTCTGCCCCCCAACTCCAGCAGGACCAGGGCGTGGTCAGACAAATATCTCGGCTGGTATGTTATCCCTCCCACACTCCAACCCAGATCCGAGGACAAAAACCAATGCTCTAGTCTAGTGAAAGTCTTTGTGGCTGGTGTATAGCATGAAAACTGTTTCGTACTGGGGTGGCGTTCCCACCACACATCTTGTATTTGCAATCCCTGCAGCACCCCTTGTAGTGCATTAGTAATTTTTGGCTTAGTATGCAATCGTGGTGGCTCCCTGTCTAGAGTTAATATCTCCTGCTAGCAATATTGGGGCTCCTAGATAGGGGGGAGGCTGCCTCGAAGAGATCGCTAAAAAAGCAGGGGCGTAGCTAGAGCTTGTGGCGCCCGGGGCTATCCCTCAGGTTGCCGCCCCCTGTGTGTGCGCTGGAGGTTGACATTGCCTAGGAGAGACTGCCTGACTTTCAGATGACCGGCCTGTCGCGGTGCGCACACCACACCACCATGCGTGCAACATGCGCATAGCTGCCAAGGTATCAGACTGGTTAGGTGTGACATTTTCTGAATTTCTCTGTAATTATGAGTGACATTCAATGACTATGAGTGACACTGCGAGAAAAATCAAGCAATGAAGATGAGAAAAAAATATAAATACCAGAAATTACACCCAGCTGTCAAGTTTTCAGATTGATAAATGTGACATTTCTATGGAATAATTGCTTTCATGAGTGACATTGGTAGTTCCAAATTTGTGACACCTTGAGTAACAGTTTCTCACAAATGTAACTGAGGAATAAAGTCCATGTGAAGAAATAAATATCGGAAACTACCCACTTCTGAGCCGTGAGAAGGCTTACAAAAGACTCATAGCTGCTAAGATTTCAGATAGATTTCAGATAGCTATGTGTGACATTTTCATAATTTCAGTGTAAATATGAGTGACATTTCAATTACCATGAGTGACACTTTCTCCCGAACAAAATCAAGCATTAAAGACGAGGGAAACATATATAAGTATCAGAAATTACACCAATCTAAGCAACAAGAAACTCTAAGAAGAGTCACATCATAGGTCACAGGCTGTATTTAAAAAATAAATAGGGTCATCAATAAAAATGATTAGGTGACTGCGTGGTCCGCCCTGGTCTGCGGCGCCGCCTGCTACATCCCCAGCCCCACTTGCGGCACAATCAGCTGCTGCCTGTCACACAGAGCTACACTACATACAGGCTCTGCCTTGGTCTAAAGCCTGATGCCCGATACTTGGCAGGGCTGTTAAATGAGGGGGAAGCATGCGCTCAATATTTTTCTCATTCTAAAAATAACTCTTATTGCTATAGTAGTGCCTGCCACTGAAAGGGGGTGATTTCTGTGTTGAGGCATTCCTTGTGAAAGGGCAGAATTCTGTCCCTCACAGTGAAGTTAGCAGTAGCTGAAATGGGCTTACCCACTCACTTCCCCATGCTCGTAGCTGTCAATTTTTCAGTTTGTTTATGTGACATTTATATGCTGGCAGTATGGCTATGTGTGACATTTGAATACTTCTAATGTAACACTGTATTCCGGGCTGACCGAAGCGGCCACGTTAGCGTAAGGTGATGAATTAAAGAAATGATTTTCACTTCTTGCACCATATTAGGGTCTATAGAAGACAGAACCAGTGGAAATGCGCCTGAAGTTCCTTTACATGGGTAAACAACATAAGCATTCCTTTTACATGCTGGGACTTTTGAGCCTGTTATGTAATATAATGGGAGAAGTCTGAGGTTGTTTAAAATGATAAACATAAAGTTGTCAGACACATACAATCTGATGCAGGCTGCACAACAATGCGAGTAAACTAAATATTCCATAATACAACAAACAGTGATGGTTAATTTTAAAAGCATGCAGGCAGCTTGATGTCCGATTTCGGCAGTTTTGTGTAGACGTTAAAATGTGTGAGCACTCAGAGTCTCTCCCCCACCAGCTCCTCTCGTGCCAGCTCCAGGCTTCTAGTCGCATTGAACAGAACAGGTCCTATTTTGCTTCTGTTTGCAGGCTCCACGGCAATAGTTAAGAGCAAACAAAGAAGTGTGAAAATGCACAGCAGTGGCTGAGGAGTGTTTCAGTCTGCCATGCATGCACCATTGCCAAGGGGTGTGTGTGCCTGCTCCAAGGAGAGCTCGGCGCTCCCTGTCTCGGAAGTTAGTCTCTTGCACCCGGTGGAGGGGGGGGGGGGCTTTGTCAGCTGGCAGATTCAATCTAAGATAACGTCTTCTGGACAATCTAACCACCGGGTAGATCTGCGCATCTCCTTCTTATAAGAGGCACCAAGTGAAATAACTGACATACACTGTAATTAAACCGCGTTAACGGCCTTTCATGGTATGCGTGCACACTTTTAATCCTGCACAGATTACACACAAAGTTTTCTTTCAGTACAAACTTGAGCCATAGTCAACTCAGGGCTACATAACATTCCCCCGCCCCACATACCCAAACCTGCAAAGGAAACACAGACAAATAGAGTTTGGGTACAAAAATTGCTGCAGGATTTATTTACATACAACATATGTAAAGATGGTGGGTTAGCTTACGGGCGATCCAGGACAGGCCGCATTCTCGCCACCTGTCCGCCTGTTTGAGCCAAACAGCACAGTGGCGAACCACCCAACTGCTGTAGAATATAATTAAATACTGACACACCCATTTGCTGGGCGTGACTAGGCAAACCCCCGGCTGCACAGGCCCACAACCGCCCGAAGGACTACTGGGGTGCCGACACGGATTCCTGCACCTCCCATGAGGTTACAGGTTAGGCTCTGGCACCCCTATGTGCCCACTGAAGTACATCATTTGCACCTCTCTTCTTCCGGATCGCCCCGTAACTCCGCCTGCAACGAAAAACAAGACACATTAAAACACCCCCCCAGCCCCTACTCATGACACTCTGGGTAAGAGGACGGGAGGGAAAAGAGTGTCCCGCAAGATCGTACGGCGTCCGGGCGGCAAAGAGGCTTAGGATAGGGGCACCACAGCATAAGTACCCCTGAAGCCCCTCCCCGCCGCCCGGACGAGATTCTCGGCAAGCCGCCTCCTCCAACCGGTGAGGCGGATGTGCCGGACAAGCAAGTGGGGGCGGGACCGCCCTCCTTGACTAGGTACCCGCCCTCTTGATGGCCACTGCGTGGCCTCGGGCAGGCGCATAGTCAACTCAGGGCTACATAACATTCCCCCGCCCCACATACCCAAACCCGCAAAGGAAACACAGACAAATAGAGTTTGGGTACAAAAATTGCTGCAGGATTTATTTACATACAACATATGTAAAGATGGTGGGTTAGCTTACGGGCGATCCAGGACAGGCCGCATTCTCGCCACCTGTCCGCCTGTTTGAGCCAAACAGCACAGTGGCGAACCACCCAACTGCTGTAGAATATAATTAAATACTGACACACCCATTTGCTGGGCGTGACTAGGCAAACCCCCGGCTGCACAGGCCCACAACCGCCCGAAGGACTACTGGGGTGCCGACACGGATTCCTGCACCTCCCATGAGGTTACAGGTTAGGCTCTGGCACCCCTATGTGCCCACTGAAGTACATCATTTGCACCTCTCTTCTTCCGGATCGCCCCGTAACTCCGCCACAGCCTGTGCGGTGGTCACCGCTGCCGCACAGGCCCCCCACCATTGTTACTTATTCTACCTGCAACCTCTGCTCATGAGTTCATATTTCAAGTCCAGCAGAAAGAGGTATAAGCCAACAGGCGAGAGGAGAACTCCATCTTCCTCAAAGTACCCCATGACCTGTTCCTGAATCACGTCATGGTAAGAAAAACAGCCCACTGTGCTGCGAAACTTTGTCATGGCCGCATATATGCGCCTTCCTGCTCTCACGATAGCCTCGCTGGACTTAGCGCCCCGCCAGTGTCTTCTAGGCACTGTTTCAGACCACCAGACTTCGCATTCGCGCAACATGCTGCCAATGATACCCAGGTCTGTCTACAAGCAGCCGGTATCCCCTGCCCCCCTTGGGTTTTAGGCTGGGAGCGGCTACCGACAAGATATTGTTTAAGTTAGTTTGGCAGGGAGCCCCCAAGGCTGACCTGTGCAGGGGCATGTATGGGAAGTAACAGCCACCACGACACCAATGTGCCTAACCACCCGGGAACAGTCCCACTGCCCCATGAGGGAAGACTATCCCAGGCCAGAGACCAGGTGATGGGAAGGGCCCCCCCTGCAGAGACTCTCCCCCGGAAAACAAGCGCAGTCACAGGAAATAATCAACTGCAAGATTACGCATAAGCGACTAATCCTCCCCAGGATACAGAGTCTATTGCAGTGCGCAAAGCATATTTTGGAATGACTAGCGAATAGGTCTTACAAGAGGCAAACTGGAAGCCACGGGGACAGCCGCGAACACTTGCCCCCCCGGATCATGCCTGAAATCCTAAAAGACTTCTCGGGCCCACCCCAAACCATTATTGGCAGTCCGTACTCTGGCTGTGGAAGCCACAGCTATTCTCTGTATAACTGAATAGAGTGTTACACTGACGGCAGCAGACTGCGGGTGAGCTGCCAGCGGGCCCCCGAGCCTCGGAAAAGAAGGCAGGAGATCCAAGAAGGAGGGGGGGGGGGGAGACTAAACGAATGACCCTCCCAAGCATGGCAGACCACACATGTGCCTTAATCGAGGGTACCAAGTACTATTTCTCAGATACGAGTTGTTGCCAATCATGCAGTGCTCCCTATAAACCTGTGATTGGTACTCCTTGTTGCATGCCGGGCCACATCTAAACACCCTTCTTTTGACCCTAGTTTAAGATTAAACACTCTGAAAACTCCATCCGTGTACAGGTCAGAAGTAGCCTGAGATATCCACCCCACTAAAATCGTCTGGCCTAAAAGAACATGTGTAACAGACGCTTAGGTGGAAAGAGGAGTATTTCGCAAGAGGAGCCAAGGAGGGAGGAGTCTAATGTAGATCCACTCAGCTATACGGGTGACACTAAATCTCAGCCTGGGCTATCAAACAATTAAACCCCAGGACATTCAAATAATGACAATCCTCCCGCTTAACTTACTGTAGTAAACAAGAGGACCCATACATGGCAGACGACGTCTGCGAATATGAAAGTGGCATAACCAGTCTATAGGTTTGTGACATGGCATAAGAATATTAGACTCCAGCACAACGCCGCATGTTAGCAATGGACTAACCGAGACCGGCCGTTGTGCCTACCCATTAGGCTGAAGACCTCTTCGTGGTGAATGGGGGCAAGGAACGTGAGTGCTTTGAAAAATCATATACATAGAAGGATACTGGATTTTCTTTGAAGAATATCTGCGTGTCAGATACATGTCAAACCATCAAAATAAAGTAGACGTGCCATGCCTAGACGTCCGGATACTAAGTAACGGGTCCCGAAAAGCAGCACTATCACACGCTGCGTTTTCCCTTGGTTACTTTGGGCTGGACTCGCAAGGATTGGGTGCGAGTTATCTGAGAATAGGGCCAAGGGAGTGTCATAGGCAGCGCTAAGAGGAAGAATATGGGCCCCCAGGAAGGAGGTGGGATGATGAAAATGCAGCCATGGTCACTTCAGCAGAGGAGGAATCAAGTGTCCTAGGAACCCCTGCACCTGCTGCAACTACGCTCTCGATTATGCCCGTCTCAGGGAGGGAGCGTCTGCGACAATGAACAGGTGAAGGGTCTTATTCCAAACACCTGTCCAGCATCCTGCTGTAATATTCTTGGACCAGTTCTATCACATGCTATGCCGATGACAAACTGCCACCCACAACGTAGAGATCACTACCTGCAATGCAGATCTATAGCTTGATCAGGGAGTGCCAATGCTAGAATAGAGACCAGTGTCAGCACCACTTCCCGCATTTACAAGGGCCAAAAGCAGTCATAGAAACTCTATTGCTGGTACGGATGAGCAGGACAAACTAGGGTCTCATCTGCAACTCATGCTAAAACCCAAAGGAGAGTTCCAAACAAAATTGGACCGAAATTGGGACCAGTGACACCACCACATCCCGAATTTACAAGGGGCAAAAGCAGTCGGTCAACCTCTATTGCTAGTACGGATGAGCAGGACAAACTAGGGTCTCATCCGCAACTCACCTTATAACACGATACCCTTGGACAGGATGTTGCACATTCAAAGCCGAATTCCCACTGAGCCGTGCTCCAAAACGTATGAACACACCGGTTTAACAATTATCTGCCTAGTGAGGCTCCCGTTAACACTAAAGTGTCTTTTGATATTCACGTATGAATATGTCCCATAAACCAGTGGATCTGCATTAATGCCAGAGAAGTGGCATCTATAATATTGGCACCTGTGTTAATCAGCTAAATTAATAGCCACTGAATGCGGTTTACTTGGGGAATCATTGCATGAAGTGACCCAAAATCCGGCCACAGAATTACCGAATAAATACACTAAATAAATTTAAAGGTAATTTAAACATCTTCAGGCAAACATTCAGGGGTGAGAACCACGTATTACAAACAGTAGAGGTACCTGCTGTGTAGTCATAATCATTTTAAGAATCATCAGGTGTACGACAGTCCGGGAAATAGAACATGCCCGTTTGCAAAACAGCACTCGAGGGCAAGAACGATGATATCCTGCAGTGCTGAGAAATGACATTCTATGAGAAAACGTGGAAAGGACACACAAAATTCCAGCGTGTGCGGAGAAACTGACCGAGAGACTGTTCCCCCTGGTGGCCAACACGCCCCACTGCCCAAGCAAAAGGCCGAGCGAAACAATTGCTAACGCATCCAAGACCAAATTATGCCCAGCAATTGCCAAAGTGCGGTGTTGCTGTAGACGGCACGAGAACCAAAAACCCCAGCAGGCAAAGGGGTGGCCAGGACATCCAGCGAAAACGTCTCTCCGCTCCCGTCGTTGCCCGGCCTAAAGGCATGTACAAGCACCCTTGTTCTGTGTACCATGGCCTGGAGGGCGGCTGTGTGGAACCATGTGTACACTGCCCGACAGGGGGGGGATTAGGGGTGGTGGGTGGAAGGCCACTCCACCAGTCTGCCACTAGAAAACCGTGCATGCCAAAACACAATCAAAAGCCAACATGCCTGTGCCCCACAAATAATTAGCCCTGAAGCCAGATGGCGCATCCTTACGCGGACATCTCGCACATAATTGCCTTTAAAAATGGCCGGACATGTACGCCATTACCCGCGTGCCCCGGACATGGTGAAAACGTACTTCCCATGCCAGTGGTGGCAAGTTGACGCCATTACCCACGTGCGCCGGACAAAGTAAGAGATACCGCCCAAGGAAATGGCCGGCTGCCCAGGAGCATGGAGTCTATCTTTCCAACAGACTGTATAGATGTCTTTATCCTCTGATCGATATGTCACTGAGGCATACATGGAAAATAGTGTAGTCGAGATCCGCCTACAACCTGTTTAGAACCAGCGCAAGGACCACACGAAATCATCGCATTTCAGAATGCCATCCTCTACCATACCGGAAAAGAACAAAGCCGGAAATGAATAAGGCTGCCGAGGACAATAGCGCATCACTCCCCGCATGCTTACACAACCCTTGACCCTCGGACACCTGGAGCGAAACTCCCCCTCTAGCTCCAGCCACATTTTCTCTACCGCGCCAAAGGCACAACTGAGAAAACATGGTAGTTCGCACTTTAGCACGTTTCTAATTCATCATCACAAACAATATGCAGGTATATTTCTGAACCATGGAGACAATGATCAGCACACACCGTTGGTTCATATCCTTTTAAAACTACTTTCCTGCAAAATGGTAAAGCATTTCAAGTGTTGTCAAAACGCATTGCGATTGCGACCCCACGATTTCTAGATGCTCTAGATACCACCACAGATGTCACTAATACCTCAAGTAGTGTGACATATGCCACAGAAACATGTCCACTAAACCTTCTCCTCAGGTATCGTTACTGCTAATGTGACGCTCGGACCCCGCGGCAAAGTCTGCGCTAGAACGTAGTGAGCGTCGCCACTGCAGAAGGACCGCACTGCCGAACGCAAACTCCAGCGCTGGCCCGGCGCCGAATACACATGTGTAGTCGCCCAGGGTCACATGAACGCACCATGGGAGGACAATGCGAAGCCTCCGACCCGCCTCCCGACATGGGGACCCTGGCTGACGCCTCGGAGGCAGGGGGGTGGGGGAGAAATGAAGGACATGGTTCGAGTGAACGAAGGGGCTGGCCCCACCACCCCCCGACACACACCGCAGAAAACGCGAGGACGGGCTATACACCAGCGCGCCGACAAAAGCAGATTTTCTTAACCGGGCGGTGTTCTATTACACCACGAAAATATACAGCCAAGCCTCCCGAACGGACATAGGGGTGGGAGCTAGGTGCATGGTTGCTGGCAACGAACCCCGAGACAGGTGGTGCCGCCGACTGGACCCACTCCACCAAACCCGAATTGAGCCGCCCGATGCTAGCGTTGCTGACAGGATGGGCCTGGGGCAGGGCAGTGAACAGCAAGGCGCGTAGCCATACTAAACCGTGGCGACGGAATGTTGAAAGATGCAAAGCGTAGCCTTTGCTATCAATACTAATTGACCTAATTTTGGTGTCAATTGGGGTACATCTGCCCGCCCCCGCCCGGAAGCCAAAGCCGAAAACCAAAACTGCACTGCGACCGGAAAATGAGCCCGTCGGGCCCCTATGCTGTTACTGTGTACAATACCTCCGTCAGACATAACTGACCCCCTAACGAAGAACTTATGTAACCCTTGCTTGGACAAAATGTCTCGGACAGATGAGAGAAACCCCCCCCCCCCCACGAGCGCCGCCTCACCGTCGAAAGCCTTATACATTTGCAAGGCAGTCTCAAAACATCACACTGGTAGGTAACAAGAAAGGGACGGCAGCGACTCGAAAATGAACCTTGACGGTATTAACATTAACTCCTAAACAGTGAATTCACACTAATACCCGGACGTAAGGATATCCCGCTAGACAGCAACACTTAGTGGTTTCCGACAGAAGGCATAGAGTAGCGGTGGACACTAAGACAGCAATTGCATTAGTAATCGCGCCCCCAATCAACCCGGGAAAGAAAGGATATCTGTGCCCTGAGGCACCGAATGCGGCACCGTGAAACCAAAACATATCATAAAACCAACAATCACGTAGATTATGGCAAGCCGCACAAACATCTCGGCCCTGAAACCGAGAAAGCGCAAGAAACCTAGCGTTCATGCAAGCAAAACGCCTCTCAGCCCCGATTCCATGAGATGGGGGCCACGACCACTGGTCAGCTCAGCAGCACTGGTAAATATGGGGACAACACACTCATATCTCCGCAGGCCCCAGTCACAAGTGCCGCCCCACTCCGGGGCCCAAATTAAGCCTTCTTGATCCCGTAGTCAGAAGCGATCAAGAGGAAACACTTTGCATGAACGATCGTATTCCTTGATAATGCAAAATACACGGTACGTGCATAATGATGAAGCGGGTAAAAAATGGCTCATCCTTCACATCTCCCCCCCCATCAACATGAGTACATCCATAACGAGTCTTGGCCTTCGCCTGAAAGCCCGCGCACCACCAAGCATGCACTATCCCTTTGCCATAATCCTCACAAAAGAAACCAAGCAGCACGAGGATACGAACCTCCGACTCCGAAGAGACTGGTGCCTAAAACCGGAGCCTTTGACCGCTCGGGCCACGCGCCCACCTGTAAATAACTGTACACCATTAGAATACCACACACCGCGCCATACTTGAGGGCACTGCGCACAAGCACGAGGTCGCGAGAAAGCATCCAGCTCAGGCCCCAGGTAGGAGCAATCAGAAGCGCCAGATGCACAGAGCATGGCTAAACGTACACACGGAAAAAACACGCTTACCCTACCCTTCGGCCACAGCCCCGATGATCGTAGAGGGTCGGCATCGGACTCCCGGGAGAACCATTACCCCACGGACAGTCCCACCACGCGGGGCTCCCCGGACCAGCCCGCACCCCCAAAGAGAATGCAAGGAAAATCAGCCGACGAGGAAGGGGGACGGACGAGGCGAAGGAGGTAGGGAGAAATACACAACATTACACACCCACGCACAACCTGGGAAAGGTTCGACCCGCCAAAATGCAATATTTGTAAATCCTACAATTGCCGCCACCATACCACACAAACATGGCCACTCCAGCGCCGGAGAGATCACACAAAAGACGCCCAAACCTTTAGGGAAAAACGGGACTCGGTATAGCAAATACAGCGGGGCCCGACAAGAACAGGCCGGGCCCGCGCTGACCGGAGGACAAAGACCGGAAGGAAAACCGGACGTCCCCCCCCACAGCAGCCCGCTCTAGCGGGCCGCCTCGCCAGGCTCCCACCTCACACGGAGGGAGCAGGCGGCTACAGTAAGGGGGGGGGGGAGAGGGTAGGCCCAAGGCCTCGCTCACCTCAGCACGACGAGGTAGTCACAAAAGAGTGTCCCGCAAGATCGTACGGCGTCCGGGCGGCAAAGAGGCTTAGGATAGGGGCACCACAGCATAAGTACCCCTGAAGCCCCTCCCCGCCGCCCGGACGAGATTCTCGGCAAGCCGCCTCCTCCAACCGGTGAGGCGGATGTGCCGGACAGGCAAGTGGGGGCGGGACCGCCCTCCTTGACTAGGTACCCGCCCTCTTGATGGCCACTGCGTGGCCTCGGGCAGGCGCAGAGCTGAAAATGCACATCGAATGTGATATTTGGGTGAGCCCTCTTACCTGATCTGTTGGTTGCCCTCGATCATCAGCAGAGACTAGTGCTGCTGCTGCTGCCATGATCATGCCCTCCAAATATTTTACTTGAACGGTCATACGTCCTCCATGGCCACTCTCTGCTGCTGGCAACTCTGACACCACCACCCGGTGTCTACGGGGTCTCACGCAACAATCACTTGTGCTGCTGCATGGACCAAGACAGACAATTCTTATTTTTTAAACTCCAAGGTAGCCGATGAAGTCCCATATCACGTGACTCCCAGAACGTTCCCGGGGCCACACATAGCAAGTTATTTTTCCAGTGCGCAGAGGTCGATACAATGTTTAACTCTTGGACTACGCGGCGCCAGCCAGCCTAACCCAACCCGGATCACTATAGCAACAACTGAGTGCCCCCAGCCCCAGCCAACATGCCAGCTAGGTGTTAACTGTCTCGGCAGGCAGAGCACAAAATCAGGGAAATAAAGCACTGCTCACTGGCTGCTTTTATGAAACGAGACCCTCATTGCTCCCCTCAGTGAGGCCGGGGACGGACTGGCAAAGTGTCAGACAACCCCAAATAAATCATGAAGGCTGCTACAACGGGCCACAAGTGCCGCTCTTGCCGCCTCCAAAACAGTGCCGCCTGGGGCGGTCCGCCCCCCCCCCCCCCCCCCCCCCCTAGCTACGCGGCTGTAAAAAAGGAAGCTTTATCGTCATTCGGGGCATAGACATTAATGATGCATATTTCTAAATCATCCAACCTCCCTGTAGAATGGCAGGCCTCCCATCTTTATCAATTACATGATGTAGGTGTTGAAACGGGACCCCCGGTGTCACCCATATAAGGGCCCCCTGTGCAAACCCAGAGTACGAAGTGGCGTACATTTGCCCCTCCATCATTTCCTCACACATTTTATAAAGTCTCCCCAAATGTGGGTCTCTTGGAGACAAGCCACCGCCACTTTATATCTTTTCAAATAGGCAAATATTTGCCTACGTTTTTCGAGTGTAGCGATGCCTCGCACATTCCACGTAATTAACTTGCTCATGGTGGTTGCCTCAGCACATCTCGTTTGCCACTCCACCCGACATAATTCCACTCTACACACATAAAGGTGATCATTGTCATCCACTCGTATAACATGTTATAATCTCTCAATTGATCCCTACGAAGGAAGGTCTGCTTACCTCAAAACATAGCTACCCCAACATCCCCACTCCCCTCAGGCAACATCATAATCCCCACCCTATCAAAACAAAACCTGGTGTGGATATGTAGATTTCGTCGCATTTCCCCTGCTTCAACCCCCCAACTTATTACCTCATATAGGTATAAAACAACTAGACATTAGTGTCGTCCCCCCCCCCCCCCCATTCTAAGGTTGGCCGCCGAGGTGTGAGGACTTGCCTCTAATCCATTGACAGGCACCAGTCTCTGAGGGGTCAGCCCCCCGCCATCTGTTTTAGTTTGTGGGGTAAACTCTGTGATGTGATTACTTCCCCTCCCAATCCCCCTAATAGTCCGATTTTACCAAGTACTTGGATCATATGATATGTCAAGAAAGTCAGTTCATTTCAAATGTCTCCACCTCAGACCCCCCTCTTGTGTCTGTGTCTTTACTCAAATTGCTGTGTAGTGGGTGTCCCGGTGATGAAGTCCGGGACAACGTCCGATGCTTGCAATGTCCCGTCATGGCAGACCCTGATTCTGGTGGGGCTGTGGCTTCTGGCACTGTCTTTTGACCGCTTCTGTTGACGTTGATTCCTCGATTGGCTTTGGGATCAGGGTTTCCTTAGTGTCATCGTGGAGGGAACCAAACATGTCCCCAGGGAACCTCTTGCATCCAGCCAGTCGGCTGCTTCACCTGCCGAAAAGAAAAACAATGTTTTGCCATCGTATTCCACCCTTAGTTTCACCGGGAAAAAGAGACTGTATTTAAGGTTCAGATCTCTCGTACAGCGCTTCACAGCTAGAAAAGATGGTCTTTGCTCCTGTACTCTCTGCGTGTAATACTGGTAGATTGAAATCTTGTGTCCTGCGTAATCCAGCTGGCCTCTGTTATGTGACAGTTGTAATATGGAGTCCCGATCCCAAAAATTAAGAAATCGAGCTATGGTTGCTCTGAGGGGTGACCCCAGTTTTGGAGGGGGAACTAATACCATGTGTGCCCTCTCTACTGTAAAAAAAACTTTGAGAATTTCTTTGGGGCCAGTACACCAACCAGCCATTCTTCCAGGAACAATTCCGCTGATGGGCCCTCTGCTTTCTCTGGAAATTCGATAAATCTGATTGTTCTGCCGAGACCCACCTTGGGCATCTTCGGCATGTTCGTCTAGTCGCACCACACTTTTCTGGAGGTTGATCATGGTATCCCTTAGTGTGTGCAACTCTGTCTGCAGTGTGTCCACTGTCTGTTCAGTAGGTGTGACCCTTTCTGCAGCTTTTCTCAAGTCGCAGCAAAGTAGGTTCAGAGCGATAGCCATAGAATCAATCTTATTTTTTAGTACATCACGAGTGATGTGGTTCGCCGTGAGCACATCTGTTATGTACGCCAATTTACCTTCCACTGTTTCTTAAATGGCGATTCAATGAGTTTCCCTCTTGTATCACTAAACTTTTATTGAACGTGTGCAGCGCAGATACTTCTACCTGAAATCTTCCTCCAGAGTCTGCTATTTCGTTTGCAATAGTGGACCTCCTTCCACCGAGCTCAGCCACTCATTGTCTCACCGCTGTTGCAGGGCTATGCACATTGCAGGACACAAGCCTCTCTCCTCCTACAGCCCTTGGTAAGGATGCGGGCTCACGTAGGCCACGCTTTGACGCTCTATTCTCTTTGGCTCTGTGAGGCCGATTTAGTCCTCCGGTACCTCGTTTCTGCGCAGCCACCAGACAGGCAGTCCGCTTCTCTGATGGGGTCGCTATGCCATGCCAGCCGCCTGCCCGGGCACTCTGGGTTCCGACGTAGCCTCCCAGGAGCCCCCACAGGTCAGCTAACAAATCATCCAACCAGCGCAATCGGGACGGGCCGTCCCTTCTCCAAAGTTAATGGCACCTTCAAATGCTTGGGTGCAGCCTTGAGGGAGGACTGCCCCATCTCAGCTGGTGGCTGGCACAGACCCCGCCGATGCGGCCCTCTTCCATCTTCCTCCTCTACTCGCACCTTCTGGTAGGACTCTGACCGGGTGCCTGGGCTAACAATATCCGCGGGTAGAGCTCCGGGGTGGTTCCAGTCATTTCAGTCAGGCATCCAGCCTCTTTTTCCTACTCCATCATCCCACGAAGGGCTCTGAAAGATGGCCGCCCGGCTCCGGGTATTCCAGTCGGATTCTATCTTCCCTCAGCAGCTCAGTGCCCTGAAACTCCATTTGCGTGAGGTCCTCGGGTAGGGGTAGGGATCTAATGTTTTTGCCTTTTGTAGAGTGTTGTTTATCACAATCAGGATAATATCGGTTACAGAGACAGCAGGAGCTCTCGTGATGCACATCTACTCCGCTATCTTGGTTGGCCATGCCTCCTCTGCCATTAATAGTTACTCAATCCCCGCTAATGCTAATGTTAAGTAAAGGGTGTCTTCTTCAACTGTTTAGTGTTCTCAACAACTTAGTCTCAGCAGCAGTACGGTGTACTGAGTGTACACCCTTGCAGCAAGTGTATTTATCATTCTCAATAAGTAAGGAATATGACTTTCCACCGCCCACCACTGCGGCTGGTTCACCCCCTGCAGCTTCTACATCCGCTCCCTCCGGAGTGGTGTGGCCCTCGCTGCTGGCCTCAGCACTGGTGGTTGCTATGCCTGGAAAAAACATTTCTAATTTTGTAGATGTCATATACGCCTCCCCTATTTATTTATTTTTATTAGCAAGATTGAATATACATAATAATACATATACAACACACATCACTATCTACAATTCGGATACCAGGAGTATAGTAGACAGTAAGTTCTATCAAAATATCAAAAAGAACAACATATCCGGTTGGGCATTTTGATGGTGGCAATTTTTGAAAAGCCTCTCAAGAAGAAGACAACCCAAAAGACTGGACTTAGTGGCTCGATCTATTGGTGCATCTATTTTTTTTTTAAAAGAAGAAAGAGTGGCCAACTGGGCATACATGAGGTCTCTCTTAGTTGGAAAAATGATGCTCTCCTCCTCCTCATACTTCCTTGCAGCCATGTTGCATGGTAATCAGTTGTTCAGTGTTTACCATCAACTGTTGCTAATATAAAAAGTACTAGACCTGGATTAAAAAAAGTAAAATACACCACTTTGGGGTGTCCAACGTGAGTGACCACCATTTACTGATTGAGCATAAAGACAGTAAAAAAAAGCCTTGTCATCTCAACAAACCTGCGTAGCATAACTTACTTGGGCATGCAATCTGCACAGCTGATTAGTGCTACTAGTACAAGTAGTAGTAAGGAGTCCGTACTACTACTAGTACTAGTACTAGTAGTAGGGCCAATGGGTTCTCTGAGTCTGACAGTACCACCACTAGGCAATCCACAAAATATATAAGGGGAGAGGGAAAGCTGAGTGGAAAACCAGAAGAAAGCAAGCTACCGACAGACTAATACAGAGTCTGGGGCAGTTTGATTGATGTATTTATTTATTTATTTATTTTTAACATTTCTAAAGCGCTGCTTATACCCGTGGGCGTCTTGGCGCTGTAAACCAATTATTTGTAAATGCCTCTGAGCTGATTGACTATTGAGTGAACAGCCAGGTTTTCAAAAGCTTACGGAATTGAAGGAGGGTGGGACTTCGCTTGAAGTTGAGAGGCAGAGTGTTCCAAAGCCTGGGGGCGGCCACCAGAAAGCGGCGATCGCCCCAGGTGACAGTTTTGGTACGTGGGGTAACTAATTGGTTTAGGGTGGCTGACCTTAAGGCTCTGGAAGGTTTGTGCAATTGAAGTTGGTCTCTTAAAAACTGGGGGCCTTGGTTGTTAAGTGCCTTGAACACAATGCATAGAGCTTTGAATTGGATTCTTTTCTGCACAGTGAGCCAGTGAAGGTCTTTAATGCTATTGGAGATGGATTCAAATTTGGTTTTGCCAGCAAGCAGGCGTGCTGCGGCGTTTTGAATGGTCTGTAATTTGGTAATGACTCTGGCTTGGGCATTTAGGAAGAGACCATTACAGTAGTCCAGGGAGGACAAAACAAGAGATGTGACCAGTGTCTTAATGGCTGATTCAGGTAGAAAAGGGTGTATTTTCCTGATCATCTTAAGCTTTAGATGTGCCGAAGACACCGTTTTATTGGCATGGTCCATAAAATTTAGGGCATCATCGAAGATGATGCCAAGGTTCCTGACTTTGGTAGCGGGGGTAGGAGGCATACCAAAGGTGTCCGGCCACCAACTCGAAGGCCATGCTGGCAGAAGAGTTCCAAAAATAAGTACCTCTGTTTTGTCAGAGTTCAACTTTAAACAGTTGGTTGACATCCAATCTCCTATATCTAGGAGTCCTTTCTTGAATTGTTCGGCCACTTGATCTCCGTCCCCTTTGATTGCCAACACTAGTTGGGTATCGTCGGCATAAGAGGTTAGGCTCATCCCATGTGCTTTGATGGTTTTAGCAAGGTCCGACACATAGATATTAAAAAGTGTCGGACTCAGGGATGAGCCTTGAGGGACACCACATGGGGCTGAGAGTTGGGCCGATTGAAAGGGTCCTAGGATGACTGCCTGCGTTCTTTTGGCAAGAAAGGACGCGATTAGATTTTTGGCAGTGTGACAGATTCCAAAACCCTCGACCCGGTCGACCAAGATGGTGTGGTCGACCGTGTCGAAGGCTGCGGATAGGTCTAACAAGACCAGAATGGCTGTGCCCCCCTGGTCCCTGATTACCTTGATATCGTCGGCCGCTTTAATCAGGGCTGTCTCTGTCCCATGGAATTTCCTAAATCCGATTTGGGTGTTATCTAAGAGCTGATGTTTTTCTATAAACTCGGAAATCTGGGAATTCATTGCTTTTTCAAGCACTTTCGCCATAAAAGGGAGGCTTGCAATGGGACGATAATTTTTTAATTCACTTTTATCAAGGGAGGGTTTTTTCAACAAGGGTTTTAGTAAGGTATTTTTGAGGGGGTCTGGATAATTGCCTGATAGAAGAATGGTGTTGCAGACCTGGGTGATCACTGGAATGATATCTTCCATAACCGGCCGGAGTACTGATATTGGGCAGGGATCGAGGGGTGATCCTGATTTGATGGAGGACAGTATGGCTTTTATGTGATCTGGGGTAACTGGTTGAAAGCTGGTGAATGTGTTTGCAGGGGGCGGGATAGGGAGACTGCCTGTGCGCGAGGGTGGATTAGAAGCAAAAGCCTGGTAAATATCATCTACTTTGGTGTAGAAAAACGAGGCAAGAGCATCACATAATGATTGCGAAGGAGGGGGAGTGAGATCAGGGGAGTTACCTGACAGTACCTTGGTAATTTGAAACAGTTGCCTACTGGAGTTTTTAGCGTTCTCAATTTGGTCGCTATAGTAGTCCTTCTTTGCTTTTGTTATCATGGCTTTATAAAGCGCCAATGCTTCTTTGTAGGTGTTTTTACTGTCGATATCGTAATTCTTTCTCCATTGACGTTCCTTATTGCGATTTATTTGTTTTTGTGCCCTTAATTTGTCATTATACCAAGGGGCAGTTGGTTTAGATCTATTACTGGACCGTTCTTTAGTGGGGGCTGATTGATTCGTAGCCTGGCCTACCCAGGTATAAAACTGCTGAAGAGCAGAATTAGGCTCCGGGGACAGTGTAGGACGGGTAAGTTCAAGTGTTAGTTTTAATTGGTCATGATTCAAATTTTTCCAATCTTTAAAAGACTGTTTGGGCACGGGAACTGGTCTGTTACTGCACTGATTATGCGTGATTATTTTTGCGAAAACGACGTAGTGGTCCGTCCAGGGCATGGGCAGGATGTTTGTTATTTGCATGCCTTCAAGGCTTGAGAAAATAGGGTCCAAAATGTGGCCCGCTTGATGGGTGGGAGACATGACAAGTTGTTTCAATCCTAAGGTTTGCAGATCAGATATAAGAGTGGCAGAGTCAGTTAAGTGAGTAAGATCTAGGTGAAAGTTTAGATCACCTAGAATTGTAAAAGCACTTTCTGTAGCTACAGATTCCATCATGGAATTAATACTAGATAAAAACGCCGTTTTGGATCCAGGGGGTCGATATATCAAAATCCCCTTAAAATTAAACTGGGGAGAAAAATTAATAGCAAATTGCAAGGCTTCACACGAGTTGGATGGGATGGGGGTTATTCTGACAGGGTAGGATTCTCTGGTTATTATGGCCAGTCCACCTCCTCTTTGTTTTGGCCTATCCTGACTGTAGGCTTTATATCCATCTGGGACTGCGATAGCCAGGTCAGGTTGTGAGGTACCGTCAGTCCAAGTTTCAGTAAGGAATAGTGCGTCTACTTTGGAATCAGTAATGAGGTCGAAAACTTCCTGCCTATGCTTTCCAAGAGAGCGTACATTAATGAGAGCTATGGATATACTGACTCCTTCCTCCTGATAGTAATTTGTGGAACTGATGTTGGAGAGAGGAGGAATAGTGAAGTTACAATGAGGACATGTAATTGGGTTCTTGTGGATCTCTGAGAGATTAAAATGTGAACAACTAGTACTGGCAGGTGGCCTAAGAGCATGAAGACTTTGATTAGAGTATTTTATAACAGCTTCTGCCCTTTCTGCCCTTTGAGAGACAGGGGTCGTGGCCCTCGGCCCGGTCCCGGCGCGGACGGGCGCAGACGGGCTTGCCTCTGGCGCGCCTCAGGCGCGCCGCCGGCGCGCCCGCTGCGCCCGCCCGCTGCGCGGACGGGATGTACCTCCTATTTTATGCATCGTGGGGGCGGGAAAGGCGGGAAGGCTAGATTGCCTAGAGCGCAGCCCTTACCTCCTCTAGATGGCGGGGGAGGTGGGTCCGGTCACGTGACTGTGACCGAGTTAGGCAGCTCTGCTATCGGTGACTGGAGCAACGCGCTAAACACCGCGCTGGTCACAGAGGTAAAAAACAATTTTTTCTACAACCACTATGTATTTAAAAATACACACAAAGTGAGAGCCTTGTGCGCAGACTGTCACAATTTCGGAATTATTAAAATGCGTTTTAGCGTGTTAGCGTATTTTAAAAAAAGTAAAGGATAGAAGAAGAGTCCTCCGGCTTCCGCCTCAGAGGAGAGCAATTTTACAAATGCAAGGTTTGCTGGAATGAAACAGATCGCCCCTTAAATACTCTAAGATGGCGGGAGGGCTAGATTGCCTAGAGCGCAGCCCTTACCTCCTCTAGATGGCGGGGGAGGTGGGTCCGGTCACGTGACTGTGACCGAGTTAGGCAGCTCTGCTATCGGTGACTGGAGCAACGCGCTAAACACCGCTCTGGTCACAGAGGTAAAAAACAATTTTTTCTACAACCACTATGTATTTAAAAATACACACAAAGTGAGAGCCTTGTGCGCAGACTGTCACAATTTCGGAATTATTAAAATGCGTTTTAGCGTGTTAGCGTATTTTAAAAAAAGTAAAGGATAGAAGAAGAGTCCTCCGGCTTCCGCCTCAGAGGAGAGCAATTTTACAAATGCAAGGTTTGCTGGAATGAAACAGATCGCCCCTTAAATACTCTAAGATGGCGGGAGGGCTAGATTGCCTAGAGCGCAGCCCTTACCTCCTCTAGATGGCGGGGGAGGTGGGTCCGGTCACGTGACTGTGACCGAGTTAGGCAGCTCTGCTATCGGTGACTGGAGCAACGCGCTAAACACCGCGCTGGTCACAGAGGTAAAAAACAATTTTTTCTACAACCACTATGTATTTAAAAATACACACAAAGTGAGAGCCTTGTGCGCAGACTGTCACAATTTCGGAATTATTAAAATGCGTTTTAGCGTGTTAGCGTATTTTAAAAAAAGTAAAGGATAGAAGAAGAGTCCTCCGGCTTCCGCCTCAGAGGAGAGCAATTTTACAAATGCCAGGTTTGCTGGAATGAAACAGATCGCCCCTTAAATACTCTAAGATGGCGGGAGGGCTAGATTGCCTAGAGCGCAGCCCTTACCTCCTCTAGATGGCGGGGGAGGTGGGTCCGGTCACGTGACTGTGACCGAGTTAGGCAGCTCTGCTATCGGTGACTGGAGCAACGCGCTAAACACCGCGCTGGTCACAGAGGTAAAAAACAATTTTTTCTACAACCACTATGTATTTAAAAATACACACAAAGTGAGAGCCTTGTGCGCAGACTGTCACAATTTCGGAATTATTAAAATGCGTTTTAGCGTGTTAGCGTATTTTAAAAAAAGTAAAGGATAGAAGAAGAGTCCTCCGGCTTCCGCCTCAGAGGAGAGCAATTTTACAAATGCAAGGTTTGCTGGAATGAAACAGATCGCCCCTTAAATACTCTAAGATGGCGGGAGGGCTAGATTGCCTAGAGCGCAGCCCTTACCTCCTCTAGATGGCGGGGGAGGTGGGTCCGGTCACGTGACTGTGACCGAGTTAGGCAGCTCTGCTATCGGTGACTGGAGCAACGCGCTAAACACCGCGCTGGTCACAGAGGTAAAAAACAATTTTTTCTACAACCACTATGTATTTAAAAATACACACAAAGTGAGAGCCTTGTGCGCAGACTGTCACAATTTCGGAATTATTAAAATGCGTTTTAGCGTGTTAGCGTATTTTTAAAAAAGTAAAGGATAGAAGAAGAGTCCTCCGGCTTCCGCCTCAGAGGAGAGCAATTTTACAAATGCAAGGTTTGCTGGAATGAAACAGATCGCCCCTTAAATACTCTAAGATGGCGGGAGGGCTAGATTGCCTAGAGCGCAGCCCTTACCTCCTCTAGATGGCGGGGGAGGTGGGTCCGGTCACGTGACTGTGACCGAGTTAGGCAGCTCTGCTATCGGTGACTGGAGCAACGCGCTAAACACCGCGCTGGTCACAGAGGTAAAAAACAATTTTTTCTACAACCACTATGTATTTAAAAATACACACAAAGTGAGAGTCTTGTGCGCAGACTGTCACAATTTCGGAATTATTAAAATGCGTTTTAGCGTGTTAGCGTATTTTAAAAAAAGTAAAGGATAGAAGAAGAGTCCTCCGGCTTCCGCCTCAGAGGAGAGCAATTTTACAAATGCAAGGTTTGCTGGAATGAAACAGATCGCCCCTTAAATACTCTAAGATGGCGGGAGGGCTAGATTGCCTAGAGCGCAGCCCTTACCTCCTCTAGATGGCGGGGGAGGTGGGTCCGGTCACGTGACTGTGACCGAGTTAGGCAGCTCTGCTATCGGTGACTGGAGCAACGCGCTAAACACCGCGCTGGTCACAGAGGTAAAAAACAATTTTTTCTACAACCACTATGTATTTAAAAATACACACAAAGTGAGAGCCTTGTGCGCAGACTGTCACAATTTCGGAATTATTAAAATGCGTTTTAGCGTGTTAGCGTATTTTAAAAAAAGTAAAGGATAGAAGAAGAGTCCTCCGGCTTCCGCCTCAGAGGAGAGCAGTTTTACAAATGCAAGGTTTAAAAAAAAACGGACACTAGAAACAAAATTTAGTAGGTAATGGAGCAAAAATAAGAATTTAGATAAAGATAGATCGAAGAGGATTTGGGAAAAAGTAAATTTAGGAAATGGAAATATTAGCGTGGTAAAAGTTAGGATAATATAATTAATATAACACCAGGAGGACTTACTGGGGCCATCAGAGCCATCTGCATCTGAGGCCACGTCCTGCACCTGGGAGGCCCCTCCGGCTCCCGCCTCAGCAGAACCCAGTCTTCTTCTTCTTGCCCCTGGATGCTGCTCATTTAAGACATAATTAAAGAGACAAAAAATTATTGGTGTTAAATATATAAATATCAAATAACCGCTCTAAAAAGATTTTTGGACAGGAAGTGGCAATTGCAAAAACATTCACCTATCCTAAATCAGACTTAGATAGAGACTAGTATTGCAGTCGTGGACCATCATATCTTTATTATTACACAGTTCCATTCCGATTCCTGAATCCTAAACCTACCTAGCCCGCATATTCCGTAAACTTTGGAATGAAGTGCAAAAAAATCAAATTTGCTTCTAAGTTTCGATCTCATTCGCAATCATCTCTCAGTCTCAACTCCAACCCCCTTTGATGGGCCAATTTACTAAGTCTGCATTTATTCTTCTTAAATGCATAGATGGTTCATGCATATTGCATACACCAAATTGGTTGGCTGCTATTCACTCACTATATGAACTAGAAAAGGTTCTACTAGGACTGAAGTCACGTGAGAGGACGCGTCACACAAGCCACTAAATTACCAAATAATATTAGCTAACTAACTACTACCACTATCTTAGTGACAGGACAGCCTGACAGGACATAACCCGCCCAAGCGAGCGCAAAGTTGCAAACAAGTATGTTTAGTTGCGCCGAGCACCTGTCTGGAAGAATAACAATCACACGATATAAGATTTTTAAACGTAAGTTACATGCATGTAAGCAGCAGCAGCATGCTTCTTATTTGGGAAAAGAATAATAATTGCTACAACACAGAACAGAAGAACACAATAGTAATATAGGGCCATATGTAGGTAAATACTATTTACCGATTCTAAAATACCGAATTTTACCGATTCGGTATTTCAGAATCGGTAAATGGTTAGTAGCTAAAAATGTGGTAAATATTACTGATTCGGTTGCATTCGGTATTACTGAATCGGTATTTACCGATTCGGTAATTCCCATTCATTCCTATGGGCCTGAAGGCCCATAGCGATGAATAGGAAGCCATTCACTTTTACCGATTCGGTAAATACCGAATCGGTAATAGGGGGAACACATTCAAGGGTGGCAGGGGGTCACATTGAAACCCTGTTGCACCCCTGAATCGTGCATGTGTGCACATGTGGCACACATAAATGCCCTAAGGGCATGTATGTCTGCCACATGGCACTGTTAAAAAAAGCACAAAATTGCTTTTTCAAAGGTTTTCGATATTTACCACCAACTTGTAGTTGGTGATAAATAACGAATCCTGAAAGCACATAAGCACTCTTAAATGTGCTTCCCACATAACCTATTCAGTAAATATTGATTCAGTAAATACAGAATCGGTAAATGCCGATTCTGTATTTACCGAATCATCACCCACATTGGAAATGGCTCAATACCGGTCGGTAAGCCTGAAATTTACCGAATTTCGTGTTTACCGACCGGTAATGAGCCACCTACATTGGGCCCATAATTAGCTACTGACCAAGCCACAGGACCTCACTAACTAGCAGATCCAGCAGGTCCAGCAGGTCCTGCTCCCGGTCCAGGATGTCAGACCACCAGTGCGTCATTTGGTTATGGGTGCGCTGGACCCTAGAGCAGCAAATGTAAATGTAAATGTAAATGTACATGTATTTATATAGCGCAAATCACCCACACCGCAGGTATCTAAGCGCTTGCTTAGGGAACCCGTCCTGGTATTCCCCTGTGAGATAACCCCGGCAGGGTATCCACAAGGTGAAAGCCAGGCATTGCGCCACGAGGGGCCGTTGTGGAGATTAAGCAAGCTATTGCCCAGAGTCGCAGAGTGTGAACCCGTGAGTCGAGTAGGCACCGGAGCGAGAATTATCCGAAGCACCCTCGCCCACTGCCAGTGACCCTCCCTAGCCCGTACCGGAACCCTGGCCTGCGGCCTGCTGCCATGGTTAAGGGGAGGTGGGGCTGGACAAAAAAACAGTGCGGCCACCTCTACCTCGGAAAACAAGGCCCGGGCGACACCTTCCACAAGGATGGCAGCCGCGGCTCTCACTCCTCCTCTTCCCCTGCTTAGTACTCTTCTTCACCATGGTTCTAGGGGGACGGGGCAAATAGGAAATGTAGGAAGTAAAGAAATGAGGTAAAAAATAAATACATTCAAGTCATATAAAAGCAATTAAAAACTCACTAAAAACACAAAAAGTAGATTAAAAGGCAAAATATACACACCCAGGAATATAGAGGGATAGATAATGAATAAAAAAGATCAGAAACAAGTTTTTAGAAACAAAGGATTGAAAAGATATAGGGATGATTGTCAAACAGGCTCTGAAACATAGCAATCATGAAAAACAAGATGGCCGCGCCCATGGGTGACCACGTGGTGAAGTTTGTGCAATATTTCCCCCAAGCACCCAATACGCGTTCCCGTAGACGCAATACATGTTGCCGAACATGAAAAACACATCGCGAACAGGTGGAACAAGCAACTCCGCGTGGCTCATGGAGTTGTTTTACACCTTCGCAGAATTCCGAGTAGCACAGCTACATGAGCTACGCCGTGGCTTACCTGCTACCCTCCATGACAAAATCTTTCCCTTTCCCATAAGTGGCACATTTTGCCATGTCCAATTCTTTTGGTCGCTGTAAGCCTTCCAACAGTCCTCTCACATATTCTCCATTCCTGTTTGGATATCTTGATGACATTAGGAACCCCATCTGTGACCATAGCTGTCCGAAGTCATGAACCACACCGAAACCGTACTGGTAATCTGTATAGATGGTGATTCGGATTTGATCAGAAACGAGGCATGTACGGGTCATGGCAATGATCTCAGCCACTTGTGTGGAGCGAACTCCCTGTAAACAAGCAACTTCCACAACTCCAAAAACGGTACAGACAGCAAAGGCTGCTCTCAGGTAACCCTCATTGTCCCTTGGATATGAACCATTGACAAAATGGACTTGGTCTGATTCATGCAGTGGTTCATTGACAATGTCGGGTCTTGGTTTAGTACAGAGTTCAGTTACATCCAAACAGTCACGGTTCTTACAATCTTCCCTTTCAACACTTGGAGCATTCATCAAAGTAGCAGGATTTAACACAGAACACCTTTTCAAGGTAACGTTCTCGGAGGCCAACAAGACTTGCTCATAGCGGGTAAGCCAGTTATTAGTCAAGTGCTGTGTTTTGGTTCTCCTCATCAGGAGCTTAGCTGAGTGTGGAACCTACACAGTAAGGCGATGACCCCTCTCAATACTTTCACATCTCTCAATGATGACACCAGTTGCAACAACAGATTTGAGACATCCTTGTGCATCAGTTTCTGTAAGAGTTTCGCCTTCAACAAGAAGTTGGGATTCCATTGTCTGCAGTAACCAACCACTCCCATGAACATCCTGACTTCTTTCTGTGTAGTAGGCGGATTCATTTTCATTCCCGTTCTGAGCAGCTCCCTCCTTTACTAATAGCGGGTACAACCTCTTTCCGTCAATGGCGTTTACTCTCCATCTCTTCAATTGTGCATCCTGATATGTTTTAATCACCTTCCTCATTCTTCCTTGACATTTTTCCCTGTTCTTTGCCGGAGCTGCTCACATCCAAGCATCTAATGCCTCAAACTGTGTTGGTCTAGGTATAGGACGGAATGAAGACATTACTCCCCTCAACTGATAGAATACCTGTAACCGAAATTAACCATAGCGTGGAAAAGCCAAATCTCCATGTTTGTCAGTAATCTTATGCGAATTTTGAATCCAAACTATAGTGTGAAGTCCTACATTCGTGATCATGTAATGTGCTGGGGTACCCTTGAGCGGAGCTTCCTCACCCACTTGAGTCACTACTCCCCCATCTCCCCTACACAGATCACGTAATACTATAAAAGATTGCATGATTAGAACAATTTTCTTCAACTGACAAGATTTCTCACTTCAACTTCCCTGAAGATCATCGACCAATCCCAGCGCAGGATTACACCAACCGACCAATTGCAGCTCGGCACACCCTAATGTCATCCATTACTCCTCGCAGCGATTCACCCTCATTCACAATCTCCCTATACACATTCAATCTCCTGATCATCAAAACAAGTAATTTCTAAAAGATTGGTAAAATTCAATCACTCAAGAACATTCACACACTGTAATCCTTGACCTGCGCTGGACACTCGAATCGATTTAGTCCACCCCAGCGCATAAGGCTTTCCACATGATTCTAACAAGTCCACTCAGGTAAAGTTCCCTGTCTCAGGAGGGATGTTGATAGCACTTCATGACTTCCCAACAAACCAACGGTCAGACAATTACTACAAATCAGTGTTTTCTACACCACAAACATATCCCAGGATCTTTTGCTACTCTTGGGCCCGATAACCAAACCAAAATAAAACTCTTACACTGCGCACGTCCGGCCCGAAACCACATTCGCTCGACTCTCATCCCAACTCTGCAAGACATCACACAATCAAATCATCACCTCAATCTGTCATACGACGCATCCCTATTGATACTCACTTCTCCATTCACCGCTGTTCTAGCTGCACCATCAATCTCAGTAAGCCTCCGCCAAAATCTCCCGTTCTTCGTTCTCAATCATTTGGCTCTCTTTTTGGGGCTCTATCGGTCCAAATCTTTTCTAGAGGTTTCTAGATTCTCCCCTCACTTCAAGAGACAACCATCCTCTGCTATAAACTGAAGGAGCTGGATTCCACATTCCAGACTTATTCTGGAACTCCTGGCTGATGGTTCTTTTTGTCAGCTTGCAAGTGTTGAAGGGAGAAAATTATCGTTAGCCAATTATACATTACAGTTCCAAAGAACCATGACTCTGAAGAATCACAGACTCCCCACTGAGTTTAGTTAGTTTATTACAAGGTCAAGAACAGCTGGACATACAAACACCTCAAGATGAGGGTATAGAAATACATTGGAACTAATACAAAGCCAAATTTACGGGAAAGTTAAGACAGTGTAACAGGCACAAAATGACTACTTTGAGAACCATAACACAAAAGTAGATTACACCTACATCCAGATTGCCCCTCATTGGAGGTTAGTAAGTAAAGAGCATTAGTCTATCCCTACACTACCACTAAAGTGACGTCCCATTGTGGGAAAAAGGTAGGGCTATGACCTTTTTCAAGATTTGCCCGGCGCTAACCGCCTTTGTACCATTCAGATTACCAAGCAATGAGGCAGGCGCCGGAGACCAGAAGGCAGGAAACAGAAGTTTTATTCCGACGGAGCAGAACACATCAGATCAGACAACAAGGTATCATCTCGAGGTGCTCTAACAGCCTCTCGGAGGCCTGGCCTCTTATACACTGGTTTATGGCATGTGACCTTTCTTTATTACAATCAGAACATTGTGAAGTAAGGGAAAAGACATCCCCGTAATCCTCGTGTCAATACCACCCTCATATACTTCCACAATAGAGGTCCTCAACCTGCTGATAAGAGGAGGGGGTCATCACGCAGCTGAGTGTTTCGCCAAGTTTTAGGATGTGTGCGCCTGATCATATCCCAGGGGGTGGGGAGGCCCTGATCAACAGTGTGTCCTTTGAAGAGGGGTGATTCCATACAATGAGGGGCAGTAAATGGTATCTCCCGGCTTAGGCAATGGCCTCGGACCTGTGTGGACAGTCGGACACGGGGTAAGGGGTCATCAAAGGAGTGGTATTCATGCCGCGTGGACAATTGAGCGCGGAGGGAAGGTTTGTCAACAGAGGGGCATTCATGGGAGGAGAGGAGGTGCTGGTCAGGCGCAGGCGTGACTCCCAAGGACAGGGTCATGCAGAAGGGTTATGCTCATGAGGGGGAGGGAGGGGGAGCCAGGGTGCGCGGAGGATGCTTGCTGGGTCAGAGGGGCGCGCTGGCGATCGATCGTGGACAGGGGAGACCATGATACCTAAAATGGCTGTCGTGCACGTCGTACGTGGGTGACAAGTTGGCGCAGATGATGTTTAGATCGCAAACTAAAATTCCACAGTCCTCCCTTTTAACATGTCTCGCCAACTTGTCAGTTTGGATTTATCCCCATAAGGCCACGTATTTCTACTTCGTAGAGGGGACTCATGTGCTCATTTCGGAAGTCCAAAGTCTTTGGGCACATACAGTTGGAAACAAGGCTGCACAAAGATGGCAGACATTGGATACCTAAACAACACCCACATAATATCACAACAGGTATCAGTATGAAGGAAAACAACCTCCAACCCCAGTTCTTCAAAGTGTCCCAAAACCAGCTCCCAAGCGACCATCCTTCCTGCTCTTGGTGAACCTCTGAGGAAAGTCTGTGGAGGTGTTCAATGGCTTTGTAGACTGAAGGCGAGTTATCTGGCACGTAGGTGCAGCAGCTAGATCCGATGATGCGGCATGCTCCTCCTCGGTCGGCTAGGACCACGTCTAGGACAAGGCGGTTTTGAAGGGTCACAAGGCGGACCGCCTGAAGCTCCGCCGTGTTGTTGGCGAGGATGCCAGCCGTGATGTTGATCGTTGTTTCTACTGCCTGGGTCAGGTGTCGGATAGCGCGGCTGTTTGCCATTGGGCCCCACAGAGGAACAAGTCCCTTTGCTGCATCTAGGAACTGGGCTCCAGTGGAGTCGGCTTGTCCGATGTCATCTGCACGCCTCTGCCGGTGATGGTTGGCAGGGGCTACATATACGTGGGGGGAAGAACGAAGGCAATGTAACAGGTACCCTTCCAACCTTTCGGGAGCCAGGTGTAAGCTTTGGTGCCACACACAAAGTACATATTTGGAGAAGCAACAAAAGAAGGGGGGTCAACTGAGCCCAATGTCCTGGTGATTCGGCAGGAACTGTGGCCCACCAGTTGCGTTCCCTGGCCTTCTAGGCACACAAGACCGGTGACATTGATAACAGACAGAGCCACAGTCAGAGTGGCGGTGGTTTGTTTTTGCAGATGAGAGAAGGTGGATCTAGCTGGATTGTGGAGTACCTGTACTTCAACACGTTCTTTGGCTGGAATGTCTTTAAGGAAGGTGGCGCCTGTGAGCGCAGGACACAGGGGAGCAGAAGTCTTTCCGGTTTTGTTCAGCCAGAACCCAGAGTAGAAGTGCGACACTGTCTGGCTGGAAGTGGCGTTGTCCTTGTGACTCTCTTGCATGAGGATCAACCAGGCGAGGCAGGAGCCGTGAACTGAGAAAGGAGAAGGGATGAAGGGGATGGAGTGTCCAGTGGCATGCGGGAGCAACCCGCAGATCCAGCAGTTCGTAGCATTTGCAGCAAGGTTGTGTTGGTGCAACAGTTGCACAAAGGAATTGTTCCAGAATTCCCTGCGCCTTTCTCGGAGCTGAGGCGACAGGGAGATTAGGTGATGCTCTTTCAGGGGTGCTGGTTGTGCAGTAGGTAGCAATGCCTCATGAGCCGGTGTGCTTTCCTCCAGAATCCAGAAGGAGGTCATGAGGAGGAGGCAGAAGAGGAAGACAATAAAGAGGGCGATTGTCTTTGATTTGTGCAAATTGTCAATCTTTGAGTTTCTATAGTGGGTATTTCCTGTTGCTTCCATCATCTTCTTATCTGGCGCTTCCATCATCTTCTTATCTGGCGCTTCCATCACCTTCAAGGGGCTCGGTAGCGGGCAGAACCACAGACTTTGTTTAGCTTCTCTCCCGGCAACCCTTGGTTGTGCTTAGGTCACCGTTCTGAGATTCAACTTAGTCCGTGGCCTACTTAGCCGAAGCTCCCTCCTTTTGACGCAGGAAATACCCTTCTCTGGATGGCACAGTGGGGTCAGAGAATTTTGCAAGTTCGAGTGCCTCAGTATCAGGATAACAGTTCAATGTCGGTCGGTCTTTGTTCAGGAGTTCTTCTTGAGTGTTGACGCTTTCTGTCGTGGCCAGGTTTGCAGAGACCTTCCGGCAGTGATGTGCGTGCAGCCAGTGCCTCTTCCCCTCCACTCGAAGCGCCGTCCGTGTGGTAATCAGCACTTGCCAGGGGCCCGTCCACCGGGGTTCCAAACTCTTGGTTCGTTGGAAATTTCGTATTAGGACGAAATCTCCCGGTTGGATGTCTTGGCCGGGGCCCCTGGAAGCATCGGGGATGGCCTGCTGCACCTGTTGATGAATGACAGACAACGTTTTAGTTAACTTGCACAAATAATCAGATAGTAGGACGTCCGGGACGTCATGAATGGAGGTTGGCTTGGGAGCAGTCCAGAGGTTCATCGGTCGCCCGAATACAACCTCGTAGGGGGTCAAGTGGTGTTTGGTGGGAGTAGAGCGCATCGATAGCAGGGCCAGAGGGAGAGCGTCTGGCCATTTAAGTCCGGTGGTTGCCACTATTTTTGACAATTTCAACTTCAGTGTGGCATTATGGCGTTCCACCAGGCCGGCGGATTGGGGGTGGAAGACTGCGTGGAATCTCTGTTTCACCCCCAATCCCTTTAGGATTAGTTGGATAACTTCGGCTATGAAGTGGGGGCCATTGTCGCTCCATAAAATTCGACAAAGGCCATAGCGAGGAAAGAATTCCTTCAGTAGTACTTTGGCAGTAGTCATGGCAGTGTTGTCTCGGGTTGGATAGGCCTCTACCCATTTGCTGAAGGCACATACGATGACTAGTACATACTTCAGGCTTTGGCATCTCTCTAGTTGAATGTAGTCCATCTGAAGGACCTCAAAGGGGTGATTGGGGGTCCCAAACCCTCCCCGGGGTACCACAGTTCCTTTCCCGGGATTGTGTTGCAGACAGATAAGGCACTGCTGGACTAGGCGTCTGGCTGAATCGGGGATTTTGTCGTTGTGCCAGACTTTGGAAATGAGTTCGATCATGGGTGCAGATCCTATGTGTGCGGGGGAATGAGCCATTGTCAGTATGGGGATCAGGTATGAGTCAGGTAGCAACCATTTGTTTGCATCTTTTGTTCGCCAGCAGCCCTCATCATCCTTCAAACCCACCCCTGCCCATTTACTCAGTTCGTGAGGGGTGCTGGCCGACTGGATGTCTCTGATCATTTCCCTAGTGTCAGTCCATTTCTCTGCTTGTGACCTGGTCACATACATGCGTGTCACCGTCCTATTCTCAGCTGTGGTTCGTGCAGTGATGTCGGCCAGTGCATTCCCTTGTCCGACTATGTCTGTTACCCTTTTGTGTGCCTGACATTTGATCACCGCTAATCGTTTGGGGAGGAGAACTGCTTCAATCAGGGCGGAGACTAGATCTCCGTGGAGGATAGGGGTGCCGTGGGACGTCAGGAATCCCCTCTCCCTCCACAGGAGCCCAAAATGGTGAACCACCCCGAAGGCATACTGGCTGTCTGTATATACGTTCGCGGTGGCCCCTGTGGCTATGATGCATGCTCGTGTGAGGGCTATCAGCTCTGCTGCCTGGGCAGATCGTTGTGTGATGCAGGCTGTTTCAACTACTGTTCGGGCTGTCGTTACTGCATAGGCAGCCGAAGTGGTGCCATCTGGGAGCTTGATGCATGAGCCGTCTACCCATAGCTCTCCATCGGGGTCAGTGAAAGCAGTGTCTCGGAGGTCAACTCTACTCCTAGTTTGTTCGTCCGTGAGGGTCACACAGTCGTGTATAGGAGGCGCGTCGGGGTCATTTTCAGGCAAGGGCAACAGGGTGGCAGGATTCAAAGTCGTGCATCTCTTCAGTGTAATGTGGGGTGCAAGTAGAGTCAACTCGTACCCTGTCAGTCGTGCGCTAGTCAGGTGTTGGGTCTTTGTCTGGTTCAAAAGGGTGTCGACTGCATGGGGTACTAACACAGTGAGGGGGTTTGAAAGTACGATTCCTTCGCTCTGGCGGATAGAGACAGCAGCGGCAGCTACTGCTCGAAGGCAGGCAGGCAAAGCTCTAGCTACAGGATCAAGAGTGGCGGAGAAGTAGGCACAAGGGTGCTGCTTAGGACCAATCGATTGAGTTAGGACAGACAATGCACATCCCTCCCTTTCGTGGGTGAAGAGGGAGAAGGGTTTGGAGTAATCCGGGGTTCCTAGGACGGGTGCTGAACAGAGTGCATCCCGCAATTCCTTAAAGGATGTTTGACACTCAGCGGTCCAAGGGAGCGGGGAGGGGCTATCTTTGGTCAACAGGGCAAGTAGTGGTTTCACAATGAGGCTGTAATTAGGTAACCACTGTCTTCAAAAAGAGGTTAGGCCAACCAAAGAGCGGACTTGCTTTTGTGTTTTTGGGAGGGGGGTGTCTAGGATGGTTTGGATTCGGTCAGGTGTAAGTTTCCTCCCTTCTTTGGACAGGAGATGGCCTAGGTATGTCACTTGTGGCTGACAGAACTGTAACTTCTTTTTGGAAACTTTATGGCCATTTTCTGCAAGAAAGTGTAGGAGTTGGACAGTGGCTGTGATTGCAAGTGGGGCGGTGTCGGCCGCCAAAAGGATATCATCGACATATTGGATCAATACCACTCCATCTGGTAGCTGGAAGGCGTCCAGCTGTCTTTTGAGGGCCTGGCTGTAAATGCTGGGACTTTCAGTGTACCCCTGGGGAGCTCTACAAAATCGGTACGAGCGGGATTTTAAAGTGAAGCCGAAAAGATAACGGCTGTCTGGGTGGATGGGGATAGAGAAAAACGCATTCTTAAGGTCGATAACAGTGAAGGTGGTGGCAGTGGACGGGATGAGGGTCAGAATGGTGGTGATATCGGAGACTACAGGGTATTGGGGTACAACCACTTTGTTAATTTCTCGCAGGTCGATGATGAAGCGGTATGCTTTCTCATCTCCTTCGCCTTGCTTCTTAACAATGGGTAGGATTGGGCTGTTGCAGACGTTGCTAACCACCTCTTCAACCACTCCCGCATCCACCAGAGATTGAATGATCGCTACCAGTGCCTTCTCGCCTTCGGGGGATATCCGATATTGTGGGAGTTTCGGGAGCATAGCGTCCTGTCTTACAGTTATATGAATGGGGTCAATCATCATTCGTCCCACATCAGAGTCATTTTTGGCCCATAGGTACGGGGGCAGGGTATCAAGCAAAGACAGGTCAGCATCGGTTATGGAGCACATGTGTCGTGCAGGGCAAGATTTAGGCATATCTGGGTTGTCGTACAGGATGACTCGGATTCCATCTGGGGAACACCTAATGGTAGCTCGAAAATGTTTCAGTAAGTCAATGCCCATGATGGCGTCAGGGGAGTTGGAGGAGAGCAGAAATGTTGTGTCAGTGGTGTTGTTTTCTAGGTCAAAGGTGATAGGTACGGACAGGGGGTTAGTGGAGGGCGTTCCATCGAAACCTATCGATGTAATGTGTGAGCCAGACAAGGGTGCCCTTGGAATCAGTCGGTTTGATAACACACTACGTGTCGCCACAGTGTCTACCAAAAATGGAGACTCTGTACCCAGGACCTTAGCGGTGACATAAGGACCTTGCTGGTCAACACAGAGCTCGACTGGATCCCTCCCTTGCCCCTGGCAGTCCTATGCAAAATCGGGGGCATTCTCACCGTCGGATAGTTGATATTGGTTCTGTCGGGTGCGGTCAAATGTGTTCAATCTCCCTGATCTGTCATTGTTGGTGTCGTTTGTGTGCCCTCGTCCTTGTCCCCTATTTCTCGGACCACCTGCCACATCCCTGGTGTCCCTATTTCTATTCATCTCTAGCAGAACCGGACACTGGGATTTCCAATGGCCAAACCCTTTGCAGAAGGCGCATTGGTCATTGCTAATGTCTCTACGTCCAGTGTGGGGTGTTGGGGTGTGATCTTTAGGAGGTAGATTTCTGGGGGTGGTCGATTGGTAGTTCCCCCTTTGGAGTTCCCGTCCTACCGCTATACCTTGTATCTGGGCTATCATCACCCTTTCTTTTAAATCTTTCTTCTTTTTCTCGGACGCCCTATCATTCTCATTCTTTTGGTGCTCGTAATACTGAGCCATCTGAAGGATAGCTGCAGGTTTGGAGGCCCCCCAACTACTCTCACTCGTCTGCAGTTTTTGGGAGACCTCTTGTGATAGGCCCTTTACATAATTTTGTACGAACAGGTGCTGTCCGGTTGCGGTGGTCATGTCTTGGTCACTGTAGTCGGAGAACACTGTCTCGAATCGGGAGAAGTATTCTGACACATCTTCCTGGGGTTTCTGTCGACAGGCCGTGACTATCGACCAATCCACCTTTTTCTCTGGGATCAGTGTCTTTAATTTCTGAACTAATTTGTCTGGGAGTTCTAGTATGTCCTTTACTGGTTTCCTTCCAGGCTCTCGCTGTCTATCTAGTTTACCGAGTTGATCCCAGGTATGTCCAAACAGATCCGTGTGGTCAGCCTTCCGGATTTGCTTCCACACGTCAGCTGGCAGGCATAACCCGAAGAACAAGTCAATGTCCGCTAAAGTCATTATCGTCGAACCCAAGGCTGTGCCTAATTCGGTATAGAATGCTGTCGGGTTCTTTCTTAAATCGGGTAGAGTTTGTTTAAAGGTTAGGATATCTTGTCGGTCCCATGGTTGGTAAACCCAATTGTACACAACCCTCCCTTTTGCATCTGCATGATTAATATCATCGCTTGTCCCCTGGCCACGTGGCGGGATCCAGTAAGGGGCCGCCTCTCTGATGGGCATCATAGTATTGGCTACTTCTACTGAGGTCGTTTCAGGGACTGTAACCTTGGCTTCTGGTTTTTGTTCCGTGAGGTGGCGGAAGACCTCAAGCATCTGCATGAAGAGCTCCGTCGCCTCACATTCAGTCCCATCTCCAACATCAATCTTCCTATACAGCGTTGTTAGTTTAGCGGGGCCCTTACTTTGATACCTATCCTCATATGCGTTCAGGGTGTGGTAGCTGAATCGCAAAATGAAATGCCGTCTATGGCTGTCGGCATGTGAGTTATACATGTTCATTGTGTATTCTTCGCTCTCCCTTCGTTCTACTAATGTCTTTGCTATTTTGTCAATCCCATCCCGTTCATCTTTGCTCAACCTATTTGGTCTGGCTGGTGATTGTTTGCTAGCCTCGGGGTCATCTGACGATGCTGTTAATGTGGCTGGTGCGGAGGCCGTGAGGGCTGGTGCACTAGCGCTAAGGTCACTTTCGCTCGCACTCGGGGCTTGCAAACTTTGTTGGCAGGGGGCATATGGAGGGGGCATATAGATGATTGGGGGACCTAGCAGTAACTCATCATTCGCCCGTTGTTTGGAGGGCAATTCAGGGTAGAGCGCAGAGGGGGTTCTAACAGGACATTGACCTGTCGATCCTGATTCTTGGTTTTGTGCAACTTCTCTTCTTTCTTTTATTTCTTCTTCTAGTTGCTTAGCGGCTAGGTGGGCTGCCTTTCGTAATTCTTTCCCTATTTTTGCTTCTTCTCTTTTCTTTCGTTGTTCCGTTTCTTTGCGCCACATGCCTATACTATCGAGCATGGTGGGTGTGGTCTTATTTTTCTGGAGCGCTATTTCCAATGTTTTTATTTTATTTTCGTCAAAGGAACCTATCAGTGGCCACTGACTTTCAGGGTTCTTCTTTGTATATTTATGCCATAGCTTAGTATAAGCTATAGCGACTAGTCCATGCTTAGTGAACATGTCCTTATTAGGGGGGCCTTCCAGTGGAGCTGGATGGTTCATCTCTAATAAGCGGTCCGGGCTGTACAGGCTACCAATCAGTGGGGAGAAGATAGGCATGACGGGTTACAACGGGGACAAAGGTCTGCACTACCTATCTTATCACGGCGGACAAAGACTAGACAGAATATTTCTATTCTGCGTTGTTTGTCGGCGGTGAATACCTCAAAAGAACCAATACCGAACACTTAATGTACGGTCAATCTAACAATCAGTGGGGAGAATAAGTGGGTACGACGTGTTAAAGGTTTGCGTTACCCGCTCTTTCTCCACCTGCAAAGAGAGAACTTGTTCTTCCCTGTTTGCAGACAGAGAATCTCCAGACAACAATCCACGAACGACAGTTCGGGAAAACAGTGGGGGAGGAAGATAGGCACGACGGATTACAATGGGGACAAAAGTCTGCGTTACCTATCCTTCACTGCTTGCAAAGAGAGAGAGCCTGTTGTTTTCTCCGTTTGCAGACGGTGAATCTCCAGAGGTATCAACAAAGCGTAATACTAGTATTATCCAAACCAAACAATCATTTCTCAGTTTGTCGTGTTTACACGACCTTACCCGGACCGCATGGACGGTTTCCTGTCTTCCGAATCCAGCGCCCGATCGTCCTCTCTTCTTCGTGACGTTCGTGGCACTCCTGATGGTTCCCAGTCAGGACCGTAGATCACTCGAGAGAGGTCTGTTCGGAACTAGTGAAGGTCGGATGATCGGCTGTCAGACGAGGGTCTATCGGACACGAGCTCTCCCGATCGTTGCAGTCGTTCACTCTGTCGTCGGGACCTCTCCCACTGGATCCACGTGTCGCTGATGAGCCCCACGCTTTGGGACGCCAATTGTGGGAAAAAGGTAGGGCTATGACCTTTTTCAAGATTTGCCCGGCGCTAACCGCCTTTGTACCATTCAGATTACCAAGCAATGAGGCAGGCGCCGGAGACCAGAAGGCAGGAAACAGAAGTTTTATTCCGACGGAGCAGAACACATCAGATCAGACAACAAGGTATCATCTCGAGGTGCTCTAACAGCCTCTCGGAGGCCTGGTCTCTTATACACTGGTTTATGGCATGTGACCTTTCTTTATTACAATCAGAACATTGTGAAGTAAGGGAAAAGACATCCCCGTAATCCTCGTGTCAATCCCACCCCCATATACTTCCACAATAGAGGTCCTCAACCTGCTGATAAGAGGAGGGGGTCATCACGCAGCTGAGTGTTTCGCCAAGTTTTAGGATGTGTGCGCCTGATCATATCCCAGGGGGTGGGGAGGCCCTGATCAACAGTGTGTCCTTTGAAGAGGGGTGATTCCATACAATGAGGGGCAGTAAATGGTATCTCCCGGCTTAGGCAATGGCCTCGGACCTGTGTGGACAGTCGGACACGGGGTAAGGGGTCATCAAAGGAGTGGTATTCATGCCGCGTGGACAATTGAGCGCGGAGGGAAGGTTTGTCAACAGAGGGGCATTCATGGGAGGAGAGGAGGTGCTGGTCAGGCGCAGGCGTGACTCCCAAGGACAGGGTCATGCAGAAGGGTTATGCTCATGAGGGGGAGGGAGGGGGAGCCAGGGTGCGCGGAGGATGCTTGCTGGGTCAGAGGGGCGCGCTGGCGATCGATCGTGGACAGGGGAGACCATGATACCTAAAATGGCTGTCGTGCACGTCGTACGTGGGTGACAAGTTGGCGCAGATGATGTTTAGATCGCAAACTAAAATTCCACACCTACTTAGCATTTCCCAGGGCAAGTTTTGAAAAGGTGTCAGCTCGTGAAGTCTTCCTAAGAAGACCATTCACGTTGAATGGGTCAGGTAGCATAAAGCTACGGAGATCATTCTAAGATGCTCTCTCCTCTCTAGTCAAGGCTGAAGTCCCTGGACTCTGTCCCTAACCCCACACAAGAATTTTTTGCAAATTCCCAGGGGGCAGTGCGACATCACCCCATCCATGCAAGACACCTCCTCCTAGGTAACTTTCCATGCGGCAGCGATGCTCCCAGGCATTGGCTCGATGACCTTGATTCCCAGGCTCTCTACAGTGAGAAAGAACATCATCCCACAATATCAGCATCACCGTTCAATGTATCCTCTCCTCCTTAAGCCTAACTCCTAAAACAAAGACATTATTCTAACTAACAAAGATGCATTTCTCCACCTGCAACGGAAAACGTGAAAAAAGAACTGCATACGCATGAATTCTACTAACAAACCCCTCTAGAGAGCGGCAGGGAGAAATACACGTTAGGCCTACAGAATTCGGCTAACATAAGAAATTGCACATCTATACTACTATTATAAAGAGAGAACACAACCCTTTGAGCCAGGTAAACTCGGGAACCACAGCGCCAATCCACACACCCGATACATCCTTGAAATTGTCAGGGTGTGTAGATGGACATAGGCTACATAAAATTTTAAAAAACGTAAATTAAAAAAAAATTACTTTGAAAACAAAGTAGTCCCCTGAAAGAAGCGCCGGCCGCGACGTCTGCGTCATGACATCGAGAGCGCGGGGAGGAGCGGCGTTCAAGAGTAACAGGAAGAGCGGAGGACATGATCGCGGGTAGGAGCTGCGGACAGGCGGGGAGGAGCGGCGAGCGGCGGACAAGCGGTAATGACCAGCGAGAAGCAGAGGAGCAGTGGAGCGGTAAAATGAGCAGCGCGAGGAGGAGCGGCAAGTAAGGTAAGTGAACCATCCAAGAGCCGCGGTAAGTGAACCATCCAAAAGCCGCGGGTGCGTAACGAGGGACAGGCGGAGGGACGGGCGGGAGCCGTGGGTGCACGCAAGCCTGAAATGCTGCCCCCAGCCCCCTTCTGCCCTGGGCAACGCTGGGGCGGGCTGCTAGTAATTAATAAACAGGGTTATACATATTTATTGTTCCTAAACACGTTTAAATCACTGCATTACATAAGCTTACGAATCATAATGCTCATTAGTCACCTGAGAATTCTTCACATCGAGATTTTAGTCCAATCATACGTAATGATAATGCAGATTCTCCAAGTTATGCAAAAATATCTCTATCCCTCCGCTATATACGTTATTACAGTACACATTCTAATGACACAAATGTTAACATGATAAAAGATTAAATGCAGATGTGGACTGCCCATGATTATGATGCACCCCTACAACACCAGATCAATTTGCGCTCTATCAGATCGAAAGACACCCATTATGCACTGGGAGAGTGAGGGATGAACTACACCTGTTGCGACTTCATGAGCGCCATGTTCTGGGCTGAGTGAGGGTTAAAAGATACTAATTCCTGTGTTTCAATTGACTGGTTGGCTGTGTTGCCGTTTAGGTCATTGATGTTGGTGAATCAAGTTTGTGGGTGGAGGTTGCTGGAAACATACTTTGTCATGTTGATATGTTCTCATGCGTTCCTGTTGTTGACTTTTTAGCTTGTTCTTGGTGTGTCATGTAGGTTCTAGAGCCTAGTCATCTTGTTTGTGCAATCTTGTCTTGTCACAGTGTTTTCAAATGAGTGAGATGTGTTGTGTCTTGCTTTCTCAGTGTTCTGTGTGTCCCTGCACCCCCATGAGTGTGATTCTCCATGGAATGTTGCTACATCACTTGGAGTGTTGCACTGATAATAACACTAGTTGAGACCAGAGGCTGAGCAGGGAAGTCCCTTGCTCCTGGTGGGGCATCCTATACATAACTCTAACCTGCAACACAACATAATTATTCTTAAATCTTCCCTGATCTGTGAATAAAGAATGCTACCTTTTTGTATGGCAAAGTCCAGACTGATTACTGCGCTTAAGGAAATTCATTACAGTAAGTTCTGAAGGAACTTTGCTTAGCTTGTGACAAGGAAAATCCTCACACGCACATTGCAGGCAGGACAGTGCTCACTGCTCTTTTTAAGAAATGGTCTCTTAGCGCCAAGAAGCCCCGCCTGACCTGTGCGTGGCTTGCTTTCCGGTCATGAGTCTGCTGGGGACCACCTCGCGCCACACGCTGTGGCGCAGTCCCCCTACGGGAGCAGGGAGGTGAGAGTAGAGCCGGAAGGACGGCTGTGAATCAGGCAGGCCCAGACAGTGACTGATGGGCGCCTGCACGCCACGAAGGCCGATGAAAGCAGACATCATGAAAGATAGCAGGCGGCCGCCCCCCTCCCATCTCTCTCCCATTGCCGGGGCGGAATATAAATTCACAGTTGACAAACAGGGCAGCTCCGCCATTTTCTGTAAAATCAGCAGTTTCCCGGGCTTCTCGCACGGTTGAGAAAAATAGATCTTTTTTTTTGTTCCGCTAAAAATATTGCATCTAATATCAAACGTTTAATGCATCTTTTAATATTAAAAAGAAAGTGCTGACTAAGATTGATCGAAAATCTCTGGGTATTTTCTTTTGATCGGTTTAGTGTTTTCTTCTGAGGGTGGCGCGTCTAGACTTTAGAACGGGCACATACCGCATGCTGAGCAATACCCATATATCCCAGAACTCCACTCAGAGTTCATTCTAGGACGAAATAAATCCACTCCACCTTCTTCTTCGCTCCAGACATCAGTGAAGGGGCACAGAATCCAACTTTTCTTTCCAATAAAATGAGGTCGGTTCCAGGAGGCACAGAAATGCTCGCCGAGAAGATTCTCTCTATAAAGCTGCACTCAGGTTCAACCCAGGGGCACAGATCTAGGCCAGGATATTTTTCGTTCCACTGCTTATTCTTAGCGCCCACACAAAGGGTATATAAGCCAAGGACATGTTTTATTCTCTTCAGATACACTCAGCGCTCAATCCATTGGTAAAAAAAGATCCAGGCCCAGTACTTTCAAGCGTTTACTCGGAGCCCATCCCATAAACCTAGAAGTCCAAAACTAGGCACACAAAATCCAGGCCACCTCTACTCCTCTCTATGCCTGCAATCAGGGCCCAGTCCTGGGACAGAAACCCAATTCAATTGCAAGAGGTACTGAAATCAGACCAAAGTTTTTCTTCTCCCTTGGACCGCAGTCATAGCCAGTCCAAGGGTGTAGTAATCCAGTCCTGGTTCTTCTTCTCTCCGAATCAAGTGGCAACAAATCACGAGCCGGTTCTTTAAGAGGCTGCACCAGAGCCTATTCCTCTGGCACAGAAAACTGGCCAGCCTCTTTTTCTTTCTGTAGAAGGCTCCCACTGTTCTCATCCTTCAGGGTGTACCATCACAATATCGAGTTTTAAAAATCGTCCTGTCGCAATATTGTTTCCAGAATATGACTACAACAATATAGTGACGGTAAGAATATCTCGATAAGGATAGATTTACTATTCTTAACTCCACCTCTCTACACCATGTCTATGCATGCAGATCCTAGGCAGGGAGGGGACCCTAGTTCTGTAATATGGACCGGACCCTGATCAGGTGGGGGAGCGGTTCTTCTAGGCCTCAGAGCTCTCCCCGCAGCAGGGCCTGCTCCTTGTGGTCCTCACAACCTGGGGGTTCCAGCAATTCGCTTCAGGGTCTTCCAAGAAAGCTCCCAAAGTCCATTTCTATCCAATCATAGAAGCAGGTTATTGAGAGAGAAAGACGGGTGAGACAGGCAGTGCGTAAAACAGACAGGGCAATGAGACAGGATAGAGGGAAATGGCAATGAGATACACTGTGCAAGGGGGGACCATGAGACAGGTTGGGCACACAAGAAACACAGCAAGGCCGAAGAGCAAGAGAGATCGGCCAATGAGGGAAGCCCAATACAAAGATGTCTCTGACTGACAAGATATCCCAATGAGGCAGTTAGTAAGAGCAATCATACATTTAGGTCAAAGAGACAGGCATGGAATTAGATAAACCCGTCAAGAATACGCAACACAGAAAGTGTAATAAAACATACAGGGTAATTAGACAGGCAGGGAAAAGAGAGAAGGGAGAGTCAAGGAGGCATGGCAACTAGACATGCAGAGCAATGCAACAGGTAGGGTAATATGATAGGCGGGCAATTAGAGAGGTTTGAGAATGAGACAGACATGGCAAATACAGAGCTAGAGTAGTAGGACAGGTGTGGCTATAAGGCAATTACGCAGAGCAGTAAAACACAGAAAGCAGTTAGAAAGAGACAGTCAAAAAAGAGATATGTGGCTCAATGAGGCAGGCAGGCAAGCAAGCAGATCAGTGAGATGTGCCTGCCATGAGAAATGCAGGCCCAGGAACACTGTTCCCCCATGACAGTCTGGTACAAAAAGGAGTGTGCCCTCTCCTCGGTCTACGATAAATGGACCCGCCATGTTATATGAAGGTTAGAACACTGGCATGGGATAAATAATGAAGTCCAAAGAAGCCAAGCGGGGGAGACATATACGCAAATATCCAGGCTGAGGACTAAAAGAGGGAGAAGGGAGAGCAAATAGGTAAACACAGACACTGAGGGAACATAGGTGAATAGAGAGGAGTTGAAAAAGGAAAGTCAGGAGCAAGAATGAGAAAACAATAGAAAAATGAGAGAACATGCCAGAAAGTCAATGCAGGAACCAAGCTTGGGTAGGAATAAAGAAGCGGAAGAGAGGAGAGAGTGGGACTTACAACAGGCAGGAAGGCAAGAGACGGACAAAGGGAGCGCTGAAAGTGAGTCAGGCTTCTTCTTCTATAGGCCTCACTGGCTGCAGGGAGTGCTTCCTGTGCGAGAGGTGGAGCTGCTAGTTCTTCCTTCCAGCCAAGAGTCTGGGTTTTGGGACTACAAAGGCCCACCAAGACTACTAAGGGAAAGCATACTTTGCAGATGGAGCACTACAATTACAGTTCATTTGAAGTCTACTGTGAGTTTTGGGGCAGCAGAGTGGGTTTAATTGCAATGGTTGCTGAAAGATTACTGGTGGGTCTATCATAAGGTGATGGCACGCAGCAGCAGCGAAGCACACTTAGGGCCCAATTACGATGCAGTTAGGAAAACATTCCCACCTGGGGCCCGATTACGATGCGGTTAGGAACTCCTCCTAAAGGCATTTGCTCCTTCCAAATCGGATCAGGAACGTGTCTTCCTGACCGAGGGTCAGATTATGATGCAGTTAGGAACATACAGTTATAAGAAACAAGGGAACCCGAAGGTAGTACACTAGGGACCTTGGGCGTTAACTTATTACAAAAAACAGTGGACCCTAGTAGTTTGGGGGATCAAGATAAGAATAGACACAAACTGAATAGTATTTATGTCCTTTGTCCAGCCGGACAGGAATTTATTTGGCGATGCACAAAATCAGAAAATAATGTCAAGGGGGCACAGCCTGTGACCTGCAGTGAACAAGACAAAACAACAAATATAGGCAAGAGCGAGCAAATCGGTCTGTATACTTATAATCAGTGAATAGACTTGATTGTAGTTTGAGTGACCATTGTACATAGCATTCACAAGCATATTCAGTACATACGATCCTATTGCCGAAAAACAAAATAAATGGCATCAACTTCAGGACAAACATATAAATCATGTTTGTCTTGGAATTATAAACAGTTGCCTTTCATGCTACATACAAATGACATTTGTGGAGAAAAAATGAGGGAGAGAAGGGAAAAACACTGTGAATACGCGGCCAGGCATGTTAAAATAGAACAGAAGCGACATGAATACACATAGTGGTACAGTTTACTGTTCGCACCATATAGAACCGTTCTTTTCTGACATGCTTAGTGCTTGAACAACGATTTCATACTGTGCACTTAAACATCGGTGCAGTAATTATGTTAGGATAGTGAAGTGTGCTCGGCGCAGGCGGCGAAAATAGAAGGAGAGCTATCACCATGAATAAATGACGGCGCAGTGCGAAATGGTGTTTGAATTAAAAACCAGAGTTCAAATTTGGAACAATAGGGGAACCATTTCAGAAAAAAGGCTAATTAAAAAACAAATCGTTACATATGGCGCAGTGCGAGACATTATTTAGAATAGAAGTGAGAGGGTCAAAAATGGCTGGTGCATTAGCAAAGACTTAACAGTGTTAGGTACACAGTGAGCAATTTTGTGTAAACGGCGCAGTGACATATGAAGAGAAAGGTATTACCAAGGCTGATCCTTAACAGTGCTAGGTACACAATTGTCTATACAGTGAGCAATTTTGTGTAAACGGCGCAGTGACATTTGAGGAGAAAGGTATTACCAAGGCTGATCCTTAAGGCGGGGAAGGTAGTTCTGGTCGAGAGGAGTGGTTAGATTAAGACCTATGGGGAAGGTAGCATTCATAAGTATAGTGCAGGCAGGGCATATTGGGCGTAAGAAAAATGGGCAGAGTATAGTTACCATCGGTAGCGTGTTAGTGTCAGGATATCCCGTGTGTTTGTCAAGGAGTCCGTCCAGATCACGGCTCGCTGGGGAAAGGAAGCACGGGCACAATTCAAATTATGTGACAAGCGGTTAGGAACATAGGCTCCCATAGAAGTCAATGGGAGTCCAACCTAATCGTACCCGGAAGCATCCGGATGCATTATACTCGGTCGGACTCTCCCAATCCGAGTCGGTGGGAAATCATTTCCAAACCGATTAGATCTGGAAGATTTCTTAACCGCATCGTAATCGGGCCCTTAGTCAGGGTCACAGATGGACTAGGCCACGAGCAGTCCTATGGCTTTTTTTGATCTATTTGTTGGAGATCTGCTGCAGGGTGTGTGTGATACACAGCCACCTCAACTGTGGTGGCCAGGTCGCTCACTACAATTATGATTTGGCTGGATAAAGGGTTTTGAAAGGATTTTATGGCATGCCAGGGCTGATGCTCTACTGGATGTGGAGTAGATCTTGAGTAGAGCACCTTTAAGGTGAGGCAGATTATTCTTTAAAGGACTATATATCTGAACTGAACTGTTTGTGGAAACTTTTTTCCTTCATAGTTTGGTGACTCTCTAGATTCCCCACAGTGGTTCAGCTGTTCTCAGTAATGTGGCATCGCAGAGAGTTCAAGGGACTGGCATATTGGCCCTGGTTGGTATAGATGTTCTCATCATGCTGGGGTGAAGCATTTCTCATCTGCTGACAAGTACTACAAGCAGAGAGGTGCAGTGGGAGGAAGCGGTAGGGGAACCCCTCTCGTAGGGAGACTGGTCGAGAATTCATGAGGGGTCCGGAGGTGAGTTCTAATGCAGGATTTAAGCTAATACAATACAATGTCTTGTACCAGGTTTATCTTACCCAGCAGACTTTATGCAAAATCTACCTGGGCCGCGCAAGTGCATGCCCCCAATGCGGAGAGACCGAGGCAAGCTTTCTAAACATTATTAGGGCATGCCCGGCACGAACGCAATATTGGGAGAATATACTGGCACATTTGCAAAAAGCTCCTGCAGGGGTAAACGGTCCACGGGTCCCAGGTCTATATCTTACTTCTTTAAATTTTTTAAGCAATGAAGGAACCGTACTCAAAGCTCTGGACCATAAAAGCTTCATAAGACAGTTGAGGTTAGGTGTGAGCATACGTTCCTTATTTTTAGATAGATGGTTTATTCATATAACACGGATAATTCCTGTTAATCTTTGTATTGTGATAGCAGACTCTGTTACTGCATTTTTCATTCATTCATCCCTTAAGTAGTCCATTCACTCTTGTTGTAGATTTATAAGACTTTATTTGAACAAAGGACAGGGACAGCCAACACTTGTTTCACCCTGTGTGGCGAAATGCGCCAGGGCTTTCTCAAGGCTGTGGAAAAAATAGGGTACATTGTAAAAGGTAATGAACATTAAAAAAGTAGAACCCAAAGAGTGAGAAAAGGGTGCTGGAAAATTAAGTGTATTGGAAAAAAAATTCTTATATAACATTTTTTAGAAAAAATCTAATTCTTAGTTTCAACTGTAAAAATTCCAAGGAAAATTTAAATAATTCTTCGAAGGAGGTATAAGCACTAGACACTATACAGAACTACATATGTTTTTTAGCAAAAGTGAAAGAAGTGGTGACGGGACAAGTGTTAAAGATCCTCTTCCCATAGGTTATTTGTCCTTAAGGTTCCTCATCTTAAATATTGCAACATTAGAAAAAGTGCCTAGGGTCGTCTTTATAGAGTATTACACAGATATAATGGTCCCAACATGGACAAAACCTTAATAACTATGTAAAATCCACCCGAGGTGCGAGATATCAGAGGAAATCAAAAGTGAGGTCCTGAGTAGAAAATTGTTGGATACCTAAACAATTTTGTCACGTCATTTTTTAACTTTTTCAGTACAAAGTGTCACAATACAGTTGATGCACATCTGGTTCTGTGAAAAAAAATTCTTTGGTTACAATCAGATCATGGTCATGCATCTCTATTTTCATAATGCATTTACCGACTTTACTTTCAAAGAGCATGATGCAATGATTAACAGTACTTGTTTAAAGTATATAAATCAGTAAATAACCACAAAGATCGGAAGATTAGAGCCGGTAGTCAACAAGGAGGTAAGGGTGGGAAAGTTTATTAATTTATTTATAGGCTTGTATAGCGCTAGACTCGACTCCCGAAGGAGTATCTCTGCGCTTTGCTCACCCAGCAGGTAGTAGGTATAATGCTCACCAAATCAGACAGGAGATATATTAAAACAGAAAGGTCTTCAGCAATTTTCTAAAGACTAAGTGATTGGTGGACAGTCTGAAGTTAAATAATTGTCCGATGAAAACTGGTTTATTAAAAAGATAAAGACAGCTTGTAATCTTAACGATATTGTAAAATGCCACTTTGACATAGATGTCGATTGCCTGTGCTGTTTTGCCACATTGATTCTAGACTGAGGATTCTATACAAGAAAATATGTGCCATGTCAAGCTACATGTATTCTTAAAGGACCTTAGAGGCAGCAACAATAGATAGTGATGAAACCTTACAAAAACGTTTTTTGGGGCTTATGCTCCCTATATCCCTGTGTGCTCTTAACAGAATGGCTTCTGGCACCGATTCTAATAGTATTGGCCACTTGTCAGACGGAAGTAATACTCCTCTGTCAGGGCACGAATCTAAATGAAAATGTATTAGGCTACACATTCCTCAAGCGAGATGGGTCAAGAAAAGGTAATTGAGCCCATTTCACATGCGCTATGCTAAACTTACTTCTTCTCGACTGAGGGTCAGTATCCAGCGTAATCAACTCAGTATCTTCATCTTGCTTCCACCCACTCCCCCTGCTTTCAAAAGACATTCAGATGGCTCCCTACAGAATTCAGAAAGACGGTCACCCATGCACTCATCACCACTAGACTAGACTACGGCAATGCATTCTACGCACTCTATGCTAGCGTCACCAAGAAACAGCTCAGGAAACTACAGAAAGTCTAAAACACCACAGCCTGACTAAACCTAGATATCCATCGCTTCGGCCAAGTGACACAACACTTCAGACAACTCCACTGGCTCTCAACCAACAAGAGAATCACCTTCAAGCTCCTCACAAATGCCTGCAAGGCCCCCCATGGTGTGGGCCCAGAATATCTGAACCACTACCTCGCTTTCCACACACCCGCCAAACAACTCTGCTCCACCCAACTCACCATTGTCTCCATCCCACGGATCCACGAGATCAGAACCGGAGGAAGATCCTTCTTCTACCTCGCCGCCTGGAACACCCTGCCAAACCACCTCAAGCAATCCACGTTGTTGACCCAGTTCAGGAAGGACCTCAAGACCTGGCTCTTCGACTGAACCTCTACACCTAGGTGGGGCAGCAACCCCCCTCCTCCCCATCGCCATGTGACCCTCACAGGTGAGTAGCCACACTTTACAAACTCCTGATTGATTGTTTGAAGCTAAAATCTATGCTACATAAGGGAGAAAGAGGCATCTAATGATAGACAAGGGAGGGAGACAGAAAAGGGAATAGGGAGCACATGGAACAGCAGAGAAGAGGAGTTAGAAAGAGAGACACTGACAGCAAAAGTCGAGAGGGTGTAACTTGAGGCAAGAGCTTTCCACTCTGGAAATGGGAAACCAGGTTCGAATTTCGGTGTTCGCTCAACATCCTGGGGTAGATTTACAAGCCCCTTCCAACACTTTTGCACTGCTGTTGCATCACTTTTTGTGACGCAGCGGTGGCGTAAACAATGCTCGACGTTACAGCTCATTTACAACGTGACGCATCTAGGGAGTCACATCACCTTGTAAAGCCCTGCACCACATTATACCTGCGTCAGGTATAATGTATGCAGGGTGGGCGTTCCCACGCAAGAAAGCTTTGTAGAAGTAAAGCAGTCAAACATACAAGATTTCTCTGTGCCACTTCTAGGACCCCACTGCATCCACACCCTACCCCTGCTTGGAGCAGGTGTAGGGAGTGACGCAGTGTATTGGGAATAGGCCTCCCCATGCATTGCTGGAGTTGCATCATGCTTGCGGCATGACTCCAGCAATGCGTGACTTTTGAGCCAACAGATGCACCAGAATTTCCGACGCATCTGTCAATCCTTGCGCCATGGTGCGTCGTATTGTAAATACAGCGCATCCATGGTGGCGCAAGGGTTTCGCATGGAGGCGCAGGGAAACTAAAGCATCTGTACAGCTGCGTCAGTTACATTGTAAATCTGCCCACCCTATGTTTCTGGGTCAATAATTAATCTCCCTGTGCCTAAAACACACCCAAAAAATGAATGTATTCATATGAAATGTAACTGGTGTTCATGTCAGTGCCTTAATACTAATACTGCCTTAATATAGGACCGGACCCTGATCAGGTGGGGGAGCGGTTCTTCTAGGCCTCAGAGCTCTCCCCGCAGCAGGGCCTGCTCCTTGTGGTCCTCACAACCTGGGGGTTCCAGCAATTCGCTTCAGGGTCTTCCAAGAAAGCTCCCAAAGTCCATTTCTATCCAATCATAGAAGCAGGTTATTGAGAGAGAAAGACGGGTGAGACAGGCAGTGCGTAAAACAGACAGGGCAATGAGACAGGATAGAGGGAAATGGCAATGAGATACACTGTGCAAGGGGGGACCATGAGACAGGTTGGGCACACAAGAAACACAGCAAGGCCGAAGAGCAAGAGAGATCGGCCAATGAGGGAAGCCCAATACAAAGATGTCTCTGACTGACAAGATATCCCAATGAGGCAGTTAGTAAGAGCAATCATACATTTAGGTCAAAGAGACAGGCATGGAATTAGATAAACCCGTCAAGAATACGCAACACAGAAAGTGTAATAAAACATACAGGGTAATTAGACAGGCAGGGAAAAGAGAGAAGGGAGAGTCAAGGAGGCATGGCAACTAGACATGCAGAGCAATGCAACAGGTAGGGTAATATGATAGGCGGGCAATTAGAGAGGTTTGAGAATGAGACAGACATGGCAAATACAGAGCTAGAGTAGTAGGACAGGTGTGGCTATAAGGCAATTACGCAGAGCAGTAAAACACAGAAAGCAGTTAGAAAGAGACAGTCAAAAAAGAGATATGTGGCTCAATGAGGCAGGCAGGCAAGCAAGCAGATCAGTGAGATGTGCCTGCCATGAGAAATGCAGGCCCAGGAACACTGTTCCCCCATGACAGTCTGGTACAAAAAGGAGTGTGCCCTCTCCTCGGTCTACGATAAATGGACCCGCCATGTTATATGAAGGTTAGAACACTGGCATGGGATAAATAATGAAGTCCAAAGAAGCCAAGCGGGGGAGACATATACGCAAATATCCAGGCTGAGGACTAAAAGAGGGAGAAGGGAGAGCAAATAGGTAAACACAGACACTGAGGGAACATAGGTGAATAGAGAGGAGTTGAAAAAGGAAAGTCAGGAGCAAGAATGAGAAAACAATAGAAAAATGAGAGAACATGCCAGAAAGTCAATGCAGGAACCAAGCTTGGGTAGGAATAAAGAAGCGGAAGAGAGGAGAGAGTGGGACTTACAACAGGCAGGAAGGCAAGAGACGGACAAAGGGAGCGCTGAAAGTGAGTCAGGCTTCTTCTTCTATAGGCCTCACTGGCTGCAGGGAGTGCTTCCTGTGCGAGAGGTGGAGCTGCTAGTTCTTCCTTCCAGCCAAGAGTCTGGGTTTTGGGACTACAAAGGCCCACCAAGACTACTAAGGGAAAGCATACTTTGCAGATGGAGCACTACAATTACAGTTCATTTGAAGTCTACTGTGAGTTTTGGGGCAGCAGAGTGGGTTTAATTGCAATGGTTGCTGAAAGATTACTGGTGGGTCTATCATAAGGTGATGGCACGCAGCAGCAGCGAAGCACACTTAGGGCCCAATTACGATGCAGTTAGGAAAACATTCCCACCTGGGGCCCGATTACGATGCGGTTAGGAACTCCTCCTAAAGGCATTTGCTCCTTCCAAATCGGATCAGGAACGTGTCTTCCTGACCGAGGGTCAGATTATGATGCAGTTAGGAACATACAGTTATAAGAAACAAGGGAACCCGAAGGTAGTACACTAGGGACCTTGGGCGTTAACTTATTACAAAAAACAGTGGACCCTAGTAGTTTGGGGGATCAAGATAAGAATAGACACAAACTGAATAGTATTTATGTCCTTTGTCCAGCCGGACAGGAATTTATTTGGCGATGCACAAAATCAGAAAATAATGTCAAGGGGGCACAGCCTGTGACCTGCAGTGAACAAGACAAAACAACAAATATAGGCAAGAGCGAGCAAATCGGTCTGTATACTTATAATCAGTGAATAGACTTGATTGTAGTTTGAGTGACCATTGTACATAGCATTCACAAGCATATTCAGTACATACGATCCTATTGCCGAAAAACAAAATAAATGGCATCAACTTCAGGACAAACATATAAATCATGTTTGTCTTGGAATTATAAACAGTTGCCTTTCATGCTACATACAAATGACATTTGTGGAGAAAAAATGAGGGAGAGAAGGGAAAAACACTGTGAATACGCGGCCAGGCATGTTAAAATAGAACAGAAGCGACATGAATACACATAGTGGTACAGTTTACTGTTCGCACCATATAGAACCGTTCTTTTCTGACATGCTTAGTGCTTGAACAACGATTTCATACTGTGCACTTAAACATCGGTGCAGTAATTATGTTAGGATAGTGAAGTGTGCTCGGCGCAGGCGGCGAAAATAGAAGGAGAGCTATCACCATGAATAAATGACGGCGCAGTGCGAAATGGTGTTTGAATTAAAAACCAGAGTTCAAATTTGGAACAATAGGGGAACCATTTCAGAAAAAAGGCTAATTAAAAAACAAATCGTTACATATGGCGCAGTGCGAGACATTATTTAGAATAGAAGTGAGAGGGTCAAAAATGGCTGGTGCATTAGCAAAGACTTAACAGTGTTAGGTACACAGTGAGCAATTTTGTGTAAACGGCGCAGTGACATATGAAGAGAAAGGTATTACCAAGGCTGATCCTTAACAGTGCTAGGTACACAATTGTCTATACAGTGAGCAATTTTGTGTAAACGGCGCAGTGACATTTGAGGAGAAAGGTATTACCAAGGCTGATCCTTAAGGCGGGGAAGGTAGTTCTGGTCGAGAGGAGTGGTTAGATTAAGACCTATGGGGAAGGTAGCATTCATAAGTATAGTGCAGGCAGGGCATATTGGGCGTAAGAAAAATGGGCAGAGTATAGTTACCATCGGTAGCGTGTTAGTGTCAGGATATCCCGTGTGTTTGTCAAGGAGTCCGTCCAGATCACGGCTCGCTGGGGAAAGGAAGCACGGGCACAATTCAAATTATGTGACAAGCGGTTAGGAACATAGGCTCCCATAGAAGTCAATGGGAGTCCAACCTAATCGTACCCGGAAGCATCCGGATGCATTATACTCGGTCGGACTCTCCCAATCCGAGTCGGTGGGAAATCATTTCCAAACCGATTAGATCTGGAAGATTTCTTAACCGCATCGTAATCGGGCCCTTAGTCAGGGTCACAGATGGACTAGGCCACGAGCAGTCCTATGGCTTTTTTTGATCTATTTGTTGGAGATCTGCTGCAGGGTGTGTGTGATACACAGCCACCTCAACTGTGGTGGCCAGGTCGCTCACTACAATTATGATTTGGCTGGATAAAGGGTTTTGAAAGGATTTTATGGCATGCCAGGGCTGATGCTCTACTGGATGTGGAGTAGATCTTGAGTAGAGCACCTTTAAGGTGAGGCAGATTATTCTTTAAAGGACTATATATCTGAACTGAACTGTTTGTGGAAACTTTTTTCCTTCATAGTTTGGTGACTCTCTAGATTCCCCACAGTGGTTCAGCTGTTCTCAGTAATGTGGCATCGCAGAGAGTTCAAGGGACTGGCATATTGGCCCTGGTTGGTATAGATGTTCTCATCATGCTGGGGTGAAGCATTTCTCATCTGCTGACAAGTACTACAAGCAGAGAGGTGCAGTGGGAGGAAGCGGTAGGGGAACCCCTCTCGTAGGGAGACTGGTCGAGAATTCATGAGGGGTCCGGAGGTGAGTTCTAATGCAGGATTTAAGCTAATACAATACAATGTCTTGTACCAGGTTTATCTTACCCAGCAGACTTTATGCAAAATCTACCTGGGCCGCGCAAGTGCATGCCCCCAATGCGGAGAGACCGAGGCAAGCTTTCTAAACATTATTAGGGCATGCCCGGCACGAACGCAATATTGGGAGAATATACTGGCACATTTGCAAAAAGCTCCTGCAGGGGTAAACGGTCCACGGGTCCCAGGTCTATATCTTACTTCTTTAAATTTTTTAAGCAATGAAGGAACCGTACTCAAAGCTCTGGACCATAAAAGCTTCATAAGACAGTTGAGGTTAGGTGTGAGCATACGTTCCTTATTTTTAGATAGATGGTTTATTCATATAACACGGATAATTCCTGTTAATCTTTGTATTGTGATAGCAGACTCTGTTACTGCATTTTTCATTCATTCATCCCTTAAGTAGTCCATTCACTCTTGTTGTAGATTTATAAGACTTTATTTGAACAAAGGACAGGGACAGCCAACACTTGTTTCACCCTGTGTGGCGAAATGCGCCAGGGCTTTCTCAAGGCTGTGGAAAAAATAGGGTACATTGTAAAAGGTAATGAACATTAAAAAAGTAGAACCCAAAGAGTGAGAAAAGGGTGCTGGAAAATTAAGTGTATTGGAAAAAAAATTCTTATATAACATTTTTTAGAAAAAATCTAATTCTTAGTTTCAACTGTAAAAATTCCAAGGAAAATTTAAATAATTCTTCGAAGGAGGTATAAGCACTAGACACTATACAGAACTACATATGTTTTTTAGCAAAAGTGAAAGAAGTGGTGACGGGACAAGTGTTAAAGATCCTCTTCCCATAGGTTATTTGTCCTTAAGGTTCCTCATCTTAAATATTGCAACATTAGAAAAAGTGCCTAGGGTCGTCTTTATAGAGTATTACACAGATATAATGGTCCCAACATGGACAAAACCTTAATAACTATGTAAAATCCACCCGAGGTGCGAGATATCAGAGGAAATCAAAAGTGAGGTCCTGAGTAGAAAATTGTTGGATACCTAAACAATTTTGTCACGTCATTTTTTAACTTTTTCAGTACAAAGTGTCACAATACAGTTGATGCACATCTGGTTCTGTGAAAAAAAATTCTTTGGTTACAATCAGATCATGGTCATGCATCTCTATTTTCATAATGCATTTACCGACTTTACTTTCAAAGAGCATGATGCAATGATTAACAGTACTTGTTTAAAGTATATAAATCAGTAAATAACCACAAAGATCGGAAGATTAGAGCCGGTAGTCAACAAGGAGGTAAGGGTGGGAAAGTTTATTAATTTATTTATAGGCTTGTATAGCGCTAGACTCGACTCCCGAAGGAGTATCTCTGCGCTTTGCTCACCCAGCAGGTAGTAGGTATAATGCTCACCAAATCAGACAGGAGATATATTAAAACAGAAAGGTCTTCAGCAATTTTCTAAAGACTAAGTGATTGGTGCACAGTCTGAAGTTAAATAATTGTCCGATGAAAACTGGTTTATTAAAAAGATAAAGACAGCTTGTAATCTTAACGATATTGTAAAATGCCACTTTGACATAGATGTCGATTGCCTGTGCTGTTTTGCCACATTGATTCTAGACTGAGGATTCTATACAAGAAAATATGTGCCATGTCAAGCTACATGTATTCTTAAAGGACCTTAGAGGCAGCAACAATAGATAGTGATGAAACCTTACAAAAACGTTTTTTGGGGCTTATGCTCCCTATATCCCTGTGTGCTCTTAACAGAATGGCTTCTGGCACCGATTCTAATAGTATTGGCCACTTGTCAGACGGAAGTAATACTCCTCTGTCAGGGCACGAATCTAAATGAAAATGTATTAGGCTACACATTCCTCAAGCGAGATGGGTCAAGAAAAGGTAATTGAGCCCATTTCACATGCGCTATGCTAAACTTACTTCTTCTCGACTGAGGGTCAGTATCCAGCGTAGTCTAGGCAAAGGTCCCTTATTTACCTTGAGACCACCGCCATTTTAAGTAGTCTATACCAATAATGTACGCCGGAAGTAAACACCATGTACTTCTGTGATAAATAAACCTTTCGTCTAGGTATAACAGTTTTTTGCCAAATGACCCTTAAGAACCAATTTTAAAGAAGGAATTCCTTTTTGCTGCGATTGTTAGTGCAGCCCCTGTTTTCGTTATGGATCGATAATATTTTCTCGAATGTGAGCCACCCATTGTGAGTCCTAGTTATCAAGAAAGGACTATGGAACCGGCGAAAGAAGCCTTGCGGCCATATTGGAAAGGTCAAAGTTTGCAATAGCATTACAGTTGTCTGCCATAGACCGCAATAAATGACTTGTGTATTGAAAGTGGTTATAGGAGCAGGCATCAAGGATCAACAGTGGCAGTCTTTATGCCGAAACAGTGATTTCACAAAAGAGAAGACCCCATTGAGTTCCAGGGAACAGGGTACTGTTGACAACTTAAGTCAAAGTGAAATCCCTGGACTATATACGTTTTTTCTCCACAGGCAATATCTCATACACTGTGGAGAAAAAACGTATATAGTCCAGGGATTTCCCTTTGACTTAAGTCTTTATGCCGAAACAGTTCCATAAAAAAATTAAAACATTTAGGAGACGAATCGGAAAAAGAAAAAGAAAAACCTAATCCATTGAGGTTTAGTTCAGTTACAAAGTGATACTGAGTAGAGTAACATATGAGGAATATAAGCGGAATTATTGTCAGCTCTTACGCCTCCGTGAGTGTCACCAAAGAAACACATTGGTTTTATATGTTCATATTGCCCTTATGCTGGAATTAAAGGAGTAAGAAGGGCTTGGCTTAACAACTCGATTATCTACCTAATGGCTGAAAATTTGTTAAGCAATTTTTAGAGATAGAAGTGAGTCATGGGATAGGCCCAATTACACCTTTTGAGGTACATTCAAAACATTCTACAGACCAGTTTTACATTGTTAATATTGTATAGAAGTTCACAAGTTTTTTTATATGAATCATCCTGGAAGGAAGTAGTGTGGCTCACTGGTTAGAGGCGGCAGACCCAAGAGCAGAGGACGGCCCGGGACCAGGGTTCGATTCCTGGCGCGGTAGGTTTCTGGACCAGGGTCAGCGGACTCGATAATTCTCTCGCCTCGGTGCCCACTCTGATCAGCGATCACACTCGGCAACTCTGGGCATTAGCTTGCCTCATCTTCACTAACGGCCCCACCAGACCGCCGGGGATGCCTGGTCTCACCCTGGAGATACCCATTAAGGGACCATCTCTCAGGGAAGCCAGGAAGGGTTTCGCAGCGGTCGAAGCGCCTTGGGACCCTCTGGGTAAGTAGTGCGCTATATAAATGCCTATACATTTACATTTACATTTACAGAGAATCTCTCTTCAGGTGTATAGTCTTTAAAGCCAGAGGTGCCACTCATGTTCCTGATTAAGGCCCTTTTCAACAGTCTCCATGCCTATGATCAAGGCACTCTCTTCTTTCCGTAGGCGTTGTTCTAGGTTCCCACCTCATTTGTGCCGTTTCAGTTTTTTTAGGCCAACAAATGAAAATGACAGTTGATGGCAGTGATTTTTCAAGAAGTGATCCACCAAAGGTTGTCTTGTGTTGGTCTTGTAGATATTCCGATAATGTTCTTGAATATGGATGACAATTTCTGGTTGCCCACCGCACTAGGAACCCCTCCCACCCCTAAGGACCACACACGCAATCTTTACATTATACTGTCTATGAACTGCCTAATCAACTCAGTATCTTCATCTTGCTTCCACCCACTCCCCCTGCTTTCAAAAGACATTCAGATGGCTCCCTACAGAATTCAGAAAGACGGTCACCCATGCACTCATCACCACTAGACTAGACTACGGCAATGCATTCTACGCACTCTATGCTAGCGTCACCAAGAAACAGCTCAGGAAACTACAGAAAGTCTAAAACACCACAGCCTGACTAAACCTAGATATCCATCGCTTCGGCCAAGTGACACAACACTTCAGACAACTCCACTGGCTCTCAACCAACAAGAGAATCACCTTCAAGCTCCTCACAAATGCCTGCAAGGCCCCCCATGGTGTGGGCCCAGAATATCTGAACCACTACCTCGCTTTCCACACACCCGCCAAACAACTCTGCTCCACCCAACTCACCATTGTCTCCATCCCACGGATCCACGAGATCAGAACCGGAGGAAGATCCTTCTTCTACCTCGCCGCCTGGAACACCCTGCCAAACCACCTCAAGCAATCCACGTTGTTGACCCAGTTCAGGAAGGACCTCAAGACCTGGCTCTTCGACTGAACCTCTACACCTAGGTGGGGCAGCAACCCCCCTCCTCCCCATCGCCATGTGACCCTCACAGGTGAGTAGCCACACTTTACAAACTCCTGATTGATTGTTTGAAGCTAAAATCTATGCTACATAAGGGAGAAAGAGGCATCTAATGATAGACAAGGGAGGGAGACAGAAAAGGGAATAGGGAGCACATGGAACAGCAGAGAAGAGGAGTTAGAAAGAGAGACACTGACAGCAAAAGTCGAGAGGGTGTAACTTGAGGCAAGAGCTTTCCACTCTGGAAATGGGAAACCAGGTTCGAATTTCGGTGTTCGCTCAACATCCTGGGGTAGATTTACAAGCCCCTTCCAACACTTTTGCACTGCTGTTGCATCACTTTTTGTGACGCAGCGGTGGCGTAAACAATGCTCGACGTTACAGCTCATTTACAACGTGACGCATCTAGGGAGTCACATCACCTTGTAAAGCCCTGCACCACATTATACCTGCGTCAGGTATAATGTATGCAGGGTGGGCGTTCCCACGCAAGAAAGCTTTGTAGAAGTAAAGCAGTCAAACATACAAGATTTCTCTGTGCCACTTCTAGGACCCCACTGCATCCACACCCTACCCCTGCTTGGAGCAGGTGTAGGGAGTGACGCAGTGTATTGGGAATAGGCCTCCCCATGCATTGCTGGAGTTGCATCATGCTTGCGGCATGACTCCAGCAATGCGTGACTTTTGAGCCAACAGATGCACCAGAATTTCCGACGCATCTGTCAATCCTTGCGCCATGGTGCGTCGTATTGTAAATACAGCGCATCCATGGTGGCGCAAGGGTTTCGCATGGAGGCGCAGGGAAACTAAAGCATCTGTACAGCTGCGTCAGTTACATTGTAAATCTGCCCACCCTATGTTTCTGGGTCAATAATTAATCTCCCTGTGCCTAAAACACACCCAAAAAATGAATGTATTCATATGAAATGTAACTGGTGTTCATGTCAGTGCCTTAATACTTTCGGGTCGAGCACGCAAAAAGAAAAAGAGGGCGCGCAAGGGAGACACTGACAGGAACAAGCATTGCATGTGAAAAATGGACAGCAAGAGAGGACATTAAAGGAACAGAAAGCAAGAGCAGGAGAGGCAAGAGATAAAGCTGGGGAAAACCTAGAAGAATGGGCAGAAAAGAAAATACTATGGAGAAAAGGAGACTAAAAGATCAAAGGGGTTGAGATGGACCATGAGGAAAGGCGGCGTCAGGAGAAGAGATGGAATGGGAGAAGTGAGAGTAACAGAGATGGTTAGAAAAAACATTGAGCTTAGGAAGAGAGAGGAAGGGAAATACGGAATGAGAGCGCGAGGGAGAGGAAAAGGGTAAGCGAGGGGGAGGTGGGGAGAGAGTTGCTCAAGAGGGGACGAGAACTGCATTGAGCGCATTAGCCCGGGGTGCAAATTTATCCATCCCTAAACTTCAGCCCGCTGTCATTTTTGGCTCATAACATTATGAAGGAAACTCTCATATGCCGCAGACCAGCGGCGGTTTTCTTTCAAGGGCGGCGGGGCTCCGCCCTCCCTATCGACTCGGCCGGCATAATAAGCAAGGGATTTAAAATGCTAACAGCAACAGCAATGTTACTTATTACCATTTTAAATCCCGAACCGGAACCGCACTGCCGATCAAAGCCCCGGGCCATCTGACATCTGACATCTGACCTGCTGCCTGCCTGCTCTCGAGCGAGCGTCACTGCAGCAGCAGGCAGGCCAGGCAGGAAATGAAGGCAGTGTGTGGGGTGATTTGTGACACATGCGCTTTTGCGCATGTGTCACAATTGAAGTCTAAGACTGCCAGAGTGTAAACACCGGGCGCATTAGGTGCCAGCCCGGAAATATAAAGAATGGCCCTTTTGGGGCCCGCCCAGAAATGACGTAAATCAGCATCGTAAATTTAGAGCAGCCTCGGGCGGGTACAGTGTAAGCCCGAGGCTGCATTGAAGTCTATGGTGTGTACATGAAGGCTGGGGCATGATGACGAGTACACCCTCACCCCACCCTTTAATCAGTCGTCACTTGAGGGGGTGGGGTCATGCATAACTGACCCCAGCATTCTCTCAAAAACGATTAATTTGGGAAAGGTAATTTTTTAAAATACAATAATCATTACACTGAATGATTATTGTATATAAACGTTTAACTTTATTAAAAAAAAAAAAACGCTGTAAGCATTTTATTTATGTCACAGAGTCATGAGACTTAACTCATGACCCTGTGACGTGGTGCCACATGCTGCACAGAGTAGAGCTTTCACTTTCATCCTGAAAGTGAAAGCTTTACTGTTTCAGCTCTCTTTAAACCAGTAGCTGCTGGACAACAAAAGAAAAGGAGAAGCACAGCCAGCCAGCAACTAGCATCAACCAGCTGAGACAGAAGCTGCCTGATAACTGGGGTAAGTGTGAAGTATTAATTATTGTTCTTTTAAATTATTTTTGCAATATTTCCATTATTTAAATATACTACTTTGTAATTATTTTAACATATAGCACACTCTAGTATCATGACTCATGAGTGCATTTAAATAAACTTGCAAGGGTTAATGTGTCTCATGCAGTGCACTTCATGCAAAATGCTATGTAATATGCAGATGACAGATTTTTATTTTATGAAACTAGATAAGTGGGTTACTGCTTTGAATACAGAGCTCATTTGGTTATGTACAGTCCATACATGTTAATCCTTCCCATATAGCACAGTGAGCTATAAACAGCATGCAACTCTTCAACCTTGTAAGTCAAGTCAAGTCATAAAATTTATATAGCGCACTACATACCCAGAGGGTCTCAAGGCGCTTAGGGAGGGGAGGAGGATTACTTGTCAAATATCCATGTTTTAAGTTGCTTTCTGAATGCTAGGTGGCTCTGGGTAAGGCGAAGGTAGGTGGGAAGTGAGTTCCATGTTTTAGCTGCCAGGTAAGAGAAGGATCTACCTCCCATGGTGGTCTTGTTGATACGAGGTACAGTGGCGAGGGCTTGGCTGGAAGATCGTAGTTGGCGGGAGGGGGTGTAGAAGGACAGTCGTGAGTTGAGGCATTCTGGTCCGATTTCGTAGAGTGCTTTGTGTGCGTGGGTTAGAAGCCGGAAAGTGATCCTCTTATTGACGGGTAGCCAGTGGAGGTTTTTCAGGTGACCAGAGATGTGTTCGTTACGCGGGATGTCTAATATGAGCCTGGCTGAAGCGTTCTGGATGCGTTGGAGTTTTTTCTGGAGTTTAGCGGTAGTACCTGCGTAGAGGGTGTTTCCGTAGTCCAATCGGCTCGTGACCAGAGCATGGGTGACTGTTTTTCTGGTTTCGGTGGGGATCCAGCGAAATGTTTTTTTGAGCATGCGAAGAATGTTGAAGCAGGATGAGGAGACGGCGTTGACTTGTCTGTTCATTGAAAGTGAAGAATCCAGGATAACACCTAGGTTCCGTGCGTGGTCTGTCGGGGTGGGTGCTTTTCCAAGGGCTTCCGGCCACCAAGAGTCGTCCCATGCAGAGGGGGAGGTACCTAAGATGAGGACTTCTGTTTTGTCTGAGTTCAGTTTCAGACGGCTGTGTTTCATCCATAACAACACAAGTGCTGTTACAACGCATTACCATTGCAAAGCACACTTTAACCATGCATATGCCTTTACCACGCATGCCATTACAAGGCAAAGACATGCGTGGTAAAGGCATATACTTGGTAAAAGTGGTTAAGGTAAGTAATTGTGTGTCTCTGTTTGTGTGTGTGTGTGTGTATATATATATATATATATATATATATATATATATATATATATTTATATTTATATATTAATACCCCCAGGCAACCCCCAAATTACCCTTTGTACCAGTGCCAATAGCCCTACCCCCTTAAAATTCTAAAATTACCCTTACCACCCTAATACCCATACCCCCTAAACCCTAAAATTACCCTTACCACCCCAAAACCCAAACCAACCCTGAACCCTAAAATTACCCTTACAACCCCAAACCCTAAAACTTTAAATTACCCTTGGCACCACAAAATCCAAATTTGTCCGAGCCCTAAAATTACCCTGTGCACCCTAAAATCCAAACCCACCCTGAATCCTAAAATGAACCTTGGCACCCCAAAACATATACCCATCCTGAACCCTAAAATTAATCTTGGCAACCCAAACCTATACCCCTACACCTCAAAACCCAAACCCACCCTAAACCCTATACTTACCTTATACTTACATGTAAAACACATATGCTTTTACCATGCTTGCCTATACAAAGAAATTCATGTAAAGGCATGTGTGGTAAAAGTCTATACATTATAATGCTTTACATTGTAATGCTATGCATTGTAATAGCATTGCGATGTAATGGTACTTGCGTTGTGTTGGCATGCGTTGTAATGGCATGCGTTGTATTGGATATTTCCCTTCTCAGGTGGCCGGTGATGTGGCTGCGGCGTGGGATGTTCAGGATGAGTTTGGCGGAGGTGTTCTTGATGTTCTGCAGTTTCCTATGGAGTTTCTGGGTGGTGCTGGATAGAGTGCTGACAAGCTCATGGGTGATTCAGAAAAGGGGGTGGTGATGAACAGAGTGTCTGAATTAAGCAGACCACTCTTACCCAGTCCAAAGATCAGGGCTTGATCCATCACCGTTATTTAGCTCACTGCACCATCCCAGCTCAGAACCTGGCTATATGCAAATCAGTCTGTCCCTGGCCCAGTGCATCATGGGAACAGGGCAGACTAAACTACCAAGCAAATTCTTCACCAGAAAGGAGACAAGCTTCCGGGGACCGGTTTCTGGCATTTCAGCCGTCGTCGGCCTGGCTTGCTTGAATCCTGATGGTGCAGTGAGCAAGGGAGTCATGTCTGAGTATACCCTGTCACACCTATAGTCAAGTCAAGTCAAGTCAAGTCAGGTGATTTATATAGCGCGCTACATACCCAGAGGGTCTCAAGGCGCTTGAGGAAGGGTGGGGAATTACTTGTCGAAAATCCAGGTTTTAAGTTGCTTTCTGAATGTAAGGTGGTTCTGAGTGAGGCGAAGGTGAGTGGGAAGTGAGTTCCAGGTTTTAGCTGCCAGGTAGGAGAAGGATCTGCCTCCCATGGTGGTTTTGTTGATGCGAGGTACAGTTGCAAGGGCTTGGTTGGAGGATCGTAGGGGGCGGGAGGGGGTGTAGAAGGAAAGTCATGAGTTGAGGCATTCGGGTCCAAGTTCGTAGAGTGCTTTGTGTGCGTGGGTTAGGAGGCGGAAAGTAATCCTCTTGTTAACGGGGAGCCAGTGGAGGTTTTTCAGGTGTCCAGAGATGTGGTCTTTATGCGGGATGTCTAGTATGAGTCTGGCTGAGGCGTTCTGGATGCGTTGGAGTTTTATTTGGAGTTTTGCGGTGGTACCGGCGTATTGGGTGTTTCCGTAGTCCAGGCGGCTCGTGACCAGTGCGTGGGTGACCGTTTTTCTAGTTTCGGTGGGGATCCAGCGAAATGTTTTTTTGAGCATGCGAAGAATATTGAAGCAAGAAGATGAGACGGCGTTGACTTGTCTGTTCATAGAGAGTGAGGAGTCCAGGATGACGCCTAAGTTCCGTGCGTGGTCCGTCGGGATGGGTGCTTTTCCAAGGGCCTCTGGCCACCAAGATTCGTCCCAGGCGGAGGGGGAGGTACCAAGGATGAGGACTTCAGTTTTGTCGGAGTTCAGTTTTAGACGGCTGTACTTCATCCACTCGGCTACTTCTTTCATTCCTTCATGTAGGTTAGTTTTGGCGGTGTTGGGGTCTTTGGTGAGTGATAGTATCAGTTGAGTGTCATCAGCGTAGGAGATGATGTTGAGGTTATGTTGGCGTGCGATGGTTGCGAGGGGGCTCATGTATACGTTGAAGAGGGTGGGACTGAGTGAGGATCCTTGTGGCACGCCGCAGATGACTTCTGTAGCTTCTGATTTGAATGGTGGAAGGCGGACTCTCTGGGTTCTTCCGGCAAGGAACGAGGTGATCCACTCCAGTGCTTTTCCTTGGATTCCGATGTTTCTGAGGCGTTGTATTAAGGTGCTATGACAAACTGTGTCAAAGGCTGCAGAGAGGTCGAGGAGGATGAGTGCGACCGTGTCTCCGTTATCTAGCAGAGTTCGAATGTTGTCTGTTGCTGCGATGAGTGCGGTCTCAGTGCTGTGTTTGGCTCGGAAGCCAGACTGTGAGGAGTCGAGGGATTTGTTGGTTTCGAGGAAGGCGGCGAGCTGGTTGTTGACAGCTTTCTCGATGACTTTGGCCGGGAATGGAAGGAGCGAGATAGGACGGTAGTTTTTGAGTTCGGTGGGGTCAGCTGTGGGTTTCTTCAGAAGGGCGCTGAGTTCGGCATGTTTCCAACTATCCGGGAAGGTGGCGGAGTTGAGGGAGCAGTTGATGACGTCTCGGAGGTGCGGTGCTATAATGGAGTCAGCTTTGTTAAAGATGTGGTGAGGGCATGGGTCTGTGGGGGATCCTGAGTGGATGGAGTTCATTAGGCGGATGGTGTCCTCAGTGGAGATTGGGTTCCAGTCATTGAGGATGTTCAAGGGGGGTGGGGGTCCTGCAGAAGGTTGGGTGGGTTGGTCTTCGGGCCGGTTGTCGAAGCTGTTGTGGATGTCAGCAATCTTGTTGTAGAAGAATGAGGCTAGGGAGTCGCAGAGGGCTTGAGAAGGGGTGATGTCGTGGGAGTTGGCTGAGGGGTTGGTAAATTCCTTGACGATGTTGAATAATTCCTTGCTGTTGTGGGCGTTGCTATCTAGTCGGTCCTTGAAAGCGGCTTTCTTGGCATTCCTGATTAGTTGGTGGTGTATACGGGTGGCGTTTTTGAAGGCGTCCTTGGTGCTGGTGTTTGGGTCTTTTTTCCAGGCCTTCTCAAGGGAGTGACAGAGTTTCTTAGATTTCTTAAGATCATCGTTGAACCAGGAGGCCTTCTTGCTGCCTAGTTTGATTTGACGTTTTTTCAGAGGTGCTAGGATGTCGGCGCTGTTGGATAGCCATTGGGTTAGGTTAATGGCTGCTTGGTCGGGATTTGAGGAGTGGGCAGGGGGGTTTTGAAGAAGCGATGAGGCGATCTGGTCGATAGTGATTTTGTTCCAGTTTCTTCGCAGAGTGGGTTGAGGATGGTTGTTGGTTGTGGTCTTGTTGTAGGTAAAGTGAACGCAGCTGTGGTCCGTCCGAAGGAGAGCAGTGGTGTGGCTGAAGGAGACATGTGTGCTGGAGGTGAAGATGGGGTCGAGTGTGTGACCTGCGATGTGGATGGGGGTAGTGACAAGTTGTTTAAGTCCGAGGTTGGCGAGATTGTCCAGAAGGGTGGTGGCGTTGCGGTCGTTGTTCTTTTCAAGGTGAAAGTTGAGGTCTCCCAAAAGAATGTAATCCTCGGAGGTGAGAGCGTGTGGGGTGATAAAGTCTGTGATGTCCTCACTGAATTGTGCACGGGGTCCAGGTGGCCTGTAGAGGAGGGTGCCTCTCGAGTGTGGTCTTTGGGTCGATGTGGATCTGGAAGTGAAGGTTTCAGTGTTTGCGAGATTGATGTCTGAGCTGGTTGAGATGCGGATGGATTTCTTATGGACGATAGCGATGCCACCTCCTGTTTGGTCGGTACGGTCCTTACGGATGATCTTATAGCCTTCTGGGATGGCAATGGTGATGTCAGGGGCTGATGTGGAGTTCATCCATGTTTCTGTTAGGAAGGCGGCATCTGGAGAGATGGTGTCTAGTAGATCCCAGAGGTCGATGGCGTGCCTGTGGACTGAGCGGGTATTGAGCAGTGGCCAAAAACGATTCAGAAAAGGGGGTGGTGATGAACAGAGTGTCTGAATTAAGCAGACCACTCTTACCCAGTCCAGTGGCGGAGGTGTTCTTGATGTTCTGCAGTTTCTTATGGAGTTTCTGGGTGGTGCTGCATAGAGTGCTGACAAGCTCATGGGTGACAGTTTTGTTGTACTCACTGGGGACACACTGGAAGATTTCATGAAGTAGATGGAGCATGTGGAAATAGGAGGAATAAACAACATTGATTTGGTGGTTTATTGAGAGAGAGAAGTCCAGGAGGTTGCCAAGGTTTCGCACATAGTCAGTGGGCGTGTGGGGGGGTCCAAGTGCTGCAGACCCCCTCTGCCTGGGCCACCAAGAGTCAACCAGGGCAGAGGGGGTGGCAACACTTGGGGGTGGATCCCAGGTTGAGGTCTTAGATCTTGTTTGAGTTAGTTAAGCTTGAGGCAGCTGTCCTTCATCCTGAGGGAGACTGCATTTATCCTGTTGTGGAAGTTGCTCTTGGCAGCTGTGGGTTCTTCTGTGATGTAGAGAATCAGCTGGATGTTATCGGCGTAGGAGACAATGTTGAGTCTGTGGTTCTTGACGATGGCTGCAAATGGGGCCTGAAGAGCTTTGGGGCTCAGGGAGGAGCCTTGAGACCCTTTGCAGCTGATCTCTGTGGGTTTTCAGTTGAGTGGTGCAAGTCGTACTCTCTGTGTTCGGCCGGTGAGGAAGGAGCAGATCCATCCAGGGCTTTGTTCCGGATGCTGGCATCGTGGAATCTTGTGCAGAGGGTGTGGTGGGAAACGGTGTTGAAGGCGGCTGAGAGGTCCAGCAGGAAGAGGGAAGCTGTTTCCCATTGGTCGAGGCATTTGCTTTTAGGTTTGAGGCTCCAGATATCTCCTTGGAACAGAAGGAGGCCTGAAGGCCCTTTAACTTCGGCCTTTGTTATGGGCCCAGGTGAAATCTGATAAGCTGCTGCCCCCCTCCACTTGCACATTGCAGCTCGGAATGATAGCAGGCAACGTGCAGCAGCAGGCGCTACTGAATGTGTCAGTTACAAATGGGGTTTTTGTTTGGCTAAGGTATACACCTAAGCCAAGCAGTACCCACCACCACTCAGGTTAATTCAGATGCAAGATTACCTGTGCTCCTCGTCTGGTAGCTTGGCGCAGAGGAGGCTTATCAAAGAGGCAATGTGTAAAGTATTTCTGCAACGCATAGTAAAGTAACAGTGAAAGACAAAGCAAAACACTCCACACTAGTTCTAGAAAAATAGACCATCTTTATGTAATTAAAACCAGGCCTAAAGGACAGCAATTCAATAGTCTATCAAGAGTTATGCCAGTACTAGTAACGTTAATAGCTCATCACAGTGCTCAGGAACCTTTAAGGGAATTACAGTAATCCTCAAATGAGCCCACCGGCCTCCACCACCTTGAAAAGATTTTCAATGCAGTGGGGGTTGAAGTTAGCCTGCACACAGGCCTTCGGGACAGTACCTGGGGCTTGGAGTCACTGCTCTCGTTATCGGCGGTCTCGCACACGGGGTCCACGTGGTAGGAAGAGGAGTTGGGCTCTGGCTTGGCCGCTGGAGCACAGGCAGGTCTGTGGCCCCATACTGCTGTGTTGGTGGGCCTCACAAATGGAGCTCGTGTTGATAAGAGGTACAGAGGCAGGCAGGACTGGTGTTCAGCCGCAGTAGATGCAGTCTTGTGAATCTTCAGCCCAAAGAGCCTGGAGAGAGCGAGCTCAGATCGTTGTGTTGCTAGGCAACCAGAATGCGCTCACGCCACTCGGTGCTCCCAGCGCTGACTGAGGGTAAAGGTCTACACCGCTGCGGTATCTTCAGAAACAGCAGTGTCGAGTACGACTAGTAGCAAAAGGTGACTGAGCGCCAACACAGCAGGCGCTAGACAATGTGAGTGTGTCTGGTGGCCCAATAACACACAAATAGCCCTGATTCCTCCATAACAGGAGGAAAGCTAACAAGTTCTTGGGAACTTGTAGGATATAGAGGCCCAGTTGTCCCTCATTGCAGAGGCAGCAGGGAGCAGGCCAACATAGCTGAGCAGAGTGCATAGGCAGTATAGCAAAGCAAGTGACAAAGGGGCAGTCCTTCCTAGCAGCGTTGTACCTCATAGTTGCAGAGTCTTCTTCAGACCCCAAAGTGAACCAATTTGGGGATGTCACAGCGAGGTCCAGTACTAATACCAAAATGTGTCTTTGAAGTGGGGGAGACAACAAAAGACAGCTGTCTTTGATCCTCATAGTATTATTTAAAATAATTTTGTTTGTGTTTACAAATATCATATTGGTTTTGAAGGGATATTTCTTAAAATATACATTTATTTATTTTCATATTTTATTTTTATGTAGCCATTTTTTACTATACTGACTGCCACAAGGGCCTGAGAGTGGCATGCAAAGTATTTAAAAATAAAGTAAAACATTTGTACCTAGCCTGCTTATGCAAATAACGTTTTTGTTCTTTCTAAAATAAATGAAAGATTTTTAATGGATATTTCTTATATTATAAGCAATGCATATTACACTCATTTCCTAACTTATTTTTATTTAGTGGTTTTCTAAAATACTGATAGACCCAAGGGCTTCAGAGCGCTATATGAACTATTTTAAATACAATATTTACTTAATTATTTTGCAAAATTGCCTTGCTCAAAAATCAAAGCTTTTGCTGACTTCCTAAAAATTAAATGTTTGTTTGAAATTGATATTTCTTATACATGTTGCTATTTAATATGTCATAATGATTACTGGGCAATCAACTTTGAATAGCTGATGCAGAAAAGGAAATGGCCAGCCGTCATTTTTGGTAAGAACAAAATTACAAGTGTGTTTCTTTGTGGATGTGCAACCTGGCTTAGTACCCTGGCCCTCTTCAGAAGTCAACTTGCTTGGCAACCCAGAAATTCTCTGAAATAATGTATGAGTTTTCTTTTATGAATGCCTAGAAGAACTGATTTTTCAGTCCATTTATCACAGAAATAGTGCGGAAAATTGCACCAAAAAATGCCAATTTTTAAAAATTTTCTTCGCGGGGGGAGAACCCCCCCACACCCCCCTTATTGCCGTCGGGCTCGCTCGCTTCGCTCGCTCGCTCCCGTTCGTTGATGCCTACTTCAATAGCCCCACCAGGTTCAAATTCCACCAGCCGCCCCTGCCGCAGACGCATTTTTCTTCTTTCAATTTCACCTTTTCCCCCCACAGAGAACAGAACAAGAAATGGCCAGACTAATATCACGACGAGCTTGAAAGAAAAAAAACCCAGGGGCCCTGAGTGGAGGGGTGGGGGAGGTGGAGGGCACAGGGGGCACCGCTGGATCACCTGCGCCGAGATGTAATCATAGCAGGGCATGTGGGAAGCTGCGGGGCGCTCGTGAGCCCCCCTCAAGAGCGGAATTACACACAGGGAGCTCCCAGAGTGCAGTGTTTGAACAGATCTATCTCAGCGGGTAAAAGTCTGAGGGGCAGGGGTGGCCAGCGAGCCATGACGTCAGCGGCCACACCAGGAAGCCACCTGAGATTTTTTGTAACCTTATTTAATCTACACGTGACATTTGGCACCGCCTTTACTTGGTAGCCTCGGTGACAGCCCGGCCTCTCTGTCTCAATGTGAGGCCCTTGCTGAGGGACTGACCTCATGTCAGAATTTGGTTGGAAAAGGGATTGTATGTGATGGGGAGAGAAAAGAGAGATCACACTCAGATTGAGGATGAGTGAGTGCGAGAGAGATGAGGGAGATTGCAAAGAGAGAAATATAGTGAGAGATAAAGTAAAAGAGAGGGCCGACGCAAAGAGGGAATAAACCAAGAAATGAATGAGAGAGAAATGGCGAGAAACAATAGCGAGAACGTGGCATCGCCAAAAACAATATGCTGAATGCGAAATATGCAAAATCCACCTATGGCGGAGTTTCGAGCAGTGCGCGTATTCACTCTAGGCTCCGCGAATCTGTTCCATTTTAAAACAAGCATTAGCAAAACCAAATAGCTTTGTGGACTGGCCTAGAGTGGAATGGTGTAGAGTGGAGTGGCACAAAGAGTCATAAAGTAGAGTGGTGTAGAGTAGAGTAGAGTGGCATAGAGTGGCATTATGTGGAGTGGAGTGGACTGGTATGGAGTGGTGTAGAGTGGAGTGGCATAAAGTGGAGTGGCGTATAGCGGAGTGTTGTACAGTGGAATAAACTGGAGTGAATGAAGTGGAGTATCATAGAGTGAAGGAGAGTGGTGTATAGTGGAGTGGCGTAGAGAAGGTTAGTGTAGAGTGGAGTGGCGCAGAGTGGAGTGACATAAAGTAGAGTGGTGTAGAGTATAATGGTGTAGACTAGAGAGCCAAGGAGTAGGGTGGAGTGGATATAGGATAGGATGAGGTAGAGGTGAGTGACGTGGAGTAGATTGATATGGAGTAGAGTGGCATAGAGTAGAGTGGTGTGGAGTGACATAGATTGGTGAAGAATGATGCACGGTGGCATGGAGTGGCAAAGAGTAGCAGTAGCGGCTCCTGAAGGGAGTGCTGAGGGCGAAGTGGCGGGGCGGCGAAGTGGCAGGGTGGGGGGTTATAAACTCCGGATTAAGGCAGAACAGAGTTCAGTAACTAAATAAAAAAAGACAACAAATTACATTGCGTACGCTGCAATGCCAAATGAGCAAAACTCAAGAGGAACAAACGGTGAGGGACTGATGAGTGACTGCTACCTATGGTTTCTGGAAGTGCGAACTGGAGTTGGGTGAAGTGACGCTGTAGAGTGCCCGGTGAGACACTCTGTTGGTGTAGTGGATTTGTCTTGGAGTGTGTGGGACAATGGGATGTACCAGAGAGGGCCAGGTCGAGGGCCTCCTCACAGGTGGTGGGGACCTGTGTCGCAGACTCACTGTAACCAGCGGTGGAGAGGCCGGCCAAGGATGATCGCCTGTATGCCATACTGCAGGCTATTGAGCACACTAGCTCTTCCATGGAGGCCAAACTAGATAAAGAGTCCTTGGACCATGCAGACCACCGGAACCTGAAGGATCGGGTTGTTGCAGTGGAGCAGGAGATTGCTGAACTGAAGCCTGCTACAGAATTCCAAGATAAGAGGCAGAACGCCCGCGAAGTCTGTCTCCGGTATCTTGAGCATCGTATTGAGGATGCAGTGGGCCGCTCTCAGCAGAACAATGTCCGGTTGATTGGAATGCCGGAGGGTGCAATGGGCCACAACGTGGTCAACTTCCTGGTAGCCTGGCTTAAAACCATCCTGCCAACCACTGAGTATTCTCCATTCTTCACCATCAAACGTGCACATCATATTCCAGGCAAAAAACGGCCCCTGGGGACAGAGCACATCCTCTTATTTTCAGGTTCCTGCATTTCAAAGATCAGGATGTGATCCTCTTGGAGACCAGGAAATTAGACGATATTTAATATGAAAACGCCAAGGAGTTGTTCTTCCCGGACTGTACTATGAAGGTACTTACCTGTGAAACGTCAACTCCGGCAGCTCCATATCTCCTATTCGTTGATGTTCCCGGCCAGGCACCATGTTGTCTCAGACGAGAAGCCCATATTATTTGACACACCTCAGGATGTTTGCTACCGATTGGAAACAACTGGTCAGTACTCTGGTCCAAGGCACGTGGGCCAAGCTGCTACAGCATGGACTGGGGAAGCAGGTGGCAAAGGTGCTCTTAGACGCGGTCTAGACAGCGGTTCCGGGGCTCAGCAGGGGTGCCGGGCCTAGAAAAGATCTGTAAGGAGCAGCAGGAAGTGGTTCGCATTGCAGAGAAGATGGCAGAAGAAGTGCCCCAAGATGAAAGAGTGGACACTTCCAACCACTCATTGGGCGATGGGAGCACCTCAGTGGGGGACTCTTCTGATAAGGTGTCCATGAGAATGCTGGACATTACACCCCAAACAGCAGATGGTACTATTGCCTGTTTTAATGTGATGGGGCACCTGTTGTTCCGGTATCAATGTGTTTACATGTAATGCGCAGGGTTGGTCAAATTGTTTCCTGGGGATGTTGATCCTCTTCAATGCTTTTTGGGTTTATGCTTCAGCAATGCATATTGTTGCCTTTGGGTGGGGACTTCGAGAATATTTCCTGCATGGTTTCACAACCCCCTGCTCTCCCTAACCTGTCGGAGTCAGTAGGGCAGGTGGTTAGGCTGCTGCCTGCTGTGTTTGGACGACTCCCTGATGTTTTGGGGGTTGCCCTTATATTTTTTTTTTGTTTCCTAGTTGGTATTTCCCATCTCCCTTTTGTTGTAGGAGTCAGGTGGGGATATATTGACAATGCTGTTGTGCATAATAAATTGTTACACAGTGAAGTTTGGGACAGAGGGATCAATGTTCATTGTTGTATGCCCTTCTTTTTGGTCTTGCCATGGGGCACATGATACTTACCTGGAATGTCTAGGGTCTCCACCCACCTTTCCATAGATATGCAGTATATTCCTATCTAAAACGTCACAATGTACATATAGCGATACTGCAAGAGACACACTTAGAGGTCACATTAGAGGTCACCCGATTGCAAAATAGGTGGAAAGGTAAAATGTATGCCACAGATTACTCCCTGTTTGCTAGGGGGACCCTTACCTGGATACGTCCTGGGGCACCCTTTGCTGTAGTTGGGGCTCTTACCGATAAGGAGGGCAGATATGTATTGGTGAATGGCACATTGGATGGACATCCTGTATTGTTGGGAAATGTGTATGTACCAAATGTGGACCAGGGCCAGATTCTAGAGCAGCTACCTCTTGTTTTAGGGAGGTGGTGTGAGATCATATGGTTGTTGGGTGGGGATTTCAATAGTGTCTTTGATGTAGGGGTGGATAGATCCTTTCCTCCACTTGGGACCACAGCTGCCACGACCAATTCTGTGGCACTAAATGGTTGGGCATGGGGTTGGGTTCTGGTTGACGTTTGGAGGCAAGATCACCCGGGGGAGAGGGTGTATTCCTTTTTCTCGATACCTCACAATTTGCATATTAGGCTGGATAGGTTCTTTGGGTCCCCCTGCCTACTCCCTTATGTCTTCAGATCAGAGTATTTGGGGCGCACGCACTCCGACCACAATATTCACTGTCTTGCGCTGGTATGGGAGGGCGGGGTTCCGGGTATCCCTACATGGAGTCTTCAACCAGCCATGTTAGAAGACCCTATGTTCCGGGAGGTGATTGGTGAAGTGATAGGGGACTATTTTGAAATTAATGTAGGGACTTCCTCGTCTGCACTAGTGGAGTGGGCGGCTATGAAAGTCACCCTGAGAGGGAAGCGCCTGAGACTGGGCTGTGTATTGCGACAACAGGTAGCCTCAGGCCTACTTGAGGTGGAAAAATGCTTTTTGCAGTTGGAATCTAGGGCTGTGGTAGATGCTGGGGGACTGCCTGATCTATCGAAAGTGCGGAAGAAACACACAGAGCTTATTGAAAAACAAAGCTGCCTTAATTTTGCAGCGCACTCAGCGTCAGTACATGCCAAAGCAGATCACTCGGGCCCCTTCTTGCTTGGTTGATTAAATAGGAGCATCCGGGTAGATTGATTAAGGCTCTTCGTTCTTCAGATGGTTAGCTTTGGTTCACACAGCTAGAAATTCATAGTGAGCTGTCGTCACATTTTACGACGGTCTATAAAGCTTGGAATAGCCGATTCAGCAATTCTTAGGGGGACTCCCGTTCCCAGTCCTGTCATCAGAACAGCAAATGGATCTAGATGCCCTGCTAACGCACGGTGTAGTTCGAGGTACAATGAGGGTTTTTCCCTTGGCAAGGTTCCTGGCCCGGATGGTCTTCTGCACAAATTTGATAAAAAGTATGCGGACCCCCTAAGCCCCCAGCTGCTTTAAGTGTACATGGAGGCGCTTAAATCTCTTGACCTTCCTGCCTGAATGACGGAGGTTAGATTGATTACGCTTCCCAAACCAGGTAGAGATCCTACATCCATGGGGGCGTATCATCTTTTGGCACTTCTAAATGGGGACAATAAGATATTGGCGGGCATCCTGCTAATAGACTGTTGCCGCTAGTTCCACAACTGATCCACCAAGACCAGAATGGGTTTGTGCCGGATCTTAACACATCACTTCACATACGGCAAATGTTCAGGGTTATGAGCTATGCTACCATGGACTGGTCAACGGCGGGCTGTGTCATGTTGGACCTGGAGAAAACCTTCGACACGGATGAGGGGTCCTTCATGTTTGCTGTGCTCCACTGATACGGATTTGGACCCTATATTTTAAGTCTTATTAGGCTGTTGCATGGGGCTCCTATGATTCGGTTGGGGTCTCTTTTCTACAAGCCCATTTTGATACAACGGGGGACTCGCCAGGGGTGTCCCCTTTCTCCCTTGATCTTCGCTTTGGTGATTGAGCCATTAGCGATGGCTCTACGTGCCTCAGCATTGTACTGGGGATACACCTTGGGGATGGCATACATGCCATTTCACTTTATGCTGACAACATCTTGCTGTATGTGCAGGATGTCCTGTTGATTCTGCAAGTCATCCCCGACTCATTGGAACAATTTGCTTCATTAACTGGGCTTGGGGTGCACTGGGACAAATCTTGTTTATACCCCTTCAATCCTGACACGGGGGACTGGGGTTGGACAGTGAACAGGACAGCTGTGCAGTGGCAACCGGTGGCGTTTAGATATCTAGGTGTCTGTATCTACCATAACACACAAGATATTATGGATGGCAACATCACAAGGGCAGTTACTGCACTCAAGTCTCAAATTGAATTCTGGAAGACGCTGAACCTTTTAGTCATAGGTAGGGTGGAGTTGATCAAAATTATTATGCTGCCACATCTCCTGTACTATTTTGCTATGTTACCACTCTTCCTTCTCTGGTCCTTTTTTTGATCTTTGGAAAGGATTGTTTGTGAATTTATCTGGAACGACTCGCGGTGCTGGGTGGCATTGTCAAAATTGTACCTCCCTCGCTCAAAAGGGGGGCTGGCTTTACCCAACGTAGAACACTATTACTTGATGTCTCACCTCCTATGGGTGGCGAAATGGGTGGAGGAATTAAATTTATCGGATTCGGCAGAGCATGACTCTCTGTTTTCTTTCAACAGGATCCTCTGTCTATTCCATTCCCTTAGCAAACTGAATGAACCCCTCCCTTTACTGATATTGATAGCACTGAAGTGTTTTCATAGGGCACTTCGCCTTACCAGATGAGTCACACTGTACACACCTGGCATGCCCAAATTAGGTATGCCGACTGCGTGGGGACGAGTTTGGAGTACGGACCTCACCCCTTGGGTGGAAGCTGTGAAACCACCCTAGCAGACTTATATGGAGAAGGAATGCTGCGGCCGTTTCTTGATATCTCGAACGAAGATGGTGTGTCCCCGGGCCAATTTCTGACCCATGCCTCCTGGACGGCTGCAATGAGACTTTGGTGGGGAGATATAATGCAGGAACCTCAGACGCATCTTCTAGTGCAATACGTGCACATTATGGGCACAGACCGCCACTTGGTGAAATGGTTCACGGAATCGATCAGGGAACATACCCTAGCAGATTTAACGCCATTGCGTGGTAAGTGGGAGGCAGATCAATGGGGAGGCCCTACTCAGAGAAAGAATGGTCTATGGTCCTAGAAAGTCCCAAGCAATTTCCCAGAAATGCCCTTTTTAGAATCATTCAATTTTATATTGTTCATAGGGCTTATCTCTCCCCAGATAAAATCAATTGCTACTTTCACAGGCAGGATGAATGTTGCCCGTGATGTAGGATTTTGAATGCAGATATCTTACAAATGCTCTGGTTCTGTCCCGCACTGTAGGCTTACTGGGAGGGGAAGCTGGAGGCGTTAGACACCTGCACAGGTAGGGAAGTGCAGAGGACATGGGAGATGTGTATCATTGGTGTGTACTCTAGGGGAAAAAAACACACAAAGCATCCACCAGGTTTCTTGATTTGGGTTTTATTGTGGGCATGAGATTGAGCACCTGCAGGTGGAAGTCGGAGGATTCCTCTCTGATAAAAACTTGGTACCTCTCCATGCTGAACTGGGTCTCCCTGTTAAGGAAGGATGTGCTGGCTTTGCGTAAATTCCCCATCTGCACTAAATGGAACACTATGCTGTGTGCGCTACATGGGTTGTTGGTGTCGGATAATCCACTAGATGTTCCCCTTCCTGATGACTAGTGGGGCTGACCTGAGCAGACCCATGTCCTGAATTGTGCATGGATAGGTGGACTGGGACCTGTGTCCCCTTCACTGGATGATCACTTCTCCCTGCGGTTGATTCAGCACTCAGAGGGGAATTGATAGGACTTTGTTTTCTGACGCTGGGTACTTTGGTTTCCCTCCCTCCCTTGCTGAGGCTCTTGCTTCCTTTCCCATTCCCATCCCCAATAGATTTTCCCCATGTGTTGTGTTTTTATAAAAAATGTCTGACTCTACACTCAGATACATGTGCTATGGTGGAGTGAAGGCATACGAAATGTGATTATGTAATTTCCTGCATGTTGCACAGTTGCAAATATGATGCACCATAACGTGATCATACAGTTTTCTAACGGAGGCAGGAGATACTTTGGATTTCAGGATATGCTAAAAGTTATTATCATTGATGTAATTATGCCGCTATGGTATTGATTTCTTGTCTGGACTTTATGACTACCTACTGGCTCTGTATGGTGCTATCACTGATGTTATATTACTCCGTATTCATGTATATAAAATGTAAAATGTTCAATAAACAGATAAAAAAACAAAAAAACAGAGAGTGTAGGACGACTTTTCCACGAGAGAGTAGGGCTTGCAGGGGTTATTGGGCATTAGTTATATCAATTGGGGATATTTACTACTTGAGTCGAGGAATCCCCAGAAATAATTAGGGGTGGGTGGAATATTCTGTTCCACCCATGGAATTGGCAACATTTTGGCAACTTCACATTACTCTTGTAATGTGGAGTTCTTGCCAAATTCTGGTAATTGCTGTGTGGGGAAATCTTTTCTTGCATATGGCTACAGAATAGTAAGTTGGCAAGCACAAGCAAAATTTAGCATCCTCTATCGCAATTTTCAGTCACTAGAAGGTGTCACGGTTAGTTTAGTTTAGTTTAAAGGAGTTTGTAGAGCGCTTGGTAACGCCTCCCGGCGTGTCCCCGCGCTATGGAGAGAGAATGCAGCAGCAGAGGAAAAAAGAAGAACCAGTTCACACAGCAAAGAGGCAAGTTTTTAGCTTCTTCCTGAATACGATTTCATTACTCTCCAACCTGATATCGCCGTATTAGCGCCGGAGTTACGCCAGAGTTCAGCCCGTCTGCGCCCGTCCGCGCTGAGGACGGGCTGCAGGACGGTCTGCACTCTGGGCTCCCGGACCCCCCCCTCTAAGCTATCATACTCCTACACTGCTGAGGAAATGCTAGAGTGGAAACCAGTGATCTCCCCGTGCCATCACAGATATACCCCGGAGGATCTGATACTTATGGCCCCACTTAATTCAGGTAAGGGGAGCCCTGACTCCCCCCCCCTGTCTAATTACCCATCCCAAGAAAACTATTCCTCGGATAAAAGTACTTACTCTGAGAAAGGATATCTCATTAATGCTCGATCTATAATTAAAAATAACATAGCTTTTCATGATTTTGTGTCGGCTAGAAAGCCTACTTGGGTTTTTGTTACCGAAACCTGGGCCTCAAAGTCTTCAGGCCACGACCTCTTAATGGCAATCCCAGAGGGCTATGCTCTGCAGAGATTCGACAGAGCTAAGCGTAGAGGTGGAGGATTAGCAATTATTTATCAGTCGCATCTGACCTGCCGTATTAATGCCCTGACGTTACCATCTGAGCCTCTCCAGGTCCTGCATTTTGTTATTTCCTCATCTCCTTCAACATCCTTTGTGGGCCTTCTTGTTTACAGGCCCCCAGGACCTAGATCCAATTTTTGCAGCGACCTGTTTAAAATTCTAGAGCCATATGTTGGCAAGCCCCATTTTACTATCCTAGGAGACTTAAATTTTCATTTAGATGATCACATCTCTAAAGACACTCATTCCTTGGTTGATCCCCTTAAGGAGTGTGGCTTCCTCCAACTGGTTAATGGACCAACACATCGAGCAGGACACACTCTGGATGGAGTTTTCTCCAATGATCCTAGAGTCAGTACTGGGACCCCAGAACCTCTGGTCTGGACAGACCATTTGGCAGTACCGTTAGTCCTGACTCTCCCCCACTCAGCCCCCCCTAGCAAAGAACCTATTCAGGGAAAGGGAAAAAGGAATTATAAAAACATCACAAATGATTCACTGGCCCCCATCATTGGCTCTGTCTATTTGCCACCAGACCCTGAGAAGGCAGCACAAAATCTCGCCAATTCCATCTCTGTGGCAGTAGAATCACTAGCCCCTGTCATTCGACGCTACTCAGCGAGATGTAGGCCTTCGGCTCCCTGGTTCACTGAACCTCTCAGGATATTGAGACAAGGCTGCAGGAGACAGGAGAGAAAATGGAGGAAATCATGGGACTCCACTGATAGAGAGGCCCATAAGCAATTGCTGGGTGAATATAAAGCTGCAGTCATTAAAACCAAGCAAGAATATTTCTCTAAACTCACTACCTCTCTTTCCTCACCGAAGGAGTTGTTCAAGATAGTGGACTCCCTTTGTACACTACAAGTTCCAGACCCTGTAAAGGGATCCCAGGAGCTTTGTGATAAGATCTCATCTTTTTTCTACAACAAAATCGATGAGATAGCTATTAACTTAGAAGCGCAGAAAAAGTCCCTTGAGACCAATGCTATCCAGGCATTACCAATTCTAGAGGCCTGGAATAGAGACCCCTCCAAGACCCTCTCCAATTTCCCACCACTCACACTCGATAATCTCAACTTATTGCTGAATAGGACTAAATCCTGCTCTCCTTTGGATCCATGTCCTCTTAATGTGCTGAAGGAATGTAGGAACACACTTCTTCCCCCACTGCTGGAAGTAATGAATAGGGCCCTGTTACATGGGATATTCCCGTCAGTCTGGAAGAAAGCCATTGTTAGGCCATTACTCAAAAAACCTTCACTTGACCCCACAATCCTGAAAAACTTCAGGCCCATATCCTTACTTCCTGCCCCCGCTAAAATGCTTGAGTCTCATCTGAATATGCATCTGTCTGCGTTCCTGGACTCCTCTGGATTTTTAGATCATACCCAGCATGGGTTCAGGAAACTCCATAGTACAGAATCTGCTCTCACTATGGTTACTGATAACATCAGAATGAAGGTAGATCAGGGTCAGACAACACTGCTGGTCTTACTCGACCTGACCGCAGCATTTGACACCCTATCTCCCTCAATTTTAACATCTCGTCTGAGGGAGATGGGAGTGGAGGGGTCAGCCCTGGACCTTCTGTCCTCTTTTTTAGACCTTAGAGAACAGAGGATTAAACTAGGAGAATACCTTTCCCCTGCTACATCTCTGCAATGTGGGGTACCACAAGGGTCGGCTTTAAGCCCGACCCTATTTAACATTTATGTGGCCCCCCTTGCGAGATTGGTAAAAGCTCAGGGAATGGAAGTAACGTCATACGCAGATGACACTCAGATTATGGTGTCACTAGCCCAACCGGTCAGTACCTCCGCCTCCAGCTTCAGGAGTTGCATGCAAACAGTCTCTGACTGGATGATAGTCAACTCCCTGAAGCTGAACGGCGATAAAACTGAGGTTCTGATCTTCGGAAAGGACCAGGATGTATGGTCAAGTGAGTGGTGGCCGCAATCCTTGGGAACCTGCCCGGTCCCCTCTCATTCAGCTAGGAACCTTGGGGTTATGTTCGACACCTCGTTGGCAATGACCCTTCAGGTTAATAGAACAGTGGCTACTTGCTGGGGAATTCTTAAAATTCTCCGTCGAATAGTACATTATCTCTCCCCGCAAGCCAGGAAACAGACAGTGGTTGCACTTGTTGGTTCAAGATTGGACTACTGCAACTCACTGTATGCAGGGATTAACAAAGGACTAATACAACAACTGCAAACTGTTCAAAATGCGGCTGCAAGATTCGTCCTGGACACTCCCCGATCCTCCTCGGCAATACTAGCCAGAAAGAATCTACACTGGCTTCCTATAGAGCATCGTATTTCTTTCAAAATCATTTGTCTGGTACACAGCGCTCTTAAAACTGAAACATCAGTTGGGCTGGGTGCACTTCTATCCAGCTATGTCCCCAGCAGATGTCTGCGCTCACGGCAACAAAATCTTCTGGCTATCCCTAGGACCAAGAAGACCAGATGGGGAGGTAGAGCTTTTTCTACAGTCGCCCCCCGTCTCTGGAATGCACTCCCTCTGGAACTTAAGTCTCTATCTTCACTTTCCCTCTTCAAAAAGGCCCTGAAAACATGGTATTTTAAGAAAGCCTACCAGTAATCAGCTCCTGGGACAGATAATCTATCAATATTGAGCTAGGCGCCTTGATGCCCTTTGGGGCTTAGTCTGCGCGATATAAATTTCCCTTCATTTCATTTCATCTAGAGGCAGGAGGTTCCATTGCTTGGCAGCTAAGGTGCGAAATGATCTGCCACCCATTTTAGCTTTTTTGGGGCAGGTAGTTTTGAGTAGACCCATTCCTTTGGATCTAAGAGATCTGTTAGGTTCATACACAGACACCAAATCAGACATATATGCCGGAGCTCTGTGATGCATTATTTTATGGCACCAGAGCATAGCTTTAGTAGTGGACAAGAAACCCAAGTAAGAAAACCCAAGCCACTAACCTGAGGTATCTAGCCAGCGGGGACCACAGCGTGACGATAGTCTTCCCTATACCCAATAGCACTGACCCTCCCTGTGTGGACTCACACACCAGGGACAGGTAGTCCTCCGGGAAGGGGGAAGCACAGTTGGACGGGGAGGTTATTGTGAAGACACCCCTCAAGGTCTGGTCTAGGAATTCGGATGTCTTCAATGGCACAACGATTCTAGAAACACAAGAACACTTGTTTAGCATAAAGATTAATAGGACGCTCTTGATGTCTGGTATCTATGCATAGAGAATACACTTACAGAAAACCCCGGCTCTGACAGCCTGATATCTGTGGAAGGTTCTTGCGCGGGTTTAAGAGGTTCAAGGGCTGTTACATCACAGCTCAATCGAACAGGCCTACAGGATACAGTATCTAGCTCCAAGGTAGAGTCACTACCGGCTGCCAAGTTTGAAGCGTTTCCGGGCAACAGAATTTAGATTGTTCTGAGTTCCACCCGGTTCGAAGGATAGTAAGGATAATGAAAGATTAAACACAATGTTAGCACGGCCGTGCTAAAAGACAGAGGTCCTACCTCTAACTCACGGGAAAAAGAATAATGTCCGAGACGTCCTCCAGCGGGAAGGAAAGCGTCCGCTCTCACCAGCATTCGGCGTCCTCCAGCGGGAAGGAAAGCGTCCGCCCACACCTACTCTCGGCGTCCTCCAGCGGGAAGGAAAGCGTCCGCCCACACCTACTCTCGGCGTCCTCCAGCGGGAAGGAAAGCGTCCGCTCACAGCCACAAAGTACACAAGGAAAGCTTTGCTCCAACACGATCAAGCTACCGGAAGGATTGACAAGCACCCGGCAGTAGTAGGGGAGTGTTCTTATGGATGCCCAGAAGGCGAGTTCCGGTTCGCCATGACCCAGGGCTTTCTGGGAGTTGTAGTGCCGCCGCGATGTTGCCCTATTCTCCCTCTGTATCTCTGGGTGATCGCTACAGAACCCCCTCTCAAGGATCGCCGACCCGGCGGTCGTCCAGGCTTCCCTGGATGTAATAGATGGAACTGCGCTACTAAGTCAGGGCAATGGAGATTCTGTACTGTTTCCCAAGTTCGCTCCTCAACCCCGAAACCTTTCCAACTGACCAGGTACTGGACCCTACCCCCGTAGATCCTAGAGTCCAACAGCTCCTCAACCTCATATTCCTCCAACCCCTCCACCAACATCGGGGGAGGATGAACGGGCAATCTAGTGTCTACTGGACAGGGCAGGAGTAGGGAGACATGAAAAACAGGGTGGATCTGCCAGTTACGGGGGATAGCCAATTTCAGCGCCACAGGGTTGATGACCTCCTCCACACTATAGGGACCGATGTATTTGGGCTTTAACTTGTTAATACCCCGGAGATTAATGTTTTTTGTGGAGAGCCATACTTTGTCCCCCACCTGGTAGACCGGTTCAGGACTACGTTTCTTGTCGGCGTTGCGTTTCTGCGAGGCTTGAGCGTCTGACAGATGACGCATCGCATCAATCCGGACAGCCTGGAGATGCGCATGATGTTCCTGGATGCTGGGCAGATTGGAAGACACCGGCCAGTCGAAGGGGAGGATATTCGGGTGATACCCAAGCAGGCAGAAGAAAGGGGAGCAACCCAACGTGGAATGGTTGGAGTTGTTATATGTGAATTCCGCTAACCACAGGAGGGTGACCCAGTCCGTCGAGTTTTGTAAAGTAAAACAATGCAGGTATTGTTCTATGGTCTGGTTGAGCCTTTCTGTTTTGCCATCCGTCTGCGGATGGTAACTTGTTGAAAGCCTGGCATCAATGGCAAAGGATTTGCAAAGAGCCTTCCAAAACCGGGACGTGAATTGTGATCCTCTGTCCGTAATGAAGACCCTTGGAATGCCATGTGCTCTGATGAGATGCTGAAGTATTACCATGGCCAATTCAGCGGACGATGGTAGTCCTACCAACGGCACGAAATGGCCCATTTTGGTCAAGTGATCAATAAGTACCAGGATTGTTGTTTTTCCTTGACATGCTGGCATTTCCACTATGAAATCCATAGAGACCGTGTGCCATGGTTTAGGAGGTACAGGAATAGGACAGAGGAGACCCGCAGGTCTGGTATGTTTTGCTTTACTCTGGGCGCACACCGAACAATTCCTGACGTATTTCTTGACGTCATTTAGTAAGGTAGACCACCAGAACGATCGCTCGATGGTGGCTATTGTTTTATACACACCTCAATGACCCCCTAACACAGAATCATGTGCCCAGTTAAGTACCTGCATTTGCAAACCAGGGTCAGGCACGTATAAAGCATGGCGATAGTACAAGAGTTCATCGATTTGCGACCGCCATTTGGGCTCATCCTGGAGCCAGGTCTGGGCATCAACCTCCGTAAATGCCACCTTGACGTCCTCGATGAAATCCGTAGATGTTAGTAAGGCAATGGTGTTTTCTGGGAATGACTCTTCAGGCAGAATAGATGGTGGTTCCTCGGGGAGGACTGACTGGGTGTCTTGATTCCGGGAGAGGGCATCGGCCTTTCCATTTTGGGGGCCGGGACGGTATTTAATAACAAATTCATAATCCGAGAAAAAAAGAGTCCATCTGAGTTGTCGGGGTGTGAGGGCCTTTGCTGTTTTCAGGAACAACAAGTTCCTGTGGTCTGTGAAGATTTCGATGGTATGCCGGGCTCCCAACAGGTAGTGTCGCCATTCCTCACATCCCCTTTTTATGGCAAGCAGCTCCTTGTCGGTGATGGAATAATTGACCTCGCTCGGATTGAGTTTCTTGGAGTAGAAGGCCACCGGGTGGATCTGCCCCATTGTAGGGTGGCGTTGCGATAGCACCCCTCCCAATGCAAACTGTGATGCATCGGTTTCTAATATGAATTTAAGATGGGTGCTTGAGTGAACCTTTCCTTGAGGATCCGAAAAGACTATTCAGCTTCCTCACCCACACAAAAGGAACGTTTTTCTTTAACAGACTGGATATGGGGTGGATAATCTTGGAAAAGTCTTTAATGAAGCGTCTATAATAGTTCGCAAAACCTAGAAAGCTCTGCACCGATTTAACGTTTTGCGGGGTTTTCCAATTCGTGATGGTCTTGACTTTTCCCTTCTCCATCTGAAAGCCGTTGGCGTTTATCACGTACCCCAGAAAGGAAACTTCAGTTGCATGGAAAAGGCACTTTTCTAGTTTGGCGTACAGATCGTGATGTTGTAAACGACTTAACACTTCCGTTACATGCTGCTCATGTTCTTGGAGAGTACGGGAATAGACGAGGATATCGTCAATATACACCATGCAAACGGTATCCAGTAGGCCCCTGAGCACTTCGTCCATAAAATATTGGAATGCCGCAGGAGGGTTGCATAGTCCAAAGGGCATGACGTTATACTCGAATAAGCCGAACTTAGTTCGGAATGCCGTCTTCCACTGATCGCCCTTCTTGACCCGGACCAAATGATAGGCCCCTCGAAGATCCAACTTAGTGAAGTAACGAGCTCCCTTTATCTGGTCCATTAATACCAAGATCAATGGAAGGGGGTATCTGTTCTTGACCGTGATGTTATTCAAGGCCCTGTAGTCGATACACGTTCTCAGCTCGGCGCAGTCTTTTTTAGGTATGAAAAACAGGGGCGAAGAAGCAGGCGAAGTGGAATGGCTTATGAACCCTGAAGCCAGATTCTCCTCGATGTAATTCTTTAAATAAGAGTTTTCGTGTTCGGTAAGGGCATAAACACGACTACATGGAATAGCCGCCCCTGGGAGTAGGTCAATGCAGCAATCGTAATCCCTATGCGGGGGTAACATGGTGGCCGTCTGTTTGTCAAAAAAGGAACAAAACCCCTTGTAGACCTCAGGCAGACTGGTATCACTGCATATGTGTTTCTCAGTACACGCCATAGCCAGGTGGCGAACACCTGGACACATCTCACCTTCAGTTGCTAATGAAGAATGGCTGTGACAATGTTCCTTACAGTAGGAGGAAGTTAATGACACTGTGCGTGCGGACCAGCTCACAACAGGGTCATGTAGCGTTAGCCATGCCATGCCAAGTATAAGGCGAAACTGAGGCGCCGCAATCAAGTCGAACTGAATATATTCCGAGTGTTCTTTGTGCTGCATGCGCAGATGGATCGTTTGCTTTATGACTGGTCCAGAAGACAAGGTGGAACCATCCACAGCCTTCACATGTTCAGGTTCGTCCTTCTGCTCCCATTCTATTCCTAGGGAGGTTGCATAGTCTATGTCCATATAATTACCCGTTGCTCCAGAGTCCAATAGAGCATCCATCTGAGTGACCTTGTCCTCCTTTGTCCACAAGGACACTGGCATGTTGATATGAGCCACAGCGGGCATCATAGTGTTTGCCAAAGCGAGGAGATCGTAGTCTGTAGTACATCCACCCCAGTGATCTCCACCTGGTTCGGGCGTTCTAGTTTTCCGACGTCTCTCTCGTTCCCATAACGGCAGCTTTTCGAGGCGCTGGACTTCTTTCTGATTGTTGGGCCCTCGCCCGTCAGTCCCTGATGAAGTGCCCTCCTTTGCCACAGTACAAACACAGTTTCATTTTACGACTTCGCTCTCGTTCCTCAGATGACAGAGGACCTCGAATTCCCCCTATCTGCATGGGTTCGATCCCGTCTGTAGTTTTGGCACTGTCTTCCTGCGGGAGTTTAGGTTTGGGATACCATCCTCTTCCGTCACCCCTACTCCTGTCTCCTCTTCTCTCCAACAGGCGATGGTCTAATTGCACCGTTAGATCAATGAGTTCCTCACAAGTCGCTGGCAGTTGGACTACCTGTGATAAAACGTCCTTCAACTCGCTTCTTAGGCCTTGATAGAACAGGGAGGTCCGTTTCTCTTGTGGCCAATCGGTTTCTGCTAGGAGCCTGTTAAAGGACGTGATATAAGACAACAGCTCTTGTGACCCCTGGCACAGCGTAAGGAGTTCTTTGTCCAATGGCAACATATGTGTCTTTCTGTCAAACTGTTTTCTTAAGGCAGAACAGAAATCAGGGAACTGATGCAGAACTGGATAATTCTTTTCCATTAAGGATATAGTCCAGCTTGCAGCGTTTCCACCCATGTAAGACATCATGAACGCTGTCTTAGCCGCGTTGTCTTGGAACACAGTCGGTTTGCACAGAAAGTGGAGGCGGCACTGGTTCAAGAAAGTCTCGAATTTTTTGGGATCCCCATAGAAACGTTCAGGGGGAGCTAAAGGTATTCAAGTATTCTGGATTACATGCACTGTTGGGGAGTGGTCAGTGGAGGACGAAGGTATGGCAGTAGGAGAAAAGAACCCACCCCCGGCTGCCATAGGGGTGGTAGGTTGTGATACAGTCTGTCCGGGAGGGGGGAGTGCGGCTTCTCTAATATAAGACCCTGCTCCTGGATTTCTACGTGACATGCCAGCGACTTCTCTGCGCATGGTGTTCATGTCCTTTCTAAGTTCTTGGTTCTCCACTCGGGACGCATGCACTTCCTGCTGCAGTACGCTAAAACCCTCAAGCAATGAGGCCAAAGCCGCGCTCGTGTCCATGGTCCAGGCTAGGCTTCGTTCCTTGGGCTTGTCAATCTGTCACGGTTAGTAGCGGACAAGAAACCCAAGTAAGAAAACCCAAGCCACTAACCTGAGGTATCTAGCCAGCGGGGACCACAGCGTGACGATAGTCTTCCCTATACCCAATAGCACTGACCCTCCCTGTGTGGACTCACACACCAGGGACAGGTAGTCCTCCGGGAAGGGGGAAGGATAGTTGGACGGGGAGGTTGTTGTGAAGACACCCCTCAAGGTCTGGTCTAGGAATTCGGATGTCTTCAATGGCACAACGATTCTAGAAACACAAGAACACTTGTTTAGCATAAAGATTAATGGGACGCTCTTGATGTCTGGTATCTATGGATAGAGAATACACTTACAGAAAACCCCCGCTCTGACAGCCTGATATCTGTGGAAGGTTCTTGCGCGGGTTTAAGCGGTTCAAGGGCTGTTACATCACAGCTCAATCCAACAGGCCTACAGGATACAGTATCAAGCTCCAAGGTAGTTAGAGTCACTACTGCCAAGTTCGAAGCGTTTCCGGGCAACAGAATTTAGATTATTCTGAGTTCCACCCGGTTCGAAGGATATTAAGGATAATGAAAGATTAAACACAATGTTAGCACGGCCGTGCTAAAAGACAGAGGTCCTACCTCTAACTCACGGGAAAAAGAATAATGCCCGAGACGTCCTCCAGCGGGAAGGAAAGCGTCCGCTCTCACCAGCATTCGGCATCCTCCAGCGGGAAGGAAAGCGTCCGCCCACACCTACTCTCGGCGACCTCCAGTGGTAAAGAAAGCGTCCGCCCACACCTACTCTAGGCGTCCTCCAGCGGGAAGGAAAGCGTCCGCTCACAGCCACAAAGTACACAAGGAAAGGTTTGCTCCAACACGATCAAGCTACCGGAAGGATTGACAAGCACCCGGCAGTAGTAGGGGAGTGTTCTTATGGATGCCCGGAAGGCGAGTTCCGGTTCGCCATGACCCAGGGCTTTCTGGGAGTTGTAGTGCCGCCGCGATGTTGCCCTATTTTCCCTCTGTATCTCTGGGTGATCGCTACAGAAGGACACCCAGCAACATTTTTCTAACTTGGATTGTAGGTATATCACAGTGCAAGCAGCGCAATTTGACTATTTCTGCTCATTGGCGGAACTCCACGAAATCACACAGAGATTTTATGCAACTATGCTGAATTTTACAGAGTCGAATTCCGCAAGTCCGCCCACTCCTAGAAATAATGGCACTCAATAATTCATTGTACAGTCAGTGTTTTCACTTCAACAAAGGAAAAGTACTTTAATGTATACAAAACCACATACTATGCATATAATTACAAACATACACTCAATATTCAGTGGGCAAAACAATATACCAATGAGTGGACAAGTTCTTGGTTGGAATGGTAATTAAAAAACTTCCTAAATGTGGCCTTGCAGATCCCCGGAGTACAAGTTCCTACCCTAAAAATTTATCACAGAGAGGAACTAACCCCGTAAATCAAATTATTGGCAGTATGAGCAAGGTACCTAGTGACAAACTGCAAGCTTTCAGGCACTAATCTGAAAAAAAACAATATCCTTAACTAGTTCTAGTCCAATAACATGACATCTTCACAATCATCCAGATCTACAGACTTTGCCAACGTAATAAAAGTCAATAAGAAAGACCTGCTATCTTGTACAATGCATTCATATTAGTTAAACAAGATCTACAGGTGTCAGCACCATTAAAACATTACTCTGAGGCATTTGTCTACAGAAACTTAAGATAATCTTCAACCATACTTAATGCTTTAAAATTTGAACAACAATTCCCTCACCTAAGAGAAAAACAAAAATTTGGCCTGCCCAGAGGATCTGCATATTACCATTAACTCCATGGCTGCTAAGGCAATTCCCCTCCTGTGCTGGGAATTGCTATTTTTCATTGTTTTATGACGAGCTGGGCTCGTCATCAGTGTACGAGGAGGCTACACCATGACGAGCCCAGCTCGTCATGAGTGTGGAAGGGGTTAATAAAGAACTCTCACCTGAAAATGAAGTAACTCTCCAGACAGACTCAATCTTTGACTATTGGAGAGATGGGTACTCCTACCTTGTGGACATTGGTCAATTGGCAACCATTAGGAACCTGTATTTTCTGTTAGGCTCACCACTACAGGGCCTTACTAAAGGCAAATCCAAGAAGTTAGATCTGTATGGGTGCGTTCCTGATCATGCACAACTGTTCCCTCTTCCTGGGGCAGGGCTCCAGCCATCAACACCACCTTCCAGGGGCCTCTTGACACCCAGACTTGACTGAACTGACATTTTTTTCCTTTGTGCACAGCTGTGGTCTCCTTTTCTAGACCATGTTTTTCTCAAATTCACAACTACAAAGAATTGTTTCATAATAAGATTAGTCTCTTTCCTCAGGACAGAGGCAGCTTCTCCATCAGGGCTAGGATCCAAGTCTGAGCAGCTCCTCAGTCACCAAGGGCTGACGACTCTACATGTCTAGGCTTCTACTCTTGGGTGATGCCGTCTAGCAGTCCTCTTTCTCTACCAGGCAATTTCTCCTTTCTCCAGATACTCTACAATTCTCCTTGAATGGCCTTTCCCCTGTTGCCCTCAATGTCAAGGAAGCTTGCAATTGGAGATCCTTGCACTGATGCTCGTATCATTCTCGACTACTCAGCAGAGTAGATCCTGTCACAGTTTCAGGATAATATTGGAACCTTGCCTGAGTTTCTAGCTATTCAGCATTCACCCTAATCTTGCAGATCAGTAATGTGGATTCCATAGATCCTCTTCTGGAGGTTGTATAGGCAGTACCTGGCATATGACATATTAGCCCCATACTGGTCAGGCTCAAGCCTTAGTCATTCAAAGTCAGTACAGTGTAATTAGGCAGTACCTGATTGGCTGTATTGAAAGGTCAATGTGTAGGTCGTTTTGTAGGCCATTCATGGCCCTATTTTATGGTCTGCTGGGCAGGTTTTTACACTTAATTTCCCTGATATATAAACCAAACATTGCTTGCAGCAAGCTCCAATCCATGCAGTCTTCCATACCGTGCAACCCTCTTATACCGTGTGTCTTCACAAGTTCAAAAGTGCCCCTATTTGCAAACATGAAAATAAGCAACAATATCTCAACTTGTGTTATTTATAAGTCAATTTGAATTAGTATACTGAAAGTATTACGCGCACAGAGACAAGGAGACTCAATTGTTTTTGAAACGTGCTCATGGCATCGTATAATTAAGGGGAAAAGAAAACATGGGATATACATTTGTAACAGCACTGTACGTTAATAAATACAAAACAATCCGAATTGGACTTGGTGCTAAACATGTGAAGGTGACACAGGAAGTGGCGACGCAAGTGACAATTGTGATCAGCAGGAACGGCGCATGGTGTCAAGGTGCTTGGATATATACAGTGAAACCAAATGATAATTGTGGCTTGAAAATAAATTGCAAGCGAAAATCTTGGTAAAATTGAAGAGTTATTTGAATCTAGCCACATTGGGGGCTGCGCCATTTATTGCGCTGAACGGTTGACGGCGTTTCGATCCTCTTTCGTCAGGATCATCTTCAGGACCGGGTTGTAATTTGAATTGGTGCTGTACAAGGAGGAAAGGAAGAGGGTAAGGGTAGGGGATGGGAGGGTGGAAGGCAGGCGCAGGCGCGTGCGCGGGCGACCGGCGCTGAAGTGGGCTGTAAGGGGAGTAGTAGGCCAGAGGATGAAAGTGAGAGGCTGTGTGACTGGGGTAGATCAGGTGGAGTGGAGTAGGTGAGTGAGAAGTACAATGGTACACGGGGCTAAGTTATTCTGTGACTCAGGAGGAGTAGGTCAAGGAGAGGGAGTAGGGTGGGCCGTGGAAAGGGAGATGCGCGGCAACCGCCACTGGTCGTTGGCAAATTCAGTGTGGGCCGAAGGCGGTCGAAAAGCATGTGGCGCCTTGACTGGCACGGCGGGCCCAGTGAAATATAGGGTGGCAAAAGGAAGAGAGGTGCTCGACTAGTCTAGGGAGCACCTATGGGTTGGGGGCCAACAGGCAGAGTCGGGCTGAGGGAAGGTAGAGAATGGTGAGATTAAGAAGCATAGCCAGATGATGGGGTGAGGAGAATTGGATTACCTGAGAAGAGCTGTGGGGGTCAGAACAGCTCAACAGGAGTATGGTGACTCATGTCTGGTGCCAATCTGTGTGAGAATTGGAACAACCATGAGTGGAAAGTCTAAGTAGGGGGGCAATCGGTAATGCAGAGTAGCGCCAATGCGGTTACCTGGCTGTGGGGTGGTATGTTGAGGTGGGTCTCCGAATTCCGTGTGGGGCGAAATTAACCAGTGCAGGAGATCTGTGAAAGTTCTGCCGGATGCTCCCGGAATAAAGGAACCTGAAATACAGAAAACGTAGGCAGGGAGCTCAGAATGGGTTTCGCTGTGGGCAACAACATATGGCAGTGGTGTGGCCGGTGGGGCGGGCTTCCAATCGCTGAGTGGAGCAGCGGAAAGAGGAGATTAGTCCGATGTTGGAGGCCACAGGAGGAACGATGGACAGTGCCTACGTTAATGGAACCTGGAACAAAATAGTCAAAGAGCTAAGAAATTGCTCCGGTGTGGAGGGTAGGGAACTGGAAGTAGAATCATGGACGGTCGGCAGCAGCTTGGCTTTCCTCTTACTGAGTCAATCAGCGGGGAGTGGCATGGACTTGCCATGTCTGTGTGCAGAGTACCAGAAGGCGAGGAAGGGGGGCCTTGAAAAAGCTGCGGCTGTGTCCGGGAAGGGAACGTGACGTGATCACGTGGAGGGGGGCGTGAAGCGCATGGCCCGGTGACTCGTGGGGGTGGGGAGAGGGGAGGGGGGATCGGCCGGCGAGGGAGAGGAAAGAGACTTGGGGAACAATAAAGTTTGTCAATATCATGTAGTCAATGGTGAACATAAAATCGTTGTTTCACATATTCGAGCGGATTCGAAGTGGCATTGAACCTCACAGTTGGGATGGACATGTTGAATTAGAAGTACATATTAGACATGGAAAGACAGATTGTGTACATACGATCGTTATTTACATAATCAGCCGACTCGAAGTAGCAATAAATCTTACAGTTAGGATACAAAACCATAGGGGTGAACATGTTAAATTCAAAGGGCACATTAGTATGGCCAGACAGTTAGGCATGAAAAGACAGATAGTAGGTAAAGTTGGTCCTATTGAAACAGGAGTAGAGCGAGAATCAAGAGAGGGATAGACAAGCAATATGATATAATTGGAACAATAACAAACATTTCAATTGGAGGAACACTGGGTATTAATGATTATATATCTGTTACAGGGCAGAGAAGAGAATGATTCAGAGTGTGATTACATATCACAGTATGGAATAAATGACAAGTGACGTTCGTAAACCAGCAAAGGTTAGTGTGGTGGGAAGGGACCACACGAAGGGACAGATAATCATGATGTAGTAAGATGGCAAGAAGTGAATGCCTGAGAGGTGTAAAGGTGGATCAGTAGGGTAATCAATTGTCCGGGTCAAGAACACGGGCATAGTTAGATTGCAATGGTGCAGTTCCATTCGTCAATTGTATTAAGGCCATGGCCTACTGAGTTGCATAATGTCATCCATTTGCATTCGCACCTGTTTAGGAGAGTTTTCATGTTTCCACCCCTTATAGGTAACGTTGGCTTGTCGATCACCTGCCAGGTGATGTCAGTGTCTCGGTGATTCATCTCCAGATAGTGTGCGACCCAAGGAGCGGTGAGGACTTGGCAATTGATACGGCTTTTATGTTGAATGATTCTTTGCTTAACCATTTGTGTTGTCTGGCCTACATAGATCAAGTCGCATGGGCAGTGGATGGCGTATATCACGTTCTGTGATCTGCAGTTGGTGTGGTTTTTGAGTTTGTAAGTTTTGTCATTATGTGTGAAATCCTTGGTATTCAGGGTGAGGTCACAGACACTGCAATTCTGGCATTTGTAGTGTCCAATGATAGGTGCAAGTCCCCAAGAGGCAGTGATGGTATGCTTATCCGCTGGTTTATCGGGCCATGTGATCACATGTATGAGGTGTGAGGCTAGGTTTTCTCCACGTTGGTAGGAGAAGAGGGGTGGTTCTGTGAAGGGTTTGATTGGGCTTAACACTGTCCAGTTCTTTTTTTACAATTTTGGCAATTTGGTTGCTGCATGGGCTGAAGTTAGAGACACAGGGTATCTTGGGTTGCGGTGTCAGTAGGTGTACCCGATGGCAATACCAGGCCCTTTTGCATGCTCTGGTAATGATGAGGCATTTGGGGTATCCTTTGTTGGTGAGCTTGTTGATGAGGATATCAGACTCCAGAGAGTAGTCCTTACGCCATTTGCAGTTCCTTCTAATGCGTAAGAATTGGCCGTATGGGAGGCCATCACAAAGTCCTTGTGGGTGATAGCTGGTATATTGTAATAAGGTGTTTCTCTCTGTTGGTTTGCAATATAAGCATGTGCCCAATTTGTCATCTTCTGCATGTATCAGGACATCCAAGAAGGGTAAGTCGCTGTTTTTGCAGTCACTGGTGAATTTGACATGGTTTTGTGATTGATTGAGCCAATCAATGAAAGGGTTTAAGGTTTCTGTCGTGCCATTCCAGAGGAGCAGAATGTCATCAATATAGTGACGCCAGAGATTGATGTTGTTGAAGAAAGGATTGTGAGTAGTAAGGATAAGTGTCTTTTCAAGATTGTGGACAAGAAGAATTGCAAAGTTTGGGGCAAAGCAAGCGCCCATAGAGACCCCCTTGACTTGTAGGTAGAAGGTATCGCAGTAAAGAAGATAGTTGATTTTAAGGGGGATTCGAAGGAGGTCCTTAATGAATTCGGTGGGAATGAGAGTGGGACGTGGCCTGGTATCGAGGAGAGACTTTATGACTTCGAGGCCTTCCATGTGTGGGATGTTTGTATACAGGGATTCTATATCCAAACCGACCATCAGATCCGGCCTGGTAGTAAAAGGTCTGTCTTCGATGGTGTTGATGAGATCCATGGTATCCCGGATGAATGTGTCTGTGATGGGAACGAAATTTTTGATGATGGCATCGATATATTTACCTAGAGGTTCCAGAATGGACCCACATCCAGAAACAATGGGGCGACCTGGTGGATTGATGTTGTCTTTGTGAATCTTCGGGAGTATGCATAGTACAGGGGTCCGTGGGTGTATATTGTTAAGGAAAGTGTATTCTTTTTGGGATATGATATTCAAGGCTCAAGCCTGTCCGTCTTCGATGTGTGTGCGGACCCCTTTTTGTAAACCCGGTCAGGTTCCTGCAAGGCAGGCCAGCCGTCCGGTCCCGAGGTCAGCCACCCTTCAGTACAATCTTCTGCAGCAGTGGGTCATCGCTGCTCCCTCAGGCCACCAGCAGGATCATATTGTCACTGGCAAGGGTACACCAATCGTGTCCACTACGTCCTGCACTCAGGCAACCAATTCCAGCTTTGAACAAGAGGGCTGGACGTTAAGGGCCTCCTTAACCTAAGGAATCCTTCCTGTCAGGACGAACTCAGAGAGTGCAGCTGGGAGACCAGTTGTCTGGGATCAGTGATGTGACCTGGGGGGTGTCCCAGGGGTCGGCTTTGTCCCCCCTGCTTTTCAATATCTATCTACAACCGCTGGTGGAGGAGCTCATGCGTATGAACTGCGAAATCTTCAATTACGCAGATGACACCCAGCTATTGGTCCAGCTGGAAGACACTAAAGAGGCCCAGGAATCAGTGAGGAACCTGCTCAGTTTCATGGTCTACTGGATGACTAACAATCTGTTGAAAGTGAATACTGATAAAACGGAGGAGCTGGTGATCAGCAACCGAGAGAGTCCCTGGAGTGACCTGTATTGGCCCCCAGAGTTAGGAACCACCCCTTCCCCTGGGTCAGTGGTAAAAAGCCTGGGGCTGAGGATCGATGCGGACCTCTCGATTGCCCCTCAAGTTTCTGCTGTGGTTGGATCTTGCATAGGTGTGTTGAGGCAATTACGAAAGTTAGTCCCCATCTTATCTGCCTCCACTCTGCAATCGATCGTATCTGCCACAGTCATCTCGAGACTTGATTATGGCAATGCCTTATATCTCGGCCTGCCACAGAAGCTGCTGAGGAAGCTGCAGGTAGTACAGAACGACGCGGCAAGGCTGATCCACTCCTTGCCCAGAAACTCGCACGCAACTCCCCTGCTTCAGAAGTTGCACTGGCTTCCAGTGAAATATCGAGTCCAGTTTAAATGTCTCTGTGTGGCCCATAAGGCACTCTTTGGGAAATCCCCAGAGTACATTAAGCAACGTTTGAAGAGGTATGTTCCTGGGAGACCTCTGCGCTCAGGAAAAACCTCCAATCTGTTTCAACCCAGGTTCAAATTAAAAACCAGAGGAGGCAGGGCCTTGTCTGTGCTTCTCCCGCAACTGTGGAATGAGCTCCCGGCTATTCTGAAGGAAGAATCACACCTACTACCCTTCAGAAAAAAACTGAAAACCCATCTATTCAGAAAGGCATTGATGCCAGTTTAGGCGGTGGAACAGCTGAGGGCTTTTTTGGGTACCAGTGTGTTATGTTTTGCTGTTAAGCGCTTAGAGACCGGCGGTGATAGGCGCTATATAAATAATCAATAACATAACATAACATAACAAGGGCCAAGACACAGTAGATCTTCTGTTTAAGGACCACCACAGCCCGTGCAGGCTATTCGCCACATGCATGCGCCACGAGCCTCCAGGCCACCGACTACGTCCTATGGCTCCCCTCCCCACTGCCGGTGTCGGCCCGAGCCGGGGCCCCCAGGGCCTCTGCAGGCGGATATAGTGTCCTGGGGACCAGTCTCCTCGCAGGGCACGGCCCGCCTCAACGTCGTAAACTTGGGGTGCCAGACTCAGTCCCCGACCTTGTGCACCCCCTGACCACCGACCATCGCCGAGGGCCGATCTGCCCCCCGATCCCCTGCTGGTCCCTTTCACCTCAAGGGTGACCTCCTCCAGCGGCACCAAACGTTAGTCCCCGGCTCAATGGCCTACCTCTGGGCCTTCCGATGTCTGGGCCTCCGTGCCGCTGCTGGGGTAGAATCGGGCCCTCACTGCGGCCACCCACGACCCTCCAGAGCTTCCTGGGGGGCCTGGAACCTCCACCGGCCACGCTAGAGGAGTGCCGGCCCACCGGCTGTCCTTCACTCCCCGCGGCCGCCTCCCATGCGTCGGGCCTGGGGAGGCTGAAAATTGAGGCCCCGGCTTCTTCGCTTTGGGCCAGACCCCGATCTGCCGCGCTGCTCTGCTCACTCTCTGGGCGCCCCCACACCCTGCAAATTGCACCGGAACCTCGCCTCTCGGTCCGGAGCCAAGAGCTACCCTTTTGGATCTCTAAGCGGAGCGGGGGAACAGGATAAGACGACGGATGAGTGGCAGGCGGGACAGAGCTACACTAGGCTGTGTCCGCCATGCTGGCCCGCTTAGCCACGCCCCCAGTCCCTTTTTCTTGACTCGTATTTGTCCATTCCCATGACCACTATTCCGCCACCTTTGTCTGCAGGCGTTATTATAAGTTCAGGGTTCTTCTTCAATGTGAGTAAAGCTTGTTTCTGTACAAGGGGTAAGTTGTAGGGCACATATTCAAACTGGGATTTTAGGTCAGAGATATCTAGTATTACCAGACGTTCAAAAGTCAGTATTTCCGGTGGCGTAGTGGATGAAGGGGGATTGAAGGTAGAAGCTGGGTGAAATCTTGGTCCAGGTGGTTGGGTGGGCTCTGGTTTATCAGCAAAGAATTGTTTAAGTCATATCCGACGGAAGAACATCAGTAAACTAGATTGGAGTTCCAAAAAATTGGTGCATTCCGTCGGTACAAAACTTAACCCTCTTGAAAGGAGTTGGGTCTCATAATGGGTGAGAAGGTGGTTCGAGAAATGGAATATAGGGATAGGCTGAGTGTCCAGGGTAGGCTAAGTCTGAATGGTGGCGGGGAGAAGATAGTTCTCTTCGGAGGTTATTGTTGTGGGCCCCATTGATAAAATCTGTTGCGGGTTTGTCTTTCCCCTGCGAATTGAGGATGGTACCAGCGGTTTCTGTTTGGTCGTGGTTGTCCTTGGCCCCGTCCGCGGCCTCATCCTAAAAAACCTTGAGGTAGTAGTGGCTGTGGTCTGTTGGTGGCTAATGACGTACTGGACCCTTCGCCTGCGTCGGTGTCTTCAACTGAGGTGTTAGATGAATCGGAGGAAGTGATTTGTTGATTATTGTGATATCTCCCCCCCTTGGCGGATTGTAGGGGGTATTGTAAAACTCATCGCAGAGGTATGGGTAGGTTTGTTCTACTATGTAGTATTTGATGTCCTTCTGAATTTTGGTAATTTTCTTGTTTAATTCAAAAGTATTGAAGGTTGAAATGGTTGAGAGATTAAGGCATCTGTGATGGAAGAATCAGCCAGAATCAGTTTTTCTAGCTCAGCTATTTCCTCGAGTTCCTGTCGGCTGTGTTCAATTGCTGTATCAATGCCGAGCACCATCCAGTGGCGGGAACAAGTTGTAGTTAGATGACTGAAGCCGGTGCGGAATTTAGGGTCTTGCGTGAAAATGGCTGGAGTGTTTCGGATTTGGAGGCCCAAAGCGTTAACGCCTGATTTCAAATAGTAAGTAAGCATGCAGGCGTGGAGTTCGGTTCTGATATGTTTTTTCTTTAATTTCTCGAGTTTCTCTAATAATACATGGGAGGTATTGGGAGTGGGAGTGGGAGTGGGAGTGGAAGAGGTGGTGGAGATGGATGGCCCAGAGAGAAGAGAGGGGCACTCATAAGGCTTTGGATCTATTTTTCAGAATAAGACAGGGTCTCCTTAGACATCCTTGGTGTCTGTGGTGTGACACAAGGGGTATGGACCGAAAATAGGTCCGAAAGTAAGGGCCGAAGAGGCACCAACTCTTGCAGCTCGGCAGCTGCTCACAATATTGTACAAAACTACAGTAGTGTAACCCTTAAACCATGTTGAGATTAGGGTAGGTACATGAAAATAAGCAACAATATCTCAACTGGTGTTATTTAGATGGCAATTTGAATAGGTATACTGAAAGTATTACGCACACACACCTTTGCTGGTTCACAAACGTCACTTGTCTTTTATTCCATACTGTGATATGTAATCACACTCTGAATCATTCTCTTCTCTGCCCTGTAACAGATATATAATCATTAATAACCTGTGTTCTTTCAATTGAAATGTTCCTTTTTGTTCCAATTGTATTATATTGCTTATCTATCCCTCTCTTGATTCTCGCTCTCCTCCTGTTTCAATAGGACCAACTCTACCTACTATCTGCCATACTAATGTGCCCTTTAAATTTAACATGTTCACCCCTATGGTTTTGTATCCTAACTGTACGTTTTATTGCTACTTCGAGTCGGCTGATTATGTAAATAACGATTGTATGTACACAATCTGTCTTTCCATGCCTAATGTGTCCTTCTAATTCAACATGTCCATCCCTACTCTGAGGTTCAATGCCACTTCGAATCTGCTCGAACATGTGAAACAATGATTGTATGTACACCATTGACTACGTGATATTGACAAACTTTATTGTTCCCCAAGTATCTTTCCTCTCCCTCGCCGGCAGCTCGCCCCCTCCCCGCTCCCCGCCCCCACGCGTCACCCGGCCTTGCGCTTCACGCCCCCCCATGTGATCACATCACGTTCTCTTCCCGGACACAGCCGCAGTTTTTTCAAGACCGGTCGTCCTCGCCTTCTGGTACTCTGCACACAGACGTGGCGAGTCCATGCCGCTCCCCGCTGATTGACTCAGTAAGAGGTAAGCCAAGCTGCTGTCGACCAGCCACGATTCTACTTCCAGTTCCCTACTCACCACACCGAGCAATTTCTTAGCTCTTTGCCTATTTTGTTCCAGGTTCCATTAATGTAGGCACTGTCCATCGTTCCTCCCGTGGCCTCCAACATCGGACTAATCTCTGCTTTCCGCTGCTCCACTCAGCGATTGGTAAGCCCCCCACCGTCCACACCACCATTATATATTGTTGCCCGCAGCGGAGCCCATTCTGAGCTCTCTGTCTCCTTTTTCTGTGTTTCAGGTTACTTTAATCCAGGAGCCTCCGACAGAACTTTCACAGATCTCCTGCACAGGTTAATTTCGCCCCACACAGAATTCGGGCACCCACCTCGAGATACTACCCCACAGCCAGGTAACCGCATTGGAGCTCCTCTGTATTACTGATTGCCCCCCTACTTAGACTTTCCACTCATGGTTGTTCCCGCTCTCACACAGGTTTGCCCCAGACGTGAGTCACCATACTCCTGTTGAGCCATTCTGACCCCCACAGCTCTTCTCAGGTAATCCAATTCTCCTCACCCCATCATCTGGTTATGCTTCTTAATCTCACCCTTCTCTACCTTCCCTCAGCCCGACTCTGCCTGTTGACCCCCAACCCATAGCTGCTCCCTAGACAAGACAAGCACCTTTCTTCCTTTTGCCGCCCTATATCTCACTGGGCCCGCCGTGCCAGTCCAGGCGCCATTCGCTTTTCGACTGCCTTCGACCCACACTGAATTTGCCAACGACCAGTGGCGGTTGCCGCGCATCTCCCTTTCCATGGCCTACCCTACTCCCTCTCCTTGACCTACTCCTCCTGAGTCACAGAATCACTTAGCCCTGTGTACCATTGTACTTTTCACCCACCTACTCCACTCCACCTGATCTACCCCAGTCACACAGCCTCTCCCTTTTATCCTCTGGCCTACTACTCCCCTTACAGCCCACTTCAGCGCCGGTCACCCGCGCATGAGCCTGCCTTCCACCCTCCCATCTCCTACCCTTACCCTCTTCCTTTCCTCCTTGTACAGCACCAATTCAAATTACAACCCGGTCCTGAAGATGATCCTGACGAAAGAGGATCGAAACGCCGTTGACCGTTCAGCGCAATAAATGGCGCAGTCCCCAATGTGACTAGATCCAAATAACTCTTCAATTTTACCAAGATTTTCGCTTTGCAATTTATTTTCAAGCCACAATTATCATTTTGTTTTCACTGTATATATCCAAGCACCTTGACATCATGCGCAGTTCCTGCTGATCACAATTGTCACTTGCGTCGCAACTTCCTGTGCCACCTTCACATGTTTAGCACCAAGTCCAATTCGGGTTGTTTTGTATTGATTAACGTACAGTGCTGCCACAACTGTATATCCCATGTTTTCTTTTTCCCTTAATTATACAATGCCATGAGCACGTTTCAAAAACAATTGAGTCTCCTTGTCTCTGTGCGCTTAATACTTTCAGTATACCTATTCAAATTGCCTTCTAAATAACACCAGTTGAGATATTGTTGCTTATTTTCATGTACCTACCCTAATCCCAACGTGGTTTAAGGGTTACACTCCTGTAGTCTTGTATAAAACCTATTTGCAAACACAGCACACATTGTTAGCTATCTAATTCGCTTATGGGGGCCACTTTTATTTTGGTGCCCGGCCTATTTTTAATCCCAGTCCGACACTGTTCAAAATAAAGCAGGAGGAAGGGTTAGAGCTTGAAGATTGCGGTCAGAGAAAAACAACACAAAGGCACAAAGGAGAAGGAGGAAGAGGCCATAGCAACCAGCTGCTAAACAACACTGCCTGCAGAAATGCCCCAGGGGAAGAAAATAAGAGGAACGAGATAAGGACTGCCCCTATATTTCAAAGGGGCATCTGACTCCATCCTTCCTTGCAAAGGAGCCTGGTCCATTTCAGTGGACCACAGGAATGTTACCACAATCTATATCCCTGTCCGCCAGTCTCCCTTATCCTTCATCTTCTCACATACTGCAGATTCAAAAAGGAGTCATGTACCCCTATAGTCTAGCACAGTAATACTCAAGGTACGGCATGGGGGTCGCTTGCGGTCCTCCTGATGTTTATGTGCGGCCCTTGGTTAAACAGCAGCACTAGGCTTCTGTTTACTTTACAAAGCACTAATGCCCATGAAGATATTACGGAAATGGGAAGCATTTATTCACAGTCGAACTGAAGTAAACAAAAAAGCACAGCCGCTGTACTGCACCACTTAACTTTAACCGCATCAATGCTGATGACGGAACTGCTCCGTCATCAGCCGCGGTGGCGCTGTGCTGATTACGGAGCGGTTCCGTCATGGCCCGCCCGACGCGCCTGCGTTTTGCGGATTCCGCGCCTGCGCTGGGCGATCTATTGAGCCGGCCGGGCCATGACGGAACCGCTCTGTCATCAGCACAGCTCACCTGAGGCTGGTGACCAGCCGGTCACCAGCGTGTGAGCGCCGCGCGGCCCCCCCGCCCTCTTAGCGCTGCGGCGGAATAGCAGTTGCAGCGAAGGGGTTAAGAACACTTTGATTTTTAAATAAATTTGCAGCAAACGTGCTCAAATATGATAGTCCCTTCAAAATTCAAAAAAGTATATTTCATTAACCTGTAGAAGCATTTCACCTTAGTACATAAGATTTTTTTTTTAAGGGACAGTTTTCAAACATGAGTTTAGAAACATAAACAGTTTTCAAACATGAGTTTAGAAACATAAACATTTATGCCTCCACTCCTTGTACAATAAGCCCAATAAACAAAGTAAAATAAAACAATTGCCCAGGATCACACAGTTTGGTCAAGTGCAGAAGGTAGGAGTGCTTCCAGGTGCAATAAAACCACTAGATTTACATGTGTCAATTCCGCTACGCCCACCTTACACCTCCCACGCCCCGACGGCCACCGTGTTGGCATCAATGCGGCTCTCGGTCACACCACAGTCCAACACTTTGGCCCCTGAGAAAATGTTTGCGAGTACCCATGGTCTTACACAAAATTCACACTTCATGCTAATTCTAATCTAAACTTGTAACAAGCATCGTGAACTTGCACTCTCTACACTGCAACTTATACAGAATCCCTTCCCCTACCTGTCCACAGGCAGCAGGCCTTGCATTAGAAGGCAAGCTCTACAGGGCGTAGTTTACAATCCAATTTAAACAGATCTTACAGTGTCTGAGCATCTATTGGGGAGCACCACTACACAGCAGAGGCCCAAACACCAGAGGCCAGTAAGTGAAAAACTTGTGAATATTCACTATTTGGAACAGTTTTCCAACAGAGAGAAAAAAAGAAACAGGACATTAAACAAAGACGGGGGAGAATATTAAAGAGCGACAAAAAGTGAGGAGGAAGTTTGTTTTCACTTAGGTAAGGCAGCTTCAGCCTTTACAATATTCATGTGTTGGTCCCCTGTGAGCCTCCAGTGCATTCAGGCACCTGCACACTCCCTTACATCGCTTCTTAATTTAAAGCCAGTATCACATTAAGTGTAAACAATCACCTTACATACATTCGGAAGTCATTACCGTTCATTAGAGGAGCCCGGCATTTCAGCAGACTGCATATTTTAGAAAACCCTGGGTTTCTCTGGAGACCATCTCTGGTATACATGCAGTACTGAAACAGCCTCATCTCACAACATCCATGCCTTCTCATCACTATTGGGGCCCCATGATCTGCTGCAGACGAAATTCTAAATGAATAATTGATCTGTTTCAAGCATTTTCTCGGCAGAACAACCGCTGGAAAGCAAAGCTCTCATGTGGCAACATTGGGGATGGTTTTCAGAAAGCCCAGCTAGCAGCGTGGAAGTTGAGTAATTTCACACTTCACAAAGAAGTGCATAGTTCTCTGAGTTTGCAAACAAAACAGGTGATGGACCGAATGTGGATCAATGTCACACATTCACCCCAGTCTCTGAGTTTTACTGAGATAAATCTAGTTTTACTTCACTCATTGTCCATCTCTGAAACCGGATGTTTCACTCAACAAGGACAGACATTAGGCTGTAAGGATTTGTGTATCCACACTGTCACTTAGGGTGACCACTTCCTTCAGGTCTCTGAGGTTTCCAGTCCTGGCTGTATGTGTGATAAGCTTCAATTGTATGAGTTTTACTTCCATTGAACTAATTACTAAGCCTGGGTGGAGTTTGGGCAGCGGCTCTATGCGGAACTGAGCGAGGCGATTAAAAAACTCAGTTGCGCTACACAGAGTTCCGCAAGCAGGCGGAGTTGCTTGTCCCGCCTGTTTCCTGCCGTATGGTAATGCGGATTGCATATTCGGGGGGGGGGGGGATCCCGCAAACTGCACAACACAGTCACGCATTGAGGAAAAGCAGCCGCTTACTGTTGAATGCCCAGGCTGTTGGCGCAAGGACGCCTCTAATTTCCCATAGCAAATAGTTACCAAATAAAGAGACAGGCGCTGGAAGCTGAAACGCAAGAACAGGGTTTATTTCTCATGAGGAGAGCCAGTCATTTCGGACACGCACACAGAATGTCTTCGGGAGGTGCTCTAACCACATCTCTGAGGCCTGGCCTCTTATACACAGGTTTATTGCTTTATTACACGTGATACACTCTTGTTAAGACTTTGATGTACGGAAAGACATCCTTGGAATCCCCACTTCAAGCTCGTTCCCACACATATCTACAGAAAGTGATGGCTATTCCACAGCAGGATACTCTGTCGATTCCTGGAACGGGTGTACCTGGTCAGATCGCACGGGGTGGGAAGCCTTTGATTAGTCGGAGATCCTTTGAATCGGGGCAACTGTTTACAGGAAGGGGGCCAATAAATGGCAGCTGCAGGGCCAGGTGGCGGTTTGGGAGCGGGGCAGGGCAGAGGACGGGGGTTCATCAATGGCCGGGGAGGTGTTGGCCGGGGGGGGGGGGGGAGTCGCTTCCGAGGTCGGGTCGCGCTGGGGAGGGGTGTAAGGTCAATGCACGAGAGTGCGGGGGGGTGGTCAGGGAGTGCGGGGGGGGCGTTCGCAGCACCAGGGGGACGCGCTGGTGATCGGCGAGGGGCAGAGCGGCCATGGCGCCTTCAAAATGGCTGCCGCTTACTAGAGCGTACGGGCCTGAGTGGGGACAAGGTGGCGCCGATTATGTTGACATCGCAAACCAGATTTTAACAGTCCTCCCTTTTCAACAAATCTAGCCAGCTTGTCGAGCCGACATCCACCTTCGTTAAATTCTTAACCTCGACATCGTAAATGATTTCAGGCGTTCTCTCTTCACAGTACAGAGTCTTAGGACAGACAGAAATAATCTGACAGAATTGTACACAATTACATGTAGTTGATGTGATAGGCGAGGAGGTAGCGCATACGAAATTACATCAACTGCGTCATACGTCAGACCCGGAGATGGGAGGAGGGAAGCTCGATTGAACACAAACATGATATCATAAAACGTTCTGCCAGAACAAGGGATATTACGTACATTACTTAAGGCCTAGACTTCGTGGGGGTCAAACTAGACAGCATATTCATGCGCACGGCTGATGTTATACAATCGTCATTATGTTGAGTTAATGTTTCTTAACTATCAATGTACAGTTGGAAGTGACCGATGTAATATCTCGAAAACTCGATTGGAAGATAGTCAATACGAAGGTGGCTGGGAGAGGAATTCAACTCAACATGAGTTACAGTCAGAAGGGGGGAGTAATGTTCAAAAAAGGGAGTTCTTCTTTCCAGTGTCCTATTACAGCGAGCCATCACTGGTAGGCTCTCATTGTTCTTCTTCTTTCGTTGGCACTGTTGAGCACCGGCGGTGGAGCTAAGGTCCAGCCCAAATCCAAGTTTCCATGCTGCAGGGGGGTGACCATTCTTTGCTCTCGGATCACAGCCCTGTTTTGTCCTGTTCCTTAACCAATTTTATCATAGGTACCTTTAGACGGGGTACCCGCACTTTGTTCTTCTTTCGTTAAGTCAAGTTCAAAATCCCATATGAAAAAAGGGGGGGGGGGAGATAGGGGCGTGCTTTTGGGAGGTCGGGGGAAGAGGGGGTGGAGTGGGATCGGATCAAAAGAGGACCAAGGAGAGCAGAGTCTTTTAGCAATGAGCCCATCAATCGGGCTCGACGGGCTGGCACTTCAGGCACGAGCTGATCAATGAGCAGGGCGGGGGTTCTGTATAGCACTTCTTTCTATCACTTCCCATGCTGAGAACGGTGCCTCGTCCCGCATCTCTTTGCTCCGTGGCTCCCCCTTGGTCGAGGCCATAGATGTTCCACGATCGGCAGCCAGGCTGTGCGGCCCGTCCTACCCCTCTCCTCCGACGACCGCATGTTATCTTTGAATAAGTAAAAAACAAATCTTAGGGAACTGGTAGGGAAGACGTTTACATACTTCATTCTCTCTCCCAACCCCAAGTAATTGGGGAAACGTTTATCGGTCACTCTATGGTGGATGTCTATTAACTCTTACATCGGTGTATGCTACTAGCTCATAAATTATTGCTGTGATGCAGGTTTGCGAGTGCTCCCGCAAATTTCCATCATCTGGTCTGCTAGGTGTTTATTCCTGTACCTTACAAACGTGTCAGGAAGTCTGACATCTATCAACTACCTGGTCTATCAAAATTCGAACCGGCTTCTCCGGTAGAGACTCGTCTTTCTAACACGAGCCTTGTTGATTCATATTTTTCTCCAAGGACTGCTAAGTTTATGAAAAAGTGGGAAGTGCTACTGTCATGGGCTCACAAGTATCTGTTCGGGGAGGAACACAAGCTAAACATTTTTCTTGCGGGAAACAATTATTAACCTTTATCATTTTTAAGCGATGCATCTTCAAAAAAAAAACAAGGTCATCAGCTATTTCTTAAAATATCCAGGGACAGCTAGTACAGAACTGGGACTATTCTGGAGGAACAGGGGTGTTTAGACGTCCTACTTTGGGCAATAGGCGGGGCGGTCCGAGCAATGGAGGTGGGGTTGTTAGAGCCCTAAAACAACAAATAACACTGACCCGTAGTAAGGGCCAGATTGGGGGACATCAGCCGTCTTACCTGTCCTTTCTTTCTCAGCCAATTAAGTTCCATCATTTTACAGAAAGGAGAGGTAGTAGTGTGGCAAAATACGGTCGTTTTGTTTCGGTTAATTTGTTCGAACCCTGTCGAGTTTAAGCCAATTATACATATATCGAGGAGGTACAGTGTCGTCATTTATTTAAAAGAGGGCAAGGGGGGCCTTCAGCGAGGAAGAAAGAAAGAGAGGGAGAGAGAGAGAGAGAGAGAGAGAGAGAGAGAGAGAGAGACGTGCGCATCAAGTAGGCTATTTGGTACACGTACGACATAAAGCGAAAGAGAGAGAGAGAGAGAGACGTGTACGATAATAGGCCACTTGGTGCACACACAACATAGAGCAACACGGGTCAGGTTTACGTACAAGAACGCAAGCTGAGAGAAAACATAAATTCAACGTTCACGTACACACAAATACCGGATAGGGTGTGACAGTACATACATCAAACGCAGAAATCTAAGGCGAAGACACAGAGCTATTTTGGGTAAGGGGACCTTTCTTTTCCTTTCCTTTTTCTATGCGTGCTGCGTATTTTCAGTATTCTCCGTAATTCATTTGGGGGGGGGGGTCGGACTTTTCACTCCCCTCCTTTTCTGGGCAATTCTGTCGGAGGCCTCATTTTAAAAATACTTACTCCTCTTTTTCCGGTCGGACATTAGTCCAGTCGTGCTTATACTCACGGTGGAGCCTTCCAACCTCTGGGCAGGCGGTGATCAAAACCGGGGCAGAGGAGGGGTATCGATCGGACGTTCAGTGGCACAATTCTTGTTTTCTATGTGGTGAATCTAAAACATGCCAATATCCCTAACTCCTGGATTGAGGGAGAGTCGTTTCTTCAGACGAGGAGTCACCATATTCGGGCTTATTTCACCATTCCCTTGATCGGTAGACCAGCATTTCAGTCATACAAAGACGTTTTCTCCAACGACCTGGGCATATGCAATACATATACATTCATACCATACAATCAGGGCATGTACGCACCGTCACACCATACAATTTTTCACGTTCCCAGTGATGGTCTGCACTCCATGCAATATCTCACAGCGCTTGTCTATGTCTTTCCCTACATGGAGCACGGTGCGGTCCATGTCCGCTCCATTCTTCAGTCGGAACTCCGATGTAACCTATAGAGGAGAAAAGAAGGGGGGGGAGTGCAGCATTCCGAGCTTATCAGCGCGCGCAAACACGAAAAAGCTTCTACTTACCACGTACCAGACTAGCTGTAGGAACGTGTGATACAACAGATCTTGGCTATCCTTTTCGCATTATTTTTCTGTGTAACATATCCTTCCCTTCTTATTATACCAAAAATGCTTCATTTTGTTTGTCCCTAAATTCGAGTTCCCTCTTCGTGTATTTGTTTCTCAATTAGTCGTATTTTACGGGACAAAATACCACACCTTACATTCGGCAGATACCTTAAGCTACAGTCGACCATTTTCTAATAATCCTGGAAAAAGACAGGTGTGACGAATACAAAAAGGATCAATCCAAGATTCAGGCAAAGGGTCTGCATTATCTGTTTTCTAATTGTTTGGGAATAACAGCCATTAATCAAAAACCTTACCAACCTAGACGATTGTTATGACGCTGATTCCATAATTCCTTCAAAAACCCTTTATTGTAAAAGGTCAGTATACAAATACGGGCCTACAACCGTATAGGCCGGCCACGGTGCAAGAAGCGTCGAGTATCATGAACAACGCTACTTTAACGCGACAATAAAAATAATCAATAATGAAAAGACCAGCATCAATAGCATTGTTCGCATGCCCAGTCAGTACCCCCGCCCGCCATGTGCAAGAAGACCGTATATATATCCCTTAACATAAATGCCAAGTAACTGGAACGTCATAAGGAGTTGTAAGTCCCGCCTACATCGGCGTCATTTTGGGGTGAGGTCGGGCAGGCCCAGGGTACAGTCCAAATGTTCCCAATGACTAGTGGTTGGACCAGAACCCCTTTCGGTAGTTTAAAAAAAAATTCATTAACGTCAACAGAAAAAACAGACAGCATGAACCGTGACTCAAAGGTGGGGAAAGCAAAGTCTTCCCTACAGGGTCACGCTGGGGTTCCGCCGGAACTGATCGAGTTGGTAGTCTACAGTGTCTCTTGGTAATTCAAACAGAGGCTGGCGACAGCATGAGAGCACCACCATCTCGCAGCAACGCCGTGGTCCTTCCGGAGAGCGGGACAACAGGCGTGTCCCTCTGCCGACGCCCTGAATCAGCCTCTCTCGCGGCACCAAATGGGGACAAGGTGGATGCCGCCCCGGGCAAAGACAAGTCGATGTGGAATGATCGAGCAATAGTGGCGGTTGCCCCCACCGGAAGTCCACGGGAGTCGAGGGCCAATGACTCCCTTAGAATCTGCGAAGCTGAGAGGACGTCTTCAAGGGTGGGGCCCATGCCCGAGCAGGCAAGCCTCCGAGTTCCAGGGTAGCCCAGAGCCATCTTAGTGGACCAGGCCCGAATCTGAAGAGCCGGCCGCCATTTTGAGAGTCCTGTGGCAGCAGCAGCCTTCCACCACGGCCATCGGAGTGGGTCCACTGACGACCCAACTGTGGGGGCCCACTTGAGTGGGACGTGAACGGCAATCTTGGTGCAGCCGTCCGGCAGGTGAGACGCTAATGGCTGTCCTACTGCAGCTGGTCGGCGAGTGAAACGCTAAGGGGCGCCTTCTCGTTTCATCGTTTCAAAAACTTTATTCGATTCAAAACAAAAAGAATCATAAAAGTTGAACAATTACATTTACAAACGTTATTTAAAATTCATTTTTAAAAAAGAGTCTTACAGTTATAGCACTATAAAATTCGTTAGTTAATATAATCACAAATAAAGCCCATAGTTTTGCTTTCAATTAATTCAGATGGTTCATGAATTCTTCGTACCGGGGTATATATTAGAGGGCAGGTAAGATAGGTAATAGAAAATCACAATGTAACAGTATACGATATACATAATCAAAGGGTCAACTTCTTGGGGCCATATTTAGCCATACCGTTTTCTAATCAAGAGTGACACTCGTATAAAGTTTAACATTGCACAACAAACACCAGATGATGACAAAGATAATAAATAATCATAACCCTCTTTGTAATGGCATGGTTGTTTTTCCTTGAGGATCGGCTTAATAAACCTGATTCTCGGGTCCTTGTATAAAGAACAGAAAAGAACAATATGCATCGTGCTTTGGCTGTCTTTGTTATTACAAGGACAGGGGGGCAGTTTCTCGCACCAACCCCCCTGTTTAGGAAACGCAAAGAGGAAGTGCAAGGTGTGTAACCTAAACCTTGTCAAATAAAATCGCCATTGCACATGATTTGTGAAGGTTAGATAAAGCTGGTGCTGCAAAGTGGCCTTGGGAACATAAGGGCTAACCAGGGAGTTCGCAAGCGGTGATTTCCAATAATTTGTTTTAATTACAGTTTTGATATCTCCCTGTATATTTTCGGGGTTGTCAAATATATCTCCCAAGCCTATTCTATGGAGCATTTCTTTTACATAAGATAGCCAGGGGATCTGATTCATATTTGCCAGTTTTAAGCAGTCCCGGAGGATATCTCTAGTAAGCTGTAGGTCCTCTGATAGCCATATTTTGCCCCATAATAATAAAGGGGAAAGGCGAATGATGTCACTCACATAGGTTAGACCTATTTCGTTATGGGCAAATCTGTTTGAAGAGCCTGATGGAATAGCCAATACACGTTTTAAAAATTTATTCTCCATAATCTGTATCGTGTCAGGGCTATCGGTCCCCCAAACCCCTGCCCCATAGGTAGCAACCGACAAACATTTAGCTTTGTACAGGGTTTTTAGATGTATGACAGGTTTTTGGCCTAATTTGCCACAGAAACGAAACAGACCCTCTATTGAGCGACTAGCACTCTGAACTCGTGTCTTCATTAACGGGGCCCAGCTTAGTTTGTTGTTGAAAAGGTTTCCCAGATAATTAAAATTTTCAACCTTTTCAATAATGGAGTTACTTACTACAAACTTTCTACTTTTGGTGCCCTTTGGGCCACAGACCATAACAAAGGATTTTGCAAAGTTTACCTTGAGGTCTAGGTCCAACATAAATTTGTGGAAGGCATCAAGACAATGCTGCATACTATTTGCTGTGAGTGTCATGAGTACCGTGTCGTCGGCGTAAGAAAGCATTGGAATGCTCCTGCCGTTGACCTTTGGGAAATCATGACAGTGGTCCAACAGATATTTTTCTAGACCATTGGTGTATACAAGAAACAAAAAAGGAGCTAATATGCATCCTTGTCGGACGCCCTCAGGTGAGAGGATGGACTTAGTTTTCTCTCCCCCTGGCCCAAACCTTATGGCTACAGTAGTAGATTCATGGAGTCTACGGAGCAAAGTGACCAAGGGTTCCTCGAAACCCATGACCTCCATCATTTGCCACAGCTTGCTCCGACACACGGTGTCGAATGCACTTGAGAGGTCCATGAAGGCAAGATGAATTGAAGATTTCCTTGCCTTCATGTATTTCCCTATGATCAGGGCCAGGTTCAGGCACTGTTCGACAGTACCTTTGCCTTTTCTGAATCCATATTGGGAATTCACAATAAGGCCCACAGAGTCTACCCATGATTCTAGTCTAGCTAAAATGACCCTACCCAGTATCTTACATGATGCATCAATTAATGAGATTGGGCGATAGCATCGGGGGTCTGATCTATCGCCCTTCTTAAAAATTGGCACCACTACTGCCTCCTTCCATGATGCCGGAATACGGCTGATGACAACTGCTCTAAAAACATTTAACAGCACGGGGGCCCAAGCCTTAACATTGTGCTTAAAAAAGTCCAAAGGCACTAGATCAGGGCCAGGTGCTTTTAATGGTATGCCTTTCGACAGAGCATCTTCCACTTCTTGCAGGGTGAGCGATGATCTCAAGGACAGGGAGGATTGAGAGACCACCGTTTCCTTTGTATCTCCCGGTGATAATTCATTGGGTAAAGTTCCATGGGGATTAAAAATGTTCCCGAAATGTGATTCCCATGTTTCACATGCAATCTGCATCACAATGTTGTCCTTGCCATTATTTGTAAAAAGGGGGCGATTAATGACTTCCCAGAAAAGCCTGCTATCCTTCAGTTCCGAGGCCTTTTCTAGATCTTCCCAGGCTTGATTTTTTAGATCCGACTTTCTTGTTTTTATGGCTTCTTTATAGGCCAATCTGGATGCTCTAACCAGTTCTATACCCCTAGGTTTTTGTTTTAATGCCGCTTTCAGAGATCTGTTTGTTGCCGAACATGCAGCATCAAACCATCTTGGGCCTAGCCTTTTGTTTTTACCAATTGGTTTTGTGAGGCATTCGGCTACATGCCTACATAAAGATTCAAAGTTTCCTAGGGCGCCTTCTCAGCTGGTCGGAGAGTGAAACGCTAAGGGGCGCCCTACTGCAGCTGAGGAGCCTCCACCTGGGAAGATGGGGGAGGCCCGTTCGCGTCGCCTCCCCCAGGGCACCCCACGCCGTCTTTCGGCGCAGCATTGTAGGATGGCCAGACCAGTGCAGCAACTTGCTGGACACCACCTAGGCGCCGTCCGGACCTCGGCGCGTTGTGCTGCCTCCGGCCTATTCGCACAACAGTCCGCCACTGATGCCGCCTCGTGGGCTGATGGATTTTGTAGGCTTTTTATAGCCCAAAGCCGACCAAAAGACAGCCCAAAGCAGCCCAATGTTGCTACTCCGAGGAAGGAGGGACGGGGACAGTGTCAAGCGGACGGTGAATGCTTTGGGATGGATGTTGCAGCAGGTTGCCATGTAAATAGTTGTAAAAAATGTGTTTTAACGTGTTTACTTTGTTGGAGTGTTGTAAATATCTATAAGTTATTAAAGCGTTTTAATCATACTACTTTGTTGGAGTGTTATATATTTGTAGTCTGGCAACGAGCACAAAGATGTTACTGTATAACCAGAAAAAGACATAGTCCATTGTGCGTGATCTAGCCCAATCTGGCGACGCCAATAGTGGGTATCAGCAGGCTTTCATTGTATTTGTATAGGGTTTGTCGTCTATTGGGCGGGGTGGGTGGTAGGGCAGACATGCTTAGGCAGCGAGAGCGACGGAGCCGAGCTACCTTGTGGCTATCTCGACCGCGAGCTTGGCTCCTCCCCTCAGTTTCATACTTTTCGCGAAGGGCTATTTCCTAGTGTTTCTTGTTTTAGCAGGGTCAAAAGGATCCTATCAGTGGCCTACTGATTTTGTTCGATTCCTTTCGTTTTTCTTAGCGATTTTGATGTCATAGTTTGCTAGAAAGATACAGTGGCTAATCCGTATTTTATATACATGTCCTTTTTATTAGGGGTGCCCTCCGGTGGAGCCGGATGATCTACCTCTAATAAACAGTCCGGGTAGAACCAATTACCAATCAGTGGGGAGAAGATAGGCATGACAGATTACAAAAGGGGGACAAAGGTCCGCACTACCTATCTTTTCACTGCTTGCAAAGACTAGACAGAATATCTCTATTCCACGTTATTTGTAAGCAGAGAATACCTCCAAAGAACCAATATCAAACAACCAGTGTTCGGACAATCAAACAATCAAATGGTGAGAAAGAGATAGGCACGACGGGTTACAACGGGGGACAAAGGTCCGCGTTACCTACCCTTCACTACCTGCAAAGGAAGAGAGAATCTTTGTATTCTTCTCCGTTTGCAGACAGAGAATCTCCAAAGAGAACCAATGTATCAAGTAGCGACCAAGGCTAAACGAACCAATCAACAAATAATACTAGTATTTTCAAACAATTCCGATACAAACAATCAATCAAATAGTCAATCAGGTGGATAAAACCATCCTGCCAATCAGATGTATAAAACGTCCTACTTAACCTTACCCGGACCACGTGGACAGTTCTTCGCCTTCCCCTTCCAGCGCCCGATCGTCCTCTTATTCCAGTTTTACCGTAGCACTCCTGTGGGGTCCCAGTCAGGACAGCAGGTCACTCAAGAGAGGTCCGTTCAGAATCGGTGAAGTTCACTCGATCGGCAGCCAGACCAGGGTCCTCTATAGGCAGGTATACTCCAATCGTTTAGACGTTCACCCCGTCGTCAGGACCTCTCTTACTGAACCCACATGTCGCTGATGGGCCCCGCGTTGGGACGCCAATTGAGGAAAAGCAGCCACTTACTGTTGAATGCCCAGGCTGTTGGCGCAAGGACGCCTCTAATTTCCCATAGCAAATAGTTACCAAATAAAGAGACAGGCGCTGGAAGCTGAAACGCAAGAACAGGGTTTATTTCTCATGAGGAGAGCCAGTCATTTCGGACACGCACACAGAATGTCTTCGGGAGGTGCTCTAACCACATCTCTGAGGCCTGGCCTCTTATACACAGGTTTATTGCTTTATTACACGTGATACATTCTTGTTAAGACTTTGATGTACGGAAAGACATCCTTGGAATCCCCACTTCAAGCTCGTTCCCACACATATCTACAGAAAGTGATGGCTATTCCACAGCAGGATACTCTGTCGATTCCTGGAACGGGTGTATCTGGTCGGATCGCACGGGTGGGAAGCCTTTGATTTGTCGGAGATCCTTTGAATCGGGGCAACTGTTTACAGGAAGGGGGCCAATAAATGGCAGCTGCAGGGCCAGGTGGCGGTTTGGGAGCGGGGCAGGGCAGAGGAAGGGGGTTCATCAAAGGCCGGGGAGGTGTTGGCCGGGGGGGGGGGGGGAGTCGCTTCCGAGGTCGGGTCGCGCTGGGGAGGGGTGTAAGGTCAATGCACGAGAGTGCGGGGGGGTGGTCAGGGAGTGCGGGGGGCATTCCCAGCGCCAGGGGGACGCGCTGGTGATCGGCGAGGGGCAGAGGGGCCATGGCGCCTTCAAAATGGCTGCCGCTTACTAGAGCATACGGGCCTGAGTGGGGACAAGGTGGCGCCGATTATGTTGACATTGCAAACCAGATTTTAACAGCATGGATGCCACCATCTTGTTTTCTTTTTTATTATGGTTTTGGGGCCTACTTTTCAATCCTGCCTTAATCTTTTCAATCCTTCTTTCACAAAACTTTTTATTTATTATTCTTTCCTCGTTCTTCTTAAATGTATATTTTGCTTTCTTTTCTACTATTTGTGTGTTTTTGTGTGAGTTTTGTTGTGTTTTTCTATATTACTTGCTTTTTATTTTTTTATTTCCTTTCTTCTCCCTTAATTTTTTACTTTCCACATTTTCTTTTCTGCTCCACCCCCTAGCATTATGGCTGAGAGTGTGACCCGAGCAAAGAAGAGGCGCCTTCCTTGTAGAAGGCGGCGCCCAGAAGGGGTGTAGCCTTGTTTTCCGAGGTGGAGGTGGCAGCGCTTGTTTTTCTGTGTAGCGCCACCTTCCCTCCGCCCTGGCAGAGGGTAGCAGGCCTGGGTCTGAGTAAGGGCTCCGGGAGTGCAGCAGTGCTGGGCGAGGATGGGCTGTGTATCTCTGCTCTGGGGTCCGGCGCACCCACAACACACTGACGCACCAGTGGTCCGACATCCTGGTCTGAGAGCAGGACCTGCTGGACCTGCTAGGGGTTGAGGTCGCGAGGCTTGGTGAGGAGCTAATTTTATTAGTATTGTGTGTTCTGTTTTATTGCTAATATTTTTTTCCCAAATAGCAAGCATGCTGCTGCTCACATGCAGGTAATAAGTTACGTTTAAAAATCTTATGTTACGTGATGGTTATTCTAGACATGTGCTCAGCGCAACCGAATCGTACTTGTTTGCAACTTAGTTTGTGCTTGCTTGGGCTGACTATGTAAGACATAAGTTAGGTAATGCAGGATAGAGAGACTCCTTTCCTGCGGCATGTCACTAAGATAGTGGTATGTAGTTACTTAGTATTAGTAATTTAGCGGCCTTTGTCCTCTCACTGCAGTCCTTAGTAGAACCTTGTTTGTAGTTCTTATAGTGAGTGACTAGCAACCAACCAATTTGGTGTATGCAATACGAATGCGTCAATCTGTGCATTTTAAAGACTAAATACAGACTTAGTGAATTGGCCTGTGAAAGGGGGTTGAGCTGGTTGTGAATGAGATCAGAACTAGGTTAGAACTTGAAGCAAATATTTCTTGCATATTTATTCCTAAGTCTTTGAAATAGTTGTGCTAGGTAGGTTTAGGATTCAGGAATTGGATTGGAACTGTGGAATAATAAAGATAGGACGGTCAGTTACCGCAATACTAGTCTACTACAAGTCAATCTGATTTAGGAAAGGCCAATGCTATGGTGTTAGAATTCCCAGCATCCCTGGTTAGCCGAGGTAGGTACCGTAGGCCAAACAGGGACCCGCAAGCCCCAACATTAGGGAAAAGACATGTCACCTCTAGAGATAGCCCCGCTCCACCCCCTTGATAGCTTGGCACGAGCAGCCAGGCTTATCTTCAAGGCCAATGTGTAAAGTATTTGCAATTATGTTCACAGCAATCCAATGATGACACCACAAATAGACTCCACACGAGTTTCATAAAAAAACAAGAATATGGTTATAAAAAGATATACAATGCGACCTCACAATACTAAACCAACATATGCGTCAGGGTAATACTCCCCCTGGCCTATTATTATTGAGCTAAACTAAACAATCCAACGTAATCCTAATGTCGTAATATGCAGTTCGTTATGCAAGGATCAGGTACTTCACAACATAAGAAATATGCAGATTGTAATACGGCTATCTGTCGATTTGTACTGTCACTGTAATGCAATGCATAATGCAACAATGTGGTAAACTGCTATGCCCCCGTAAAGCAATGCGCACGGTCCTCTTTCAGGTACAATACAATGCAATGTGTAATACATTTATCAGGCAGTTCGTTATGCAAAACTAATGCAATGCGGAACACATATAACCAGCAGTTTGGTATGCAGCACTAATGCACTGTGTAATACGACAACCAGGCAGATCGGGAATCAGGACTAATACAAGGCGTAACACATTTATCAGGCAGTTCATTATGCAAACCTAGTGCAATGCGTAACACACCTATCAGGCAGTTCGTTAGGCAAATAAATGCAATGGGCTATACGACAAAACAGGCAGGCCATTGTGCAGGAATAAAGTAGGTGTGGGCGGAATTTGCGTAATCGCGTTACGCAAAGCTCTGCGAAACAGTAAAAGAATCTCAGCGAACACGCAGAAATTCTGCAAACACGCGGAATTGCTTCTTCGCGATGCTTTTTAACCATTCGCAATCGCTGTTTGAGTGCCCGGGAAAAATATCTCCCAAACACTCATTTGAGAACGCGAATAAGCAAAAAATTTCTAGAAGTCGCGGAAAGCACAATTTTGGGTAATTTCGCGTTCTCCGCGGAACGCAAAATTACCCAAATTCTGCAAATTTCACGAGCGGAAGGGAATTTACCACCCAGGCCTAGAATAAAGCAATGCATTATACAATCATCAGATACTCCGGTATGCAGAAGTAATGCAATACGTAAGTTACTCCAGCACTGTTCATGGTGCCTTCAGCGGTCTCTCCGTCACTCGTACTGGCTTGCGGTTAGTCTCCGGCCACAGTTGCACACCCCATACGGGTATGATAGAACACAATAAATGAAGCTTCACACTCAGGCTCGGGTGCTGCCACTACCTTGGCACAGAGGCCTCAAACTGAGCCGAAGCAGGTTCACGCTGCAGCACAGAGAGAGAGGCAGAGAGCGTCTCCCTCTGAGCTCGCGCCCCACCAAGGAGTCGAAACATGCTACCTGGGGGTCGTGAACCCACTCTCCTCTCCTCGTCCAGCGGCTTGGGCCTCTGATGCAATTTCTCTGAATTTCTGGGCAATGGGAAGATCCCAGGCTGCACACTACACCGGCACTCAGAGTCAGTGAGAGTCAAAGGAACTCCGGGTGCACGATAACCAGACAAATTCTCACGAGTGACTTAGGTTGCGCACGGCACATGCATGCAGCCTTCCTGCAACACACTTGAACCTCTGGTGCCCACGATCACAGGGCACCACTTGCTCACGTCTCAGCCGGTAGAAGGTACACGCACACAGCGTTGCTTAAACACACTTTATCTTCCGGTGCTCCCATCACATGGCACATCTTGCGCCAGTCTCAGGCAGTAGAAGGTACACGCACACAGCGTCTCTGAGACACACTTTATCTTCCGGTGCCCCTGATCACAGGGTACCTCCAGCGAGGGTATCAGGCTACAAACAGCACACACACACAGGGTCGCTGAGACACACTTGCTCTTCTGATGTACACGATCATGGGTCAATCCACACAAAAGTCTCAGGCTGCCCCCAAGCACACTGCATCGCTGAGACTTACTTGGCTCCCCAGTACACACGTTCACAGGACGAGCCTCTCAAAGGACTAAGGCTAGACCGAGCACATGCACACCACATCTCTGAGTCTCGTTTGGAACTCCAGGTGCCCAAGATCACAGTGCACGACTTGCGAAGGTCTCAAGCTAGACAGAGCACACGCACCCACAGGGTATCTGAGAGTCTTCTCTGAAAACTTTTGTGTTCCTGTGTTTCCAAACAGAGAGTCAGCTCACCTCGGCCCTTGGGGATAGTTACTTCAGGACACAGCACACAGCAAAGTCCTTCAAGCAGGGGGACACAGCATACAGCAAAGCCCCTACAGCCTTTCCTTAGTTGAAACAGCAAACTGCAGACCAGCCCCAGATCACACAGCAAAAGCAGTCCTATCCAACAGTCTCTTCAGTTGCTTCTTCCTTAGCAAAGGTTACATTTGATCCACGAAGTAGCTCTAGCCTTGTTCAAGCATGATCAAGCCATTCTCCAAAGTTCAGGTGCTTCAGCTCGCATAGTTATACCCCTTGATGGCTTTGAAGTCTATGTGTTACAGGGGTCAATGACCTCTGCTCAAACCAGTTCTGGGTGCCTCCCTACCAGTGAAACCTTCTTCATTTGATGTTCAAAGCACAAAAATCCAGCCACTTCTGAAAGAGTGGTTTACAAACACATAATGCAAAAACCAACTTTATAAAAAGATGTGTTATTGCAGGGTGAGTCCAGACATACTAAACTTCACCTTTCCATCTTAAGCCTTTGGGAAGATATGCTGGCAAACACATTACACAGTCTTTCCATTCTATTCTAATGGGCAAGATGGCCTTTAAGCAGTGAAAACGAAATGGAGATTGTTTCTAGGAGTGGGCGGAATTTGCGTAGTCGCGCTACGCAAAGCTCTGTGAAATGGTAAAAAATCTCTGCGAGCACGCAAAAGTTCCGCGAACACGTGTAATTGCTTGTTTCACGTGTTCGCAATGCTTTTTTCTTGTTCAAGAACGCAGTTTTCATGCTCCGAAGAAATAGTTTGCGAACAAGCATTTTGAAAGCGAGAAAAAAGTAAAAAAATTCAGCAAAGCCGCGGATCGCGGAATTTTTGGCAATTTCGCGTTCTCCGTGGAACGCGAAATTACCTATATTTCGCAAATTCTGCGAGCGGAACGGATTTTACCGCCCAGACCTAATTATTTCACTGCCAGGACATGGTACACACCTTGGTACATGTCCCACCTTTCACATGCACTGCACCCTGTCCAGGGGGTACCCTGGACCTACCATAGGGATGCCTGATGTGTATGGAAAGGGAAGGGCAGGGTCTGGTAAGAGCGTGCACTTACCAGAGCAACATGGCAATTTAAGAAGCTGAGCGCAGGCCCTGCAATGGCAGGCTTGAGTACCCTTCCCAAGGCTACTTGAGTGGGTGGCACAATAAGTGCTGCAGGCCCACCAGTAGCATTTGCATTACTAGCCCTGGCACATAGTGTACTTTACTAGGGACTTTACTAGTAAAGCAAGCATACCAATAATGGACAGCCAATCTCCATTACTCTCTACAAAGGGAACACTTGCACTTTGACACTGTTTAGTAGTGGCAAATTGTCCAAAGCATATAAGTTGGCAACACATGTCAGAAAAAAGGTCTATGAGAAAAGGAAAAAGTTTAGGGAACTTTAGCCAAACAGGGCCAAGTCCCACATATTGCAAATGCTGTTTCCTGTCAAAAAATCTTTTAGGAGCGATTATTTAATATTTATTGAACACTAATCATTTTTGTCTCTTTAATTATGTCTTACATGATCATCAGCATCCGTCGTCTGAGGCGGGTGTGGGAGCTGGAGGTGCCTCCCAAGAACACCCCTAATCTGATGGCTCTGATGACCCTAGTAAATCCTCCTTTTGTTAATATTAGGGGGGAGGATTTAGCCTTGCTGCTAGAGCGGTCGACGTCGAAGCTGAGGAATCGGGTTCGAGTCTCGGCTACGACGCTCAACATCCTGTGATTTTGGGCAAATCACTTAATCTCCCCGTGCCTAAGAAAAAAAATAATGTGTCCTTGTGTAACAAAACTGGTGCTATGTAAAGCGCTCTGATAACTGATTTATCGGGTCTAGTTCGCGCTATATAAAACTTCCCTCAATATACATTTCACAACATTTTACCGCTCCTTATTTTGAACTATTATTTCCGTTTCCTAATTTTATTTTTTTCCCAAATATTCTTTGATCTATCTTTTTCCAAATTCTTGTTATCCCTGCATCATCCTAGTTACTAACCTAGTTATTTATATTTTTAGTGGCTGTATTTTTTTTTTTACCTCAAACTGCGTCTGACTCTTTACTAGTCTGTCTGTAGCTTGCTTTCTTCTGGTTTTTCATTCGTCTTTCCCTCTCTCCTTATATATTTTGTGGTGTGCCTAGTGGTGGTACTATAAGACTCATAGAACCCATTGGTCCCACTCCTTACTACTACTAGTAGTAGTACTACTACTCTGCTTGCAGATTGCCCAAGTAAGGTATTCTATGCATGTTTGTTGAAATGAGAAGGCTTTCTTTACTTTCTCATGCTCAATAAGCAAATGATGGTCACATTGGACACCGCAAAGTCTCTAGGCCAAGTATTATTATTAGCAGCTGTTGATGGTGAACTGATTACCGTGCACCTGGCACCATTACATTTTCCAACCAATAAGACCTTATGTCCAATTTCTACCCAGTTGGCCACTCTTTCTTTTAGAAAAATCAGATTCGCCAATAGCTTCATCCTGAGTCCAGTCATTTACAGGTTGTCTTCTTGAGAGGCTTTTCAAAAATTGCCACCAACAAAATGCCCAACCAGAAATGTTCTTATTTTGATAGGACATACTGTCTGTATCTGAACTGTAGTGATGTGTGTGGTGTATGTATTTTCAGTCTTGCTAGTGAAAAAAATAAATGGGGGAAGCATCTAAAAAATGTGTAATATTTTTTCTATCCGTACCAACCACCAGTGCCGGAGCCAGCGGGGAGCAGATGCGGCAGCTGTAGGGGGTGAGCCAGCAGCAGTGGCGGCGGTGATATGTCATACTGGTTGCTTAGTGACTATTGAATTTATACACTAGCTGCCAGGGTGTAAACTGTACAGTTGAAACTAAGTTGTGAACAGTTGAAGACACCCTTTACTTAGCATTAGCATATACAGCAGGAGTTGAGTAACTAATGGCCTCTTCAATCTTCAACTACGCAGACAAAGTTTTATGAAGAAGAGTCAGACCTTGAGGGGTTGACGGAAAAGGGAAAAAAGGATGGAAGGAGGAAGGACTGGTGAAATGTAATATGACTGGCGGAGAAGGATGTGTGGGTGAAGGCCTGGGATGTATAGGTGGCTGATAGGATGCATGAGTGGTTGAAGGATGGGTGAAAGGTAAAAGAAAGGATGCCTGCCTGGGTGGGAGAAAGTGTATGGATGAAAGGAATCCACTGGGGGATTGATGGGTCAAAGGCAAGCAAGGACGCATGGGTGGTTAAATGACAAATGTAGGTTGGTGAAAGGTTTGTTGAGAATGATAGCCATGTTTGGGATAGATGGGTGGTATTCAATCATAGGTGAAGCCTGGAGGAAGAGAATGTAAAAGAAACTTAAACCATGCCTGAGTAGTAAAGCCAAGGGTGAAGAATAAAAATAAGGCTAGAAGAGCACTGCAATGATAAATGGAAAAATCCCTGGAAAGAAGAATAAACAAGGAATGTATTTTTTTATCAAGGGTTTTGAGTCAAAGGTTTGAGGTTGTATTTCAGACTACTCATTTGACTCAGTAGTTTTCGAGAACAACATACATATCATGTACCCACCCATCATCAATCGCCTCCCTCCAAGGCTCACTCCCTACCCATGGCATTTCAACAGTGTCAGCCATGGGTTGCCTATCGGCTGCATGGTTGCAATAGTAGTACATCACGTGAAGTTGTGACGTGTATAATCATTCATATCAGTAACTTCATGTATTCATGTGCCTTGTTGTAGTGAGGGTGAAAAGTGAAATTGAGCATTTGATATTTAACAGAGCATGACCATAATAGAAAAAGAGATAATTGTGTAGTTCAGCTGTCCCACTTGAAGACAGTGGTAAAGTAATGCGAGTCTGCGACACAAGTATGTCTGTCTAGGGCGCAAGCTTAGCTGGTATACCAACAAGATTAATTTAGCTAAACAAGAGGGAGAGAAAAAGAATACTTGTCTACTTCATAGTGTCTAATGCTTGAAACTGGAATGAAATCTAAATCTCAAGGGCTGAGGAATCGAGGATAATACCACAAAGGTTATGTACTGCTAGTGCTACTGTGAACCCTATATAATTTTATGTATTACTGTTTTGCTAAGAATATTGGTTGCAATTGTCTTTTTTCCTTCTTGATATAGCTACTCCTTCCCAATCCACCAGACAGGAGATAGCAGCCAAGACCCAGCAGCAGAAGCTGGAGGCCATCAGGGCAGAATGGTATACAACCTTTAGCACGCATCTTTTAGCACGCACTACCATTACCACACATCTGTTACAACGCATACCATTATAACGCATAGCGCTTTGAGGCGATCTGACTTAGGGAATGGCTAGTGAATAGGTTAATTTACTATCCAATAACCTTCCCTAGTGTCCACAGGGACTGGTGTTGGAATAGTAAATTAAACTATTCACTATCCAGCACCCAAAGCACTATGCGTTGTAAAGGTATCGTGTTGTAAAAAATGCGTGGTAATGGTATGCGTGGTAAAAGTGTGCGTGCTAACATCATACATTCGGGCAGAATATCGGCAGCTGGTGATCTTGGAGGAGGAGGAGGCAGCTGCAGCTTGTACTCTTCGGTGGTATGGCACCGTGGTCCATCAACTGCCCACTGCCATTCTTCAACCACTGCTTCTCCTCCTGTACACTTCGTAGCTTTCAACGCCACATGCTACTCAGGATGGCGTACCTGGAGGACAGGATGGAAAAGCGTTTTAACATGCTGGAGAGGAAGATAAGAGTCCTAGCCCACCGCTAGATAGACCTATCTTGCCCCTTTTATAATCTTTTGTTTGGTGGGTAGGACTTGTTGGGGAGAGGGTGGGAAAGTGGTAGTTGGGAAAAACTTTGTTGTATAGTATTTTATATGGACATTTGATATATATGGACAATTTAAATTTTGTTAGGGGAATACATTTATAGCTTTACAGATGATGTAAATCTTTTTTTTAAGGGGAGTTACTCTTTTACTTCGCACTGTTTTCTTTGCTGCAGGCCGCAGACAGTTTTTGAAATCTGACAATAGTGTAACACACCAACAGATAGATGCAGTACCCTCACTTGTCCTACTACTGTCAGTCTCTCCCCCTAGTCTATGCAGTCTTCAACTCCGGATGCAGCCCCTCCCTTGCACCCCCTGCTGTCGCTGACCACAAGCTCAAGCTCAAGTTCAGCCCCAAGCAACAAGCAAACTGCGACAGCTCCAAGTCAAGTCCTAAGTTTAGAGGCCTCCTTGACCTCCCAGGATGACGGCTTGCTTGCTCTCCCGAGTGCTGCAAAAGCAAATACGATGGAAGATATCCTAGTTACTATTATTCAGGAACTGAGAGATTTCAAACTATCTCAGGCTCAGGAAATCTCACTCTTGCACAGCAGGCTCACGAAGATGGAGGAGTGCCTTGGGAACATTCCTCTGAGGGTCTCTGAAGCTGAAGTTCGGATATCATCTCTAGAGGACTCACTGACTACAATCCAGAAAAGTCTTGCGGAGGCTAATAGAGAGAAATCCCATTTAGAGGAAAAGCTCCAGGACCTTGAAAATTACAATAGGAGATCAAATCTACGGCTAGTAGGCATACCAGAGGGCCTTGAAGACAAGGATGTAGTTAGTTGGTCAGATTCTTTATTGAAAAAAGCTATCCCTGAGCTGCAAGGTGACTTGACTATAACAAGGGCGCACAGAGTCCCTGCACATAAACCTATTAATTCGAAATACCCCCGTACAATCCTCCTCAACTTTTCAGACTTTAGGGTAAAACAAAAAATCCTAAACACCGCATTTTCTAAAAGAACTTTCAATGTAGAGGGGGCAAATAATTTCAGGATTTTTGGTGACATGTCGGCTGCATCTGCTCACAGACGCAGAGACTTTGTGAAGCTCATAGACTCCTTTAAGAGCAGGGGAGCCCAAGCCATGATAGTGCAGCAATCGAAACTCAACGTTTTGGCTAAAGGAAAATTCTTTATATTCACGGCCCTACATAAAGTCCAGACACTCCTTGACGGCCTCGGGGCATAACAAATCAAGTTGATGAATTTTGCTGAATCTACCACTAATGCACGGCGGATACTTGTTGGAAACAGGAAGCACACATGGAGGCAATGAGATGGCATCCAAAAAGAAGAGACAACAGAGAAGGACGGAAGTGGGACACTGGGGTCTCCGTCCACTCAAGGGGGAGGGAAGGGGGGTGAAGGGGGGTGTCGCAAGGGGAAAAAAAAGAGAGTTCAAATGCAATATGTTTTTTCAAACTTTCATGATTACGGTATGAGCAAGGTTATTTATCTATTTACCTATTTTTCTTTTTTCCTTTTTTCTTTCTATCCTGCACAAATAATATCTCGCACATGTCACTTTGCTCATTTGGATAATGATAAGTTGACAAGACCCTATAAGTATATCTGCCTATTTTGCACTAGGAGGTGCTCTAAACTTTCAAGTCCAAGCTGCTATTTTTGTACTATTTGGCTGCATATTTGCACAATGGTATTCTATTTTTATCTGATGATATTATCTATACTGTCTATTTTTACATATGAGATAAGATTTTATAATGCGTCATTAATCTCTATGTCTTGCACAATGAATGATATGCCTCCTCAAATATCACTTTACACTTTTGCTGCTCGCTTGCATATTTGCACATTGAAATTTAGATTTTTCAGGAAATTCTTTATGAATACCTGCTGCTATTGCTCTTTATTGTCATATATTTATATTTACATTATTTATCAGTTATTTATTTTGCTGCTGCTTCCACATTTGCTCATTTTGCACACTTGCACTTTAGCTGAGGGCTACGTCCAATATCTTGAACATCAAATGACATAGTGAAATTTATTTCTCTAAATGTTAATGGCCTGAATAACGTTCGCAAAAGGAACGCTATTGAGTGCTGGTTAAAAAACCTGGTACCTGACGTCATCTATTTGCAAGAAACCCATCACAAAGATCAGGCAGAGTCAGCTAAACTCTTTAAAAGCTGGGCGGGCTATAACATATCTGCTCCTGCCGGGATGGCCCAGAGAGGAGTTTCCATTCTAATAGGGAGAGATGTAGGTTTTAACCTTTAAGGGACGTGCATAGACCCTAGAGGCAGATGGGCAGTCGCACACGGTAAATTAAACAATGTTAACGTTATCCTTGCCACAATCTACGCACCAATTTTGGATGACCCACAAGCTATTTTACAGGTTAAGCAGGCATTAGCCGGTCTCTCTGGGCCAATAATTTGCGGGGAGGGGGGGTGATTTTAACCTACTACAAAACCCTTGATTGGATTCTTCCAAGAAAGACCGCCGACAGAATAAACCCCAAGTTTCCTTAGCTGTTCAAAGTTGTAAAATAGACCTTGATGTTACTGACCATTGGCGTAATTTAAATCCTACCAAGCGCGAGTATACATGCCATTCAGCAAAATATAATTCTGCGTCAAGGCTAGATTTTTTTTTATCTTCCCATGACCTAGAATTATACAACTACGCTCACCTACCCAACGCCTTTTTGGATCACACGGCTATTTGCATGGAGGTCAATTTGGGGAATTTTGAAGTAAGATCTACAAGTAGATGGTTTTTTAACAAACTTAACCTCCTTGACCAACAATGGTGCACTGATATTAATGAAAAGATTGAGCAATTTTTTACACAGAATAGAGGTACAACCCCATTAAACATAATCTGGGATGCTTTTAAAGCCACTTTACGTGGCATAATTACATCTAAAGAGATTCCCAAGCTAAAGGCAAGAAGGGAGGAGATATTCAAACTCCAAACTGAACTGTCACAGGCTACTCAAGAGCATTATAGGGTCAGATCTAAGATCTCTGGTCACAAACTTCATGAGGCGAAGTGCAAGATGAAGGATTTTTATTATGATTTAGGCGAGACAAATAGTAATTTACAAGCACAAAAAATATATGAGGAGAGCGAGTATACAGGGAAGCTTCTGGCCTGGCAATCTAAAGAAAAGCAGGTTCGTAATAGAATTGATCAGTTAACAGACCCCATCACTAAAACACAAGTTAAGACCACCACTTCCATCGGCGAGCTGTTTTTAAAACACTATGAGGGGATATATCAAGCAACTGTGGGGGCTACACCTGACTCTATTCTGGATTTTCTTCAGCCATTGGAAATACCTGAAATAGATGCTGAGGGTAAGAACTACCTCACACAGGATTTTACATTATCAGAATTAGATGTAGTGATAGAGTCCTTCCCCAATGGCAAGGCCAACGGTGAGGACGGCCTACCCATTGAATTCTTAAAAAAATTTGGAGGAACATTGCGTAAGGAACTCTTGGAATTAATTAACAATTTACTTCAAGGTGGTCCCCCACCGGACTCCTTTCAGACAGCGGTGGTGGTCAGTATTTTAAAAAAAGAAAAGGACAAGGAAAACATAAATTCATACCGACCGATTAGCCTTCTGAATACAGACTACAACATTTTTACAAAACTTTTAGCAAACCGATTAAATAAAATAGTAGGATCCCTGGTAGCTCATGATCATTGCGTTTTATTCCAGGCAGGCATCATCATTCCAATACTACATTTTTAATGGAGGCGCTAGATTATTTTAAAACTAACAAGGTGAAGGCTCAAATTTGGTTTTTAGATGCGGAGAAAGTCTTCGATCTAGTGTCCTGGGATTGTCTGTTTGCAATTTTACATAGTTTTACTTTCCCAAATGTTTTTATCTCTCTTTTACGACATTTGTATATGAATTATAGGGCACAAATTATCATCAATAATACTAATATTGGGTCCTGTGAGGTCACTAGAGGCACACAACAAGGATGCCCCCTGTCCCCAATTTTATTCGCATTATTTATTGAACCTCTAGCGATCGCCATCAGGAATACCAAAGCTGACACTGCCCCAATTTTAGGAATGACAAAAATAAAACTATATGCGGATGATATTGCCCTTTTTTTAGACTCTAAACCCTCAAGTCAATTGAAGATTCTAAAAATCTTCTCTGACTTTCAAAAGCTAGGGGGTTATAAAATTAATGTAAACAAAACAGAAACTATTCTACTCAACTGCACTACAGACACTTTAGCTCCAGAATTCAGGCAGACATAAAATACGGATCCAAAGAGATATCTTGGTATATTTATATCGGATAGTCTAGACGACCTTTTCTTACTAAATTTTTTACCTTTATTAAAAAAGGTGGGTTCACTTTTAGATCGTTGGAATTTACTACCCCTGTCTCTTATAGGGCGGGCATCGCTAATTCGAATGTCAGTGTTACCCCTTTTTAATTTCCTTTTTAGTGCGATTCCCTGCGCAATCCAGGCCTCTTATTTAAAAAAAATAGAAGCTCTGATTTCCTCTTTCTTATGGGCAAAAAAATCCCCTAGACTTGCACTGAGCACTTTATATTTATCGTCTACACAAGGAGGGTTGTCCCTCCCAAATATCAAAGAATATTACTTTGCGTCTTTTGCACATTATAGCCACAGGTTTTTTTTTAGATTCTCATGAGACAGATAATTTTTTTATGAAAAGGATGTTGTTGGAATTGAAAATCTATGATCCAGTTAGAACCACGAAAGTGTGGTAAATAAAATTACCGGAACTATTTTTCTATACATTAAATGACAATAAGGATAGCTCAATAAAATGAGAGGCAGAGTCCGTGATATCTGAGTCATACGGGCTTTAATTAAGTGGCTCGAGACACTGGACATCGGGTTCCATCACCACTAAGGTTCAGGAAGGGATATTCAACATTTTATTGACATCACACATTATATATAGTAAAACAGTATAATTGAAATGAATACAGTAGGCGTAACAGGTGAAAAAGAGAGTGATAAGAACACATGGGCGTAAAAGAGGGCGTGTACAGGGGCGTACACGAAGGTGTGTACTGGAAACGTCACAGAAGTGTCATAGGTGGGTGGATGCATAGAGAGATTCTGCAGGGTCAGCAGAAACCCTTGCCATGGATGCGTGCGCAACTGAGCATGACGTGGCATTGACGTGTAACTGGGGAGAGCTGGGGGGCTTGACTTTAGCACTAGTAGAGGAGTCTTGGTGTCTGGGATGTCAGAACGACCTGCACCTATAGCATATCTGGTATCTTGTGTTTGGAGGATGTGTTGTCTGAAGTAAAAGGTCTCTCGGGCAGAGGCCATACAATACTGAATGCTAGTGGGTGCATACGTGTCTTGGTGCAATGCGCGGGGGCCATGGGCCTACCATGGTAACGGGTTCGGTAAATCACTTGCAAGGAGACAGGAAGACCGGGCCCTTTGCTCTGCAGGCTGGAATATGTTTACCTATTTCACTAGACTGGAATGTGTTTTTGCGGAGGCTGAGCAGATAACTGTAGGCAAAATACTGTCTTGGCAGGCAGGCCAGGCCGAGCCGGGCACCGCTCGCTGGGCAGGAAGTAAGGTAGAGGTCAGGGATGCATACCTAAACTGCAGCTTTCAGAGACAGAAGAGGCTCGGAGCCTCAATTAAGGGCCTGGCTCGACTGAGCCAGAAAAACGTGGAAAACGTGTGCTTCCCGTTATTTAAAAGTGCACCATGTAAATGCATTGGAAACGTGGGCCCTAATGCGGAATTGGTACTTTATACATGAAGGGCTCAATAACTGACATGCTAACATTAGACGGAAATACATTTGCATTATCATGGCGGACACGGGAAAGGAATTACATGACATACATGGGGCACGGGTGCATGGATAGGGTGCGAGTGGGGGTCACACTGACTACCTACAAATTTCTATTTCCTCATTCCCTCCTTGGCCCCTACTGCGCCCTTTAGGATATATCTATTTTCATGAGACCATCTATCTGTTCGTATAACATCATTTGCTCATCCTTTTTCATTCGGGAACGGGAGCGTGAACGTGGATGGGGAATACAAGACGTGGCGCACAAGCCGCAAATCGCTGGCCCACGTTGCAGACAGAGACAACAACTGAATACTATGAGCAGTATTATTCCTAGGAATGACAGTACTTTCCATCCCCAGGCGGATATCACATTCCAGATAGGCATGGGCGGATTTTGCGGATTCGCAATCCGCGAATTTGCGGATTTGCGGATTTGCGGATTGCGAAAATCCGCAAAATCCGCGAATCCTCGCGGATTTTGCGGATTTTTTTTTTGGGGTGTTCGCACGGGTTTCTGCAAGTTCGCGAGGGTTTTGTGCAATTTCGCAAATTGCGAACTTACTTGTCAGGTCGCCAGTTTTGCGAACTTGTTGTTTCTACGTGCCCAGCCTGTTTGCAAGCCTTTCTTCATCACTGCCACCCTCTGTCACCACTGGTACTCTCTTTGTTCACCCATGCCACCCTCTGGCTCACCCATGTCACCCTCTGTGTCATCACAGCACCCTCTGGTTCACCAGTGTACATTATTGGGGCAAACAAAGCACTGCCATCCTCTGTCAACACTGGCACTCTGGTTCACCCATGCCACCCTCTGGCTGTCACACCCATGCCACCCTCGGTGTCATCACAGCACCCTCTGGTTGACCAGTGAGTGTACATTATTGTGGCAAAGCAAAGCACACCTGCTAAGTGCCTTAAGTTTTGCATAATTAAATTACAACAACACCTGCCCTGCCCCATATGACATTAATGAAGGCTGGCACCTGCTTGTCTGCTCCCTTTCCTTTCCTTTTCCTGTTTGTTGCAATATAATTTTTTTTTAACAGGAACTTAACCGAATTCTGGCGGGCCCCTTCAGGAAGCACTACAGGGAATGGTTACAAATGATGAGGTTGAACTTTTGCACCTGCTCATAGCTTTTCCTTTTGCAAAACTCGTTTTTCGGTAATTTCGCACTATTCGCGAGGCGCGGCGTCGTGCGAAATCGATCGTGTAAGCCGCGAACTCGTGCGAGTTACCCCAAGGTTTACGGGCGCCGCCATTTTGTTTGCGTGACGTATTTCCGTTTCCGCCCGCTATGTGTAGTCTCGCGCGATGAGCGCCTTGCGAATACAAGTTCGCACGAGTTCGCGAGAGAAATCGCGTGAGAACCTACTTACGCTCACGTGATCGGCCGCCATCTTGTTTTTCATTCATTCCTATGTGTCTGGGCATGGTGTTTCTATCCTCTGTATATCTCTGCCATCCTTTGCTTATTTTATTTTGTTTTTGATCTATTAAACTTTTTTTCTATCCCTCTTGTTTTTTAGGTCTATATTTCTGTGTTTTAGGCTACTTTTGTTTACTTTTCAGTACTTTTTAAACTTTTATTTCCTTCTTCTCTACTCCTATTCTTTTTCATTTTATCTCCTTACCTGCCCAGAACATGGTGAAGACAGCTGTCAAGCTGCCCAAGCCGGGCACCGCAGCCCGTGCCCGGCTCCCGTGTGGCCGCTTGAGGGCGGAAATGGTGGTGCCCAGGGAGATCTTCAGCCCTGAGGAGGTGGGCACACTCGTTTATTTTGTGCAGCGCCATCTCCCGAGGACCATCGCAGCAGGCGGCAGGATTACTGCCGGTTATACCAACAGCCAGGAGCGTCGGAAGCGGTGGGGGCAGGTGTGCCGGGCCCTTTTTAAGATCACGGGGGTCCAGCGCACCTATAATCAGGTGACCCACCGCTGGACCGATATTCTGGAGCGGGAGCACGACCTGCTCGATCTGCTGGGAGTGGAGGTACCCGGGCTTGGTGAGTAGTAGTAGCAATTTTTTCATCACTCACTACTCTGTTTTTTCTCCTGCTCTGTGTGTTAATATTGCAAATGTTTCCTTTAACTTTTTTACAAAGAGCAATAATGCTGCTGATTACATTGATAGGAGAGCTAAATTAATATTTCAAAATTTTCTGTGCATTTCAGGTGCACTGCTCTCTTTCTCTGTGGCGGTGCCACTGCTTATTTGTTTTCTATTTTGTGTTCATTTAATTGGGCTGAGTAATGTATGAGTGTACTTTACAGAACTGCGTAATGCTAGACACAAAGGGGCAGATTTACAAGCCCCTTGCGCCACGTTTACGCTGCCTTACCTGACGCACAGCGACGTAAACGTGGCGCATCCCTGCGAGTCATGTACAACGTGATGCTTCTAAGGAGATGCGCCACGTTAAGACCTGGGCCTGCGCCACAATGGGTGCGTTCCCACGCAGGGGGAGGGGGGGTGGCGGTCAGGCAGATGTGCGCCTCGCAAAAGTGCCTGCGTGAAATCTACAAGATTTAACGCAGGCACTTCCGCGACGCTGCTACGTCAATTCTTTATGCCCGCTTGCTTGAAGCAGGCGTAAGGACTGATGCGGTATGTTGAGTATTGGGCATCCCTGAGCATTGCTATAGTTGCATCGCGCCTGCGACGCGACTCTAGAGATGCGCCCCTCTTTCGTCACGAGATGCATCACGCATCTGCCTACCCTTGCGCCAGGGTTTGCCGCATTGTAATTGCGGCGCATCTGTCGTGACGCAAGGTTAGTTTTGAGTTACGCATTTTGTTCTGGTGCACCTCTGGAGGTGTGCAGCCCAGAACTCGTAAGTATGCCCCTAAGTGTCAGATTAGCAATTACCTGTGCATCCCTGCAAAGTGTGAGGCACGCCAGCACCACCCATGGTGCGCCGTATTTTCAATGCGGCACGCCATGGTGCCAAAACGTCACCGAAGCGTTACGCATCGGTGCCGTAAAGGCGGCTCATTGATGGAGTTGCGTTGCAACGATGGCGCAGCTCCAGCAATGCTGCGTCAAGCCATAAGCCTGCTTCATGCAGGCGCAGGGTTTCAGTGACGCATCATTGTCCTAAATGACTGAGTAGAGGCTCAGGTGCAGTCCTTCCTTTGTAGCCCTCTTTTTGGCTAAAATAGTTGGTTCTTGTTCTTTCTAAATGTTTGATTTGGTTGACAAGGACATCGACAAGCAGCAATCATCAATTTTTTCTGTTCTTTCTTTCATGTTGTACGTCAGGTCCGCCCAGGGGCAAGCGGACAGAAACAGCGGATGCAGTGGCTCCAAAGGAGGAGGATGATGCAGGCCAGGGCGGCGAGTGCTCCTTTGCTGGCCCCAGTAAGTTTTCATTTAAATATAGAGGACCTATTGTTGTCCAAGCGTTTCTAATTTAAATTTTTCGAAACAGTGTTTAGATAGGAGCAAAATCAATAATACTACTGTTGCAGGGACAATTCTCCACAAACCTTACTATGGACACCAAAGACCAGAGTAATAATATTTCAGAGTGGCGTGTTTGGCACACTGTATACTATAGTATAAACTTGGTAGTGTCAGCGGCACGGACTCCTCCTTGCAAAAATTACAAAACCTTTCGCTCAGTCACTCTAGCTTGGAGGACCAAAAACCACAGAGTCTATTCAAGTTTAAAAGCTTTATTAAAAAAAGTAAAAGTAAACACATATATTAAAATAAAGTTAGCTGGAAAAGGAAAAGTGCTTGGTGCTGAGTTGATGAGTAATGGAACACATGTCTTGTGGTCGAGCCGAGCTTTCACCTGGTTTAGTTGATGTTGCTCTTGTCCGTAGAAGTCCAGCGTCTGTCTGTTCAGAGAAAAAAGATGTGTGTTAAAATTAAGCAAGCATTCATCAATTGTGACAAAAAAGTGCAGCAAGACAACAGCCTTCCCTGGAAGGAGGGACATTTTTACTTTAGACTAGAGTAGACAGTCAATTATTTTTTCTGTTTTCAAATTTCTTCATTCCTAGACCAAATACTAGTGAGTGGTGTAATCTAACAGTCTTTTTTTTTTTTTTTTTTACATTTTTGAAAACCTTTATTCGTGCATATAAAAAGAACAAATACGGGCCTACAACCGTCAGGCCGGCCACGATACGGTTAAGCACTGATACAAACATTACGGCCCCTTAGTATCAACGGTCAAAAATAGCAAAAGGTTATGAATATTACACTGGAGAGACCCATGACACCAGGGGAGAGGAGAAATGAAGGTTAATTTTAAAGTTTTTTTTATAAATTTTGTCAGGGAAAAAGTCAGTGAAGAATAAGAACCAAGGAGATTCGAGTCCGCACGGCATCTTCACAACATGGGAGAGCGGCAACATTATTGGAAACAACAATAGAAAGTAAAATCCCAGGCAGTGAGGCAGTGCAAATCAACAACAGGATAGGCACAGCAGCAATTACGCACCCCTTCAGTGCCGCCCCCACTCAGTCAACCCCACATCCGGACCCAGAATCGAAACAGGTAAAACGCAGAAACATAAAAGGAAAGAAAGGCCCATAGAACTAATTGGAAATAGTAAATTACCCCCCCACCCTACACCAATGCGGAGGCTACGGCCTGCCCCCCCCCAGCATAGTGCCTGTCGCCCTCTAAAACCCGAAATATAGACAAGAAAGGAGAGCAAGAGTAGAATAAAAAGGAAGATAGAAAAACGTGTACACCTACGATAAAGGGGGTGAGAAAAGAATAGAACTATTCTAATCTAAACTCCCAAAAAGAAAAAGGTGGGGAGGAGCCTACGTAACATCAGAGCGTCCGAAACCCTCGGCCATCTATAGCTTCCACACATTGTGAACCCACTGCACCAAAAGCAGTCGTGTTAAAATAAATTGTCACAGTAGTATAGATGGAAGAAGACAGTTCGCGACGAGTGCACACAATATATACATAGCAGTTACAATCCCAGTCCAGCCCATCCGTGAAACCCTGGCGTTATAGAGCAGCCTAACCCTGGCCTGATCGCGGGCGTGTGATTAAGCCAGCTCCTACATGAAGGCCCCGCATCTCGTGCAAACAAAGACAATATGGCCGCTTAGAAGAAGAAAGTGAAGTAGGAGCATAAAATGGCCGCCGACCATCTGTAGAGGTCCCTTTGTCCACTACACAAAGTCCCAACATGGCATCTAAAGCACAGGAGTTCCACAGGAAAGAAGACGAAGGCCACAGTGAATGAGTCCTCGAGGGTGTTAGGTGCTGCCCAGCCGGATACTTCTGCAGACGCGGTGAGGCAGGCAACAATGAAACAGGCATCAATGGACGGGGAAACAAAGTATCAGCAGCTGAGCGGGAGAGTAGTCGATCACGGGTGTCGGGAAAGCCAGTTGCAGGCACCAGTGTAGCACGCTCACATGTAGCCACTGTATCCCCGCATAGAGACAAAGGCAGACCCACGCCTTGCTGGTGACAAACGAGGCGCTCACGACCCGCAGCCGATAGCATGGAGTCAAACCGCTCACTCAGCGCCTGCAAACCAGCACGCATTTGGAAATGAAAGTCCCGTAGGACGGCAAGAACGGAGCCGCATGACAGTGGAAGCTGCATCCCCGCCTTGGCATCAATCCGGGACGGCACTGTAGAGCTGGTGCCTGATGTAGGGAGGGCGATGCAAGCAGCGGGCAGGACCGGGCTATCACCCCCCAGCCGCGGGCAGGCAGATAAAGTCATGTTCACCGCAGGACGGTATATTGACCGGGGGGGGGAGGTCGCAGCAGAAAGTCAGCTCACCTCAGGTCCGCGCCGCCACAAAGAAAGCCGACAGTCGTCACCCGTCCCTCAGGTTCCCCTTGCAGCCGGCTAGACGATAGGAGAAGGGGGCCAGCAGCCTCCCACAGCGCGCTCCACCGATCGGGGCAGGAGACCCGTCCCTCCGGGGCTTACCTCACAGCCCCAGTCTTTCAGGCGCAGAGTGCAGCGGTTGTTTGGCCATCGCCTCCCAGGCACAGCTGGCGGCAGTCCGTGATGTGGGTGAGGTCAGGACCGCGCGGCTCGGATTGGCGCTAGCGGGTCCGGTCACTGCGGAGCCTCCAGGGGCCGGCAAGGGCGACAATGGAGCGAGGGTCCAGGGCGGAGAGCAAAATCACACACAACTCCGGCATCCGGGCAGGCTGGGACTTCGGGAAAGCACCGGCGTAATCAGCGCGTCGTCGCACACGTTTCGCCTCCGGAAACGATAAGGATAGGAATCAGGATGTTGTTGCAGAGCCAAGGGCCGACGGAGCCGGGCGCTCAAGCGTCTGCTCCGGTCGCCATCTTGGCTCCTCCCCTAAATCTAACAGTCTTAAATATAATTTTTAGGTGGAACAGCTGGTGGCGGGGCCAGCTCGGACGTGATCGTCATCGACTCGGAGTCTGAGGGCGACTCTGGGGAGGATGCGGCGCAAGTGGACAATCAGACTGTGAGGAAGCAGGCAGCGGTGGTGTGGAGTACAGGTAAGCTGGATCATGGTACTATCTGACTCTTAGATAGCATATGATGTGTATCCAGTGCTGGACCAGTGACAAATTACAATATGGTAATTACAGCAGGCTGGGACCGACAGACAGATAGAGGCAGAGAGAGAGGAAGACAGAAGGAGAGAGAGAGGGAGGGAGCCAGAGGGAGGGTGAGGGAGGGAGACAGAGAGAGAGACAGCGAGGTAGAGGGAGACAGAGGGAGACAGAGAGAGAGATAGAGACATATCGCCTGGGCCTGGTGCAGATGATACGGTTGCTGGTGTGGTTAACGGCTCAGAGGAAAAGTCACTCACTTCTGCCAGATCTCTTTCATATGAAAGAGCACCAAACCAAGGATACAAGTGAGTTGTGGGAAGGGAAATGGTGATTCAAGCGCCCCCCCTTGCCCCTCCATGCGGACGCCCATGATACTGGCCTCAATAGTTTTGTACTGCGCTGGCTAGTTGCTAGTTGTACTGTGACACAACTTCCTGCTGAATCATTTTGTGTTAATCATATTCTTAAAGAGCATTCGTTACAGATTATGTTTTTCTTTCTTCTTATAGTTGGTAATACTAAAACCTCAAAACCGAGCAGGAGTATGCGGGCTGTACTTGCCCGGCAACGGAGGCTGGATGCCACTGTTGCGCAATATCGCCGGCTGGTGGAAATGGAGGGGGACGACACGCACTCCAGTGTAACATCTTCTGCATCCTCCTCCGTGACCCCACGTTCTGCCGGTAAGCGCAGTGCTCCAGCCAACCGGAGCCGTGCTGGAAGACGCCACCGCCGAGCAGCAAAGGCTGCACCTCCTCACAGTACTGTAAAGGCTCGCTTGCGCCTTGCACTCCGCAGAGTGTCCAACCTAGAGGCGGAGGTCCAGAGATGGAAGGAGTATCATAATCTGGTGGAGGGCCTCCGTTTAGATCAAGCCATCATCCAGGAGAAGTTTGATGCCCTGGAGGCCAAATTCAACAACCTGCATCCGTAGAGTGTCCCTTGCCCCTTTTTTAGAGACTTTTGGAGGGTGGGAATTGGGAGTTGGGGTTTTTGGGGACTTTTGATGGACTATTTATTTGTTGGGGTTAGGGAGGGTCTTGCGGGAGTTTATTTTGTTAGGGATATAAAAATATACTTTTTCAAACTTTATCTGAGCATAGCTGTTTTTTACTACTTTTGAGCCTGGTGGGTGGTGGTTTTGCAGTAAGTTTGTTTTACGGAACACTGTCATCGTGTTGATTCACCTGTAATTGGCCAAATGTTTTCCAAAGTTAAATGCCTGTCACAGAGTTTCCTAAATCAAGAGTCCTAGGAGTTTACTAGTAGTACCACTGTCACTCTCTCGCCTCTCCTCCTAATACTCCATTATACTACCTCCCATCCAAACGCTTATCTTACCTGTAATTTGTGTTTGTTGAGGGCTGTCTCCACCTGGAATTCACAGTGTCCTAAAGCGTTCTGCAGCAGGGCCCCAACTGGAGTTTCCCGGCGTGGATTTTCTGCAAAGCAAAAGCAACCTGTAATTGGCCAAATGTTTTCCAAAGTTAAATGCCTGTCACAGAGTTTCCTAAATCAAGAGTCCTAGGAGTTTACTAGTAGTACCACTGTCACTCTCTCGCCTCTCCTCCTAATACTCCATTATACTACCTCCCATCCAAACGCTTATCTTACCTGTAATTTGTGTTTGTTGAGGGCTGTCTCCACCTGGAATTCACAGTGTCCTAAAGCGTTCTGCAGCAGGGCCCCAACTGGAGTTTCCCGGCGTGGATTTTCTGCAAAGCAAAAGCAACCTGTAATTGGCCAAATGTTTTCCAAAGTTAAATGCCTGTCACAGAGTTTCCTAAATCAAGAGTCCTAGGAGTTTACTAGTAGTACCACTGTCACTCTCTCGCCTCTCCTCCTAATACTCCATTATACTACCTCCCATCCAAACGCTTATCTTACCTGTAATTTGTGTTTGTTGAGGGCTGTCTCCACCTGGAATTCACAGTGTCCTAAAGCGTTCTGCAGCAGGGCCCCAACTGGAGTTTCCCGGCGTGGATTTTCTGCAAAGCAAAAGCAACCTGTAATTGGCCAAATGTTTTCCAAAGTTAAATGCCTGTCACAGAGTTTCCTAAATCAAGAGTCCTAGGAGTTTACTAGTAGTACCACTGTCACTCTCTCGCCTCTCCTCCTAATACTCCATTATACTACCTCCCATCCAAACGCTTATCTTACCTGTAATTTGTGTTTGTTGAGGGCTGTCTCCACCTGGAATTCACAGTGTCCTAAAGCGTTCTGCAGCAGGGCCCCAACTGGAGTTTCCCGACGTGGATTTTCTGCAAAGCAAAAGCAACCTGTAATTGGCCAAATGTTTTCCAAAGTTAAATGCCTGTCACAGAGTTTCCTAAATCAAGAGTCCTAGGAGTTTACTAGTAGTACCACTGTCACTCTCTCGCCTCTCCTCCTAATACTCCATTATACTACCTCCCATCCAAACGCTTATCTTACCTGTAATTTGTGTTTGTTGAGGGCTGTCTCCACCTGGAATTCACAGTGTCCTAAAGCGTTTTGCAGCAGGGCCCCAACTGGAGTTTCCCGGCGTGGATTTTCTGCAAAGCAAAAGCAACCTGTAATTGGCCAAATGTTTTCCAAAGTTAAATGCCTGTCACAGAGTTTCCTAAATCAAGAGTCCTAGGAGTTTACTAGTAGTACCACTGTCACTCTCTCGCCTCTCCTCCTAATACTCCATTATTCTACCTCCCATCCAAACGCTTATCTTACCTGTAATTTGTGTTTGTTGAGGGTTGTCTCCACCTGGAATTCACAGTGTCCTAAAGCGTTCTGCAGCAGGGCCCCAACTGGAGTTTCCCGGCGTGGATTTTCTGCAAAGCAAAAGCAATCAACATTCGAAATGTGCCAGCGGGGCTCACAGACCCCAAAACCCTAGAAGCCCCACAGACAGCACCCCTAAGACAGGCAAGTGAGCAATAACGCCTAAACGTTTTCACCTCCCATTTCCTCCTAACCAATTTCTTCCCTTAATAGACCTTGCCAGCAATGGCCCAGCCAAGACCCATAAACCCAAGCGCAAACAAGTTTGACACCCCCCAAACAGCCAAAAAGCAAATCCGGGAAAAAAGCCACACTTAGAAAAATGTATTTAAATGAGGACTCACTACTTCCAGTACCTCTTTAGGGGACTCGTCAACGTAAGTTTCTTCATTGTGCGGAATCCAGGCATCAGCATTACGGGAAATGGATAGGGTGAGTCTGGAGGAGGAGGATAGACGACCAGGACTGAGTTCTTGGCAACTAACTTGTGAACCTGATGAATGCTGCGGCATCAAAATCAAGACAGTTCTGCTGATGGGCTTGTTCTTTGATTGGGTGATTACAGTTTTGTTGTGAATGGGATCAAGCACTTGGTAAACAAAGAAAGACAGACACACAGGAATAAAAGTGAATAAGGAGTCGGACTAAAAATAAAGTTAATGAATCATTGACTCATTTTCAGAACTCGGTGTCAGGGAAAATGAACTCGTCCTCATACTCTGCAAATTCAGTCGGTAGTACTTGTGGTAACTGAGGAGAACTTTCCTCAGGTAGGTCGGTGTCCTCTTCTTCCTGCGTGCATTCTCGTACTTTGTAATCTGGTGGTATGAAGTGCTGGTTCATCTTTATCATGGTGAGCCGCTCCACATTTGCGGGCAAGAGGCGGGACCTTTTGGAAGTCACAATGCCACCAGCAGAACTAAAAACACGTTCTGAAGACACACTTGCGAGTGGGCAAGACAAGTAATTGATAGCCAGGTTGGTGAGCTCTCGCCATATGTTTCTTTTCCCATGCCAATACGCCAATGGGTCCTCAGAAATATTGACCGCTGTTGAGTCATCCAAGTAGGCCTGCACCATTGAAACAATGTTCTCCCGCATTCCTGTACTTTGCACTTCTGTGTCCTTTTTGGGACAAGCAAACCCTAGCTGACTTAGCCAATCCTCTTCAGACATATCGCCTGTGCCTGGTGCAGATGATACGGTTGCTGGTGTGGTTAACGGCTCAGAGGAAAAGACACTCACTTCTGCCACAGGCACAGAAGTGCTTTTATCCGACGCCTGTTGGCCTGCTGATTCACTAGTACTGTCTTCTCCTACAGTTTCCTTCCTCTCTCTTTCAAAACGAATGGCTGACCGAGCTAGCCAACCTTTGTACTCTGTAACATCTGAAGTTTCAAAAGGAATTAATACTTTTCCTAACAATGGCTTTCTGTAACGTGGATCCAGAATAGTAGCACAAATGTAGTGCTGTTGTTTCTTGATATTTACAAGCCGTTTATTGCTAACTAGGCGTTGTAATAATCTCTGCGCCAACTCATATGCTTCATTCTTTCCCGCATCCTTTAATTCTGAAGACACCACCTTGACTTGGTGCTCGAGCTTCAGCAACAATGGGATAGCTTTGCTCAAAGAACAGTCCTCCCTGCTGACTTCACGCGTGAAGACCTCAAAAGGACGAAGCATGTCTGTCAGGCTTTTAACTAGCTGCCATTGCTCCACCGCTAGCATCATTTCTGTCGTATCACCACCCAGGTTGTAGAAATACTCATTGACTACTGGAAACAGCTCATGCAGACGCTCAAGCATGTAGAAGGTTGAGTTCCAACGTGTTGCCACCTCCTGGATAAGTGCTTTCACTGGCATTCTACGTACATTTTGCTAGCGCCTCAGCTCCTTCCGGGCCTTAAAAGAATGGTTGAAATGTGTGCATATTCTTCTGCAGATGGTCAGTATTTTGTCGACTGCAGGTTCTTTTTTCAAGAACTTTTGCACGACAAGGTTCATACAGTGCGCCAAACACGGCACTCTGAAATAGTCACCGTCCGCCATGGCCTTAACTACGTTGCTGCCATTATCAGTAGAAACATAACCAACCTTGCAATTTCTTTTGGGCAGCCATTGCAAGACCTTTTTGTTAAAGTCATGCAAAATGTTGTCTGCAGTATGAGTTTTCTCCATGCCAAACATGGCTAATGTTGCATGTTTACGAGCATCCTTAAAAATGTCGACCAAGTCACCACCTGCATTTATCCGTTTTGCAACCCCTGAAAAAGAGACCCAGTGTGCAGTGATGCACATGTAATCAAGGGCTTGGCAACTGGTCCACATGTCTGTTGTCAGGTGTATAGTGTGAACAGCACTCTTCTGCAAAGCTGCCCCAACCAACTCAAGCACCTCTTTATGTAGTGCTGGAACAGCAACCCTGGCAAAATAGAACCGGCTAGGAACCTTCCATTTAGGGGCCAGTGTTGCCACGAGTTCAAGAAAACCCACACCTTCGACAAACGAAAAAGGGAGAAGGTCCACCGCTAGCATTTTAGCCAGCTTAGTGTTATACAGGCGCACAATTGGGTGGTTGCGTTGAAATGGCGCATCTGAGGAGAACATGTCTGTAATGCTGCGCTGGACAAGTTTAATGGATGATGTTGATGCCTTCTTCGACCCACTTCTGCTCAGTGTTGACATTTTCCGCATTGGTGTGTCTCCCAGACTCTCAGTGTGCCTCCTATGTGTTCCGGAGGGTGTGGTGCTGCCAGGGGTACTGGGTGCGCCCGGATAAATGTCTGACGCTTCTTCTACCTCCCCGTCATCTTCAGATGAAACACCTAGTACGGGTTTATTTTGGCCACTTGCCCTTTGGGATTCCTTTGCCTTGATGTTTGCTAGGTGCGCAAACCATTCTACAGCGTGCCTTCTTTCAAGATGACCTATCTGGCCTCCGGTACCATAGTTGGTACCAATCTTACCGCGGCTAACTGTAGTCGTACAAATGGAACAAATGGCTAGGTTATCATGCTTTGCATGGACACTAAAATAGTTCCAAACTGGGGACTGGAAACTTCTGGTTTTGCCGCACGAGGTGATGATACTGCCAATGCCAGATGAAGCAGTGGTGGATGAGCCTTGCAGACATCTACTGGGTTGTGCAATTATTGCAGCAACCCTACTTGAGGGAGTCGAGCTGGATGGAGTTCCCCTCTGGGGAGAAAATATGGGAGCTGTAGGTTTTGGTGAACTTGTACTACATGACTGTGTTGGTGGTGCTACCAGTGCCACATCGCCAGGGTCACGCTCAGCATGACGTCGGGATAGGGTATAAATGTCTGTCTGCTGCATGGCCGGTGTGGCTGGAATGACGTGTGTGATGACTAGGTCATTGCTGTCATCCTGTTCATCAACATCAGAATGCACCACTTCATCAAGTCCGACGTTCGGATCCATAAGTATGAGCTTTCCGGGGCCCTTCCTTTTAACATTTGATACCTTTCTCAGCTCATGGTGTGCCTCCCTCTCAGACGTCGGAGATGGTTGCCAATCTTGATGCAGATCATCTGAGGGAGCGGGGCTTGAAGAGGAACTTCTACACACCCTCCTTGATCTTTTCCTTGCTGGGGAGCTGGGAGAAAATGAATCATCAGGAGGAGTGGCTTCGTCTTCCTGACTTGATACCCCGGGTCCAAAGTCAATTTCCTCCTGTGCCCCGACTTCGGGAAGAACCATTGTGGCCACTTGCACCGCTCCATGCGCCGCTACATGGCCCTCTTCACTGACCTCTACTTGCAACTCTCCATGGAACTCTCCTTCTCGGCCTTCTCCTTCTCGGCCTTCTCCTTCTCGGCCTTCTCCTTCTCGGCCTTCCCCTTCTCGGCCTTCCCCTTCTCGGCCTTCCCCTTCTCGGCCAGCTCCTTCTCGGACAGCTCCTTCTCGGACAGCTCCTTCTCGGACAGCTCCTTGAGCATGTACTTGTGCTTGTACTGTTAGCTCATGCAGTTGTTGTTGCGGCTTTGGTTGTTGAATAGTACTTGAGCCAACATCACTGGTCGTTGGTGATTGAACCAATAAACAGGCTACATGTGCAGCACTCATGGTGGACTTTGGTTCTTTTTTCCACATAAATTTATTGGTCGAGGCACCAGACTCCTTGGTAAGTGGTGCCACTTGCTTCTTCTTCTCCTTAGTAGAGACATCTTTCTTGCAAGAGGAGCTACGGGCACCTCTTTTCGGACCCATCTTCTGATTCTTCTTCAGATGTCGGAACAGCAGGCCGCAGCAGGACTTCTTCCTGGCACTGATGCTCAACGATGATGCGGAGTTCTTGACTTTGTGCACCTAAAAGCAAACGAAGACAGAGGAAAATCAGTTAAATATATGTTGCATATGTGGCGCTTCAATTAATAGTTTGCAAGTAGGCATTTATGAATACACACGTGCACACCACAATATGGAAATATCAAAAATAAGAATTGCTACATTTTTGGGAAACAGGAATTTAACATTGATCCAAGAGAGCCCACAGAGAGGCTTGTAGTTTCATGTACCACTGACTCAACCTGGGCACAAGGGGTGAAAGCAAGGAAAAATGGGTGCAGGCCTATGGCACAAAGCTCACTGCCTGCCTTCAAAATGGCCGCTTGACCCCCATCCACATGGCCAGGAGGACCATGCCTCAAAATGGCCCCACCCAACATAGCCAGCCCCCAACCCCTACTCCAAAAAGTCAAAAAAGACAACACAAATCACCACAATCCAATGCCATCCATCAAGTTTCAGAAGGTTTATGCTGCCTGCTGGTGGTTTTCTGGTGCAGAATTGCACTTTTTGCAATTTAGCGAGTGCGAGATTGTTGCTTCACGACGCGAACGCGGCAAAACACCCGCTAAATCACCAAAACAACCGCAAAAGTCGGAAAACACACACAAAAATCACCACAAAGAAAATCAACTTATCAACTTACTTGTGAAATCAAATTTCGAATACACACGTGCACACCACAATATGGAAATATCAAAAATAAGAATTGCTACATTTTTGGGAAACAGGAATTCAACATTGATCCAAGAGAGCCCACAGAGAGGCTTGTAGTTTCATGTACCACTGACTCAACCTGGGCACAAGGGGTGAAAGCAAGGAAAAATGGGTGCAGGCCTATGGCACAAAGCTCACTGCCTGCCTTCAAAATGGCCGCTTGACCCCCATCCACATGGCCAGGAGGACCATGCCTCAAAATGGCCCCACCCAACATAGCCAGCCCCCAACCCCTACTCCAAAAAGTCAAAAAAGACAACACAAATCACCACAATCCAATGCCATCCATCAAGTTTCAGAAGGTTTATGCTGCCTGCTGGTGGTTTTCTGGTGAAGAATTGCACTTTTTGCAAATTTAGCGAGTGCGAGATTGTTGCTTCACGACGCGAACGCGGCAAAACACCCGCTAAATCACCAAAACCACCCCAAAAGTCGGAAAACACACACAAAAATCACCACAAAGAAAATCAACTTATCAACTTATTTGTGAAATCAAATTTCGAATCCAAAAGTAATACAAATGGCCCACCACCAACATAGCCAGCCCCCAACACCACCCCAAAAGTCGAAAAACACACACAAAAATCACCACAAACAACATCAACTTATCAACTTACTTGTGAAATCAAATTTTGAATCCAAAAGGCCTCAAATCCAAATATCCAGCAGCATCCACAAAAAGTAATCCTTCCCAGTCAAGATCGAATCCAAAATGGCCAGGAAAGGAAACAGGAACAGGAAGTTGGAGACTGGGGCACTTCCTTCACCCCTCCCCAATGGGAGGAACTTGCTGGACAGGAACAGGAAGTTGGAGACTGGGCCACTTCCTTCCTTCACTCCTCCGCCATTTTTATTTTTTTTTGTAATTTCGCGAGTGCGAGATTGTTGCTGCCCGCGCCGCGGGCCGCGAGCAGTGCGAACACAAGCAAAAAATCCGCAGCGCGCGGATTTGCGGATTTTGCAGGAAATCCGCGAATCTCGCGGATTTACCGAAAATCCGCAAAATCCGCGAGCGGAACGGATTTTACGCCCATGCCTAATTCCAGAGCCAACCAGACCAGGTCCAGGAGTCAGGATTCTGGTGCATCTGGTGAGCTATGTTATGAAGCCTTGTTATTGCTTTATATACTGATGGTGCGTTATTAGGAATAAACACACAACAACTAGATCCGATCACTCTACAAGCTCCGCCCCTATCGGCCAGGATGACGTCAAGGACAAGGCGGTTTTGAAGAACAACAAGTCTCATAGCAGACTGCTCTTCGGTCAGGTTACCTAAAGCGAAAGTAGTCTCATTGACTACTGCTTCAAGAGTTCGTGTTAACCTGCGTATTATCTTACTGTTTTGGACGGGACCTATGAACCAGAAGTATCCTTTAATATAATCCTTATACTGGTCCCATGCTGACTCGGAATAATCGATGACAGGGGGAAGGTCTTTCTTATGTCTTACATGCACAAGATGGGTATCTCGATGATAATTGGATGGGGCTAGAAAAACAGGTGGTAATAGGAATGCAATATAACATGTTCCATCCCAATCTAATGGCAGACGTACATAAGCTGTCTGACCACATATAAAATAGGAATGGCGGGAAGCTTTGAAAGTAGACTTTTCTTTATCGCTAAATTCGACTACAGTATTACAATCACTGTGTCCTAGATGTACTGAACCATTCTTTCTGACGCATAATTCACCTTTCACTGGTAAAACTGTTATAAACGGCAAGTCCGAATTAGTCTCAGACTGAACGTTCAGAATCATGAGGCTAAGGGAAAAATTTCCTAATCCATACACTTCATTTTCTAGATCGGTCCCTGTCCTTTGGGGAAGACCGTCCTTGTCTGGGAAACATGCTTGATTCATAACTGTATTCAAGTTCCCCCATATCCAATTGCCTTGGGAAACTTTGGACTTACTGTCTAAGGAGGACATTAAAGTAAACCATGCTCCGCATGAACCATTATGTGTAAACGGGTAGGGAAAAAGGGGCAGAGCTCCCTTCATTTTCTGGTAAGGTGGGAGTCGGCCACATACCCAGCAATTCGTGACATTGCTGGTCTGGTGAGAATGGTGTAACATACGGATAAAAGTGTTGTTGCGCAGTGCTAGTCGATAGGATAGTTCGTGAGGGGGCAGGTCACTGAAAGTGTGCTCTATGGTGTCATTGAAAGAAGAATGTACATGTGAACCAAGAGGAGGAAAGAAAACATGTAACGTCCAGCTTATACATAGGATCGTAATACTCAGAAAAAACATAAAAATCAAAGTGATAATACATCTGCTGTGGAGATTTTTGCAGTATTTCATTTTCTTGACTTTCTGTCTATCTCTCTCACTATTTGGGTCTATCTCATACATGTCAGAAACCTGTCTAACCGCTTCACCCGAGGGGGACTTAAACAATTAAACGCTGTCTGACTTACTAGACCTCAACTTTGCTTTATACTCCTGTTGCGGAGTTTTCTCTAATAGAGGGAGTTTAGTGTTTGTATCAGTATCAGGGCAGTCCTTGGGAAATGTCTCTGGACACAGTCCATGAAAACGCTTGATGTGGCTGGAATGGAGCCACCCTTTTCTTCCCTCAACCTTCACTGCGGTCCTCGTGGTCATCAACACCAGTTTCGGTTCCCTCCACCTGGGCTCCAGAGGGCTTGAGCGATCGAAGTTTCTTATGCATACTAAATCCCCCGGAACGATTTCATGCGGTTTCACTTGGGTGTTGTCCGGGAAGGCAGCCGCGACCTGTGAACGACAAGAGAGTAGTGCAGACATCAAGGAAGCCAGGTAATCTGTCAGCATATTACTATCAACATCTGTTATTTTACGCGGCATAGGCGTACCCCACATATTTGGTGGTCTGCCGAAGACTACCTCATAAGGAGATAGTCCGGTTCTGGAATGAGCTACCATACGCATGTAAAAGAGGGCAACCGGCAGGGCTACCATCCAATCTACACCTTTTTCTGCACAGACCTTCGCTAACCGTGTTTTCAGAGTCTGATTATGTCTCTCAACGAGACCGGCTGCTTCGGGATGTCGTACGCAGTGAAATTTCCACTGGTATCCTAACAGGAGTGATACCTGTTTCATGAGTTCGGACGAGAATGGCTGTCCATTATCTGAGTACACGACACGGGGCAAGCCGTATCGCGGGAAAAATTCACGGACCAACTGTTTGGCAGTGGTTACAGCAGTGTAATCTGGGACTGGGTACGTGGAGAAGTGTGGCTCAATGGTTAGAGCGGCAGACCTTGATGCAGAGTACTGGCCAGGGACCAGGGTTCGATTCCCGCCTCGGCGGGATCGGGCTTAAATTCCTCTGACCGGATATTCTCGCCTCAGTGCCGAATGTAAGCATGGGCCCCACGCTGCAACTCTGGGCAATAGCTTGCTTAGTCTCCACAACGGCCCCCGATACACAAGGGATGCTTGGTTTCACCATGGGATGCCCAGGAGTGGACACCTCACAAGGAAAAGCCAGGAGGGGTTCCCTTGTGGTAGGAGTACAAGCGCCGGGATGCTTACGGGTTACTGTTCGCGCTATACAAATACAACACATATCTGTCCATCTGGAAAGGGCACATACAACTACGAGGACATACTTGAATCCTCGGCATCTATCCATCTGGATATAATCCATCTGAAGGACTTCAAAAGGATGGTCAGGAGGTTGAAATCCACCTTGTTCCACAGGAATGCCTTTGCCTGGATTGAACTGACAACAGATCATGCAAGTACGCACTTTCTGTTTTGCTGCTGCACGTAAATGTTTGTTGAACCAAATATTCTGGATGCTGCCTAGCATGGCTTTCTCTCCTAAGTGTGCTGGACTATGTGCTGTATTAATGATAACATGAACCATAGAGTCGGGGAGAAACCATGTGGCTTTTCCCTTCGTCATCCATCCCTGATCTGTCTGGACCCCTCCTTGTTCTGTCCATTTCTTGATTTCGTCTGGAGTGGCATGTGACTGTATGTCGAGTACATCTTGTGTGGGATCCCTGACTGTCATACAATGCGTCAGTGGAGTTACTTCGGTCTTTGTCGTGTCAGCTGGAATGTCTGTATGAGTCTGAGCTGTAAGCTTGGCTGTTCGATCTTCCAGGTCGTTACCCTGGGAAATAATGTCAGTGACTTTAGTATGTGCTTTGCACTTCATGATGGCAATGGCTGTAGGCAAGTGTATTGCTTCTAACAGAGCTTGAATGAGGGGACCATGCTGTATCTTGGCTCCATGGGAGGTCAGGAAACCTCTCTCTTGCCAGAGAACACTGAAGTCGTGAACGACTCCGAATGCGTACTGTGAATCTGTGTATATGTTTACTTTCACGTTCTTGGCTCGTATGCAGGCTTGGGTCAGAGCGATGAGCTCTGCTGCTTGAGCAGACAGTGTGTCAATACGATGTGTTTCTATGACTTCAGTTTCAGTAGTCACTGCATATGCGGCTACTAACTCTCCTGTACTTGTTCTCATACATGAACCATCCACATAAAGTGTCAGGTCTGGATTGGGTAATGCAATGTCTGTCAAGTCTTGTCTTGGCTTTGTAATTGTGTTAATGACTTCCACACAGTCATGTGGTGTAGGGTCTGCTGTAATCGAGGGTAACAATGTGGCAGGATTTAATATGTTGCAACGTCTGATCTCTATGTGTGGCTGAAACAGTGTCAGTTCATATCCTGTCAATCGTGCTATGGTCAAGTGCTGAGTCTGTGTCCTGTTTAGGAGAACTTCCACGGAGTGTGGAACCTGTACTGTCAGGGGATGTCCTAACACTATGGAGTCGCTTTGTCTGATAGCTAGAGCTGTTGCTGCAACTGATTTGAGGCACGCAGGCAGAGCCTGGGCTACTGGATCCAATGTACTAGAAAAATAAGCACAAGGCTTGTGTTTTCCTGCTTGATCTTGTGTGAGAACAGATAATGCTGTGCCATCGCGTTCAGTGACAAAAAGTGTAAAAGGTTTGTTGTAACATGGTGTCGCTAAAACAGGTGCTTGACATAAAACTTTCTTCAGTTCATCAAAAGCAAGTGTATGTTCCTGAGTCCAAGGGAGGACAGTCGAAGTCGCTGCCTCCTGTGTTGTCAACTGTATGAGTGGTTTGGCTAGATATGCATACTGGAGAATCCATTGTCTACAGTAAGAAGTGAGGCCAATGAAGGCCCGTACTTCCTTTTGTGTCTTGGGCTGTGGAAGATGTGCAATTAATTTAATGCGGTCAGGTGTCAACTGTCTACCCCTCTTGGACAGCAAGTGTCCAAGGTAAACCACTTGCTGGGCACAGAATTGTAGCTTCGAAGGGGACACTTTATGCCCCTTTTCGGCCAGAAAATACAAGACTGTCAGTGATGCACGTTCGCAATCTCGTTCAGTTCGTGCTGTGATCAATAGATCATCAACATACTGGAGCAGGGCAGTGTCAGTAGGCATGTGAATACAGTCTAGTTGTCGTTTCAGTGCTTGGCTGTAAATACTAGGGCTTTCTGTGAACCCTTGAGGAGCACGTGCAAATTTAAAACTTCTGCCATTTAAACAGAATCCGCAGAGATTCTGGCTTTCTGGATGAATGGGGACACTAAAGAAAGCGTTCTTGAGATCGATTACAGTGAAGAACGCAGCTTCGGAATCAATGGCAGTCAGTAAGGAAGAAATGTCTGGGACCACTGGGTACTGGGGTATTATGCATTTGTTTAATTCTCGAAGGTCAATCACCAGTCTGTAGACCGGTGGCGCATTCGGGTCAGTTCGTTTAAGAATCGGGATGATTGGAGAATTACACACATTGGAGTCAGTTTCTACGACCACTCCTTGAGCAATGAGCTCGTCAATAATTTTCAGTAAGGCCACTACAGCCTCAGGTGGTAGCTTGTATTGTCGGATTCGGGGCAGTACAACTCCTTGTTTGAGAGTAACACGATATGGTGTAATATGCATACAACCTACATCAGTTGGACCTTGTGCCCATAAATGCTGTGGTACATTCTGCAATCTTGGATCAAAATCTCTCAACACATAATGTCCTTTAAAATCACGTAAAAACAATCTCACTCCTTCCGGAGAACAACAAATCACTGCTCCTAGCGCTTTCAATGTTTTTATACCAAGCACGCTTTCTGGACATGATTTCGTAAGTAACAAGTCTGTAGTACGGGACAATGGACCAACTTCTAAGGAAACTGGCTTTGACACTTCGTTAACAATAGGCTTTCCTGAAAATCCCAGGGAAACATTCTGTGAGCCTGAGAGGGGTGCCCCTGGTACCTCGTCATGACTGATGGTAGTTCTGCTCGCCCCTGTGTCAATCAAAAATTTTCTGTCTTTCCCTAATACCTGACTATGTACATAGGGACCCTCTTGATCTACAGGAACCTCGATAAGGGGCAAGCCAACCACCCTCTCCAGGCTGTTTCATGAGTACTGCTGATAATCTGGGTAATCTGACTGAGCATACTGGTACATTTGCTGTGTAACGTGTTGTGTGGCAGCGATGGGTTGGGGTTGGGGTATAGCTACTGTCTGTTGTGTGTTCTGAGGAGGTTGCGTGTTCTGCTGAATATTTTGTGGAACATGTTCCTGTCTAGGTGGACGCGGTCTTTCTTTCGTTTTACCGGTAGCGATATTGTGTCTCAGAACGGCACATTCGTTTATATAGTGACCTGGCTGTTTACAATAATTGCAATTCCCTTTAACAGGAGCTGCAGGATGACTGGTTGGTGTCGTACCCCTCTTCTGACCATCAGCTGGGACAGACTGGGCAACTAGTACTTTCATTTTCGTGTATGTCTAGAATTTCTTTACGAATCTTTCTATACATGGATTCTATACAACCTTGTTTACTATGTTTTCCATCAGCTATGTTGTCACTCCATTTTATCAGGACCTTCATCTCTTCTTTGCTTTTACCTGGTTGATCTTGTTCCCTTATCAAACAATTTATTAAAAACTGTAAGATCATATTTTGAGTCTCCACCTTCCTGTGTGCCATGGCCTCGTGAATACTTTCTGGTCTCTCCCCCGTTCTAATAAAGTGATATATGTTGTCTAGATGTTCCCTCATGTCTGGTAAAATAGTCAAATAGTTTGTAACACGTCGTAGACGTATTGAATATAGTATCATCTGGTCTTCGCCTGGTACTGGATCATATCTGCAATCAGTAAGGTACTGCTTAAGGGCTGCGTATGTAGTTACTTTTGGTGTGCGTTGTAATGCTGCTTCTCTTAATGTTGTTCGTTTTACTTGAGGCGGGGTGATAGGGATACCTCCTACTGCTCCTCCTGAAGTGTGATCGTCAACTATTACTGGCTGTGCTGTCGCTGGTGGTAATGTAGCTGGTAAAGTAGGTGTAGGTAATGTAGGTTGGCCCTGGGTTACAGGTGGATTAAAAGGATTGCCAGGACCAGTGGCAGGAGAGACAGTGGGGGGAATCGTGTCATGAACAGGGTTGTGAGGATGAATATTTGGAGGAGGATTTGTATTTACATATTCTGGTACAGTGTCATCTAAGTAAGAAGAAAGGAAAATTTCCGCTGCGGTCTGTTTATGACGGAGTTTAGTTGGAACCAGTGGTGGTGGTAAATTACTGGGTACTTCCGGGGTGGCCTTAGGTAGGCCCTCGGCGAGAAAGGGGTACATGCCTTTCATAAGGGCATTTCTTTGTCGGTCTAATTGTTCTGTTCTAACTCGTTCACCTTCTTCTAGTAGTTCTTTTTCTTGGGCATTTTCTGATGATTCTCTACTTTTCTCTGCTTTCCTAATTTCTTTCTCTGTTCTTCTATGCGCTTCTTTATGCCACAATTCTATGGCATCTTTCTGAGATTGTCTGGCTTTCTTTTTCCACAATGCTTCCTCTACTCTCATGGTGCAATCAGCATCCCATGTCCCTGAGACAGGCCATCTATATTTCTCTTCCAGATCCTTGGTATAGTCAACCCATAAGTCTAAGTACAGTATGGCATCTAAGCCATGTTTATGGTACATAAAATGTCCGGGAGTGTCCCTAGGCGGGACGGGAACTGCTTCTTCGAGTATCCCTTTCCTGGTTCCTATCTGACGTAATTTCGAAAACAGCGGCATATTTGAACTTACTTGAGCGTGAACACAATAAACACAGTAATGTATAGCAAACAATCATTCATACCACGACATTGAACACATTAAAACGTTTCGGACAGATACTACCTGGTACATAGAAAAACATAAATTCTGAAAATCTCGAAAAAATAATACTAGAATACTGAATCACTGGATGCACTGCTAAAACAGTACAGACATACCGGTCCCATAAAGAGACACGTCATACCGTATCCACCTAAGTGAACACGTCCGGACCGGGTCTGTGTACCCAGACCCGTCTTGACCGGGCACAAATTAATGAACCCGTCTAGATGCGTTCCCAACAACGGTACTCACCGGGAAGCAAAACTGAAGGCCTCAGAAACTCGACACTGGACTGGACTGGACTGCTACGGCGTCTGGCTGCTACTACGCATGCGCTTCGGAACAGGTGGGCCTCCAGATACCTCAGACCTTGCTCTCTCGGCTTGGGCTCTGGTCGGGACTCTCCGCATTCCTCACCGCCTCGTCTGGATGCCGGACCGCAGTCTCCGTCACCTCCGTGGGCCTGAGGGAGTTAGCAGGAAAACCCGCAGGTGTGCACAGGAGTCCGTCACGGCTGTAGAAGGGGTCAGGGGCCTGCGTTACATCGCCGGCGCGTGGGGAAGGGGAGGAGTTCCTGTTCGGGCGCCAGATTATGTGGTAAATAAAATTACCGGAACTATTTTTCTATACATTAAATGACAATAAGGATAGCTCAATAAAATGAGAGGCAGAGTCCGTGATATCTGAGTCATACGGGCTTTAATTAAGTGGCTCGAGACACTGGACATCGGGTTCCATCACCACTAAGGTTCAGGAAGGGATATTCAACATTTTATTGACATCACACATTATATATAGTAAAACAGTATAATTGAAATGAATACAGTAGGCGTAACAAGTGAAAAAGAGAGTGATAAGAACACATGGGCGTAAAAGAGGGCGTGTACAGGGGCGTACACGAAGGTGTGTACTGGAAACGTCACAGAAGTGTCATAGGTGGGTGGATGCATAGAGAGATTCTGCAGGGTCAGCAGAAACCCTTGCCATGGATGCGTGCGCAACTGAGCATGACGTGGCATTGACGTGTAACTGGGGAGAGCTGGGGGGCTTGACTTTAGCACTAGTAGAGGAGTCTTGGTGTCTGGGATGTCAGAACGACCTGCACCTATAGCATATCTGGTATCTTGTGTTTGGAGGATGTGTTGTCTGAAGTAAAAGGTCTCTCGGGCAGAGGCCGTACAATACTGAATGCTAGTGGGTGCATACGTGTCTTGGTGCAATGCGTGGGGGCCATGGGCCTACCATGGTAACGGGTTCGGTAAATCACTTGCAAGGAGACAGGAAGATCGGGCCCTTTGCTCTGCAGGCTGGAATATGTTTACCTATTTCACTAGACTGGAATGTGTTTTTGCGGAGGCTGAGCAGATAACTGTAGGCAAAATACTGTCTTGGCAGGCAGGCCAGGCCGAGCCGGGCACCGCTCGCTGGGCAGGAAGTAAGGTAGAGGTCAGGGATGCATACCTAAACTGCAGCTTTCAGAGACAGAAGAGGCTCGCAGCCTCAATTAAGGGCCTGGCTCGACTGAGCCAGAAAAACGTGGAAAACGTGTGCTTCGCGTTATTTAAAAGTGCACCATGTAAATGCATTGCAAACGTGGGCCCTAATGCGGAATTGGTGCTTTATACATGAAGGGCTCACTAACTGACATGCTAACATTAGACGGAAATACATTTGTATTATCATGGCGGACACGGGAAAGGAATTACATGACATACATGGGGCACGGGTGCATGGATAGGGTGCGAGTGGGGGTCACACTGACTACCTAAAAATTTCTATTTCCTCAAAAGACCCCAAAAAAGTACGATATAAATCTCTGCAGTTGATTTTTAAGGTGAAAACTCCGTTTTTTAAATTTTATGACTTACCCATTTTAAGTAATAAGACGAATTTAATTAATTTTAGCTTTAGAGAAGCTGGTTGTATGGACAAAAATATAATAACTCTTTGGAAGGAAAATGGTTTTGAGAAAATTGAAGACTTCCTGCTGGGAAAAAGGTGGAAATCCTGGGATGACATTTATAGCCAGTTAATCCACTCACACTTAACACTGAACTGGTCCTTTATTAGGATAAATCCAAAACTTAGAGAACTCAATATAGGAAATTTATTCAACAAAGAAAATGTTTCCACTATCCTTAATAACAAAATACAAAAGAAAATGAGTATCTGGATTAAAATATTAAAAGAAAGTAAGGACCAGGACTTCTACAGCAAGATTACTGAAAGATGGAAAAAAAGGGAAGACATTATAATTAATCAACAGGTATGGGACAAAATAAATAAATTCAATAAAACCATCTTTCGAGGTGCAAACTTTAAACGTATGCAATTCTACAACAAATGGTTAATATATAGAACCCCGTCCTTTTTACATAATATTTTCCCCCATGTGGCCGATAAATGCTTTCGATGTGAAGAAAAAGGGACTTGGAAACACATTGTCTGGGAGTGTCCAAAAATCCAGGTATTATGGAAGGAAATAGAAAAATATCTTTCAATCGTCCTTAAAACAAATATTATATTCGAAGACCTAATTCCCCTCCTAGGCTGCGCTCCTATCCACACCCAACATGATGAGCCCCTTTTTATAGCTTCTTTAATAGCTAAATCCCTCATATTACAGTCCTGGAGAACAGATTTCGTTCCATCCTTCCAGGCTTGGAAGGCAAAATTACTGCGAATCCAGGGTAGGGAGAGAAAATATGCCCTTAGATCAGGGTCTCTCAAAAAATATGATAAATACTGGAGTGTGTTTGATGTTTAAATTCGCCTTGCTATTATTTAATCTGATTTACACTTTATTGAAAATATTTATTAGTCTATTATGACGGTCTTGACTCCGCACGTTGCACTTTACAATTCAGCTTTGGAATATTAACTGAGAAGACGCTTATTATATTTGTATGCTACGTACTTTGTTTTTAATTCTAACAAAATCTGTTCTTAATCTGTGACTGCTTATTAATTGTTTGTTCTTACACAACCTTGCACTTTAAAATTTAAATGTTAAATTGACAAATTGCATGAATGTTTTTCAGTATTCTCCTTCCTCGTACTTTATTAATTGGATTTCAACTGTATTGTATTGCTATATTTGAACTCTCAATAAAAAAAAGAGAAAAAAAAAGGATGGCGTACCTGGAGGACAGGATGGAAAAGCGTTTTAACATGCTGGAGAGGAAGATAAGAGTCCTAGCCCACCGCTAGATAGACCTGTCTTGCCCCTTTTATAATATTTTGTTTGGTGGGTGGGACTTGTTGGGTAGAGGGTGGGAATGTGGGAGTTGGGAAAAACTTTGTTGTATAGTATTTTATATGGACATTTGATATATATGGACAATTTAAATTTTGTTAGGGGAATACATTTATAGCTTTACAGATGATGTAAATCTTTTTTTTAAGGGGAGTTACTCTTTTACTTTGCACTGTTTTCTTTGCTGCAGGCCGCAGACAGTTTTTGAAATCTGACAATAGTGTAACACACCAACAGATAGATGCAGTACCCTCACTTGTCCTACTACTGTCAGTCTCTCCCCCTAGTCTATGCAGTCTTCAACTAGATTAATCATTATGGACTCGGAAGGGGTGTGGGTGTGTGAATAATTTTCCATAGTAAATTGCTTATTGCATTTGGAATGAATCCCCCACAGTTCTTCTCTTACCTGAGATTATACAAAGCGATGGCTGCATGGCTTCCAAGGTGCAATGGTGGTGGTAGCAGTAGATAGTAGCAGCATGGTAGCGGACTAGTTGAATACTAGTAAAAGGTACATTCTGCAGCGAAGTTCTACTCCCTCCTAGCCAAACTGAAACTGTAGGATGAGGAATATTTATTGTAGGGAACAAATTAAATTGACAAACTGAGTTAATGGCATTTTAATATGCAAGCTTTTGCAAAACAAAATGAGACAGTCACCTGAGGGGAGACTAGAGTACGACTAGTAGTAGTACAAAAGAAGAAGACTGCCAAATGAGAAAACTTGGTATGCAATGCTAAAGTAAAATAGAAAAATTATCAGAATGGTGGGCTAGTACAAGTTACAAACTGAAATCGGCTTGCGCTATGAAATGAAGTGGACAAGCTCAACCTTTAGTGTTGGAAGGATGATGATGGTGGCAATTATGATGGATTATGTTACTCAGAAATAAAATTGAATATCGAATACTGTGCAGCCGCGGTCGGTAGTGGGAGTACCTGCCGGGTGGTGACATGGGAAGGGGCAGGGTGGGGGGTAGTAAACTATTGATTATGGAGGTATACCGGAGACACTGTAATCTACAGGAACCCTTGGTACACGCCACAGCTGATTGGAGAATCTCTACTGCATGCATCCTTCCTTGTTCCGGAAAGCTGACTTGTTAGTCTGAATGTTATTAACCTGAGGAGAGGGCCTCTTGAGCCATCGGCGTATTCTACCTGCATTTCTTCTTACTTGGCGCCTCTGGATAGGATTGAATATGGGCGCTGCGTATAAAAATGGCATTGACCCTGCATAAGCGATCTTTTGAAGCTCCTACCTTGAAGACCCCCTTATTGTTGGTTCCTCTTGATATTTGGCGTGTCTCCATGTATGTTTGATATTCCGTTGAATCCTACATTTCCGCCCTGAGGAAGGTGTAGCCCCATCAGGGGCCTTACACCGAAACGCGCGTCAGCGTTTTCTCATCTGGGGATAACCTGATTGATCACATTTCCATCTCCCCATTGATTGTTTTCCATCTATTACTATCTGATCAGCCCATGGCTGTTATGTACCTTGGTATTTGTTGCCTGGTTGTTGTATGAAGTGTATGCATTGTTGGTATTTATGATGGTATGAGAGTGTTGTATGATCTTGATCTGTTTTTTTTTTTAAAAGCCCTATGTGGTTTGATATTTATGTATTGGAAAAAAAATATTTTTGCTATGTAATAAAATCTTTTTATATATTTGTTATTATGTTTTAATTTGATTACTTGAGGTTCGGGGGGTTCTAAATTTATCCAAGGACCTCTATGTGAGGCCTATATTGAGTCTGTGTGGCAGGTATCCTTTTCTTCTTTGCATTTTGTATACTGGAGAGTAAACATATAAATAAATAAAACGAATTTTGTTGCGTGCACTGCATCTCCAAATGCGATGCAGTACACGCAACAAAATTATTTGATTTATTTATATGTTTATTTGCCTGTAAACCTCCGTAATCCATAGTTTACTACCCACCACCCTGCCCCTCCCCCTTCTCACATCACCGCCCGGCAGGTACTCCCACTACCGACCGCGGCTGATACTGTGCATGGGTGGGCAATTTAATATAATATTGCCAGTGTGGGCTATACTTAGAGCAGAAGATGATCCTCGTCCTGCCTTGAGTTGGTGTTGCTTTCACCACATCCGCCCCACCAAGTGTGTGAGCAATTAATGGTGGAAATGTAATTTTATCACCCCTTAATAATCACACAGCTTGGTGGAAGAGGGTTAGGGGTTTGATGAATGGATGGGAAGGAGGAATTGAGGGAAAGGTTTGACAAAGACAAACACTACACACAAGGACTACACGTTCATCTTGGTGGCCGACCATCATAAATCCGTTATGGGAGGAAATGCATGATGATGAGTACTAGACTAGTGCAGGTAAATAAAATTGTCTGTCTGCGCCCAGAGAAACCCAAGTTACATTACATACCGGGCTTTGAAATATAGCAAATAAAATTAAAATATATGTAGGAGTCAAGTAAACAAACATAAACAACACACACAATTGTAATGATTGAAGAGAAAAAAATGATTCTGTATTGCCAAATTGGGAGTTGCATCTATGCATTCCTCGTGGACTGTCCATTAATCTTGGGTGCTGGTGGTGCAGTTCAATAATTTAAGTGTGAGTTATTTTTCCAGTATGGCGCAGGGTAAAGGGCCTGTAGATGGAAAAACAAAAATGATATTGAAGAATCAAGGAGAAAACAAGTTAAATTGCATAAACTGCAACAAGAAGACTTTCAGAGGCAGCATGGCTAAATGCCTGTTTTTGACAGTTACCTGCAACAACAGGCCCCCCCACGCAACCTCCACTTAGCTTCGAATTAGAGCCAGACAGCACTGAGGACACACACACACACACAGCAACACAGCATTTTCCCAATTAAGTAAAAAATCAGTGCACCGCTGTCAGTCAATCACAGCACACTCACCTCTACCACTTCACAGACATGTGTAGGTCTGGTGTTGTTATTTACCTTTAGGTCACTTCAAAGTCATCATTATGCAAATCAGTTGGTTTCAGTAAATTTGAAAACTTCCATCTTCTTCTGGTGGCAGTCTCAAAGTAGTCCTGCTCATGCACACACCCACGCCCTGAGTCATTCCATCATCTCTGATCATCCTGAGTCTGACTCCTCGTATGGTGTCCAACTCCTAGTCCTTACCAACAGTGTCCTGAATGAGTCCCGACTCGTACAGACTCCCGACTCAAAATGCAATGGATCGGCCCGTAGAAGTACAATTTTGTTTTTGACTAACAAGAAGGGAAAGATTGAGTTGACTGAGTCACTTTTTATGTGTAGAGTACACTAGACAAGACTAGATTTGTGTTTGCAAGCTTTGCAAAGCATTAACTAAGTGACTGGTGGGTCAGAGTCTTTGAGGAGTATCACGTAAGCATAAAACAATAAAACAAAGCAGTGTGGATAGTGTGGAGTGGACCCGGTGAAGGAATCTTGCTATCCGATCTCTCAAAGGGGAAGAAAACAAAATACGCTTCAGGGGAAAATAATTGATCAGCCGTCAGTAGGCCACCAACATTTTGAATCTCAATCGATATCACTAACAAATTAAGCGTAACAAACAAACACCCAGTCTCACAGTGCCTGCCACCACATGAACCATCTCTTCTTCTCAAGTCTCAACTCAAGTTGACACATGATGATGACATATCATTCACAACAAGTTCATATCACAACAAACTACAATCACTCAGCGTGCAATGCATGCTATCATCATTTACCTTTTCTTCCGGTGTGCCCCTTGTGATCAATTGGTGTCACATTGCAGAATGCAGATAATCAATTTCTTCGCTGTAAATCAAATTATATTATAATGTCATATGTGGGGCAGTCCCTCTAGACTAAGATGAAAGGATAGATAGTCAGTGTCCAGGGTTGGAGGCAGAGGCTGGCACACATTTGTTTGTATTCTCAACCAATTTCTGGGTTGATGGAAATGGCTTTAGGGTGAGTCTGGACCTCCTCACTGCACACAGTTGCAACTACAATCCAGCAATACAATGTGTCTAAGAGTAAGACATTGGGGATGGATTTGTCAACCAGATACACACAAATATAATAAAGTAAATAATGTTCCTTCGCTATATCTTTTTTTGGGTTTGTTTTTTGGGCCTCAGAGAAAGAAAGAAACTAGAAAAACCCAATAGTCAAGGAACTAGAGCTCAACCTCAAACCCTGGTAGTTCGCCCAGAAGTAGGGCATCTAACACGCCACCACATCTATGACTTGAGTCTCTGTCATCTGCCTCCTGTGGTACCTCAGGTATGGTGTAACCCGGTGGTATAACGTGCTGATTCATTTTGATCATGGTTAATCTTTCCACGTTTTGGGGCAAGATACTTGTCCTTCTCACTATCAGAACGGCATCAGCGGCACTGAAAACACGCTCAGCGGAGACTCTGGCTATGGGGGAAGCCAGATAGTTTATCGCCAGCCTGTTGTGCAATGGTCATGGGCGCCTCTTCAAATTCCAATACAGGAATGGGTTTTGATCAAAGTACACCTTTGTTGGGTCATCCAGCTAGGACTAGACCATCGGCTCAATGGTCAGGGGTGTTCCCACCTTGCTCTGTCTCTTTTGCCTTTGCCTCAGCACTGGACTTAAGCCCTGCCAGTAAAAACCATTCCTTTGCCGATTGTGGGGCTGATGTTCCTGTTCTTCTTGTTGATGTTGTTCTTGCTGTTGGTGGTTTTGGCTGCTGTGAGCCAACCACACTGCCCTCAGGCTCTGAACTTGAAGGCTGCCCTACAGTACTTGTTGTGCCCTGGAGGAGCTGGCTTCTAATTCCCGGCCGTTTTTTTTCTAGTTGACTGGCTTGCACAGCTATCCAAGTTTTGTAGTTGGCAACATCCCCATCTGAAAAAGGAATGAAAGTGGCCAGTAATGGTTTGTACTATGGATCAAGAATTGTGATACAAATGTAATGGTTGGATGACATAATGTCTCTTTGCCCCCTTGTATTTTCCATTGCCCTCCACCAACTCATATGCTTATTTTTTCCCTTCACACCTGAGTAAATTGCATAACCTCCCATAACTATTTCTATAGCATGTACAACAATGGGATAGCTTAAGTCTCGCCTTGTTTATGTCTCCTTAACATCTGGGAAGCAACTGATCTTTCTAGAGCCGAGAGGGTTTGGGTCTCCCTTGGCTGTATGGTAGCGAAATGCAACATAGCGAGAACCTGGAAGGGCTTACTCAAACCCAAGGTTTGTGATTAGGTGTCCGATATGGACTGGTGTATGCAGGCAGAGAGGGTGGTGTATAGGTGTAGAGGGTGTCCACAAAAATGGACGAGAATTTGGGAGGCATGGATTGTGTCCAGGGGACTGATTTTCACCCCCTTGGATAATACCTCCCTGCATCTGGTAGATCTTGTGAAGGAATAATGTCTATTTTATTTTACATTGTTGGTGCCACTACCTCGAAAGGTTGTACTAATGTACCATCTTGCCAAATACTGTACCAATGCACCTAATGTATGTATGACTATCTGGAAATGCACTGCACTTTGTTCCTTTTTTGTTTTTACCTTCCCTGTTTTGCTTTATTCAATAAAAAGAGTTATAAAAAATGGGAAAGCTTGGCCCATGGTATTGTTGACATCATGTGTAGACACTTTGAAAGGAAGCATCATCTCTATCAGGCATTTAAGTAGGCCCCCTTGGTCCATCTCAATGATCTGCATTTTGCAGTTGGCTCCCCTCTTTGCATGACATATTCATTGATTGGTCTGTACTGCTCAAACAGATGTTCAAGCATGTAATAAGTTGACTTTCAACTTGTTGGTACCGCCTGTATGAGTGCTTTAACTGGCATTCTATTATCACGTTGAATGATTCTCAGCTGCTTCTGGGCTTTAAAGAATGGCTTAAATGTGTGCAGATTCTTCTGCAGGTGGACAGTAAGTTGCTGACTCAGACTTCTTTATGGAGAGTCTTGAACAATGATGTAAATGCAGTGTCTCAAACACAGCTACCATCAGCCATGGCCTTAACTAAATTACTGCCTTTGTCTGTGGCAACAAAACCAATGTTAAGCCCTCATGGTTGCAAACATTCAAATACCTTAGTGTTAAAGCCTTCCAAAATGTTTGCAGCAGTATGAGATTTCTCCATGGCGAACATGGCTACTGCCGCATGCTTCCCAGCGCCATTAAAAATCTCAGCAGTGTCAACACCTGTAGATATCTTTTCTCTAACCCCCACAAAAGATATCCCGTGTGCAGTGATGCACATGTAATCAGTGTCTTGGCAACTGGCCCACATGTCTGTCGTCAGGTGGATAGTGTGAACAGCACTCTGCTGCAAAGCTCCTCCAAGCAATTCCAGCACATCATGATGTAGTGCTGGAACACCAACTCTGGTAATATAGGACCGGCTGAGAACCTTCCATTTCAGGCAGATGGATGCCACTAATTCAAGAATACCCACCCCTTCCACGAAAGAAAAAGTGAGAAGGTCCAGCACTAACATTTTAGCCAACTTCACATTGTACATATGTACTGCTGGGTGGTTGCGTTCGTACTGCACATCCAGCCTAAAAATGCAGAGTATGGTAGCCTGGATTTTTTTCTTTTCGGGTGCACTGATGTAGGGGACTGCTTGAGAGCAGACATTGGTAGGCTCAATGCATGTTTCAGTGAGACAGTCACTGTACACTCTTGCCTTGGATTTCTTGGTGTCTCAACCTGACTCTTGTGCCATTGTGATGTTGCTGATGATGATCTGGGTGCTACCATTGATACCACTGCACTGCTGGGGACAGGGATGCTTTGTGTACTGGAGAAAATGCCTTCCTTTTCTTCACCTTCCACCATGATCAGATCTAATTCCCTGCCCAGCCTTTTACTCCCTCCACCAACAACACTTGCAGTTGTTTGGCAGCTAAGGTGCCTCTCTCACGGGATCAAGTGGTGTTTTCTCAGATGGGTTGTTTGGCCTCCTGTACCATAGTTTGTACCAAGCTTACCCCGACTAACACTTGCTCCACAAAAGGAGCACATAGCAATGTTCACCTCCTTCCTGCTTACCAAAAAGAAGTCCCAAACTGGGGAGGTCAACTTGCTGCTGCTGCTGGTACCACTTGCAATTTTGGATGAACTGGTAGGTGAGCGTGACGTTTGACTCTCTGCAGTACCTACTTCTACTGAGGTAGTTGTGGCAGATGTAAATCACTGCTGGGACTTTGTAAATATGGCAGCTAGAGATGGTGTTGGTGTTATCTGTGTTGGTGGTATCTGTGGTGCCATATCCCTCACAGCAGTTTGGGATGGGATAATGTCGCTCTCTACTGGGGCGGGCCTAACGTTCATGATGAGTGGCTCGTCATCGTCCTCCTCTTCTACATCTACCTCCATAACTCTAATGCTTTAAGGAACCTTCCTTTTCCCTATCCTTGTCTCGTCGCTTGTTTCACTCTCAGTGGTGTCTAGATCATCAGAAGGGCGGCTTGGAGAAGACGATTCGATTAGCTGCCTATGACACAAACATAGGCTTGGGCCTAGATTGGTGGAGTGGTCCGCTGATACAGGGGTGCTGCTCCCAGCTTGCTTCCCGGACACTGCAGCTGCAGGCGCAATTTTTGGTTTCCCAAAAAAGGTCTTGGGCGACATACCAGTGATGGTAAGTGCTTTCTTCTCACTGGCAACTTTCTTGGTACTGGTGCTTTTCTTCTTTGGGGCCATCTTGAAACTGTCAGCAGTGGCACTTAGCTTCACAAGTTGAAGAGATGTCTGTGGTCACATCACACATCACGTTGTGCACAGGCCTTCTGGATGACAGTAATAGGGGTGATGTTGCCTCCTTCTCCTCTTGTGCACCTAAAAGCAAAGAAGCAAGAAGAACATCGGTGAAACGTGGCATTATTGTAGCTCAATTACTAGTAAAAACAAATATCATATCATTTAGAGTGTGGTCACATTTGTTACCTCCGTTATTAAAAAAATTAACAATACAGGGTAACCATTTGTGAGACTTTGACAACATAAGCTTTCATGGTTTACTGTACAGTATACTCAGGAAGGATTGGAAAGAACAACAATAAAATACAAATGTAACGGTTTGCTTTATTATGTGTATTGTGCAATGCATTATGTGGAATGAGGCACTCAGGTAGCTGCAGCTGACAAATGACAATGGAACAATCCCTATACTGTTGTGCATGTCATATATCAGTTAATGGGTCATTGATGCCAAATCATGTCACTTATGAAACTGTTTTTAAAAAAATTAAAAATAACTTTACTGGTGCCACTTGCAATGTCGGATGAACTGGTAGGTGGGCGTGACATTTGACTCTCTGCAGTACCTACTTCTACTGAGCTGGCTGTGGTGGATGTAGATCGCTGCCGGGACTTTGTAAATGTGGCAGCTGGTGGTGGTGTTGGTGATATTTGTGTTGCTACATCCCTTAAAACAATTAGGGATGGGGTAATGTTGGTCTCCACTGGGGCAGGGCTATCGCCCATGATGACTTGCTCATGATCATCCACCTCTTCAACATCTACCTCCATAACGCTAAGGCTTTCAGGAACCTTCCTTTTCCCTAGCCTTGTCTCGTGGCGTGTCTCCCTCTCAGACTGAGGCGGGATCCAAGTGGTGTCTAGATCATCAGAAGGGGGCTCGGAGAAGAATTTGAGGGACTAACCCTAATTTTTCTTGCTGGGAATCTGGAAGACAATGGATCGTATGAAAGAGTGGCATATTCTTCTTCCTCAGCAGGAAGCTCGATCTCCTGAACTGCCCCTTCTTGTTATGTTATGTTAATTGGTTTATAGAGCGCTCAACTCACCCCGGGGGATCTCAGCGCTGTCTGGAAGAATAGGATCCTGCGAAGGGAGCACAGAGAGGATGAAGAGTTGGTTAAATCAAAAAGGCTTTCAATTGTTTCCTAAAGATACCGTAACTAGGGATTTCTCGTAGGGTTTGGGGGAGCTGATTCCAATATTTTGGAGCAAGAAATGAGAAGGCTCTGCCGCCAGTCTGAGTAAGGCGAATTCGGAGAACCTGAAGAAGACCCCGCGAGCTAGATATAGGTCTCCTAGAGGGACAGTATTTAAGGAGTTTTCTTTGTAAGTAAAGGGGGCCTCTGTTATTCAAGGGCATTGAAGGTTAGGCAGCAGATTTTAAAAACAGATCTTTTTTTACCGATAACCAGTGTAATTCTCTGAGCAACGGAATAGAAGGGGTGCCAGCAGGGCGGTTTAGGATCATTCTAGATTATGTGTTTTGAACCACTTGCAGGTTGGCCAGATGTGTTTCCCCTACTTCTGCCAGAAGAGCATTACCGTAGTCCAGGCGGCTGGTTACCATCGCCTGCACTAATGTCCTTCGATGAAGGGTAGGCATGGATGAAAGAATTTTCCGCAAGAGTGGTATGCTATAATAGCATGCGCTGGTCGTGGCCGCAAAGTGGTCCTTAATGTACAGCTGTCGATCTACTTTTATACCCAAGTTTTTCACTGACAGTTTGGAGGTAGGAGCTGAGCCAGTTGGATGGGCCACCATTCATCTGACCAGACGTCCGAGGCTTTCCCCATCAGCATGACCTCTGTTTTTTCTGGATTCAATTGAAGGCAATTTCCAGTCATTCAGTTAGAGATCGTCTTCATGCCAATGGCAAAATGGATTTTTTCTTCCTCAGGATTTTTTCAGATGGTGAACATAAGCTGCGTGTCATCTGCGTATGAGATGATCTCGAAGCTCAACTGCTCCACTATCCTTGCCAAGGGGGCCATGTATATATTAAAAAGGGTAGGGCTCAGACAGGAGCCCTGCGGGACACCTTTCTCCAGAGACATTTTCGCTGAGGAATAGGGACCTAGACTGACAGTTTGAGTTCTCTCAGACAGAAAATGCTGGAACCACTTCAGGGCTGTCCCCCCGACACCAAAATCAGATAGTCTCTCCACTAGCTTTATATGAGAGATGGTATCAAAAGCTGCGGAGAGATCTAGGAGAATCAGTATCAACGAGCCCCCCGAATCTATTGTCTGTCTGAGCGAATCTGTCACTGCCAATATGGCGGTTTCCGTGCTGAAACCCGGTCAAAAACCCGATGGAGATGGGTCCAGGATTTCAATTATTCCAAATAGGAACTTAGCTGTCTGTTAATGATGATTTCCAGCATTTTTCCCAAGAGTGGCAACAGGGAAATTGGCCGGTAGTTGCTAAGGATTGAAGGGTCGGCTGTGGGATTCTTTAATATAGGGCGAACAGACGCCTCTTTCCATGCAAGGGGAATGATTCCAGTTGTTATAGAGCTGTTAAAGATATCACAGATTGCAGAAGCACAGCTTGTCGCTAGGAGAGCCATGATTTTTGAAGGACACAAGTCATTTGGTGATCCAGATTTTGCATTTCAAAGGCCTTGTAAGACCTCTTCGATGGTGGTTAGTGCAAAGCTCTCCAAGAAGCTGTTTGTTACCCTTCCCCTGTCCTCGAGATTGGACAGAATTTCGGAGGCTGAGGGGGTTATCTGAGGGAAGTTATCGTAGATTCTGGATATCTTATCCTGGAAATAGGTTGCCAGGGAGTTGCATAGATCCTGAGATTCGTGTAGAGATTGGTTACAGGCTTTAGGGGATGAAAAATCTTTAACTATACTGAACAGGGTTTTCGAGGAGTTGCTGGCTTGTTCTATCTGTTTGATAATGAAAGTGCATCTCGCTGCTTTCAGGTTCAGATGATATCTGGCCAGAGACTGTCTGTACAGTAGTTTATTTTCCTGGGCCTTGCTTGCCCGCCATGTTCTTTCTAATCGCCTGCATGTGGCTTTTTCCGTCCTAAGCTCCTCTGTATACCAGGGAGTCGAGATTCGCCGTTTGGGTGAAGCCGTATTTTTTGGGTATGATCTCATCAAGAGCAGATTCTAGTACCGCATTGAAGGCCTCCAATTTGTTGGGGGCCTCCATTAAGTTATTTGCTAATTCCGAGTGGTAGGCCTCATTGAAAGATGCTGAAGTAAGATTACACCATGGCGTCCGCAGTTCTGGCATTTTCCGGCTATGTGGTTCCCCATTCCTTAGCCAAGCCTGGTGGATAAAGAAGGTGATCATCGAATGATCAGTCCAAGTCAGGGGTTCAGGGGGGTCGCATCTCAGTTGGTCATAGTTGGAGAACACTAGATCTAGTAAATGGCCCGCTCGATGTGTGGGGCCTTCCACTCTTTGTGTGAGTCCCATTAATTCAAAAGAGGAGAGGAGTTTGTTAACCTCAGAATTAGAGTTGTTTTCCTCATGAAAATTGAAATCACCTAGCAAAAGAAACTTATTTGCTGCGAGTGCATGTAGGGCTATGTGTTCAACCAGAAGTTCAGAGAAATTGGCTTTGGGTCCTGGGGGCAGGTAGATTAAGGCACCGTGCCAGCTATCCGTTGGAGCTTTGGTAACCTTGAAAATTCTAATTCTAGACTTTCTTTATTTTCCGTGGACACCCAATTCACTGTGAGGTGATCCTTAAATGCAATGGCTATACCTCCCCCTGTTTTCCCTTCCCGGTACAGATGGATGAATTTATAATTTTCTGGGTTGGCTAGATTTATCATTGCGTGGTTGGAGGGATTCAGCCATGTTTCCGTAAAAAAACATAGTGCCGGGGAATGTGAGACAATCATGTCCCAGATTTCAAACAAATGTTTTGCAAGGGACCTTACATTGCATAATATGTCTTTTAATCCACTGGTGGCTGGGTCTGGGGCCTTCGTTGTAGGGAAAAGAACCTCTGCTTGTGTGACCGTATGGAACTGACAATGCTTACACGTTACCGGTCCTTCTAGCATGATGGGGAATTTCTGGGAGCAGTTACTGTGGATTTTGTCCTTAATGAGTTCATGCACTCTAATATCCCGCATGGATTCAGCTGAGTAGCATATGGGGAGGCGATGGCTATTTTTTACTTACCTGGTTGGGGGCAACGTCTCTGGCCTCTGGGCTCGGCTGGGCGCGGACGGGCACAGACGGGCTTGCCTTTGGCGCGACCTTCGGCGTGCCCGCTGCGAGCACGAGTCATCATCCTCTTTTGTAGTCCACGAGGAGCAACGACTAGCGCGCTACCTGGGCTGCCTGCCCAATATGTCTGCCCGCTCCTGCGGTAGACCAAGCGTGCGTGTGAACCCTCCCGAGCCCAGCACCTAATCAGCTGAGAGTGAGGTGAGCAGTTTAAGCAGCTTTTTTATTTAAAAACAAAGTGCAGTTTTCAATTTAAAACATGCGGCACAAATGAATAGAAATAACAAAACAAAAGTACTCCCGGCTTCCGCCTCAGGAGCCTATCAGCTAGTGCAGAGCATACGCGTTTACCTCCTCTTTTGTAGTTCCCGAGGAGCAGCAACTAGCGCACTACCAGGGCTGCCTGCCCAATATGTCTGCCCGCTCCTGTGCTCCTGCGGTAGACCAAGCATGCGTGCGAACCCTCCTGAGCCTTGCACCTAATCGGCTGAGAGTGAGATGAGCAGTTTAAGCAGCTTTTTATTTAAAACCAAAGTGCAGTTTTTAATTTCTTCAGGAGCAACTACTACGGTTGCGGCTGTTGTTCTACACTTATCTGAGTTTACATATGTAATGGTTTGCTTTATTATGTGCATTGTGCAATGTATCACGTGGGATGTGGCACACTGGGAGCTGCAGCTGATAAATGACAATGCAGCAATGTCACTTATGAATCTGGATAAATAACAAATGAAAGAATTGTAAAAAAGGTCAAAAATATAAGAAAAGAATTTTTTTTAATAAATTGAAAAAATAAAACAAGAAAATTAGAAAAAAGACATTAAAATAAATCTAAATAAATAAATAAATATATACTCATAAATAGGTAAAAAATTAAGATTACCCTCAAGTGTCAAATTATTAATTTTTTAAGCTGCTATTATCTCATAGGTCCACTATCCATGCAAGCATATTGCAAATGGGCGTACTGGCTGAACACACAAAATGGCTGCCAGCCAGTGCCACATGGCTTTATCATCAACAAAAACAACAAGCAAGAAGAAGGCATTTGAGAACACAGAGAAGACATACAGCACTATGGCAAAAGGACACTGACTGGTTTCACAAAATGGCCCCAGCCACATGGCTAAGCCACAACAAGAATCAATAAACTAAGGGGAACAATGGCAAGACATGCAGGCCTATGGCAAAAGCACACCGAGAGCCTTCACAAAATAGCCACCAGCCACATGGTCACAACAACAACAAGCTAAAATCCTGAGAAAACATTGAACACAAGCAGGCCTAAGGACACAGACTTTACAAAAGGACCCCCTCCACATGGAGAACCAAGGCAAATGCATTGCTGGACTACTATTGCAATGCAAATACACTCACACAATAGCCAGACAAAGGACTAGGCATGCTAAACAACACATCTTTAATGCAACAATGCCAAAAATGAAAATACACAGGGCTAAAAACGTTTGAAATTAACAACCACACACATCTCACAAAGACATTACCAACACACACGAAAAGACACTTTGGTGAAATACCACAAAAAACACATTTTGTATTTTAATCCAATGCCATCCATGGTCAAAAATGATGTTGAATTCAATAGACACCTAAGTAACAGTTGTTTCATGCACCTATGAGTAGCTCTGGGCCTATTGGCTGGTAAACCCTTAGGCAGACTAGGTCACATAGTGAATCAATTCAAATCAATATTGCTAATGTATTTTAAAAAATGGAAAAAAATGTAGTGAACTGTGCTACATTTTTGTTGATTAAAAGAAGAAAAATGTCATGCAAAACAACAACCAGTAAGAAGACATGCCCACAACAAAGAAGGCATGCAGGTCTATGGCAACATCACACTTACTGCCTTCTCAAAATGGCCGCCAGCCATATGGCCAGGTCACAACAAGAAGCAATAAGCCAAGGGGAACAAAGAGAAGACATGCATAGCAAAAGCACACTTGTTGTCGTCACAAAATGGCCATCAGCAACATGGCCAAGCCACAAAAGGAATCAATAAACTAAAGGGAACAATGGCAAGACATGCAGGCCTTGGGCAAAAGCACAATGACAGCCTTCACAAAATAGCCACCAGCCATATGGTCACAACAACAACAAGCAGGAGGCCTGGAAAACAATGAACACAAGCAGGCCTAAGGACATTGACTTTGCAAAAGGAACCCCCTCCACATGGAGAACCAAGGCAAATGCATTGCTGGATTACTATTGCAATGCAAACACACTCACACACTGGCCAAACAAAGGACTGGGCATGCTAAACACACATCTTTAATGCAACAATGCCAACAATGAAAATACACAGGGCTCAAAAGGTTTGCAAGTTATAACCACAAACATCCCACAAAGGCATTACCAATACAACCGAAAAGAAACTTTGGTAAAATAACACCAATAAACACATTTTGTATTTTAATCCAATGCCATCCATGGCCAAAAATTATGTTAAATTCAATAGACACCACATTAACAGTTGTTTCATGCACCCATGAGTAGCTCTGGGCCTATTGGCTGGTAAACGCATTGGCAGACTAGGCCACATAGTGAGTCAATTCCATTACCATTTCACATTGTGAATCAATTGGAATTAATATTGCTAATTTATTTTTGAAAATTGTCAAAAATTTAGTGAACTGTGCTACTTTTTTGCTGAATAAAAGAAGAAATAATGTCATGCAAAACAACAACCAATAAGAAGACATGGCCACAACAAAGAAGGTATGCAGGCCTATGGCAAAATCACACTGGCTGCCTTCACAAATTGGCCACCAGCCACATGGTCAGGCCACAACAAGAAGCAATAAGCCAAGGAAAACAAAGGGAAGACATGCAGGCCTATGGCAAAAGCTCACTTGTTGCCTTCACAAAATGGCCGCCAGCCACATGGTCACAATAACAAGCAGGAGGTCTGGAAAACAATGAACACAAGCAGGCCTACGGTCACAAACTTTACAAAATGGCCCCTGGCCACATGGGGAACCGAGTTAAATGCTGGCCTACTATTGCAATGCAAACACACTCACACACTGTCCAGACAAAGGAGACATGCTAAACAACAACACATCTTTAATGCACCAATGCCAAAAACAAAAATCCACAGGGCTAAAAAGGTTTGCAAATTACCACCACACACATTCAACAAAAGCATTAACACACACGAAAAAAAGTGAAATACCACACCAGAAACACATTTTGGATTTAAATCAAATGTCATCCATGGCCTAAATGATGTATAACTTCAACAGACACCACAGAAACATGCAACCATGAATAGCTCTGGACTGACTGGTTGAAAGGCCTATTGGCAGACTACTGGGCTACATAGTGAATTAAATCAATATTGCAAATTGATTTAAAAACACGGATAACATTGAGTGTACTGTGCAACATGTTTCCTTTATAAAAGAAGAAAAAATACTTACAAAGAAACAACTAGGCCCCTACTGGAACAACTGGCCACCCACCACAATAAATGTAAAAAATCAATGAAAAGTACAAATATAGCCAAATGTCAATTTGAGGAGTTTTTTTTTTACTCCAATTCAGCATTTCGAGAAGGTTTTGATGCTACTCTGGGAGAAAGCCTTCTCCGCTGGCGTGTGCGAATGACATTTGGCAACCACAAACTCTCGCCGGACCTTGCAGCTGCCTTGCAAATCTTGTGGCGCTAACGAACGGCTCAAAAACACTTGCCGGCGATCGTGGGCACCCGGTAGTCGCTCCAGTCTGCGCCAAAAGACATTTCGGGCACATCAACACAAAAAAACTCTGCTCAGTTGCGGAGTGCAGAGTATATTGGCAACTCAGCGTTCTATGCAGAATGCGGAGTTGCTAAAACTCTGCACTCTCCACGAGCGAAGTAGAGTTTTACGCCCAGGCTTATGAATTACACAAACACACCTAAAAACAGTGGCTTGAAAGTAAAAAGTTCAGATCTAGAACCAGTGTCCATAATGACCCGGAGTGAGGTGGTCACCCACCTGAGTGCATTAGAGAAACACAAGTACAGTAGCTTGGCCACTCCATCTACTTTTCCCAGCCCAATAAGTCACACCTCTAGGCTTCCCTAATCAGGAAAAGAAAACAGAGATTAGAGCCGCTAAGCAAAAGATTAAGCGGCTGCTACTACTGGTCCTGTGCAGAAAAGGAAAGATCCTAAAAAATGTCAGTGCCCCCCACCCTACTGGGACAGTTAACATAACTCTTTTTTTTGCTAAACAAAACTTGTAAATCCATGAGGCCACCTCCTTCAGTACTTGACCCGCCCCTACTCTGTCCCACATGACATCCTTTTACAATGGATTGTGGTGTCAGGGGAGTGGCACTTGATGGGCTGACTTTGTTTCTCCCTGAGCGAGAACAAGCAATCTGGACGAAACCTCACCTCTCCAAGGCCAGATTTCTAAAATGTAGGGTACCCAAGGGCTTCGCACTTAGCCCTACATTGTTTAATGTGTACATGCCTCCATTGGCCACCTTGGTTGAGACATTGTGCATTATGATAGTTTCATATACAGACAATACCCAGCTGGTCTTTTCCTATGAGGGCAACTCAGAAGCCCACAAAGTAGCCTTCTCAAATTGCATAAGAGCAGCTTAGGTTGACTCAAAGAAAGCCAACTACAGTGCTTCCCGGAGAAAACAGAAATTATATTGTTAGGGCATAACCCTAATCCGGGTTGGGATGCCGCCTGACCCAAAGATTGACATCTTCTTCTCCCCCCCACCCTGGTTGCTAGAAACCTAGACGTCACCTTCGATAACGACCTATCTTTTAAGACCCAGATCCACTTGGTTGTTAGAAACTGTATGGGTATCCACAGATTCTCAGGAAATTCCTCCCCCTTCTTCCATGGGAAGCCTGCAAAACCGTAGTTCGAGACACAATCCTCTCTCGGCTGTACTACACGAACGCCATGTACATGGGTTTACCTGTATACTTAATCCGGAGACTACAAGAGGTCCAAAATACCGCAGCGTTTCTCCTCTTCAATTTGCGAAAAGGTACCCCTACTTCACCCTACCTTACAAAACTGCACTGGTTCCCTGTCAATAAAAAGATCATCTTTAAAGCACTCACTTTAGCACACAGCGCCCTGTATAACACCCTTGCCAGTTTTCTGGACAATAGAATCACTGAGTTCCAGTCTAGCAGAAATCTATGTTCCAATCAGGCCCATCTCTTAGCAATCCCCTGTTTTAATAAAGCTAGACGTGGTGGGACCTCTTTTTTTGTATGCATTGCCAAAATATAGAACCACCTCCCCTTTTCAACTCAGAAGCACAGAGACTGTATCCGCCTTCTGAATATCTATTGTATCTTATCGCACTCACTCCTCTCTACATCTCCTCGTTGGCAGCGCCGGGACACTCAGTTATGAGTAGCTGTTCGCGCTATGTAAATACTTCTCATTCATTCATTCCTTCATTTATAGAGGTTTAATTAATACCACTAAATAAATAATTAAAATGACGCATAGATCAATCTATCTTCTACCTTAATTTATTTAATAATCATGAGTGACCTCCTAACAGCTACACATGGTCCCACCAAATGGGGTTCTGAAACAAGTTGCAAAATTATTCATTTTAAAGGCTACATTAAAAGGGCAAATTATAATGCAAAATGTGTGATAAGGATAAAATGCATGCCATATTGTTTGGCCCTGTTATTTGACTTATTTTATTTTAACACACGTTGCTGCACAAAATCTTTTCCAATACTTTAGACTAGTGTTTTTTAAGAAAGAAATCTGCACCTTTAGCAGAGGGTACACAAAATGCTCTTCACCAATGACCTAGGAAGTAGTCTTGTCAGGAAAATCAACTCTTCTAATACGATTCGCAGTAATTCCTTACATTTACTCAGAAAAAAAGGCACATTAAAATTATTGCATACAGCAAAACACAAATGTCATGCATTCAATTCTTGGGAAAAAGGCACACCTCTTTAATTAGGCTCATGACCTTCTATCGTTTAAAACCTGTTTCAGTATAGTTGGTATTCTGCAATTACATTGTAGGACTACAGGAACTAAGCCTGCTAAAAAATAGCATTTATGAGTTTATTTTGGTATTCTAAAAAAAAAGCACTGTCAGGTTTCAAGACGTCAGTCAGGCTTAAACTCAGATGTAACATGTTTGGATTGTTCTAGATTCGAATACCTCCTTTTTAAAAACCTGCATTTCTGAGTCTGCCACATTTAAAGACCCTGTGGTTGTGCTGATGGATATTTCCCAAAAGCGAGGTCTGCCGGCATGGTGGTAGCCTCATGGGAAATAGTCACAACAGTTCCAACCTTCATTTCTAGCATGGTGGAAATGCTGTCACCAATGTGGATATTGGAAATATTCCTCTAGAGTGGGTGTACATTTCCAGCAACTTTATTTAAAGATTGGGTTTTAATTCACTTATATTCATTCATGTACTGACCCAAGTGGCATGGAAATGCCCAGACGTGGGTCCGTGCTCACTCAGTCACTGGAACCAGGCTGTACCCTGTTGATGAGTCCATAACTAGGGCAAAACCGGTCCTGGGTTGCTTGTGTTCTGGTTCGGGTAGGACCTGGCTTGGCAGTTTGGGCTTGACTGTTCCTATGAGGAGCATGGTCAAGACTAATTTGCATATGGCTGGGACCAAACTGAGGTGGTATGGTGAGCAAAAGAGAGATGGGTAGGAGTGCTACCATGAGCTATTGCCAGGGGTCAGACTAAAATGCAGGCAGCCTCCCATCACCTTTAGTGTGTTTCATGGATTTTAATTCCAGCAAATCTGGGACAGGTTTAAGCAGGTTCCTTGCAGACTGCTCTATAGGAGGCACAAGTAATATGCTGATATGACTTTCATGATGCAAAGCAATGTAGCTCTATGTCAGAATTAAGGCTTGCGGCAGAAATTCCACTCGATATACTCTGGACAGGTAAATAGAAAATGGGTCAGTGAAAACGTAGAAGATTTAGAAAAACTAAAACATTCATTGCAGACCATTGCTCTACTCTTTTATGGGGTCGAAGGTCAATTTTGGATCATTGGTAGCAGAACCCAACATAAGATATATAAGGACTTATTCACATTGCCTGCAGTGGCGTAGCAAGAGGGGGCGGTCTGCCCAGGGCAGCATGAGTTTTTGGGGCGGCAGCCTCCCCCCCCTCTCTTACCTGTGGCTGCCCCGGGTGGCAAAAGCAGGATTGGTTCACTGCCACCCGCTCTTATGGCCACCATGGGCCGGAGAAGGCTGGGACCTCCACAGGTGGGAAAATACCTAGCAACACCACCGCTTGCCTTGCAGAGAAGCTACACTGGCTCTTTGCTTACACTAAGTTCGCCCCCCTGCTTCGTTTTTTTTTACTTGTGCTTTGTTTCCGCGGGATTCCTAGTCTCCCAGTATTAGTTTGATGTGCTGCAGTGTTGTGCTATGCTTCTCTCAATTTGCTCCTCACAGTTAGACCGCTATGATGTCAGCAGCATTCTTGGCGGTCAGCTGGTTTTGAGGTTGCCTCATGCCAGACTCGCTTTTAAGACTGGCAATGCAAAACAACAAGGTGATGTATAAAAAAATGTAATTAATCTTAGCCACTGGCAATCACTCGGATCACATCCCAATCCATCATTTATCGCCCACCATGCCACCTCAGTTTGGATCCAGCCATATGCAAATCAATTTTGACCTTGTACCTCATGAGAACAGTCCAGCCTGAACTGACAGGCCATATCCTCCCTGATCCTAAGCATAAGCAACCCAAGATCGGTTTCACCCTTATAATGGGCTTGTATTGCTTGGTTCCAGTAGCACAGTGAGCCTGGGACCCACGCCAGATGTGGATCCTGGACTCACTGTGCCACTGGAACCAAGCTATACCTGGCAGAGAGCTTGAGCTCCAGTTCAGGGAGGACCAGGCCTGCAAGTTCGGGCTGGACTGTTCCCATGAGAAACAGGGCTAAGCCTGATTTGCATGTGGCTGGGTCCAAACTGAGGGGACATGGTGAGCAAAAATGATGGATTAGGGTGCGGACCCAAGTGATTGCCAGAGAATTGAAAAATATTGACTGTAAGCAGTCAGTTCGATGAATCAGGCCCATTAAGTCTGTGAAGCACCTTCAACCATGACAGGAAAGCCCCAGTACCCTCAGGCCAGCAGCAAACGTTACTGCTAGTGGCCAGTTCCAATATAATGGTGAGTTTGTCCATCCACTAGCTTCGGACAGACAATGCAAGCAAAGATAGGCTCTTTCATACCTGCAGACATTGAAAGGCCTAACACTAAAAGCTCAAACAAGCCCCCAATTATGTTGAATTCAAGTTTTTAAGTCAAAGCCTTTCGAACAGCGCAATTGTCTGTTTCCGAAAAGACTTCTTGGGGACTTTCTCGGAATCAATTCCTCCCATTGTTTACCATTGGCTTTGCGTTTTGAAACTGACATTTGCCTCCTTTCTATGTGCTGGCTTTATTTGTTTCATTCTGTCCAGTATGTCTTTGTCTCTTCTGTGGAGCATAGCCTGTTCTTCAAGTCTCTGATTCGCACTTTGCATTTTTCCATGCGGGCTCGCTTTCTGTAAACAGGCTTTTAAAATAAATTGTTATCTTGGCACATTTGCTGTGCACTCAGAGACAGAGTTCAAATGTCAGGTTCTTTCTTCCATGGCATTAAGCATGAGCGTGAAATCCGTTACGCTCGCGGATTTTGCGGATTTTCGGGAAATCCGCAATCCGCGAATTTTGCGGATTTCCCGCAAAATCCACAAAAAAAATCCGCGAACGTAACGGGTTCAAAAGTTGAACCCACACTCATTTAACTATTTTACAATGGCGCCAGCAAGCTGCCAGCGCCGTTGTAAAATAGTTACAAAGTTAGCTTGCACAGGAACCACTAGATAAAACGAAGCAGGTGCTTCCTGTGCAAGCTAACTTTGTAACTATTTTACAACGGCGCTGGCAGCTTGCTGGCGCCATTGTAAAATAGTTACAGGGCAGCACAGCCTTACAGGTCACTCAAGGGACCCCTGCGCCCTTCAGGGCGATTGCATAGTAACACACACATGGTCGCTCGAACTAGTTAATGCTCAAATTCAGTGACTCATTCATTAGCCCAAAAACAATCATGTGCCTCTTCCCAAATGTACCGCGGAAAATCAGCTGTGATGCTGGATAGAGGCCTTTGCATCCTTGACTTTCACAAGCGCAATACCCGTGCTGTTCCTGTGACCAGGAGCTTCTTTTTCTTCATCTGCTGAACCGATCTTTCTCTGACCTTTTATACATACAAGAGGCATGTGAACTCGCATGGAAGCACCCCCCCCCCACCACAAAATCCGCAAATCATGGTCGCTCGAACTAGTTAATGCTCAAATTCAGTGACTCATTCATTAGCCCAAAAACAATCATGAGCGTCTTCGAGGCTGGACAGGTGTGCCTCTTCCCAAATCTACCGTGGAAAATCAGCTGTGATGCTGGGTAGAGGCCTTTGCATCCTTGACTTTCATGAGCGCAATCCCCGTGCTGTTCCTGTGACCAGGAGCTTCTTTCTCTTCGTGTTCGCACCGGTTGCTGCAAGTTCGCACGCGTTTTGTACAATTTCGCAATTTGCGAAATTGTACAAAACCCTCGCGAACTTGCAGAAACCCGCGCGAACATAAAAAAAATCCGCAAATTCGTGAGAATTCGCGGATTTTGCGGATTGCGAGTTCGCAAATCCGCAAAATCCGCGAACGCGAGATCCTCAAAATTCGCCCATGCTTACATGGCATTTGGTGTTTAGTTTTCATTCTCAGTCTCCAAAGTGAGAGGACTTATGTGGCAATCTTGCTGGATTCTGGGGAGGAAAAGGAAAGGGTTTTTTTTATGCACACAAAAAAACTCAAATATCTGTAAATGAACTGTGAAAATATTTCAGTTATTTCAGAATATATCAGAATTAAGAAAGCATAAATGAAGCACCTTTTTTGTAATTCTGAAGTGTGGTGGAAACAAATATTTAAATACAATCAAAACAAAGCAATACACTAATACCATTTCCACGCATTATCATAGTGTGCTGTGCAATTTCTTAAGTGTGTGCAAATGTAATAGTCATTTTAATTGAAAATGTGTTGTCTGAAATAGCAGTGCACTACCACACCATGCATACCCCAATTTATGCCACTCTACATACTCTATTTCACTCCAGTATAAACCATTCCACTCTATGACTCTCTACTCTACGACACTTCATGCCACTCCACTCTATCCCACTCCACTCTATGTCACTCCACTCCATGACACTCCACTCCATGACATTACACTCTACGCTACTCTATTTCACTCTCCACCATGCTGTGCCATTTCACTTCACTTTACACCTCTTTATGCCACTCGCCACACTCTACGACAGTCTATTCTACAACAGTCAATGGCACTTTACTCCACTCTGCACCACTTCACTACACCACCCTACTCCATGATACCTTTCTCCACTCTATTCTACGCTACTCCACTCCATGCTATGGCACTCCACTTTACTTCATTCTAAGACACTTTACTCCACCTTACGACACTCCACTTTACACCCCTCACTCTATACCACTCAACTCGATGACACTCTACTCTAATCCACTCTATTCCACTCCACTTTACAGCCATCCATTTCACTCTACAACACACCATTCTTCAACACTCCAAAACACTCTGTGCCTCTCCACTCCACAACACTCTACTCTATGACACTCTCCTCCATTCTATGCCACTCCACTCGATGACAGTCTATTCCACTACTCCAATCTACACCAGTCCACTGTATGGCACTCTATGGCACTCCACTACATTCTGTGCAGCTCCTTCCTATGTCACTCTATGCATCTCTAGTCTGTGGCGGGAGGCATCCTTTATATTGCATGTGATACATTGCATGCCATTACAACTTGGTTGTTAAAACAATCGCCTTGTTACATCGCAAATCATTACAAAGCAAGTTGCTACAACGACTTGCTGTAGAGGACAGAAGGTGTTGGATTTAAAATTCAACACCTTCCCTACTGTTGCAAAAACTGGAGTTGGAATAGTAAATTATACTATTCCAACATCAAGCGCCCCCTACAGCAAGTCGTTGTAACGACTTGCATAGTAATGGCATGCAATGTAACAGCGCTGTCGTTGCAATGACTCCATTGTAATGGCATGCAATGTATTGCATGCGATGTAACATCGCATATTCCTCTGTGGCCCTCCACTCAATACCCCTCCTCTCCACGACACAACACTCCACTCTATGACACTCCACTCCACTCTACTCCTCTCTACGCTACTCAATGCCACTCCACTCAACAACTCTACTCCAATCCACTACTCTACACCTCTCCTCTGTACGCCACTCTATGCTATACCACGCTATGGTACTCTGTGCCACTCCTCTCTACAACTCTCTACTCCACTCTCCAGACCTCCAATCTATGCCCCTCCATGACACAACACTTTACTCCACTCAATGCCATTCTACTCTATCCCACGCCACTTCACTCCACTCTATACCACTCCACTCTACGCTATGACACCTTACTCCACTCTATGCTATGCCACTCTACTCTAAAATACTTTACTCATCGCCACTTCGCTCTATAATACTCTACTTAAGACTGTGCCCCTCCATTCTACAATAATCTATGCCACTCTACACCACTCTATTCCACTCAGTGTCCCTCCACTCCCCAACACTGTACTCCACTCTACACAATGCTCTTCATGCCACTTTAATACACTCTACGCTACTCCCTTCTACACCACTCCACTCTGTTCCACTCCACTTAACACTACGACACACTACTCCACTCTATGTCACTCCACTCTATGATACTCTATGCCACTCCACACTATGACACTCTACACCACTCACTCTATGACACTCTACTTCACTCTATGACCTCCACTCTATTCCCCTTCACTCTACGTCCCTCCACTCTATGAATCTATACTCTACCACACTCAATGAGACTCTACAACACTCTACTCGACACTACAACACTCAACACCGCTCAATGCACTCCACTTTGACACCCTACTCCACTCCACTCCTATCTACACCACTTCCCTGTATGCCACTCTATGCCACTCCTCTACAACACTCTGTGCCACTCCACTCTCTGACACTCTGCTCCACTCTATTCCCCTCCACAAATTTTTATGCCACTTTACGCCACTCCATGCCACTCAACTCCACTCTATACTATGCCACTCCACTCTACGCTATTCCACTGTACTCTATGACACTTTTTTTTTTATTTTTTATTGTCACTCTTTTTTTTTGTTAAATTTGTACTTTATTACACCTTCAAAGTTTGCACACAGCACTCATCGCCTACAACCCGGAGGCCGGCGGCAACAATAGATAGCACCCAGATCTCTGAACATATGTCACATACACAGCCGTAACGCCAGCATCCCGGGGGCCTGGCAGCGTACTCATAGGAAAGAGAGAATAGTCAAAAACGAGTTGTGGGAACAGCTCACGGCTGAAATCAAAAACGTTAGGATAGTCAATACTGGTGCTGACACTCTTGATCATAGTTCGGTGTGCAAAAATAATGTAGACAGTCCGCAAGTGCTAAACCAAGTCTCGGAATCAGAAAGACAAAATCTCCTAGAAAGGGGGAGGGAAATATAGGTGCAATAAACCCACAGCTAATAAAATAGGAAAAAAGAAAACTGAAACAAATCCCAACCCTACAAACAAGCCAGCCTACCTACACACGTGCCCACCCACCCACCCGCACTAACTACCGCTCCTGTAGACGAACGAAGGACCCATAGTTATGGACCCGAGGGCCCAATAAAAGGATGCAGAGGTAAAAAAAAAAAACGGACCACGAAAGTCACCCTCCCAATGCAGCCATCCCAGGGATACACACCCTCTGCTACTCAATGGAGACCAGGATAAAACCCACCAACCACTGCCAATAGGGGAACAGTCAACCACACAGCAAGTCAACCTCGGCCATCGCCACCCCGCCCTCCTGCAGTTCATCCAGCTCCTCCCCTTCGGGGTCAGATTCAGTATCCCCTCTAGCGCACTGGTACTCCCTATACAACCCCCAGAAGTTCTTAGGACGACTCTTCGGGGGAAGCAGCTCATTATACACCTCAGACTGTGTGCAGCAATACAGCAAATCCGTCTCCCAGTGCTTTTTGGTAGGAACCGGCCCCCTCATCCAGCACAACACAATCAGGCGCTTGGCTATCAGCAAAGCCATGTCAGTGAGGCGCCGCATTGCCACAGGCAACGGTTTAGAAAAACCCAGCAACGCCAGCGCCGGGCAAGGCTGAACCTCCGTACCCAGTATAGCGCTAAGTTCCGCAAATACCTCCCTCCAAAACTTATGGATACTAGGGCAAGTCCAAGACATATGTAAGAAATCAGCCGTGTGAAAATGGCAACGCTCACACTCCGCCGACTCCCGCAGACCATATCTATGTAACCTGTCCGGTGTATAATAGACCCGCTGTAGGTATTTAAAGTGAATCAGACGATGTCTACTATTGAGCGAAATCTTCCTAGTATTCGTACAGCAGTATAGCCACATCTCATCCGAGATCGGCAATTGAAGATCGTCCTGCCAGGCCAATCTGGCCTTGGAGGGAGGGTACTGCTGGTGCCTATCCCCGAGTTTCTTAAGAGTGGTTACCAATTTACGGGGAGAGGGGTTCTTTATAACATACGTAAGCTCAGGCACTTCCTGCGGCTCTGCCAATTCCGGGCCCAGCAATTCCTGCAGCGCTCTGCGGACCCTGTGGTATTGGAAGCCGTGTAAGAGCGTTGCTCCGGGGCGAGATTGGAGGGCCTGCTGGGGCGTCTTCATTGTGCCATTCAAAAAGAGGTCCCCCATCTTGTCTATGCCCAAGTCCCGTAGTGCCTTCAGGACGCCCCTCTCCGTCAGTGGGGCTAACCACACCGCCCATTCCACTCGCATAAGGGGAGAGTACAATAGCTCACTCTCACGGGAGCGGACCAGCTCGTGCCAAGCGTGGTTTGTGGCAGCAATGGAGTCCAAGTTGCCGACCCTGCGGTCGACGGGACAGCATATTGTGGCCGGGAGCGGGGTGGGGTCCGCAAAAAGGCGCTCCAGCTTCACGTGCGGGATGCCAGAGTCCCCATGGATCCAAGTGTGGAGATGAGCCCCCTGTGCAATCCTGTAGTACCTTTCTAGGTCAGGAGCCCCCAGACCCCCGCGCTCATAGGGAAGCAGGAGGGTTTGCCATTTAACCCTCGGTTGTTTACCCCCCCATGCAAGTCTAAGAAGCGTCTGAGTAAGCTGACGAAAAAAGGCCTTGGAGAGTACGACGGGTATGTTAGCGAAGAGAAAGAGGAATCTAGGGAGAACCACCATCTTCATTATTGCAATCCTACCCATCAGGGACAGCGGAAGCCTGCACCACACCTCAACGTCATCTACCAGCTTGGAGTAGGCAACCCCATAGTTCTCGCGTATCAGGATCTCGGGATCGGTGTGTATACGGATCCCCAGGTAACGTATGGAGTCCGTGGTCCATTGCAGCGGGTATTCCGAGTCGAATGGGAGAGTCACCGGAGTCAAAGGCAGCGCCACAGACTTATTCCAATTGACCCGGAGGCCCGAGAGGGCCACGAACCTCACCACCTCCCGCAAGACCGCTGACAGATTCACCTCCGGGTCCCGGACATACAACAGAGTGTCGTCTGCATACGTCGAGATGCCAATCTGATACGAACGGAAGTTGATCCCCTCGAACCCATGGTATTCTCTGATTGCGCAGACAAGGGGTTCCGCCACCAGTGCATACAATAGTGGGGAGAGGGGGCAGCCCTGCCGAGTGCCCCTGCTGATCTCAATCGGGGCAGTGACGGAGTTCCCTATCTTTAGACGCGCAGTTGGCTTGTAGTATAGGGCTCCTAGCATCTGAAGGAAGGGTTCGCCAAGCCCATACTTACGGAGGACTCTGAGCATAAATGCCCACTCTACTGAGTCAAAAGCCTTTTCCATATCTAGGAAGATAGCCACAGCCTTATTCTCTTGCCGGACATGCTGAATAGTGCCCAGCACCGTGCGAATGTTGTAGGTCAAGTTCCGGGCGGGGACAAACCCAGCTTGCTCCGGATCAACCAGGTCCGGGACCAGAAGAGCCAACCGCGTCGCTAATACCTTTGCATACAATTTGGCATCTACGTTAATCAGCGAAAGCGGTCTATATGAGCCACATTCGTTAGGGGGTTTGCCCGGTTTCGGGATGGTGATGAGAAGCGCCTCCCTCATAGACTTCGACATGCTACCTTGTTGACAGATGTCGTCGAAAAGGAGCATCAGGTAGGGAACCAGCTTAACTTGAAAGGCCTTGTAGAAGGCCACCGTAAGGCCGTCCGACCCAGGAGCGCTGGCTGACCTCATCCCCTCTAGCGCCTCCGTGATCTCTTCTTTCTGTATCGGGGCCATCAGAAATTCCCTCTGCCAGTCAGCCAAAAAGGGCATCTGGATGTAACTCAAGTAGTCGTCTATGTCCTCCTCTAGGTGGCTTGATTTCGACGTGTACAACGCCGTGTAATAAGTATGGAATTCCGACAGAATATCTTGCTCCTCCGTCACCACGGCACCATTAGCCGTTAACAACTCCTCAACCACCAGGGGAGGCCTGCTGTTTCGCATCAGCTTAGCAAGCAGGGCGCCAGGACGGTCCCGCTCCCCATATGTGCGCGCTGTGGCATATTTGCCCATGTGCCTAATCTCCCTGTCCGCCTCCTCATGGTATTCCGCAAGCAGGGGTTTAAGCCTGTCAGACATGTCCGCGGCTCCAGCACTTCCCGCATGGCTTTCCAGATCAGACAATTGTGATTCCAGAAATTTCAATTGTTGCCTGATAGCCTTAAGCACCCCTGAGTGTTTGGCCATCGTCATCCCCCGAATGTACACCTTAAATGCATCCCAGAGAACCTGAATACTGTCCACCGACCCCACATTAGTTGAAAAGTACGTGTCTATGTCCTCAGCTAGTTCCCCTCTGAAGGCCTCGTCTAGCAGTGAATACGGGGGGAACCTCCAAGTGAACGGGGGTATCCTCCTAGCCGGGGCATCTAGTAGCAAAAGGAGTGGCGAGTGGTCAGAAAGCGTGCGGGGCAACACAGCACACCCCTTCACTGAGTCAAGGAGGGATCGGGAGACAAACCAATAATCAATCCTCGTGTGGACATTATGGTAGGCTGAGTAATGAGTGAAGCCCCCCTTCCCCGGGTGCATATGGCGCCACACATCCAGCAGATCGAGTTTCACTAGCTCCGTTTGCATAAGCAATGCTGAGGCCGCCGGGGTCCTAGGGGCACCCGCCGATCTATCCAACCCTGGGTTAAACACAAAATTGAAGTCTCCCCCCCATAGCATCCTAGAGCCCTCATATTGTCTACAGAGGTCCGCCAGCGCGGTATAGAAAGCTGGAGTATCGTAGTTGGGGCCATACACATTCACAACCAACAGATCGTGGCCTTTCCCCACGCACCGGGCAACCGCATACCGACCCTCCGGGTCCACAACAACCTTCTGCAGTGACAACTGAGATTTGGGATTAGCCCACGTAATCACACCTCTTGCATGCGTAGTGAACCCTGCAGTAACACAAGCACTCCCAAGACCCCTGGTCTGTAACATAGGACTGTTCAGAGGCAGGTGGGTTTCTTGCAGTAAGGCGAGATCAACCCGGTGCCGCTGCAGATAGGCCAAAACCTTCCTAAATTTACGAAAATCATTCAGCCCCCTCACATTCCATGATAGCAGTCTGAGAGAGTTGGGGCCACTCTCCGGCCCTAGGGACTCAACATTTGCCATTGTAGGACAGGGAGCAAATCAGAGTAGCACAGATGGTACAGTAGACACATTTCAGTAGCTGGCCCAACCAAACCCCCCCCCAACAGTCCCCGAACAGCCCACACAGAAGATTAGAGCTAACGCCCACCCACCCACAGCCGACCAACCCCAACCCGGTCAGACAGGACTCACCACCACCCACCATCAACCCACCCCAGTGAAACACACTACAAACCCCAAGGCCCTCCGGGGAGCCAAAAACCGAAAGCGTGGGGGCAGAGGTTCCCAGCCAGACAGCAAGTCAAGTAGGGCAAGGACCACAGAACTCGGCGGCTCCACCACCCCGCCCCCCAGCAACATTCGGCACCCTCACCAGCCCAAGAAAAAGAATATCAGATCCCCCACCCGGAGGAGAGCCCCCCCCACATCTATCACCGATGAGGAAACCATGGTGATGTCACAACCTCATTGCAATCCACAACCAGCAAAGTCCTACCCCACAATGTCAATGAAGTAGGTGCATAGGACCTGCAGCTGAGTTAAACGCACAATTGAGTCCCAGCTGTGCCGGCTCAAGGGGCCACAAGGCAGATTACCCCTGTACGTCCATAGAAGCGTCCTCCTCCGCATCCTCACGCCGATCCCTTGGGCTGTTGCGTTGTTCCTTGGCCCACTCCTTCAGTGATTTTTTCAGGTCAGCTGGGTCCGTGAAAAAGTGCGAGTGCCCTTGTTTGTTGATTCTAAGTCTCGCTGGGTACAACATGGCGTAGTCTAGCCCCAGATCTCTCATCTGTTTCTTATACGGGGCGAAGCGCTTCCTCTCCTCCTGCACTCTCGCCGTGAAGTCCGGATAGAGGGAGATGTTCATGCCCTCGAATTGCAAATTTCCCTTCTCCCTTGCCAGCCGGAGCGCCAAGTCTCGATCCCTGTAGTTCAGAAGTTTGGCAATAATCGGCCGTGGCGGAAGTCCAGGCTGCGGCTTCGGCCCCAGGGTTCGGTGAGCCCTCTCGACGATGAACATAGGGGAGAAGACCTCCTCCCCCAACAGTGTCTGGAGCAACTTCTCCACAAACAACTCTATTTTGCCAGTGTTGGTAGATTCCGCCACCCCAGTAATGCAGACGTTGGAGCGCCGTGAGCGTGCCTCCAAGTCCTCCGTCTTGTCCTGTATGACTTGGAGTAAGCGACCGAACTGCTTGCAATCCTTATCCCATTCCGTTTGGGCTTCCTCAGCTTCCGTTAACCGTCGTTCCGCCATATCTAGCCGCTCAGCGTGTTTATCCATCCTCTCCGACATGCGGTCCATCCTGAAGGACAAAGCGTCGATTTTCGTGCCAATCGCCGCCATGCTGTCCTGTAAGCCCTTCTCCATGGCACCCAACATCTCACGGATGTCCGCACACAATGAACTGTCTGCAGCTGTGGGCCGCGGTGAGGCATCCGGAGCCGGCCCCTCCGCACCTTTCGCCTTCCGTTGATCAAACGACAGTTTCGGCTGATTCGTATCACCTTTCCCCATAGTGTTCCTGGTAGACATTCAACAAAGCGCCCCTCTGCCAGTACAGATGTCGCCAGGTAGTGCTGGTGAGGGGCCGGAGAAGCGAGCTCCGCAGGGCGAGTTGTTGCGCAGCAAGAAATGCAGTCAAGATGGCGGCCTCGGGCCCCGAGACACGGGTAGGCCCAGGAGCCAGAGAAGCACGCCACAAGAGCTCACACGAGGCCAGGCTCCACCAAAGTCAAGCAAACTGAGCCCCCACACTCCTGTGCACTCCCAAGCCACAGCACCACAGCAGTCTCCGATGTGCCCCAGGCGCACTAAGCTGCCGATGAAACTCTCCGCGGGGGCACAGCGATCCACTGAGGGTCTCCCGCACCCTGCCAGTGCACCCCAAAGCATCAGTAGTAGTCCTTCGTGAATTGCACAGCCGTGGGCAAGCCCACCACGGCCGCTCCCAGGAACACAGTTCGAGAACACACAGCAGGAACTGTAGTGTAGCCACCAAGCGGGCGGACCGACCGCACTCCGGTTCCACTGGCCGCACGTTTTGTGACGCAGCTCGGGCAGCTCCTCAGGATAGACCGCGGATTACGGCCTGGTCCGCTACCTCGCCCTCCTCCGAACAGCGGAGCGAAACCACCACCGATTTCGACCGGGGAAGGGTCCCCCACCAGGCCGGGGGTAGAAGGAGAGTCTACCACAGGGTTCAGGGCTGGCTAGGCGCCAAAAAGGATAGATTTGACGAATATTAAAGGGGCTCAGGCGAGGAGCTCAGCGCTCACACGTCTTTCATGGACGCCGGCAAGCTCTGCCCCTCTACTCTATGACACTTTAATCCACTCTACGCTACTTCACTCTACACCACTTCCCTCTATGCCACACCAATCTACAAGACTCTTCTCCACTCTAAGCCACTCCATTCTATGACACTCTATGCCACTCTATTCTATGACACTCTACTCCACTCTATGATACTCCACTCTACAACACTCTATGACACTCTAAGCCCTCCACTCAATACCCCTATACTCTATCCCCTACCCTTTACTCCACTCTACTTTACTCTACTCTACTTCACTCAACTCCACTCCACCCTACTCTACTTCACTCTACACACTCTAGCCCCCTCTACTCCACATTACTCCACTCCACCCTTCGCCACTCTACAACAGGACGCTCTACTTCATGCCACTACACTTTGATTGTCTTCCAGTCTTCTCTGAGGCAGCCTTGCCTACTTGATCTTAGCTATTATTATCATATGGATTTTTTGTTTTTTTGAAGTTTGCAAAGTTCCCTATTAACCTTTGCCTTTGGCCAAAGTAAGCGACTGATTTAGAGTTTGACTGACATCTTACTCTGCTGCAAAGGCAATGGAGTACACTGTCTGCCAAATCCTCTGTCCATTTGCCTCTTTTAGGGACAGCTGACCTTAGGTTTTCCATCAACGGAGCCAGTGTTGGCTCAGTTGAAGGGAAACTTCTCCTGATGGCACAACTGGAGTCGGAGCCGTTGGAGGAAGGACATTACACCACCCGCCCTACTTAGAATGGAAGACATAATGTCATTTTAATTCTGACCCACACACCCTGGGAAAAAACTCCCATGATATGGGGGTCATCATTTTTTGTTTTTCATAAAAAAAATCATGGGAGTCATTGAGGGGTCACCAATCATCACAGTGGTGATAATTGGCGTGTTTCCCCTATTGACATCTAGCAATATGTTTTGTGCCCCTGGCCTCAGAGGAATGTTACACAGTTCCAAAACAATTGTTCATTGTTGCAATTGAAGTGGACCCCAATAAAAGGGGACTATGCACCCCTGGTACCCCTGAGCAGGTGAAAAAAGCAAAACAAAATACAGGAGCGCGCAGGGGGAGATAGAGAGAGGGAGTAGAGGGGAAGATTCTGAGGGGAAATGAGGGGAAAATAGCGACTGGAAGAGCAGCAAGAGGACATTACAGAGAGAATGTCGAAAGACAGGGATGTGTGTGAGAGAGACAGACGGATTAAAGATAATTAGAGAAAGGTGGCTGGTGTGAGGAGAGGGATATAGACGGGTGTGAAAAGGAGTGAAAGAGGTCAGAGCGATAAATCATAGACACATAGGTGACAAAGAGACAGCCGAAAGTCAGAAAGAGGAGAAGACTGGTCTGAGGGTTGACAGTATTAGAGGTATGATCTAGATGGAGACAGGTGGGAAAGAGATGCCTAAGAGATACAGGAAGAGAGGGAGAGAATGGAGTCAGAAAAGTGAAAAAGATGCAACTGGTGCTACCACTGAGAGGCAGAGGGGCAGGCGAGACTTGTTAGAAAGATACGGCTCTGAAATAATCAAATAGGACAAGTCATAAAGAGGCAGCTGCGAGAGAGTGAGGATACAGGGGAGAGAGAAGGGAAGACAGATGTGAGGGATAGGCAGGTTAAAAAGGCAGTACAAAAGGGGGTGGTGATGGACGGAGCATCTGAACCAATCAAACACTCACACCCAGTCAAAAGATCTGGGTTTGATCCATCACCGTTCTTTAGCCCACTCTGCCACCCCAGTTCAGACATGGCTATATGCAAATCAGTCTTACCCTGTGCCTCATGGGAACAGTCCAGCCCGAACTGCCAAGCCATGCCTTCCCTGGACCGGAAACAAGCTTCTGAGGACCGGTTTCTGGCATTCCAGCCGTCTTCAGCCCGGCTTGCTTGAATCCAGTGGCAAAGTGAGCAAGGGACTGAGTCCCTTGCTCAATCCAGTGGCTTGCTTGAATCCAGTGGCAAAGTGAGCAAGGGACTGAGTCCCTTGCTCACTTTGCCACTGGATTCAAGCAAGCCGGGCTGAAGACGGCTGGAATGCCAGAAACCGGCCCTCGGAAGCTTGTTTCCGGTCCAGGGAAGGCATGGCTTGGCAGTTCGGGCTGGACTGTTCCCATGAGGCACAGGGTCAGACCGATTTGCATATAGCCATGTCTGAACTGGGGTGGCAGAGTGGGCTAAAGAACGGTGATGGATTAAACCCAGATCTTTTGACTGGGTGTGAGTGTTTGATTGGTTCAGATGCTCCGTCCATTACCACCCCCTTTTGTACAGGTTAAAAAGGCAGATGAAGAAAGATAGCTGAAAGAGGTGGTGAGGTAGACTGGCCAGAAAGTGACAGCTGGAAGAAGGGTGACAAATGAGAGTGGTGATAAAGTGACAGTTGAATGGAAGACAGAGTGGTTATGCAGTTTAGAGACACAGACAGAGACAGGTTAGCAGCGGCGGTCGGCGCAGGTAAGCATGGCGGGCGGGGGATGTTGACAGATGATGGAATAAGGAAAATTAATTAAGTAAATAAAACCTACTCTGTCACCTGTCGAAATCCGCCCGCCCCGCCCCACCGCTCTTACCTGCACTGACCACTGCTGTAGGTTAGAAAGAAACAGGAGGAAAGAGAGATATGGAGGTGATATTAAGAGAGAAACAGGTGAAAAGAGACAGAAAAGGAATAAGAGAGCTAGGACACAGATGAAAGAAAGGTGATAAAAACAGCTGAGAAAGGTGAGAGAGAGGAAGATGTGAAACGTTATAAGGAGATGAGTGAGAAAAACACAGTTGAGATAGAGAAGATGAGGTGAGAAAGATACCGTAATGCATGAGAAAGACAGGTGAGAGAAAAAACAGACAATTGAGACAATTAAGAAACAGCAGGCTGAGGGGAAGGTGGCAGCAGGTCAAAGGGCATATAACATCACTTCCTGTAGCATAATTAGGGGCACAGGATATGTGATGTCAATTCAGCTACCCTAGCATTTAAAAAGCATCCAGGAGAAGAAACATCTGTTTTGGGAGTTTGTTTGTGAAAAGCAAAACCTTTGTAAAAGTTTGGTAAAGGATTGTCACCCTGATGGACTGAACTTCATGTACCAAACTTTAAATCAGACCCTGGGGCCATCCTATCGTGAAATGGGACCGCCCACCATAAGGGCGGGGGTCCCGTGGAGGCCATTAGGCATTCCTGACATTGTGGCGGGCGGTGCACTCAGCACCGCCTGCCACAATGCCAGGAAGGCATGTTGTGCACTGCCATGCACAACATGGCAGGCACCGCGCGTTACCTGCCATGTTGTGCATGGAACTGCATGGGGTACCATAGGTAATCCCCATGTGCACCCCCTAGAGTCCCTGGGAGCCCGCAACAGCCCCCAGCAAGCAATTCCCGCATGCCTTTCTGTGGCGGCAGGCATGTTTCCGCCCCCATAGTAATATGGTGGCGGTGTCCAACAGACACCACCACCATATTAAACTCTTTTCCGCCCGGTCGACTTGTCGACCGGGTGGAAAGCGACAGACGGTCTTTCCATCCGCCGTGGTCCCCCCCACCATAGTAAATGGTGGGGGGAAATGGGTGGCGTGCGGGGGTCAGATCTCGGGCGGATTGTCACCGCTATGCGGGCGGTGGCGATCCGCCCAAGATCCTAATGGGCCCCAAAGTGTTTTCCACAGTATAATATACATTTTACTCAAATTGAAACCAGCCAAGCTGGAAAATGTATGTCAACTTTTTCTCTGCAAGTTTACCATTTGCCGAGCTTTTCTGTTCAGTGTGGTATTATGCAGGAAAAGAACATTAAAGAGTTCCTTTGAAGTAGTTCATTCATTCAGTCCTCAACTCTGGCTGCTTGGCACAGGGCTGTCAACCCAATCTAGAAATTCTTACTAGCTTAGCAAGGATTGTTTTGGCAAAAATACTTTTACTGGCATGGCAAAAACACTTACATCAAAACTGGAATGTTGGTTGGCCACCTCATTAATGCGGTCACTTTGCATTTTTTTATTTTCAAAATTTGACCCCAGAATAGAAAAAATCAATAGTCCTGATGCGCACGGACAGTCCTGTGCAGGAAAGTTGTACGTCGGCAAGCTTGCTCTAAGTAGGAGGGTTTTCCAATGCATTGACGTGGTAGTTCAGATGTGCGTGGGATGCTGAATCATAGGTTTGTGATAGTGAAGCAAGCGGAGGCACCGCCACTGTAAACGTAGCAGCGGTGGCAGCTTTTCCGCTAAGGACCTGCGCCCCACTGCTCTCTGGGTCGTGCAAAAAAGGAAGATTAAATGATAATAACACAATGTTATCATCATTTCATTTTTCAGTATAGACTCAGTGCCAGGTTAGGGAGAGGTGGGGCTGGGCTGTCCTGAGCAGCAGAAGGAGTGGTGGACTCTCTTTAAGTGGGCATGAGGGCTTGGGCTGTCTTGGGCCAGCCAAACAGACATGCGCACTTAGCATTCCTCCACCTGGCTGTGTTGCACAGCAAGGTAGAGAAATGTCCCAGGCACTGCCTGAGCGGCCAAACAGGCTGCTCAGACTAATCATGACGATGCTATCATGCTGTAAACAGCAGCATTGTGATTGGCTTAGGGAGTCTCAGAGCCGGTGTGCTTCCGTTCCATGCTGCCGGCAACAGAAGAGGACGCAAAAGACTCGAGGCAGCTGTATTCACAGGTAAGTGTTTTCTTTTTTATTCCCACACCCTGCCTCACCAATCCTGTTCCGCAGCAGCTGCCACTGCATAGCAGTTTCCCGTCTGTAAATGAGGCAGGAGGTGCAGGTTTGGTACGACGAGAGCCTCTCTAGTTTACGGAGCAGCTCCCATGTGCTAGACGCTAAATATTTCCTGCAAACTATACCTTATGCAATAACTTTTTGTAAGTGTTAAATAAGGAAACGAGCAACGTAATCGGCTCTTAAGTCACGATTTTCAAGTGAAGGTGGCAAAGCAAAAATACATTACAATCTTCATGCAGGTCTAAGGTATTTATTCGAAGGATGCAAGAGCACATTTACAACTGGCGAAGTCGTTAGGGAAATGAAGAAAAAGTGAATGGATGCTGCCCAAGTTTGCCAACACCAGTGCCCAATGTCCTGGGCTAGAGAACAGCGTAGGCATTTTCACCTCGGAATCCACCCAGCCAGTGGTGTGAGTACAAAGGTGGGAGTCAACAAGATCATAGCATTCTTCCATTGTTGCTGCAGCATACAAAGGAAGGTCTGGCAATCTCACAATTTGCAGCTGGGGATGGAGCCGCCTCCCTAGGCACCATGCCCATGCACCCTTATTCTAGGACCGCCCCCTGGACACTCTGCCCCCAGGGGCTCTTCGGTCTCCCCTCCCACCAGTAAAGGCAACCTTTTAAGGCAGGCTCCCAGTCGCATTGTTCAGCACTGAGCAATGTGAGGGGCTGTCACGGCCCACCCAAGCTCTTATCTGCTCATGCGCAGCCCCTTGGCTCAGGAAGATGGCTGCCATATTACCCTGGGGGCAGCTCTTATCAGGTGTCAGATTCCCAGGTGGGGAGGCAGAAGTACAGATAACCAAGGGAAGAGGTTGCAGTTTGGAATCTGCAACGAGTTTGGGGATGAATCACCGATTCAGAGTTTTAGCATTGAAATAATTATTTTTTTAAGGGGCGAAATATGATAAAACTAGTTGAGTACTGCGAGAAGGGATGTCTATAGGCAAGGCAAGCCCTAGACTAACTGTCAGCAATTTACACCCTGAATAACTCATGCACTCTCCACTCCTGAATTGTTTTTTTTAAGTAACTTTTTGGTAGGCATGGGCAGTGAACTCCGCTCCGTTCGCATAGGTTGTACTATACTTGAAATCCTAGACCCCACCTTGTTTATCTAAAAGGACATGCCACACCTGGCTACAGCCCTGTCAGCATCTGTAGCTCTTGCCAGCATTGGATTGCATTACCAAATTTAGGGTCTCAGGTACAAAGTGTTTTAATGGTCTCACACTCTCATGCTTGGTAAACCTGATGGGTTGTGACCGCTAAAACAATTTTTGAAATGTACTAACCCAGTTCAAGATTAGGAAAGTCCTTAACTGGCTTTAGGAAACAATAAGGGACCAGTATTTGAAAAGGGCGTGTTAAGGGCGTCCCTCACAAATACTGATTCCGCGTGGTTTATTCATGTTTTACGATCAAAATCCGGTACTAAAACATTAAACTTTTACCACCAACTTAATGGGGGTGGTAACCCACTACCAAACAGGATGAGGTGCCCAAGATTCACATTCCCCTTTGTGAATGTTGACAAAAATGTTCTTTAGGCAGTAGGGAGTTCACATGACCACTGCCCACTCCTAAGAGAGGTTTCCATAACTTAATTTTTATATTTTTTTAAACGCATACAATTTTCCGATTTAGTGTGCAATTTGCAACAACTTTTACTGAATTGATTCTTTGTGCACAAGGCCCATCGTTGGCAAAAATGTCTCACAGAAATAGCATTTCCAAAATATTATTCATAAAAAAATAATCTCGTTGACTGTGGATATTAACTTCAATGAGAGAAGTTGGCGGTGAACAAGGTTTAGGGCATAATATTTCTGTAAAAAAATATTTTGTTTTAAGCACTCTCAGTCATTTAAAGTATTTGTTTTTCAAATGTGTAACACAGAAACATTTACTATACTCAGGGCCACTGGAATTATGAGATTTTGTGGCCGCAGTATTTTTTGCATATTTATGGACTTGCTGTATTTGCCACAAAATCCATCATCTGCCTCATAATCTGCAGATTTGAACAAAAAAGAACGTGTTTCTATCTCAAACAGTTCAAAGGTTACTATGAACACCGTGAAGCATGTTTCTGCGCAGTGGAAAGCCCCTTGCAAAGGTTGACTGGTCACCTTCCTGTTACTTATTGATATGTTTGGGTGTTAAACTCATACTAATGATTTGCAACCTCTGCCCAGACAGTGTTAAAAAGTGTAAAAACGACAATATAATAAAGTAATACTGTCACAAAATATGCCGCATTACGCCGCATAATTTGGCTTTTCTTGCAGCATAATTTAGTCAAACCTGCCTCATAATGTGGCCTTCCCTTCGCGCACAATTCCAGTGGCCCTGATATGGCCCTCTGCTTAACTCTTAAGACTATCTAAGTGAATGACGTAAATTAAATTCAGACTACATAGAAGGCAGGAAGGTGGAGGAGTGTGCGTGCCTAACGATAAGCCACGGTGCGTATGTGCTAGCATGTTAGTGTCTGTTAATGTGTGCCAGTGCTAATTTATGTGTCTGCTAATGTGCAGATTCTGTTATCAGGTCAGGAATATATATTCTTGTGATATCAGACTCCATTTGTCGTAATTCTAGTCAACCACTTACAAAATGTTTCTTTCTAGTTGACCCAGTTGGCGACATACAGGTTTTGGAAAGAGGGTGTGTGGAATTTGCATTTTCGTTCAGTGAAATATACAGTTTTAGGTGATAATATACCTATTACTGTAAACAAAATTTGTTGGTGTCTCGAATACTTTTTCATTGCAAGATTCCCTGCACAGAAAAGTAATACCAAAGACATGCAGGAAAAAATGTCTCTTGGAGAAACATTTTCTTCTTGCACTTAAGGCCAAAGGGCATCTCAGATTTTTGTGTTATGCGACATGGGGCCGGCCATATGTATGAAGCAGAAATTAGCTCGCAAACGATGTGAATCGCTAAAAAGAGCGTTTGCGAACCTAAAAATCGCAAATCCCAATGTATGAAGTATAAAATGCATGCAAAAGAAGGAATCGCTATTTAGCGAGTTCCAAACCGTGCAAAAGTGGTAAATAGCGAATTCCATAGCGATTTCCAAATTTGCGCTGAAACCGGTTAGCGAAAATCGCAAATCTGGGAATCGCAATTAAGAATTCGCAATGGAATGTATCAACCAATCGCAAATTGCGAAATAAGGGAATTCGCAAATTAAGGAATCGCAATTAACATCAAGTGGGAGCAGGTGGCAACCAGGTGCAAAGTATAAAATGAAGTCCAGAATGCAACACACTCTTATCCACAATGTCTGGGCTGTACATGATAGTGAGGAGGCGAAGACTGAGAGCCGTGGCGCAGAGGAGGAGACGGCAGGAGAGGATATTCCGGTTGCGCACCACCATCTTCCAGCGCACTGAGGAGGACATCCACACCCATTACAGACTGGAGGAACAGAGCATACTTGATTTAATTGAGGACCTGAGGCCCCACCTAGAACACCCCACCCGCAGGACCCAGGCCATACCCACACAGATCCAGGTCCTGTGTTCACTACACCTGCTGGCCTCAGGCAGTTTTCAGGGGGTCATAGCCTCAGCAGGAGGGGTGTTACAAAGTGCCCTGTCGCGCTTCTTCCATGCGTTCCTCGACGCCATGACACATAGGATACAACACCACATACACTTCCCCAGCACCCCACAGGAACTAGCACAGACAAAGCAGGACTTTTACAACATTGCCCAATTCCCCCACGTCATAGGATGTATAAATGGGACACATGTTGCCATTTCCCCCCCCTCAAACATAGAGTATGTATTCCGGAACAGGAAATGCTACCACTCACTGAACATACAGATGGTGTGTGATGCTAAAAACATAATCACCGACATAGTGGCAAAGTATCAAGGAAGCACACATGATGCCTTCATATTCCGTCACAGTGGGCTATACCGTAGACTCTCAAGAGGGGAATTTGGAGAGGGATACCTACTAGGTAAAAGCACACAATGACAGCCCACATTCCAAATGGCCAGCATGTGCATGACAGTGACTGACCTTTCTACATTTCCACCCACAGGGGACAGTGCCTATGCAGTCCGGGATTTCATCCTGACACCCTACCTGAATCCTGCCACTGCCGGGGAGCGGCGCTACAACCGGGCACACATTTCAACAAGAGGCACCATCGAGAGAACATTTGGCATATTGAAGAGCAGGTTCAGATGCATTCACAAAAGTGGAGGAGCCCTCCAATACAGCCCAGAAACGTGCTGCAAAATTGTAGTAGCTTGCGCCATGCTGCACAACATTGCTACCAGGAAAGGGACACCAATGGAGTTGAGTGACTCAGAATCCTCCGACGTGGAGGGACCTGGACCTGTACACATGGAAGCTGGCGTAGCTGCTGCAGCAGCTGGGCAGCAGAGGCGTGATGAGATCATGCGCAACTACTTCTAGGTGAGAAATAATGATACCATGACAACTTGAGCCTTTGCTAATGTGTTTAATTCCCAATAGCAACAATGTCACACATCAAAAGTAACAGAAAGGAACTCTCCCAATCCAAAGCACATGCTGAATTCACAGTGCAACAATTGTAGTCTAATCACAGTAAATGCAACACTGTTGCTGGCCCTATGTCTCCCCTGTGTGAAAAAGTCATTTTGCAGCAGTTCCTATTGGTGTGTTGCAGGCCTGGTGCTCCTGCCACTACGGCGCCTCTCAACAGTGGGTGGTGGGGTGTTGGAGCTCCGCACTGACTGTGAGTCCTCCTCACTGGGGGTCAGCACCCCTGGGCCAGCAGTACGCAGTGCGCGCAGTTCATCCAGGCTAGCAGTTGACTGAACTACCACAGTGGCAATATCCTGTATTCTGTGAGAGAACTCACGCTGGGTCTCTATGGCACGCCTTGCCAGCATATTGGTGGAGGAGGCCAGGCGGTTAATGGCGCGAGTGTAGCGGTCCATGCGGGCCATTTCTTTGCGCCTGGCTGCGCGTTCTGCTCGCAACTCGGCAGTCTACTCCTGCACAGCCCCCCTGATTTCCTGCCTTATTCCCCTGTTTCCTGCCCTAATCTACCGCTGAATGGCCTTCATAAGTTTCGCTTGCAGGCGGTATACCTGGAGCATGTGCATTTCGAGGCCAGCAAAGACAGATTCATCCTGGTGCTCACTGGAGCCGAAGCCTGTGTGGGGTCTACGCCTGCCTGTGGTCTGTGGTCGTGGCTCCTGCTGCAGGGTAACTGGTGCTTCAGACTGCGCTGTCACATTGTCCTCATCCTCATCTTCCATTATCCTCAATGGCCTCACAATCCTCCTTCTGTGTCCCTGTGGTTGGGTGAAAGGACTGTCCTCCCCATCTGTATCCTGGCCCTGGCTACCTTCTCCAGAGGCTTGGGGTCCTGTGTCACTTGCACTGGATGTTGCCTTTCCACTTGCAGGTGCTGTGGATAGAACAGCACACATTAATATTTTGTTCCTAACATGTGATGTTCAAATAAATTCTTTCACAGTGTTCCCTAACTTCACTTGTGTCATTCAACTTTCCTGACCTGCACATCTGAAATTTGCTTTAGTTGAATGCTACTTCAAACATTACTGACTATTGTGACTACATCTCCCATAATGCATTGCTGTGGGTGCCTGTGTACTTGCTCAGGGCTGACATGTGGTTCCCCTTAGCCCTAGGTCGCTGCAGCGGGTTGCTGGGGGTGGTTTAGGGTGGGGAAGGCATGCTCCTTACCTGGTCTTGCAGCTGGTTGGGCTGAGATGTCTAGCAGGGACACGCCCGCAACACTCTGTGGAGGCAGTGAGCCCTCTACCAGTTCCTCCATTGGCGTTGAGTCTGTGACATTGGAGGTTCCCCCACCGGTGAGCTGGGACTGCTCCAGCCTGGCAGCCAACTTCTCCTTGCAGCGCTGGCGCAGGTCGTACCAGCGCTTCCTCAACACTTCTATTGTCCGGTGTGTCACTCCAAGGGCATTTACTTTGGCTTGGATGCCTTCCCAAATCCTTCTCTTCCTGGCTTCAGGCACCTTGTGCGAACTCCTCCCAAATAATGCCTCATGGTTTGGCACCATTTCTGTGATGAGGGTTTCTAGTTCTGCCTCAGAGAACTTGAGCTTTCTCTTCCTGGCTGCTTCCCCCTCTTGCTGCTCCTGCTGGGTTGCTGGAACATCCTGATTTCCTCCTTCTGCCATGGCTCCTGAGTAGCAAACAACAGTCACACCCTCTCTCAGTAGCAATACTGAAGCACCAGCGGAAATCACTCACTTCCTGGATGGTGATGTCATCATAAAGCATCAGGATTGCGATTGGAAGTTACCAGAAAAACACAAAATTGCAATTTTTCCCATTGGAACATCGCAATTTTGCGATATTTGGCCAGCAATCTCGCAATTTAGCGATTTACAGTCTGCAATCTCGCAAATTAGCGATTTTTTAAGATTAAGGAATCGCTATTGGCCATCGCGCAATTATTTAGCGATTTTTTCCGAATCGCTAAATATTTGCGATTGTGTTGATACATGCCGATTTGCGATTCAGAATTTGCGATTCGGTAAAAATCGCAATTTCCGAATCGCAAATCAGTTTCTTGATACATATGGCCCATGGTGAGGATTTTGAGACATGGTGAGGATTTTGCACATTTCGCATAACACCAAAATAGGGAACTAGAAAAGATTATGCTTTTGTAAGCAAAATAATCTTCGCACAGGCTTACTTTACTTAACCACAGTAGAGAAAACTCCAGTGTTGTCTCAGAAACACTTGTTGGGTGTATATGAACCCACTGGGGCAAATTCTACCACCGTGTCAAACTAGTTTCTTGTCAGACAAATACTGTTTTTCTGAGACAGCCTCGTTTATCCCTTAGTAAGGCAGGCTGAGGCAGAAGGCAACTTTCGAAAAAATTTGTTAAGTGTTAACAGATCACCCAAAGGGGATGATGGACGGAATGTTGAACATTGCAAGCACTCACACCAAGTCAACTGTTCTGGGTTTAATCCATCACCATTCTTTAGCTCACTCCGCCACCCCAGTTCAAATGTATGATGTTACAAAACATACATTTACAGCGCATGCCTACCAACTCAGTTTTTAACTCGCAACATCCTTTACAATGCACTCCATTACATCGCATGACACTACATCTCATCTTTAGAAACTACCTTTACAACGCATTCCATTACATCGCAGTATACCTTTACAATGCATACCATTACAACGCAAACCATTACATTGCATTTAAGGTAAGTATTGAATAGTATAGGGGTAAAAATTACTATTCTAACTCCAGGGGGTGCAACAGTAGGGTAAGTGTTAGATAGTATAGGGGTAAACATTACTATTCTAACTCCAGGGGGTGCAACAGTAGGGTAAGTGTTGGATAGTATAGGGGTAAAAATTGCTATTCTAACTCCAGGGGGTGCAACAGTAGGGTAAGTGTTGCATAGTGTAGGGGTAAACATTACTATTCTAACTCCAGGGGGTGCAACAGTAGGGTAATTGTTGGATAGTATAGGGGTAAAAATTACTATTCTAACTCCAGGGGGTGCAACAGTAGGGTAAGTGTTGGATTGTATAGGGGTAAACATTACTATTCTAACTCCAGGCGGTGCAACAGTAGGGTAAGTGTTGGATAGTGTAGGGGTAAAAATTACTATTCTAACTGCAGGGGGTGCAACAGTAGGGTAAGTGTTGGATAGTATAGGGGTAAACATTACTATTCTAACTCCAGGGTGTGCAACAGTAGGGTAAGTGTTGGATAGTGTAGCGGTACTAAGCGTTGTAATGGTATGCATTGTAATAGTATGCATTGTAATGCCTGCATTGTAGTGACATGCGTTGTAAAGGATGTTGCGATGTAATGACTGCGTTGTAAGTGTAGTGCGATGTAATGGTTGCGTTGTAAAGGATGTTTCCCCCCCAGTTCAGACATGGCCATATGCAAATCAGTCTGACCCTGTGCCTCATGGGAAGAGTCCAGCCCGAACTGTTACCACACAAAATATGAATCAATAAACCACTAGTCAAATAAAAAAATGGTTCATAATTAAAATAGGACCAGAACAACCACAATTGTATAAGTCTCCACAAAGTGATAGCGTTTTAAAAAGCCAGTTTCGTTCCACAGGGCTTCCCCACTCTGCTTGGACAGTCGATGAAAGTTTCTGTGCAGGACTCACAAGTGGCCACTGGAATCTTCTCCGCCATCCAGTGACATAGCACAACTCCAGGTTGCGCGTAGTCTTCAGGCAGGCAGGGAATCAGTGAATTGGTGCAGGCAGAAGGAGTGCAGAGCTTCCTCACTGAGTTCTTGCGGGGGGTCTGTGGCTTGTGTCTCCACAGCAGAGTCTGGTCTCTCTGAGTCTGCCTAATCCCTATTGGCTGTCAGTCTAGTTCTTTGTGTTGACACTCTACAGACTCTTCTTTCTGGATACCAATTCACGACGAGTGTAAGTTAAATTCGTCGCTCACTTTCCAGTTTCAACAAGCAATCTTCACCAAGTTCTGTGTCGTACCAGTCACACATGGTCAAATAGTCTGCTTTGCAAGAAGAGTATTCAGGTGCTTTTTTAAAATAACTTTTTGAGCTAATTGGGATCACTCGAAACTTGCCCTTTTGTATAATAAAACACACAAGGTTTGGCCGGGGTGGTCACACTTCCACCCACAATCCAGCAGTCTTTCATAGCTACAATGTCAAACATTGCACAAGTTTAGGGGACTGGTTGTCTTTCCTGCCTGGTTAGAGATCCAGCTGTGCTTTGTGTCTTGAGACCTTCACAAGTATGTGCTCCAGCAGGCAACAGAAGTATGTCAATGACAAAAAATAATGTTTTCCATTGCTATATATGATTTGTCATGAATATGTTGAAATGAAAAAATGCAAAGCCCCTGACCTGGATCTGGTGCCTAGAGATCTTGTCCAAGAAAATCTGCATCTGTTGGCTATGCTGCTTACTAAGGTATTTAACCCTTTCACTGCAGCGGCTATTCCCCCGCAGTGCTAAGGGGCAGGGGGCCGCGCGGCGCTCCCGCGCTGGTGACGGAACAGCTCCATCACGCCCCTCAGGTGAGCTGTGCTTGTGACGGTACGGTTCCGTCACGGCCCCGTCCGCTCAATAGAATGCGCCACGCAGGCGTGCAATCTGCGTCCCGCAGGCTTGGCGGGCGGGCCGTGACGGAACCGTTCCGTCACCAGCACAGCCCACCCGAGGGGCGTGACGGAACGGTTCCGTCACAAGCGTGGGAGGGGTTAATGCTGCTATTAGATAATAACAATATCCCACAATCATGGCAACACAGCAGTTTTTGTACCTATCTATAACAAGCATTGGAAATGCAATAGGTCTTGCCTTTGATTAAGTTAAAGCCATTTGCTTTGCTAATCGTATTGTATAGCAAAGCAATTGGCTTTAACTTAATAAAAGGCGAGACCTATTGCATTTTCAATGCTTGTTAAGCATGCAGAGTATAACTTTCTGAAAATAAATGTCTCTAAGACCAAGGTGTTTCCTTTTAGAGGAAAGAGGTAGGGTCGCACTTTTATTTGGAGGTTGGGTGAAAGGCTCCTGGACATAGTAAAAACATACACACTCCTTGAAAGAGTCTTCTTCCAGTCGCTAGAAAATACATCTCATCTTTTCCACATAGGCCTCACGGCAATAGCTCATACAGGTGCTTTAAAAAGGTTATACTGTTGGATATCTATCGAGCAATTCCTGTCTAGGCATTACGCTTAGAACTTTCCCTATGTAGCACCTATTCCACATCTTTGGCGAACATAACTAGACGGGCCTACAATTTATTACACAAACCGGAAGGCATCCTAAGAATAACCCTGCGCCTAGTGGTGGTGGCGATCCGACCCCGCCCATCACCCATTTCCCCCCGCCATATTACTATGGCGGGGGGACCGCGGCTAACGGAAAGACCGTCCGCCGCTTTTCCGCCCAGTCAATGAGTTGACTGGGCGGAAAAGGGTTTAATATGGTGGTGGTGTCTGTTAGACACTGCCAGCCATATTAACATGGGTGCGGAAAGATGCCTTTCCATGACAGCATTGCCGCCACGGAAAGGCATGCGGGAATAGACTGCAGGGGCCCATTGCGGGTCCCCAGGTACTGCGGGGGGTGGGGGCTGCACATGGGGGCTACCTATGGTACCCCCCTGCAGTTCCATGCACAATATGCCTTCCTAGCATTATGGCGGGCAGTGCTGAGTGCACCGCCCGCCACAATGACAGGAATGCAGGATGCACCCGCCACTGTGGCGGGCACATCCTAATTGCCCCCACGGGACCCCCGCCCTTATGGCGGTTGGCCCAGTTTCCCGATAGGTTTGTCCGCCCTCAATCCTAATGACCCCCTTAGTGTCAGGTGAATTTTACACCTAAATACATTTTTTTTAAGTACTGGTCTGATAAAAGAAATAAGCCCGGAATGTGTGAACTCAGCAATGGTAAGCCTCAAAACATTAAGGACATTCATTGTTTGTCAAAGCATGCAGGTGAAGGAAGCTAGAAATTGTTTTCTAAAACCACTGTCTTTTAAATTTAACATATTCAAAACCAATAAAGTGATTTCCAAAGCAAAGTCACCTCCTGATGAGTGTTTTTGTTATAATTTTCACAAGTTTTTTAAAAAGGTTTTACTGACGTATTATTTGTTAGGTTTGTATTGAGACTGGCAGGCAATTTGTTCTTCTCTTAAATGTAGTTATTTATCATGATAAATATTGTTGATCTTTGATGAGATCTATATCAATAAATGTGATTATTTTTGAAGCAACAGTTGCACAAAATGTGCAATCCTTCATAGGTCCTGATTATTTATCGGCCCAAAACAAATCCACCCACTGTACAAAGCCATGTAGGATTAGGAATTACGAGTTTTACAGACATGATTGCCTCTCTTAATTACTGGGTGAGGTCAAAGTTGTTGTATTACATCCGATTAAAGGGGAAAAACTCCCAATAGATAATATTTACCATGCCCAATAAATTCCTAACCTTTGAGTGTCCGATTTTTGCAGCGAGTTGAATACCAACTGCCCCTCCAGGGTACTTACCCCCATAGTCCTACATTCCAGGCCTCCCGATACTCAGGTTGGAAATTCTGCACTTTTCTTAGACGAAGGGCTTAGTTTAGCTTTGGCCAAATATAAAAATATATATATATATATATATTTACAAAGTGTCAAATAACTTCTTCCGACATGGGGATGGTATGGTGTAGAAGAACGCACTGGTATATTCTCCTGTGTTTACAGTAGTGCCAGAAATTGTTTTGTAACTACTCAATTGTGGATCATGCTTTTAACTTGTTTTTTAACTTACCCCTATTTAATGCAATGGACCTTCTTTTCTGTTGTATCTGAAAATCCCCCTCTCGAGTTATAACAAGCCTTGGCATACATGCAGTGTATTTATGATGAATTCCTAATTACATTATTTTATACGCAGTTACAAGACACCCATTGGTATGATATGGTAATTGATCATTATGAGGATCACGTTAATCGACGATGGTCATCCAAGAAAAGGCTGCACCTATTTATATACTCAGAACTCCTTTAATTATGGTTTGATGCTATTATCGAAAACATACTTTTAATACTGAAACACGGTTTACCAGCTGGGTTGTATATTATTCACATGCTGGCTATTTCACATGGAATCAGTACAAAACAAAAGGTTGATACACTGATGTTTTCTTTTAATTGTGCTGTAATAAGGAATGAAAAATGTTGGCGTTTGTCAATTTCTAAATATAAGCAAAAGTAAACGTTCTCTAATTTCTAATTGTGGCATTTGTTTTATATTACTGCAAAACTGCAGTCGTCAAAACAATAACTGTATTCCTTGTACTAATAACAACATACCAGAGTAAGGAAGCGTATGGGTGGGGTTTTGCATCAGGTGTTTAAGTGCCTTCTTAAATCCCAATGAAAGGATTGTGCTTGCGGAACTCCGGTAGCCTTTATGTATGAATGTTGACGCAACAAAGCTTAGCGGAAGAGACGGAACTTTGGAAAGTTTTAGAATGGACTGAGGGGACGATGTAAAACCGGGGCAGATGAAGTGTCTCTGTGTGTTCCAGGCAAGGGAGGGAGCGTAGCCAGAGAGCGGTTAGCAGCTGATAACCCCTCCTCCGTCGTGGACGAAAAGATTCCGAGCTGCAAACGTAGCAGGCAGGCGGCTGCAAACGGTGCTCCGCAGGCTCTGGGGGCCTGTCCTGCCCTGCAGGGATGTCTCGTAAAGCAGGCAGTGGTAGGCGCACGCTGCCGGTCCACGTTGGAGGCACGTCACTAAGTAACTAACTTTTTGTTCCTACCCTCGAGACCCGGGCTGTATGGACCAAGCAAGGGGGGGTATTTAAAAGCGCGGATAAAGTTGAGCAGCAGGCATATTTGCTCTCCCATTACCAACAGAGAAATAGGAAGCCCCCACCGCGTCTTCAATGCCCTGGAAGCGGGAGGCGGAGGGGGGCAGGGCTGTTCCACTCGAGGCGTCAGTGACAGCACATGGAAGGAAGGATGTAGCACGTTCAAGCTTTTTACGGCTACTAAGAATACAGAGTATTCAAGAGATACTGCCGTTCTAAACATTGCGGCATCTCTAGGAACTACAACAGAAATACAAACATTTTTAAAGTATGTCCAGACAGAGCTGCTGTAAGAGCAGCTGTTGCTTAACATTTTGCGCTGAACATAAATAAAACAAGCACTCGCCATGACATAGACTTCTCTCTTTTTCTGCCGTCCCACTTGGACGTAGCGGTACAAAAGGGGGTGGTGATGGACGGAGCATCTGAACCAATCAAACACTCATACCCAGTCAACAGATCTGGGTTTAATCCATCACCGTTCTTTAGCCCACTCTGCCACCCCAGTTCAGACATGGCCATATGCAAATCAGTCTGACCCTGTGCCTCATGGGAACAGTCCAGCCCGAACTGCCAAGCCATGTTTGGTCCCATAAAGATAAGAAACCTTTTACTTCAGAAGGAAAGCAGGCGAGGCCGTCCAAGTGGGACGGCAGAAAAAGAGAAAAGAATACGTCAGACAAAACTCTTTCCCAATGGCTGGCCATTGTTTAGCATAAACAGTGACACCCGCCAATGGGAAAGAGGGGCGGTGCTTAAAGCCCAATACTCCAAGCCCCTCAAAAACATAAAATCTCACCAGCGAGACTGTGCATGTGCGCAGCCCATGTGGGTAAAAAAACCTAGGACATCAGCAGAGTAAATAACCAATTATTCCAGAAACGCGCGTCGAGTTTTTTTATGACTAATATTCTCATACTTTTTATGTCATTAATCGATGTGATTGTATTGTGTTTTGTAAAATGTATGATTTATAGGATATATATTGATTTGTAACACTTGTGTTTGTTTTTAATGAGTTATACTTTTACCTTATCATATAGCTTGTTTATCTATATGATTTTTACTCATACTTATTAAATATATATTTGTATACAGTCCATTTCTTGTTATTTCTTCACACTACCGATTCTGGAATAATTGGTCATTTACTCTGCTGATGTCCTAGGTTTTTTTACCCACATAGGTGTTTACCCTGCCCTAGGAGTCTGTATTGATACCCAGGGGGTCCTTGTTTCTCTCACATTCATGTGCGCAGCCCACGCAGGCGATATCTAAAAAAGAAGACCCTAGCTACCCTTCTAGCTATCACCCTATTAACTTTTTCAGTGGTGCAAGTAAAATTCTCAGGAAAGTTACATTAAACCAACACCAAGAGTGGGTGGATAGGGGAATCATTCTAACAGAGCTAAAGGCTGGCTTTTGGACTCGGTGGGAACAATTGACCAATCTATACTGCTATATGTGATTCATCATAAATATGTTGAAATTTAAAAAAAGCATCATTTTACCTAACATTTATCGACATGAAGTCAGCTTTTAATCTTGTTGATCGGACATGGTTATGGGAAATCTTGGGTACGAAGGGAGTAAGGGGTCATTTATATGCTACGCATAATAAAGACCCTACATACAGATAACACAGCTATGGTTAGGTACGATCCAGCTGGTGAATGCAGTGAAACAATCCTTGTAAAAAAAAGAGGATCTGACAGGGATGTTTGCTAGCACCTTTACTTTTTAGCCTCTTCTAAAACAACATAGCTGACCAACTGTTAGAGAATCCAATTTATGTTTCCATGAATGCTGGTCAAAAAGTTCCAATCCATCTTTTTGAGGATATTCCGGTCTTATTGGCCCAGACTGTGAATTCACTGCATAGGTTGATAAAACGTTTTACTGATTATTGCAATAAGAAGGCTCTTATCATCAACTGTAGCAAGACTAAGGTCATGGTGTTAGGATCGGTAAGCAGTCATAATATCGCGTTTTTAATATCGATATACAGAAATATTGAGTTTAGTATATCGATAGTATTAAATATCGGTGTTTTGTATATCAATGTTTACCCCTTTGCTGCTGGGGTAATTCCCCCACGGTGCAGCCGGCGGGGGTGCTCGTGGCACGCCTAGCTCGTCATGAGTCGCAGTGGAGCTGTGCTCATGACGAGCTGGGCTCGTCAAAACTCGGCCCACTGATTAATTCTCCCGCACAGGCGGGGAATCAATTGTGCGTGGGTGGAGCGCAGCCGTTATGACGAGCCCATCTCGTCATGAGCACAGCTCCACTGTGACTCATGAGGAGCTGGGCTCGTCATGAGTACCGAAGGAGTTAAAAGTATTGTTTTGAAGTATTGTCAAAAATATCGAAGTATGTAAAATCGACTGTAAAAATATCGTTATGCAAAAATATCATTATTGTATTATATTTCAATGTATTTAGAGTTTGGTTGTAGTAGTTTATTAGTTGCTTAATGTTATAAAAACATTCATTTTTTATTATATTTTTAGGAGCGGGTTGTTGGGTTTATAGGGGATGAAGGTGGGGAGTGTTTTAAAATATTTGTTTTCTATTTATAAGAAATGTTAAATTTTTATTATAAAAAATTAAAAAATTATATTTGTAATTTAGAAATTAAGATTTTTAATTTTGAAATATATTTTGTAGGAGCAGGATGTTGGGTTTTTAGGGGATAAGGGTGAGGAGTGTTTTAATTTTTTTTATTTATAATACATTTCAAATTTATATTTGTAATTTAGAAAATAAAAGTTTGAATTTAGAAAAATATTCTTTAGGAGTGGTATGTTAAGTTTATACGGGATAAGGGTGGGGAGTGTTTTACATTTAAATTTTTTTTAATAATAAATAAAAAATGTATATTTATAATTTAGAAAATACCATTTCAAATTTAGAAAAATATTTTTTAGGAGTGGGATGTTGGGTTTATAGGTATAAGGGTAGGGAGTGTTTTAAAAAACTACTATTCAGATAAAAAAATAGAAGATTTAGTTTTAATATACAAATAATATTTAATATTTTGATATCATTTCTTAGGAGTAGGATGTTGACTTTCTAGTGGCTAAAGGAGGGGAGTGTTTCAAAAAAATAAAATGAAATCTAACATAAGTTTACTGTCCAGCACCTACCCCAATTTAATACTGACTAGAGTGGGAATAGTAAATTAATTAAGTTTAGTGTCCAGCACCTACCCCAATTTAATACTGACTGGGGTGGGAATACTAAATTAATTAGGTTTAGGGTCCAGCTCCTACCCCAATTTAGAACTGACTGGAGTGGGAATAGTAGATTAATTAAGTTAGGTGTCCAGCACCTACCCCAATTTAATACTGACTGGAGTGGGAATAGTACATTAATTAAGTTTAGTGTCTAGCATCTACCCCAATTTAATACTGAGTGGAGTGGGAATAGTAAATTAGTTATGTTTAGTATGCAGCACCTACCCCAGTTTAATACTGGCTGGAGTGGGAATAGTAAATTAATTAAGTTTAGTGTCTAGCATCTACCCCAATTTAATACTGAGTGGAGTGGGAATAGTAAATTAATTAAGTTTAGTATCCAGCACCTACCCCTATTTAATACTGACTGGAGTGGGATTAGTAAATTAATTAAGTTTAGTGTCCAGCACCTACCCCAATGTAATACTGACTGGGGTGGGAATCATAAATTAATTAAGTTTAGTGTCCAGCACCTACCCTGTATTTATGTTAGGTGGAGTTTGAAGAGTAATTTAGCTAAATTTAATTTTAAATATCTTTTAAAAATATTATTACAGTTTAAAGTAGTATAAACATATACATATAATATCAGTGTGGAGGAAAAAAGGTAACATTGTATATATATTTGATTAAAAAATATTATTTCATACTGTAGAATTAATAAAAATACATTTAATATGAAACATTGAATTGAATAATAATGAAATGTTAGACAATAAATGAGACATTTCAATTTTTTTAATAAACTTTATTTAATTTTAAACTGATATGGAATGAAAATGAAAAAATCATGTTTTAATACATATATGAAAAATCAATCAATACCTGAATATAGAAAATTATATTTATTTGAGAAAAAAACAAAAAAGTTTGTCTATATGTAATTTTTAACATTTTATAATTATTAAAATGTATTTAATATGTTAGTACATTGCTTTAAACATTTGTGCACAATTTTGTAGTATTAGACACTGTAGTTTTATATTTTGTGGGGTATATTTGATAAAAATATATATTTTTAACAATTACTAATTATGGTTTGGTATTATTATCATTTTTACTTTTGTTACATATATTGGTAATGTTTTAATAATATGAAAGTTTAAAATTTTTTATAATACATTTGAGAAATATAAACATAGGGACCCATTAGGATGGCGGCGCCTATCGTGAAATGGGACTGTCCGCCATAAGGGCCGGGGTCCCATGGGGGCCATTAGGATGCGCCCGCCACAGTGGCAGGTACACCCTGCATTCCTGTCATGTCATTGTGGCGGGCGGTGCACTCAGCACCACCCACCACAATACCAGGAAGGCAAGCCGTGCACTTCCATGCACAACATGGCAGGCACCGCGCGGTGCCTGCCATGCTGTGCATGGAACTGCAGGGGGCATGTGCACCCCGCACCCCCAGAGTCCCTAGGGGCCCGCACCGGGCCTGGCAAGCAATCCCCCCAATGCCACCACGGAAAGGCATGTATCCGCCCCTATCCTAATATGGCTGGCGGTGTCTAACAGACACCGCCACCATATTAAACTATTTTCCGCCCGGTCAACTTGTTGAAAGGGTGGAAAAGCGGCAGAAGGTCTTTCTGTCCGCAGCGGTCCACCCTGCCATAGTAATATGACGGGGGAAAGGGGTGGCGGGTGGGAAAGGATCTCGGGCAGATCGCCACCGCCATGCGGGTGGTGTTGATCCGCCCGATATCCTAATGGGCCCCATAGTTTGATGTATATACAAAAACATAATACATTTTAGTTAGCAATATTAATATATAAAATATTAATATTAATAGTTACAGTTTTTATATTGTACATTTTATTTAGAAAGTAGATATTTTTTAAAGATAAAAATGTTTTTTACACTGTCTAAATAATTGTTTCATGTAACATGTAAATAAATGGAATTATAATATTAAATATGATGGGGCTGATTAGCATGGTGGGCGGATAGACCCGGGAAATGGAACCATCCGCAATGCATGCGGCGGTCCCGCACATACAAGTAGGATGCGCCCGCCACACTGACTGGTGCATCCCGCATTTCTAACATTGTGGCGGGTGGTGCTTTCAGCACCGCCCGCCGCAATGCAAGTTGTGCATTTGAATGCACAACGTGACAGGTACCGCGCGGTGCCTGCCATGTTGTACATGCAAATGCAGGGGGTTACCATAAGTACCAAAATACCTGGGGGCCTGCCACTGGCCCCCAATGGCAAGGACTGCGTTCCTTTCCGTGGCGGTGTTGCCACCATGGAAAGGCAAATCCCCGCACGGTAAACCGGCGGATGGTCTTGGCATGTGGGCGGGAGAGAATTTCGCGCGGATCGCCACCACCATGCGGGCGATAGCGATCCACACAACATTCTAATGGGCCCCTTTGTGTTTAATAATATTTATTATTATAATTTTACAATGCCCAAAAAACATATAATACATTTAAACAAATAAGGTACAAATTGTAGTATTTTAATTAAACATAATAGTAACTTTTATATCACCTTATGACATTTTTAAAATTAAAATGCTTTTATTTTATATTTTTAAAGCTGACATCTTTTTTGGGGCTTGTATTTTGTAACCGCTCGCTGTTGTTTTGGGCTATTTTGAAGGGGAGAAGGTCGCGGTTGGCAGCTACTTCACGTCAAGCAAGGTAAGAATAATTTTCTTTATTTTAACTAAAATTTTAATACAATTTGAAGGTAGTTAGGTTGTAGTTAGTGTGTATTGAGCTAGGTTTCAGAAGTTATGGCGCTTTGTATGCCTTAGATAGGTATCAACGATTTATGTAGTGTTATGTTTTTGAAGCCTAGTTAAAAACTTTAAAGTAAAGTCGAATATGTTATACTATTGTATGTATAATGTTTGTAATATTGTCGATTCCGATTCGGGAAACAAATCCGTACGACAAATCGTATTCGTAGCCGTTTAAGTACAAACTGTACTAATCCGTCCGAATCGCGTAGTGCGATCCGTAGGTAAAAAATACGTACAAATCTTTGCGAACCGTACGAAAAACAAGGGAAAAACTGTATGAAAAAGACCCTGAAAGAGAACCGTACAAATTGTAAACATGATGTACGACCCGACAAGTACGATCAAGACCTGGGAATCAGAATGCGATTTGCACAGAAAACGTCGCGTATGAGCTGTGATTCGTACGGAAAACTTCGCGTATGAGATAGCCACAATATCACATACGAGACAAACCCCCTCAACGAACCACACGCGAACCCCGTAAAAACATCGCGTACGAGTGGCCCACAAAATCCAATAAGATACGAACCCCCTGAACGAAGCGCACGGCAACCCTGTAAAAACATCGCGTACGAGTGACCCACAAAATCCAATACGATACGAACCCCGCCTGAACGAAGCGAACGCAAACCCCGTGAAACAGCACAAGGATGTAGAAAACGACTCGTACCGCGACAACGTCGCGTTGCACACACAAATTAACAGAAGCAAATACAAGTAAACGAGCCGTACTGAACCACGCGGACACTGTAAAATAGCACAAGGAGGGTGAAAACGACTCGCACAACACCCCAAAACACGTCTCCAGTGTACAAACCATGGAAATGAATGTCCTGGCCAGATCCAAACAGGCAAACAGAGGGGCTAACTCTGAAAAACCCTTTATAACACACCCACCAAAAATTCAAACTAAGCCACACCCACAAATGGACCAATAAAAAGAGCCCACACACACAAACCATGATCCTTTGCAACAGACACAATTAGCAAGACACACTGACAACACACCACAAACTGCACACATCCACCTTCACACATAACCCCAATCACATTCTGACCCACATCCCCACTTCACATTCAGACTCACACACCCACATCCATACACACCGTCACCCCACACCATGTCCGCACAGAAGAATCCAAAGTTCACAAAGGAGGAGATGTAGATCCTTGTAGATGAAGTCATCAGAGTCGATCCACAGCGGTTTGGCGCATTGGTCACGTGGACCAGCATAGCGGAGAAAACACAGCTGTGGGACAGGATAGTCAATAGGGTGAATGCTGTTGCACCCATCAGACACGCAAGGAAGGATTGCCAGGCCAGGTGGTACGATCTGCGGAGGATGATCAAGCGGAAGATGGACGAGGAATACCAACAGAGCCAGTACACTGGAGGTGGTGGTCCCCGCAGACCAGTACAGTACTAGCCCTAGGAGGAGAAGTTGATAGCCCTGCTACCGCCGGTGGGAGAACATGGAATGCAAGGAGTCGTAGAGCCTGGTGAGTACACAAACAACTCATGTAACATGGGGGTAATGGCATCCACACCCATAGTACAAAAAATGCCTGCACCAACCCCCAAGCGCCCACCAACCCACAACTACATCCAAAAACAATGCTAATGCCACTAACATGTGTATGCCCCATTGAGAAAGCAAGCCCATGCCATGTCCCATGCTACAGAAAGCACAGACCCAAAAATGGACGTCCAGTATGCTGGGAGGGTGTGTGTAACAAAATGCATTGTGGGACTCCAAATCAGACCCAATTGCATGGGTGTCCGCAGGGGGAGCAAGGGGGGCTCTTGCCCCCCCCCCCCTGGATCTCCAGTGCATCTGGTGTGGGCCCAGTCAGGGCCGGACCTAGTCCATCATGCTTTTGAAATGGTGACTTTGTTCCAGGTGGCAGCCCCCTCCATTGGGTGGGAAGGGTGCAAGGGGGTGGCCGAGAAGTGTGCAAGGCAGATTGGGAGAAGGGTGCAAGGGGGGGAGAAGGGTTCAAGGCAGAGGGGAGAAGGGTACAAGGTAGAAAAGGGTGCAAGGTGGAGGTGGCGCAGGGTACAAGGGGGAGGGGGAGAAGGGTGCAAGGGGAGGGGGAGAAGGGAGCAAGGGGAGGGCAAGAAAGGTGCAAGGGGGAGGGCGAGAAGGGTGCAAGGTGGAGGTGGCGCAGGGTACAAGGGGGAGGGGGAGCAGGATGCAAGGGGGCAGGGAGAAGGGTGCAAGGGGGAGGGGAGAAGCGTGCAAGGCGGAGGGGAGAATGGTGCAAGGTAGAAAAGGGTGCAAGGCGGAGGTGGAGCAGGGTACAAGAAGGAGGGGAGAAGGATGCAAGGGGGAGGGCGAGAAGGGTGCAAGGTGGAGGGTGAAAAGGTGCAAGGGGGAGGGGGAGAAGGGTGCAAGGGAGAAGGGGAGAAGGGTGCAAGGGGGAGGGCGAGAAGGGTGCAAGGGTGAGGGGAGAAGGGTGCAAGGCAGTGGTGAGAAGGGTGCAATGGTGATGGTGATGACATTACATTAAAAAATTGCCCACCACTGGAAACATTTCTGTGGACACCCATGCCCAATTGCCCTCATCCTATGTGGCCCAGGTACAGACCCATGCACCATGCGCAGAGAGTGGGAAAGTACGGACAAGATAGCTGACACTGGGCCCTGGTGTAGGCAGCACAAGGCCCCCTGGGACCAGTGCAAACACAAACACCAGGACAACAAGGTCAGATATATTTGACAGGAACTCACAACCACTGACATGGCACTATGCTCCATGGGGGGAAAGCGACACCATGAGGTAGGCCCAGTTCCAAATAAGACTGCAACTACCAGCACGGCCTGTCTCACACCCCTTACACAAACATACCCTCCTGGGACAAGCAATGGAGTGCCCCACTGTCACATTGGTCATGTAACACAACAAAACCAATACAGATTTGCAGAAGCATCCAAGCAAATAATGCAAGGTGCAGATTCGCAAGCCCCTTGCGCTTCTTCCATGCCGCCCTAGCGTCACCTTTGTGAGGCAGCGGCCGCACAAAAGTGGCACTATGGTGCTGTGTATTTATAAGGTGAAGCATCTGGGAGATGTGTCAGGTTCTAAAGCCCTGTGCCAGAAGTAAGTGTACTTGCGCGTTGGGGGGAGGGGGTGGGTGGGCGTTCCTGCGCAGCAACGCCTCACAAAAGTGGCTGAGTGAAACCTACAAGATTTCACTCAGTCACTTTTAAGCACATGCTGCATCAAACCCCAGTGCATCTTGAAGCAGGCGTAAGGGTTGATGCAGCATTGTGCATATAGGGCCCCACAGAGCATTGCTGGAGCTGCGTTGGGCCGGTGACCCAACTCCAGCAATGCACCACTTCTATGGCACAGATGCGTGACGCAGCCGTGCCGTTTTTCCCCCATGGTACTCCGCATTGTAATTGTGTCGCATTCATGCTGGCATAGCTGTGGTGCACAATGACTGGCCAATCCCTGCTGATATGCAGGGCTGTGCCAGTTATTGTAAATATGACCCCACATGTCAATGACTCCTGTGCACAGATCAATCTGACCCCACAACATACTCATCCACAAGTGAACATTGAGGATAATCCAAAGAATAGACAGCAACCAGGTGGAACAGTGCCAACTACAATGTGTATGAAAAATGGATGTTGCATTGACATTAGTATGTCCCAACTATGCAACATCATGGAGGCATACCGAGGCGACACCAGGGAGATCAGCCAGGTAGTGGGGACCCTCACAGAGTTGAAAAACCTGCAGGCCGAGCAACACGCCAGTCAACAACAACACCAAGGATGGATGGAGGCAAGACTGGATGAGCTCCTGGCGGTGCAAAGGGACATAAGCCATTCACTCCATCGGATCGCTGACAACATGGAGCACCCTCCCTGTGTCCCCAGGCAAGAAACATCTAGGCGAAAACCGCCACCAGGAACAGGGAGGGAGGAGGAGGAGGAATCGTCCAACGGAGCGTCCCATGCATCGTCAAGGCCTGCATATGAGGGTCCCCTAAGGAAGGTGGGTCGTCCACGGAAAAGACAGTGAGAGGCAGCGGCCCATGAGCATCTCCCAGGATACCTGGTCTTGCACTCTGACCTTGTGTGCAACAGCATCACCTCATTGACTGTCCTACTGTCCCACATGGACTTGCTGGTTGCAGTCTGAACAATGATGCCAAGCACTGTGGTCTGGACTCTGTTGACTCAAACTTCATGGCATCACATCTCCCTCTGTGAACTTTGGATTCCCCCCATTTTTGTACAGCACCTATCACTCACTCACATTTCATGCACAAGACAGGCAAATAAACAACACAATCACAAGTAAAATTGGTGTTGCAGTCATTTAGTATGAGTCAACAACATACGTGTGGGGATATGTCAAAGTATGCCAGAGTGTGGAACAAACTCAAGCCATCCCTACACTGGGATTTGAGTCTGGTCGAGGACACACATAGGTCACAATGTATCACCAAACACATACATGGAGCGCAATACTCACCCGTGATGGTTTCAAGCTGCTGAGGGGGGTGGGCTTGCCAAACTGCTCGGACAGACAGATTTTGGAAGAGTTTTATGAAGGCGTAGAGGTCATGGGTCATGTGTAGGTGCCCAGGGAGGGAGTACCAGGTCTGTTTGGTGAGGTGGGAGAACTATCTCCCACATGCAGTTGTACTGTAGATGTGATGAGTGGTGCCCAGGGCAAGGTTGGCTGGACGGAGTTCGGGCAATTGGGTGTTGGATGGGAGACGTCCATGTTCGTCTTTGGGGCTGGGGTTGTGGAGTGCCTCTTGAGTGTGGCTGAGGAGTCTGAAGGTGATCCTGCAGTTGACAGTGAGCCTATTGTAGGTATCTCAGGTGGACGGTCATGTGGCTGTGGTAGAGGATGTTGAGGATGAGGTGTGCGGATGCACTCCTGGAGTCTGGCTGTTGTTTCTGCGTAGAGGGCGCTGCCGTAGTTGAGTCGGCTGGTGTCGTGGACCTGGGTGAATGTCTGTTTTGCCTAGGAGTGGATCTATCTGAAGATCATTTGCAGCATGTGGAGGGAGTTGCAGCATGAGGTAGAGATTGTGTTGAGCTGCATGGTTATTGTGAGCGAGGAGTGTACGATGAACACCTGCTTGCGTGCGTGGGCACTGTGTGCTGCACAGGCCGGTGTGACACAAGGAGTTGTCCCAGCTGTAAGGGGACAATCCTCAGATGATGACCTCAGTCTTGTCCAAGTCCAGCCCCAGGTGGTTGATGTTCATCCATTCGTCAACGCACCTCATGCCCTCTTGAAGGTTGGATCTTGGAGTGGCTGGGTCTCTGGTGAGGGGTGCGGAGCAGCTGGGTGTAAATGGCATAGGACATGATGATGAGGGCGTGTGCGCATGGGATGGTGGAGAAGGGGGTTATGGAGAGATTGAAGATTGTGACGCTGAGAGATGAGCCCTGGGCCCAATGACCCCAGTGTACTACGTGCTGAAGGGGGGAGGCGGACTCCCTGGGCCTTGCTGGTGAGGTACTTGGCGATTTCATCCTGGGCCCTCCTCTGGATCCCAGTGTTGGAGATGTGTGATCTGACAGTGTGGTAGCACATGGTGTAGAATGCCGTTGAGAGGTCGAGGGGTGAGGGTGGTGGTCTCACCATTGTTGAGCAGGGCCAAGATGTTGGTGGTGGTGACAATGAGGGCTGTTGCAGTGGGGTGATGACTGTGGAAGATGGACTGGGCGAGTTGCCTGGAGGTGTTTGCTTGGAGGGAGATGGTCAGTTGCTCGTTGACTGCCTTATTCATGACATTTGCCGGGTAGGGAAGCAGGGTGATGCTCCTGGCGATCCTGCGGTACTGCAGTCCATTGTTGAAGAAGAGCCTGGGTATTTGCATGCCTCCAGCTCCCATGGAATGTGGCGTACTCAAAGGAGACATTCATGAGGTGCCGGAGGTGGGCTCCAAGGATGGGGTATGCTGTGATTGAGATGTTGTGTGGGAAGGGTCCTGAAAAAGAGCCAAAGTGGATTGTGTACATGAGCTGGTTGTGCCTTTGCTCCTGACGGGAGTCCAGGAACTGAGGAGGGGGGTATTTCCCGTGGATAATAGCGCTGTCTGCCTCTGTGTGGCGAGGCTGCCGTGCACGGCCATGAGCTTGCAGTGGTAGAATGTTGCAAGGGATCCCCTTGGCCTTGCAAGGGTGGGATGTCTTTTGGATGGAGAGCTGGGGTTAGATAGTTCACACATGATGCTTATGAGCTCCTTGATGTTGTGTGTGTTGGTGCCTATGCCCTACCTGAAGGATGTCCTCATGTCCATGCTGATGATATGGTGATGTCTGTGTGTGGCGGGTTTCAGGGCTGAAAGGTAACTTATGGTTGTTTGTTTCGCAAGGTTTGCACAAGAGTCCAGCTAGACCTGTATGAGTCCAGTAGGTCTGCCTTGTCCCAGGTGGCTTAACTGCTTTTGTACTTCATAGGAAAGTCCGCCAATGGGGCAAGAGTTTTGGATCAGTCGCTGATCCAGTGTGTGAGGTTGCAGGGTGTGGCGGTGGCGTTGGTTGGAGTGTCCTGGGCGAGGGTGCCACACAGCTCGTCTGTAATGACTTAGGTCAAGCATCTCTGGGGCATCTGTAGCGGAATGTGGGGCAGTGTGTTGCTTGTCAGAGAACTGGATGCAAATGTTGATGTACCAATGAAGGATGGTGGTGTGGTTGTTCTCCTGCCAGAAGTTGCTGTCCCCCTGCCACGTGTAGTCTGTGTAGGGGAGGGCCTGCATGCTAATGTAGTTGTTGATGGCTTAACAGAATTGTGGGTGTAGACCTGGAGATCTGTAGATGAGTGTTAGACTGAGGGTGGTCAAGGTGTTGGTGTGAAACATGAAGTGCAGGTGCTTCACAATGCTGAGTGTGTCCCTGTTGTTGTATGTGACTCTGAGGGTGTACTTCAGAATGAATTGCAATTCATCGTCCTCGATTGTTGGTGCGGTCCCTGCGGGTGATCTTGTTTCAGTCTGTGATGGCAATGTTGAAGTTGTGTGCTGAGGATGCATTCAACCAGGTTACTGTAATAAAGCGCGGTATAGGCAGTAGGAGTTGCACACACGGCATTTGAAGCTGTTGTGTGTGCGCTTAGGGGTTGCCTGATAGCAGTTGGTTGATTGTCTGGTGTTCTTTGTTTGGAGGTTGGCCGGAGCATCAGTCTGTTGTGTTACTTGGGTCATGCAAGGACCAGAGGGTCTTGAACTGCGCACGTTGCAGGCGCTGACGGGCGCTGACGGTCCTGCCTTTGGCACGGAGGTTTAGCAACAGTGGCACAGACAAGCTGCTGCCTGCATTAAGAATGGGTGGAGGGAGGAGCATCTGGGAGGTGTGTGGGTTGCAAAATCAGGGCACTCGGTGTTGCGGTGCTGCAGGGGAGGCAGCAGCAGGAATGAGTGAACACCTGACGGCTGAAGGGGTGAGACACCAGTCAAAAAGTAGCACACAAAGACAAGGAGGTTAGGAAGGGACAGTGTAACAGGTGTATGGAAAGGAAGGAGTGTCCGGTTACTCATGGGTCACTCAAAGAAAATGGTTGCAAAATCACCAAAAATGATGTGCACAGGATCAGGCACCAAAAGGCCAAGCTGCGCCCAGGATACACAGCGTCAGCAGGTGTTGCCTGTCCGTTGTGGGTAGCAACCTGCACAAATACATACACAACCAAGTACTTCATGCACAATAGGGATCATTAGCCTTGAAGAACTGCATACATGTTGGCAAAATACACATACTCACATATGCACCATCTTTGTCAATTATGCCATAGATGACGCATGCAAAGTGGCAAGAGCTCTGCAGTCACAGTGATGAGGCACATTGAACTGTGTTGAACACATTTACTACACAAACAGATTAAGTATGTGTTGAGGCCATGCTGCATTAGCCAATGTCCATGGCCAGTGCAATTTCTCTGAATAAATTAACAGTCATGTAATGAGTTTACCTGTACTGCTGGTGAACCAATGTGCACTGGACTGCCTGTGACTGTCAGGGCCTTGAATCCTCTGAAACGTGCGATGCTCAAAGTGGTCTATCTTCCGATAGCCCCTTGGTCTGAGTAGAAATGACAGACTCAAAAGGGTGATCAGGTGAGGGAAGGAAAGGAAGGGAACAGCAGGGAGGGATATCCGAAACAAAGGTAAACAAGCATAAGGATTCAACACTTCTTGTCAATGAATCACAGAATACCTCAGGACCTATACTGTAACAGTTACACCTGTAAAGAAAAACAACAGCCACTCTATCCTAGTTGGGATCACAGTAATGAAAGTGCTACTAGATCTGAGGATCAGACCAGGACATTACTACACGCTTACAAAGAAGTCTGTTCCATACATTTACATGTATTTATCCAGCAGTTATCAACATACCCAAAAAAGTCTTAACAGCCACGTAACTGGGAAATTTGAGCTTACTTCTGGACGAGCTCTACAAGCCCCTGCTGTGAAAACAGAGATGAACAATGCACATGAATTCATAGCACATAGAAAGGGGATGAAACACCATAACACAACCAAAGATCATGTTGTACTAGTTGCAAAAGAATGGCCAATATTATGATCCTGTTCCAAGGATTTTGCAATTTGCACAGGGATCACAGAAGACACATAAAAGGTAGCAGAGTATTGCAGCAATATGAAGGGGGTATGACGCTCTGCAGGCTGCTTCAAGGCAAGTTAAGCCATGCGGTAATCCTGAAAATCACAGTATATGAATAAGGTCCAATAAACAGAAATTCAAAAGCGCTGCAGCGTGACTCACACAATGCCAACTATCCGTACTTACCCCAGGGAATCAGTGCGGGTCAAGAATGGAAATTACGCATCCCCCGCAAGAGCCTTAAGATGCACGTCCAATGAGGGAGGGAATTAGGTAAACACAAGGAAGCCCCGCAAGAGCCAGTCATCGGGTCGTCCAACTGGGTTTCAAATGCCTAACAGACCAAGCTGCTGGGCCGGAACACTAGAGAGAGAGTAATGAGGAGCAATGGCACAAAAGCACCCCTACCGTCACCAGGAAATGCAGCACACCACAGGAGAATCCTGGAATTTACGACACCCGACTGGTGCCACGGAAGCGTTTATATTTGTTACAGTGCAACGTTGTGATGTCATCAGCGCAACGTTCTTGGCTTCATGGGAATATAAATTTCTTATCAACTTACCGAGAAGGCTTGCAAAGCAGTGTTCTCCACCGGCCCTGAGGAAGCGACGTGACAGTGACATGACATACTGGCACAAAGGGCAATGCATCCATACGAACAGACTCACAGGGCAGTAAACAGAACATGTGGTACATAGGCTGGCCCACACCTTCACAACATGTTTGTTGGAAATCCAAATGTACCGGCACACAAGATTAAGTGGACGAGCCAAACACATCCTGCTGCACCCAGCGAGGCTGCAATTCCCCATAGGGCCTGTTTTTGTGATGTCCCACACAATGTCAACACGTGGTATCCGCAATGTGTCAGGGGCAAGGTTTACACAGATGCATGTCGTTAACAACGCATACTTTTACAACGCATACCTTTACAATGCATTTTTCACACCGCAACATCCATTACAACACATTCCATTACAACGCATGCCATTACAACGAATTCTTTGAAACTACCTTTACAACGCATTCCACTACAACGCATACTACATTTACAACGCATACCATTACAACGCATACCATTACGTTGCATGTATGGTAAGTATTGGATAGTGTAGGGGTAAAAAGGGGGTGCAACAGTAGGGTAAGTGTTGGATAGTGTAGGTGTAAAAATTACTATTCAAACTCCATGGGGTGCAACAGTAGGGTAAGTGTTGGATAGTGTAGGTATGCGTTGTAATGGTATGCGTTGTAATGACTGCGTTGTAATGACATGCGTTGTAGTGGTATGCATTGTAGTGACATGCGTTGTAATGGTTGCGTTGTAATGGCATGTGTTGTAAAAGTTTTGTTGTAAAGGTAGTGCGTTGTAAAAGTTGCGTTGTAAGTGTTGTTTCCCGGTTTACACACATTGAAGCCTTCACCAGAGTCCACAATCCACTACAGATGACTGTCAAGAAGGGTGACTGGCATGTCATGGGAGTGGTGCAACATGTAATTTGATCCATGGTGATGAGACATGTGTGCATGGTACTACAACATGCACAGAAACAGTTCCCACACATTTGCAAATCATACCAACACAAAAAAGCCTGTTTGGATCTCTTACCCGAACTGACATTTACACATGTCCGTGCATGGAACGCTGATTCAGCCCACGTTGCAATCATCATGAGGAATAGCAGGAGGACAAAGATGACATGAACACACAACAGGCACAGAAGCCTGGGAATGACAGACACACAAGAGTTCACCGTTAAAAATCTTTGCAAAAGACATGGGCAGTTACGAAACAGGAACTATGTAGGACACATGCAAATTTGGAAGGACAGTCATTGCGCATTACTGTGTGGCATGACATCAGCACTTGCGTGACACATCAGAGCACACATCAAAGTCACTTTGCATACAGTCAGCTGGACACACACATGGCAACACATGCCACTCAATGCTACAAGCTTGCTCACTCATTCACAGTGACTCACAATTATGAGAAGAAGTTGCATCTGAGCTGACTCTGGATATCATCCTCCTCCTCCTCATCACGTGACCAAGCCCTTGATCCTCAACGGGTGGATGTTCCTGCTCCTCAGAATGAGTGGCACTGCCTTCTCAACTGCCATGTTGTGCAGCATGCAGCAGACGATGAAGATCTTACAGACCTTGTCCGGTGCATATTGGAGGGATTCGCCGGTCTTATCGAGGCACCGGAATCGGCTCTTCAGGAGGCCAAACGTCCTCTCAATCACTCGCCTGGTCTGCCCGTGTGCATTATTGTACCGGTGATCTGCAGCTGTTCCTGGGTTGCGGAGAGGTGTCATTAGCCATGGTATGTTGGGATATCCCGAGTCCCCTACATAGAGAAATCTTGTAAATAAGTGGGTCAGGAGATGCAGTGACAGCAAAAGATACTGAAACACACAGGACAAACAGAGTTTACCCACCAACAAGACATGCCCGCTCGTTGTGCAGCTGCAGCATCATTTGTGGCACCCTGCTACTCCTCATGATGAATGCATCATGTGCCGATCCTGGAAAACGTGCACAAATGTGGGAAATCAGCATGTTAGCAAGACACACCACAGGGGCATTTATTAAATGATAATGTTTACGGTTGTGGCAAGCCTGCTCCTGTGCCTGTGGTGGCACCAAAGCCACATGTGTACCATCAATGGACCCAATGACATGTGACATCTCTCCCAGAACATAGAAATCACCCTTGACATCTCTCAAATCTTCAGGAGTAGGAAATTTGACGAATGCATCAATGTGCTCCAACATGGCTGCCAAAACATCACGCAGGACACGGCTGAACATTGTCTGTGACATTCCACCAACATCAGCTATGGTTAATTGAAACGCACCTGTACCAAAAAAATGGAGTGCTGCCCTCACCTTTATCTAGGCGGTCAGCGCAGTAGGATACCTGTGTTGCGGTTGGAGATGTGGAGCCAGCTTGTTCGTCAACTCCTGAATCAACTGTTGAGTGAATCTGTAACGTTGGATGCAGGCACGTTCCCTCATGGTAGCCAAGTCTGGGAATGGCCTTGGTAGAGGCGGTGCCCTGCAAGACATATTTGGGAAGAATGGAGATTAACAGTCAGCCAACATCAATGGCAATGTACATAGCACATGCAAAACTGCTACTACACATCAGGTCACTATGGAGTCTGGCGTGTGCAATACATCCAGGACACATATGCCAGCTTGCTGGCACTCCTACAAAAGAGGCAGATACACCTGTTGATTGACAAATAAACATGACATGCCCTAAAATGTGCTAATGGGCCGGTCTGAGTGAACAGCCCAAGATATCACTGGAGTGACACACGTCACCATACCTGCAGTGGAAGGTATCCCATCCAGACAGATGACTGCAAGGCACATGCACAGGTCACATGGAATGTCAAATGTACATATCAAACACATTGCGATTAAGGTGTACATATGACAACATCACAACACAGCCATTGTCACGACACAGACATGTATGCCTGGGGAAATATGATGTCTGATGCCATCAGACCCAACAACCGTGGGAATGCACATGTGGCATGGTGTGCGTAGATGTGAAACCATTGCCATCTCAACACAGAACCATGTTAGATGCACCAACAGCAGATGCAGTTTACGGAACACAAACAGCAAGCTCAATATAACACATGACACACACCTGACATAGTCACATAGGGTCATGCTGAGCGTGACATGTCAGTTGACAAAGAGCCCCAGTCCCTGGCATCTGGAGACAGGTGCCAGTAGTGAAGACTGTGCCATCCCAGTGTTGCTGTGCATGACAAAATCTGCCTAATGATACACATGGGACAAGTGTCAAGGTGATGTGTGCCACATAGTGCCACATCACCCATGACATGTGTCCACAGGTCATCACACATCGATTGTGCAACAAGATAAGATGCCCTGTGCTATATCACTGGTTGCCACACCTAGGGCCTGCACATGAAAGTATGCAATGAAAAGTACTTGATAGACATCCTTGTGCGAAACCTATCCCTGCCATGTGTGCACCTCGTATCACTATTGTAATGGTGCCAGACGTGAGTGTGTGAACCACACCGTACCCCTGCATTCACATCACCATGTGAAACGCACCGTACCCCTGCATTGGCATCACCATGTGAAACGTACCGTACCCCTGCGTGTGAAACACACCATGTGAAACGCACCGTACCCCTGCATTGGCATCACCATGTGAAACGCACCGTACCCCTGCGTGTGAAATGCACCATGTGAAACGCACTGTACCCCTGCATTGGCATCAGCTTGTTAAACGCACCGTACCCCTGCATTCGCATCACCATGTGAAATGTACCGTACCCTTGCATGTGAAACGCACCATGTGAAACGCACCGTACCCCTGCATTGGCATTACCAAGCACAACATACCATACCTCTGCCTGTGAAACGCACCATGTGAAACAGGCCGTACCGTTGCATTGGCATCAGCGTGTTAAACACACCATACCCCTGCATTCGCATCACCATGTGAAACGCACCGTACCCCTGCATTGGCATCAGAGTGTTAAATGCACCGTACCCCTGCATTGGCATCGCCATGTGAAATGCACTGCACCCCTGCATGTGAAACGCACCATGTGAAATGCACCGTACCCCTGCATTGGCATCAGCATGTTAAACGCACCGTACCCCTGCATTCGCATCACTATGTGAAACGCACCGTACCCCTGCATTGACATCACCATGTGAAACGTACTGTACCCCTGCGTGTGAAACGCACCATGTGAAACGCACCGTACCCCTGCGTGTGAAAATCACTGTGTGGAAGGCACCCTACCCCTGCATTCATGGCATGTGTGCGGCTCATGTCACTATTGCAATGGTGCCATACGCGAGCGCGTGAAACGCACAGTACCCCAACATTCATGGCGTGTGTGTGGCTCTTATCACTATTGCAATGGTGCCATACGCGAGTGCGTGAAACACACCGTGCCCCAACATTAATGGCGTGTGTGCGGCTCGTATCACTAATGCAATGGTGCCCTACGCGAGCACGTGAAACGCACCATTGCTATGTATCCAACATGGGGCCTGCAAAAGTCAGTTGGCCAAAAAAATACAATGTTGCAAATTGCTTGTGGAGCTGGAGCTCAAATTTTAAACAATGTGAATGCGTGTCAGAGCCTTATGTTTAAAGGGATTGGAGGAAACGTACGATGTGAACGGTTCTGACCTATCACTCTGTACTCCCTGAACTGAAAGCCCCTCAGCAGCATTGATTTAAGGCAGCATGAACCCCTGAGAGGGCACTTGCCTGCACAACATTGGAGTGGACCCCACTGGCGCTGTCTCTGCATCCTCAGTCTCTTGCAATGGCTCGTACTGTGGAGAGGGCCCCTGCTTTCACTGAGGAGGAAAACCAGGCCCTCCTGGACAGCCTCCTACCACAGTACAGCAAGCTGCGTGGGAGACCAGAGGAGCAGGTGAGTGCTGACTATACTACCTTTGACTGTGCACCTGTTGTGTGATTGTCACAACAGGCATTGTGTATTGGTCGGAGAGACATGCAATGTGTTTTGGAGTGAGTCCCAGGGGGTGTACAAGGTGGTGTCTCTCATGCTGAGCATGATGGAGTTCATGTGTGTTCACTTCTCACTTGCATTGTGCTTACTGTGATATTCACTACATAGTGAATGACACATTCAGCCCTGCCAGACCTTGTTGGCTTTATTTCAAATTGTCCAGGGGTGGAACAGTGGTCCCCCCGGAGTGACAGGTGACTGTACTCACAGATGTTCATGACTTGAGGGGACCTGTGATGAGATTGTCAAAATGATGTCTTCAACCTCATGGACATTGATGTGTGTGAATGTGCCTTGTCATGTGGGTGAGTGTGTATGTGATGTGGTGCACCACTGCTGTATGGCGTATGCAGCAGCTCTAACCATCTGATGTGACAAGTGAGCAGTGCTGTGTGCCTGACTTGCAAGGCTAGCACGACACCTGTGACACCCCAGTGGCAAGTGGCACATGTGCAAAGTGAGGGTTGTATCCACTGTTGTCAGTGACTTGCGGGTGATCTGTGCCAGGGTGTGTTTGTCTGGTCTGCTGAGGGTTCTTCAGTGGAGTGGGATATGTGACTGCTTGGCACGTGCTGTCCCACACCCTGCAGTTGCATGTGTTGCCCAGTGTGTGCCATGATCTGTGAGTGTGTTGCACCCGTTGTGCCATCTGTTGGCTTTCAATGCCATGTAGTGCATTGGGGCTTGCACACCGGCCAAATTCACATGTACAATGATGCAAGTTCTGTCAGCATCCTATGCCCTGTTCACATTATCAAAGATGTGCAAGTGTGTGTCTCTGGGACATGGAGCAGGTGTAGTGATGTTGTTTCACTGTGTCTTCCTGACAGGTAACTGCCTACGAGAAGGGTGAAATCTGGCGGGACATCGTCAGGGTTGTGAGGTCTGCGGGTGGCCCTCGCCGGCGGCTGCACAACGTGCAGAAGAGGTGGCTGGACATCCAGTGCTGAACCCGGCGTATCGCCCGGGTCCAGCTGAAGCTGCCAACTCCCCGCCGGCATGGAGGATGCCCTCACCTGACCCCCCACATGGTCCGTGTCCTGGCGGTGGTGTTTCCAGACCTCGATGGGCAGTTGCAGGAGAAACAGCAGCAAGGAGGGGGTAGGTACATAGCTGTTTGTTGTGTTATGTGTCACCTGCTTTCTGAAGTGCTCTTGTCGCGTTCTAATCTAGGACCCTGATCGATACTGTGACCTTATGCCCCTATACGGCTATAATCCCTTTGTACCCCTATATTGGCATAACCGATCAAATGCAATATTCAGAAACTCGTCTCTGGCCTCACACGAATAGAGCCACATTTCAGAATCGCTTCCTCTGCAACTTCCTTTGCAGCTCATTAGTGCAAATGACACAGCAGAAGACACTATCTAAGATTCCTAGATTAACACTCCGAGTTCTTCAACAAGATAAAAACTCAGCAACCTGGGAAAGCCCTGCTTGCTATGTTTTGATTAGTAATAGAACTCTAATGAGCACTGACAGACGATCACTTCCTAGTGACATCTTTATTGACGTCTTATGTCCAAAAACCTACGTCAAACAAGGCACCTTTCAGGTATAAATATTACCAACGTTGCCTTAAACAAACGCTGAAGCTGCTGCTGATGATACCATCGCTGATGCTACTATCGCTACTGCTATCGCTGCTAACAAGCGAACGATGGTGTGGTGCACATAGGAGCTGAACAGCTGTCCCCCTGCAAGAGCCCAGCAGATGCAAGCTGCCCGCGGACGCTGCCCCTCCTCCTCCTCAATGACGCGCTGAGAAAGACGCTGTCTTTTCTCCTGCCGAGAAATCCAGCTCCGGCGTTTCCAGCCTACTCTTGCGAGTGACTGGGATATCGAGTCCCTGGAAGGAGATACCAGACCTCCAACATTCTATTTCAGAGGTATGGTGTTGACTAAACCCTTAGAGAGAATTCTTGAAGCAAACCTTGGCAAAACCAACTTAACTAAAGCTACTTACTTACTCCCCTCCCAAGTATTAGGCTTAGGTCAGGTACACTGGGCTAGGCGTAGTTAGAAGCACCAGTTGAGTACGTTAGCTAATGTATATATGAATGTATATATGTTTTATTCATTTTAAACCATTGTATGGCTAAGAAACCATATCAATGCTTTTACAGTATTATTTCGTAATACTCATTTTACTGTACGTACTTTTTAATAATAACAAGTCTTGCAATTGTGGCAATTCATTTCTCTTGTATGAGAAGAAAGACTGTTCAATAAATAATACCTTTTATTGAAAACGCCCGTCTCTCTATTCTCTTCATATTGTGAAAGTAATCTGCACAACAACTGACTGAGTAAAATAACTGTCTATTGTTTCACACGACCCTAGAGATTGACTCTTATCTGAGGAGCAAAGTTGTCATGTTGCACGGTTGTCGGAAAACTGAATCCCTTCTTGGCTGTGCCAGGGAAGCTGATCACTTCCTATTCAGTCAAGAAAGTTTCCAGTGACCTCTGAGCTAGTTGGTAACAAACCCAATTAAGTTTAGCATAGTCAGTAGAGGCCTGGAAGATCCACACTTCTACGCCGATACTACTGTTTATGTTATTCCAATGCGCAGGGCCTATTGGGAAAATAGGAACTACACTACACTCTGAAGCCTGGCTTCACTCCCACAGTTGGGGTGTCTGGTCAGACAGGTTATATGCGCAGTGTCTTTTTGGTTCCCCATAGTCACATGGTGCTCATTTTCATCCCTTCCCCTCCTTAACATGTGTCCCCTGGTCTGTATGTAATCACATTTGCACATGTTCATCTAGGGTGCAAGATAATTAGAAGGCACATTGATTTCTGCATCACGTGGGAGGGTGATCTGTGACATGTGTTGGGACCTTGCCTGTGCCATGACCTGTGCACTGTGTTTGGCCTTCATATTTGTTTGCACTGATGCTGAGTCTCAACATAGGAGTGTGAGGTTTCAACTGCACACCCTTGCAGCATGCATGACCTATGTTGTGTTCTCAGACATGATGTACATCAGTGGTAGATATGCATAGTGCCATGATGGTTACTCATGGTGTAGTCAGCTCATTCCAGACCCACGGATCAGTGTGCCCACTATAGTCCCCTGAGACACCCTGGCCTCCTAATCATGTGTGTCATCCAACACTGTGCCCATTCTATGTGGGTTCAGCATGGGTCTGCCTCTGTGGCATTGGTCCCTGGCATCGTTTGTATTTTTCCTGTGTCTGCTACATGTGTCCACTGGACAGGGATACCACATTTGGCTTGTGCGTACTCACACTGGGCAGTGCCTGCGTGCCTATTCACAACAATCTGTTGATGGTTGTTTGTCACAAAAATGTATTGCCAGACCCCTGGTGAGCTTGGGTTACTTTTGGAATTATTGCTGCACAGTTTTTGTTACCCCGATTCAGAGGTCTCACTTCTTGAGCTGTATCAATCACATTGACTGAGGGGTGGGGGTGTTGTGCAGGAGAGGTTTACATGCGCCTGCCTGATTTGCCAGGTCTGACCTGTGGGTGAGAATTGGCTGCACATTGATTCATCATGCACTGCCCCTGTGATGGTGGTCAGTGATTGCAATTGGGGCTTGGCAGCCTATGTCATTTTGTTCCTGACATGATTCAGGCTCATACATTTTTGCCACATGTATGTAGTTCAGATGTAACGCTGTTTTGTCTTTGTGTGCACACTTCTATGTTGACATTTTGCCTTGGGATGATGGTGTGTCCACAATGCAGCAATGATTTTGTTCATCACAATTGCTGGCCCAATAACTTAAGCATTGTCCAGAGTTGGGACATGTGTGCCACTCTACATGACAGCCAGTAGGTTTTATGTGCAAGCAACGGTGGCATCAGGGAATGGATGCCCATGTGAGGGCTGACATATTTGAAGTTGTGTCACATAAATGATTGTACCTTGGCACTCACACCACTTGTTAAAAGTTCTTCATGTTTAGAATGTGTTAATATGTCGAATTGTGTAAATGACACTTATGTGCCTGTATGATAGATGTCTCACAAGGTAGTGCACACAAAGCAACATTTCCACTTTCTTGAAAGAAGCTGGCACCTATTCGAAGAGGTCAGTGTTAACGATTAATGGTGTGCCTTGATCTCCATATACATGTCCCCACAGTGGTCTTGAGGTCTTGAAACTCCTTTGCTGTCAATTATACAAACTAATGAGTGTCAAGACATCAAGACCTCAGTTGGACCATGTATATGGACAATCTGCAACGCCATTTGTTTCTAACAGTGTTTTCTCTTAAAGGGTGCCAGCTTTTTCAATGAATGTGTAAATGTTTTTTAGTGTGCATTTCATTGTGAGACATCTTTCATGCAGGCACATACGTGTTCTCTTCACAAGATGGCGAATTACCACATTCAATACATGTTGATTGTGTAAAGTATGGTGAGTCCCAAGATACCAACATTTTTTTCATTTAATTTTTGCCCAATGTACTTACAGGGCTCTGAGTGTGGTGTCACCTTGGGGAGTGAGGTGGGTTAGTTTGCCCTGAGGGGCACCACTGCTGTTTCTTTCTTTGTGAACTTCAGGTGGCATCACTTCATTGTATTGATCTGCTCTCCTGTAAACAAACACTAGCTTCTCTGTGTATTTCTCATTCAAGTTGTGGCCTGGTGTGTTCTTTAGATCATTGTGTCCAAGTAGCATTGTGTCTATACCAACTGGGCAGTATAAGCCTCAAATATGTGCAGAGTTATCTGCCTGTTACTCATGATGCATGGCATGATTTGCAGTGTGACCTACTAATTTTGTGCTCATGTGTCAGATGTGTACAGGTGACTGATGCATTTCTGTTTCTTCTCCTTGCCCACAGCATCACCACCAGAAACTGGAGGAGACAGCTGCACGGACCAAGAGGAGGGACCCAGCCATAGTGCTACCAGCGAGGAGGAATCAGAGGGAGCCAGTGGCATGGAGGATGAGGGGAGTCCGTCTGCGAACCAGTTGAAAGGCGAAACATCATACCAGGCCGACTGATCCGATTCTGGCTCCCTGGAGGAAGGGGAATATGCAGCAACACCGGTCAGCTTCACAGAGTCTGTGCTCTCCCCCTCCAGCACCTTCTCCACCCTCCACGTTGCTCCCGTCCCTTCTGTCCATGCAGCCCCCCGTGTCTCCTTCAGTCCCGGCACCGCAGCCCCTGCCCCTGTCACCCCTGCTGCCCTCAGTGCGGAGTCTGTGGACTTACTCCGCCAGTTGCATGTTGGTCAGACATCAATGCTGAGTGTCCTCCATGTTCACACTCAAATCCTGACCCACTTGTTGTCTTTCATGGAGGGCATGTCAGTAACGATGTCTGACCAACGTCGGATCATAAAGTCCATGGACTCCTCACTGACGGCAAAAGTTTCCCTCCTGCAGCGGTCCGTCCCCCCCTCCTTTGGACCCATCCACTCTCCCCTCTCCCATACCTGTCCAACGCACATGCAGGAAGACACCATCATGCACCCCAACAGACCCAGGCAGCACACCCCCACATGTGGCGAAGCGCACACCTCCTGGCACACACACTCAGGGGGCTGCAGGCACACCCACAGGGACTGGGCTCAGACTGCATACACGCAGCCAGAGTCACGGTGCGCAACCCTTACAGCCCTCTCCCTCCACTCCAATTGTGTCCTCAGGTGTAGGGGTTGGGCTGACCGAACTGGCTGCAGTGTGCAGCGCTGAGTATGAGTCCACCTTCGGCGCTGCACACTGCACCGAGGAAGATACGTCCACTCCTGCACCCACCACACCTACCCTTACCACTCCTGTCCCTGTAATGCTGGGAGTCATACCCACCCACCCCTTATATGTCTGGGCACTGCTGGGAGTCATAACCACCCACCCCTCGTGTGTCTGGGCAGTGCTGGGAGTCCTCTGCACCCACCCCCAAAATGTTGGCCACTGCTGGGAGTCCTATGCACCCACCCTTCATGTGTCTGGGCACTGCTGGGAGTCATACCCACCCACCCATCATGTGTCTGGGCACTGCTGGGAGTCCTCTGCACCCACCCCTCATATGTCTGGGCAATGCTGGGAGTCATACCCACCCGCCCCTCATGTGTCTGGGCACTGCTGGGAGTCATACCCACCTAACCCGCATGTGTCTGGGCACTGCTGGGAGTCCTCTGCACCCACCCCTCATATGTCTGGGCACTGCTGGGAGTCCTCTGCACCCACCCCTCATGTGTCTGGGCACTGCTAGGAGTCATACCCACCCACCCCTCATGTGTCTGGGCACTGCTGGGAGTCCTCGGCACCCACCCCTCATATGTCTGGGCACTGATGGGAGTCCTCTGCACCCACCCCTCATATGTCTTGGCACTGCTGGGAGTCCTCTGTACCCACCCCATACTGTTGGCCACTGCTGGGAGTCCTATGCACCCATCCCTCATGTGTCTGGGCACTGCTGGGAGTCATACCCACCCACCCCTCATGTGTCTGGGCACTGCTGGAAGTCTTCTGCACCCACCCCTCATATGTCTGGACAATGCTGGGAGTCATACCCACCCACCCCTCATATGTCTGGGCACTGCTGGGAGTCCTCTGCACCCACCCCTCATGTGTCTGGGCACTTCTGAGAATCATACCCACCCACCCCTCATGTGCCTGGGCACTGCTAGGAGTCCTCTGCACCCACCCCCATACTGTTGGCCACTGCTGAGAGTCACACCCACCCATCCCTCATGTGTCTGGGCACTGCTGAGAGTCCTCTACACCCACTCCCTTACTGTTGGCCACTGCTGGGAGTCCTCTGCACCCACCCCTCATGTTTCTCGGCACTGCTGGGAGTCCTCTGCACCCACCCCTCATACTGTTGGCCACATGGGGTTGATGACGTGTGTGTGCCTCATATAAATATTGTGAGGGTGCTGTACGCGAGCGCGTGAAAGGCACCATACTCCAACATTCATGGCTTGTGTGCGCATCGTATCAGTATTGCAATGGTGCCATACGCGAGCGCATGAAACGCACCGTACCCCAACATTCATGGCGTGTGTGTGCGGCTCGTATTACTATTGCAATGGTGCCATACGCGAGTGCGTGAAATGGACCGTACCCCAACATTCATGGTGTGTGTGCAGCTCATATTACTATTGCAATGGTGCCATATGCGAGCGTATAAGACGCACCGTACAAATACACTTCCCTTGTTCCGGTACGTTTTCACCATATGTGACGTCGTCGGTTTCTGTGCACCAGGTCATAGGCGTGCAGGACTGGGATGACTCTGCTTTTAAGGACGTTGTAAACTCTCGTAGTAAAAGGGTCGTACGAAGTGTCGCAGAGACGAATCGTACTTGCTGGGCCAGAAACTGCTACTTGTTTACGTACGGACGTTGCGTAATGCGTGTTCCGGATACAATTCGGACGTATTTTTGGGTCGTACTGTAGTGTAGTTCCTATTTTCCCTATAGGCTCTGCGCATTGGAATAACATAAACAGCAGTGTAGACGTAGGACTGAGGTCTTCTAGGTCTCTACTGACTATGTTAGACTTAATTTAGGTTTGCGCCAGCTAGCTCAGAGGTCACTGGAAACTTTCTTGAATGAATAGGAAGGGATCAGCTTCCCTGGCTCAGACAAGAAAGGATTCAACTTCTGACAACCGCATAAACATGACAACTTTGCTCCCTGAGAATAAGAGTAAATCTCTAGAGTCGTGTGAAAACAATAGACATCTATTTCACTCAGTCAGATGTGCGTTCTTAGTTTCACCAGAGTGCAGAGAAGAGAGAGACGGGCGTTTTCAATAAAAGGTATTATTTATTGAGCTGTCTTCCTTCTCATGCAAGAGAAATGAATTGCCACAATTGCAATACTTAATATAAAGTAAAGTACGTACAGTAAAAGGAGTATTATGAAATAATACTGTAAAAGCATGGATATGGTTTCTTAGCCATAAGACACTTTAAAATGGATACAATATATACATACATATATACATAGGCTAACGTGCTCAACTGGTGCTTCTAAAATACGCCTACCCCGGTGTACCTGACCTAAGCCTAATACGTGGGAAGGAGTAAGTTAAGTTGGTTTGCCAAGAATCTGATACAAGAATTCTCTCTAAGGGTTTAGTCAGCACTGTACCTTGGGAATAGAATGTAGGAGGTCTGGTATCTCTCTCTCAGGACTTGATATCCCAGTCACCCGCAAGGGTAGGCTGGAAACGCCGGAGCTGGATTTTCTCGGCAGGAGAAAAGACAGCGTCTTTCTCAGCGCGTCAAAGAGGAGGGGCAGAGTCCGTGGGCTCTTCGCATCTTCTGGGCTCTCGGCAAGTAGATTAGCTGCTCTGCTCCAAAGCCACCACCGTGTGTTTGCTTAAGGCAACATTGGTATATTTATACCTGAAAGGTGCAGAGTTTGACGTAAGGTTTGGACATAAGACGTCAATAAAGATGTCACTAAGAACTGGCCGTTCTTACAGTGCTTGCAGGAGTTCTATTACAAATCAAAACAAAGCAAGTGGGGATTTGCCAGGTTGCTGGAGGTTTGGTGTGTCGAAAGAACTCGTTGTGCTTTCTAGGAATCCAAGGAAGTAGCTTTTGCCGTGCTTTGGACTGCAAGGGCGATTTACTGAAATATGTATCTGATTCTTATGCCATTATAGGGATATTATTAATTATAGCCGTACAAGGGCATAAAATAGCAATATTGATTCGGATTCCTAGATAAAACACATCACCCACTCCACGATCTAATGTCCATCATTTACTAAAAACTAAGCAATGGTAAACATGTAAAGGTGCATGTGTATTCCAACCCACCCCAAAATACATTTTGCATTTGAAATGGTGTATGCGAAATATACGAAAGATTATTGGTACTGTACATTTTTAAGCAGTGTAATCATTCAGTAAAAAAAAGGATGCATATATATTTAGCTGAACGATTTGCGAAAATTACACATGAAATCTCTCTTAATACAGAAGAGAAGGTCGAGACTATTTCATCACATATAAATGCAATTGCTTGCGCTTGTGCTATTGGTTGAGGTAATATTTTGTCTCTAGATCTACTAAAAATAGAAGCTCTGTTCTTTATTAATAGTTCTACTTTAAGCAGAGTACATGTGCCAGAAAAAGGTAAATATTTTGAAATTTGGAAAAAAATAATTTTGTTTTCAGGGGAAAAAATAGTTCCAAATGTTTTTCAGTCGCTCTTGTTTATCAAAGCTGAAGGCCGAATTCAGAGTTCTGGGGAACGCTGTGTGCCGGTTTGTTTAAAAAGTTATTCTTTCTGTTCAGGGGAGAACATCATTTCAGACAGATGTGCAAAAAAACAGTCTACAGCTTCAGGTGAAAGTTCGACCAAGTTTGAAAATGCTGCAACGGTGCAGTCGTGAGAATGATTGCTATCATCGATGTCAGAATCAGCAATGCTCACAGAAGGTCGTACCTGGGTGATGTTGCTCTCATTTCTTGCCTCACTGCCACCTAATCGTAGTGGTGAAGTCTCAACGAATGCCGTCATCAGGATTGGTAACCGCTGGGGACAACACGATGCATGAGCCGTTACAGGACTTAGCAAAGTATCGACATCCATTGGTACTGCTGATTGTAGTGTAAGACAGGTGTCCAACACGCATTCTTCTCCGCATAGCATACATCGAAGCACAGGTAAGATGCAGTTCTGCCATATAGGTCTGAATGAAAGAAACCAGGTCATATTCAGATCTCTTAGCCGGGCTAATCCAAGGACTTTATTTACGCGGTCCCGATAGCGTATAGCTAGGATCATTTCTTCCATCGTTGCTGGAGTCATGTCTACATTTTGGCTTGCCATATCGGAGCAGAAGAGTCAAAAATAAAATTCCTGCTACGAGACCCAAAGGTAGTGGTAGGCCACCAAAGACCGAATGGACAAAATTGGGAAAGATGCCCAGGACTGCTTCAAAGGGTGTTAACAGTCCCGAAAAAATTGTCTTAAATACATGTGCGATACCACTGGCATCAGACATATTTAGGATTTGACTTAGCATCTCTACGAAATGCACGGGACAATTAGTTGATAAAAGTGTATGTATCTCTGCTGTTGTCCTTGCAACTTGAAGATCATACGTTTCTTTTGATGACGTTATAGGCACTTTTGTCTGTAAAAGAACAGACTTCATTCTGGTGAAAGTATCAATTCGTATAGAAGAGATATTCAAGGACGGCCAAATCGTCGCCTCTGTATCAGGAGGGCCGTTTGGATACAATGCTTGCATACAGCAAGTGACCATGGAACTAACGCTTACGAGATATACTTTCCCTCGCACCATGCCACAACAGCTGTGGTCCGTTATTAGAACGTAACTCCCATTAGAAAGTTGTCTAAAGAATGGCTCTATTTGTGTTGCAGGTGTGCCGTGCTGGTGGCATGAAAGGTTTTTGAAGTCCCCTCACAGGCCCCATGCAAATTAATACCTTGGCACAGAAGTATACCGCTCAGTGATCTTTTACAATTATTACCACTAAGAAAGACATTCTTGTTTTTGTCACTATAACATGTGTGTGTATAAGGTAATTTCCATTATGACTTAATGTACCCTTTACCCAACCTTTCATACTGACCTGCTGGTATATACTCTTGGCAATTTTTAAATTGGAAAGTTGTTATCGGAATTGTGATTATTCCGTGTATTATCCATTCAATGACAGGTCTTTCTGACATTGTCAATGGTAATCTCTCAAGTTTTTCAATGCTCAGAATCGTATAGTCTGCTCTTTTCTGTGCCAAACTGATTTGTTTATCAGTAAGGTTAAAGATAGAGAACAATGACGTCGTGTTGATTAAACGCCATGGCACATAGCCTGAACGCAGGTTTTGCAACGTC